>NC_040084.1:19214624-19839624 GCF_003369695.1 Bos indicus x Bos taurus | reverse complement strand
TAGATCTTTAAAATTCTCATCTGAAGAAAAAAATGTGTAATTAGGTATGGTGATGAATGCTAACTAGACTTATTGTGGTGATCATTTTGCAATATAGTTGATTCTTGAACAGCTCAGAGGTTAGGGGCACTGACTACCCACAAAGTCAAAAATTCACATATTACTTTACAGTTGGAGTTCTGTATCCACTGTTCCACATCCTCAGAGTCAACCAACAGAAAATCATATAGTACTATATGTACATATGTACTGAAAAAAAATCCATGCATAAGTTCCCACACAGTTCAAACCCATATCGTGCAAGGGTCAACTGTATATACAAATATCAAATCATAATGTCATATACCTAAAACTAATATATATTATACCTCAATAAAACAAAATACTTTTTTCATAACAGTATTATTTACATGTAATCTGCTTATTATTGATATTTTTAATAAATTAGCAAATACTTTAAAAATTTATTGGTTTTACTTTCTAATATAGCAAAAAGAGATCAACATAGCCTACATAAACCAAAGTTCTCTAGGGGCTTCAATAATTAAGAATATAAAAGAGGATTCCCAAGACGGAAATATTTGAGAACTGCTGAGTGAGACTACAATTAAAAATTAATTGTAAGGAGAGTATGACCAAGGACTATATTCAGATGTATCTCTCTAACAGATCCTTTCTTCTGAAATAGACCCCAGCCATGGGGAATGATCATTCAACTTGTTATGAATTCACATTATCTAGTCTGTATTTTTCTATTTTATCCATGAGGTTTCTGTTGCAATTACTTAGTTCTGCTTTTATAGTTCAAAAACAGGCAAAGACAGTAAGTAAATAAATGGACATAGCTGTGTTCCCAAAAAGTGTTGTTTACATTCAGGCTGGGAACGAGATTTGGCTCCTAGGCTGTAGTTTGCTGACCTCTGCACCAGTCTACCAGCAATCTAGAAATACTATTGAAAGCAGAAAAGAATTCAGCTTGATATATACTGTTACTAAACTAAACCTATTGTTTAGTTTGTTACTGATCATTGTTTTGTGAATTTAAAACACACACACACATACTTCTGAGCAAACTACTCCACTAAAGAATACAAGAAGAAAACACTTAACATGATCATCACATTATAAAAAATGCTACACTTGATGTGGAAAAGAAAGTTACCTCTGTATCAATTTTGGGGATTACCTCTGGAATCTGCCACTGACTGGAAAATGCAGCAGCATTCTGGTTTGCACATTCAGACTTTCTCTTTGATTGCCGTTGTTTCAGTTCACTTTCTGGAACCTTTAGTTCTTGATGTTCTTTAGTTTCTGCAATTGAATTTATTGTTGTCATTAATGGGCAAGAATATTGGATAATAACAAAATTAAACCTAAACAACAGAACATGTTACAAATTCTATTAGCGTTTTGCTCTTAAAAACAGAAATTATAAGCTTTACCCAGCTACTGACAATTTGCTTTTAGCAAATCAGTTTTACAAAGCTGCAACAGCCATCTTCCTAGGTTGTTATCTAGAGCTTTATCAGAGACTATTCTCAGTTTAAATACTTCTGTTTTTTACCAGAAAACAAAGAAATAAATATGCAAAAGTCCAAAAACATATATCATAAAGTCTCACTAATAAAAGCCAGTTCACCACTTTTCATAGATCTAGTTTTTTTAACAAAAATTTTACCTTAAGTTAGCCTGTAATTTACTATCTTAAGGGTCTCTGAACAAGACAGACTCAACAATATTGACTGTTTTATGAGTGTCACTATTCCATCCCTATCATTACAAATGCAAAAATTCTAAATAAAATATTTGCAAGTGATATACAAAAGGTACAATAAATTATGACCAAGCTGTGTTTATTCCTAAATGTAAAGTTTGCCTAACACTGAAAATTAATTTGGCATAATAATAAAAAAAGTACGTGACCGACTCAATAAACACAGAAAAGGTATCTCATAAAATTCAACATCCAGTCACAAAAAAACTGTTAACCTCAATCTGTTTTGATGTATGATAAAAAAACAGCTTTAAGACTCTAAGCTAGTTATTATACAAGGGTAAAACAGTGAAAGTGTCTCTCTAAGGAATGAACAAAAATGCTACTTATCAATTCTTTCTATTCACCATTATTCTAGAGGTTGTAAGTGCAACACAGCAAAGAAATTAAAGTAAAAGGATTGGAAGAAAGAAAATGTTATATATTTTCAAACAACATGAAAGAACTCATAGGCAAATATTAGATGTAAACAGTGATTTTAGCAATGTCTCTATAAACGAGAACAATAGTTAAAAATCAGTTGTAGTTTTATATACTAGCAACAAAGAAGCAAAGGATAATTTTTTTTAAAGATCTCATCATTGTATTATCAAAAATATCAAATATCTAGGTATATTTCTAGCAAAAGAAATGCAAAATCTCTATACAGAAAATAGTTTTTTCAATAATGTTTTAAAGACTACTTAAATGAATGAAGGGGTATGCTAGGTTAGAGGACTAGAAAATTTATTTGTTAAGATGTCAACTTGTCCCACTAGGACTCAAACAAAATACCATTAAAAAAAAAAGAAAAAAGGAATCTGACAGATTCTAACATTTATATGGAAATCCAAAAGGCTTAGAATAACTAAAATAGTCTGTAACAAAGAAACAAGTTGGAAGATTTGCACTGACAGATATGAAGACTGACTTCAGTAATTAAGACAGAGTTAGCACAAAGTCATAAAAGGACTATGGAACAGAGAACTATCCAAAAACCAGACATCACAAACAGACTCATCTAACTTATAACAATTCACTGAGGGGAAAAAAGGGTCTTTTCAATAAATGCTGTTGGAGTCTACTAGATATCCACATGGAGAAGAAAAACATGAATCCTGCCACTTCATCTTAACCATACATAAATATTAAATTCAAGTAGAATAGAAGTCTAAATGTTAAAGGTAAAATGATACCTTCCAAAACATATAGAAATATCTTTATGATCTTGGAGTAGGAAGATTTGTTAAAAGACAAAGAAAACACTCACCACAAAGGAAAAGACTGATAAATTAAAATGCATGATAATTTAAAATTTAATCAAGTCTCCACCACATTATGGGAGAAGTTATTTGTAACACATGTACCCAACAAAAGAACTGTATATAGACCAAAAAAATCATTGAGGAAAATAAAGGACACTCAATAGAAAAATTGGTGATACTTGAACAAACACTTGAGAAGATACCCAAATGGCCAATAAACACAAAGAGGCATTCAACATCATTAGACAACAGGAAAATGCAAATTAAAACCACAATGAACTATTACTTAGCAGAATCAGAATGTGTAACATTAAAAACCAACAATAAAATGATTGGGAAGAATATGGAGTAAAAGCCAATATAAGTGCTGGTTAAACACAACACTTTGGAAAACTGCTTGGTACTATCGATGAGCTGAATGTATACAATTGCTGTGAACCTGACCACCCCACCCTGAATATACTTGACAGAAATGCACGTGAAAGAAATGATATGTCATTTGGCTGTATTCTTATGCTTTGGGTAGTTTTCTGATTGCAAATTTTACTACATAATAAAATACCATTAACATAGTGTGGGTACTCAGTAAGCATTCACTTATTTGGAGAAGGCAATAGCACCCCACTCCAGTACTCTTGCCTGGAAAATCCCATGGACGGAGGAACCTGATAGGCTGCAGTCCATGGGGTCGCGAAGAGTCGGACATGACTGAGCGACTTCACTTTCACTTTCACTTAGCATTAAATTAGGTGCCAGATCAGTACTATAAACAAGTATTTTTGGTAAAGATGCTTTTTCAGTCATATCAGTTTGTAATAGATGCCATGAAAACATAAAATAAAATCATTTCCTCCAAATATCAGGAAAAGAAATCTATAGTTGGTCCTTTATATCCACAGGTTCCACAGAACTGACTATACTACATCATTTTATATAAAGGACTTGAGCATTCTAGGATCTGAGCATCTGGGGGGGACCCTGGAAACAATTCCCTGCAGGTATCAGGGAACGCTGATGGTCCCAATCAAAATAATGGCATCCCAGTTTTCAGGGTTTCCTGAGACATGGGACTTTCAGGGCTAAAACCTGTCTCATTCATTTATATGCTCTTAGAATATCCACCATAGTACACATATAGTGGAAAAGCAAATGTTTGACAAAAGAGGAAAGAAAAGACTTGTCATATAAATACAACTTTCCCAAATACTTCTCAAGCCAACTGAGAAAATTAACTCAATGCCATTGAATTTTCCCTCTATTCTCTTACACACCTTTTAGGCAAATCCTCTGCTATAGAATTGAATACTTTTCATATACTTTATACAATTTAACTGAAACACAAGATAAAGGGACCTACTCTTCCATGTCAATTTTTAGGGGGCTGGTCAACTTTCACAAGTAACAAAGTGGTTCTTAATTAAAGAGGTAGTCTATTTTGTCACTCTTACCTTCTAATTTTGTTAGAAAACTTGATTCACTTTTATTCTTCAGGGTTACTGAATCAGTAATAAGTTCAGAACTCTTCTCATCTGACATCACAGGTTCCTTGGAACGAACATTTTGAACAGACTACATAGAGTAAGATTTTATTTTGATGTAATATAAGACAAAGGCTTAAAAACAGAAGTAGTACTAATCTTAGTGTTCAATATACTAGAGTCTCATCTATATGAAAAGACTGCTAGGAAAATAATTATATGTAGACTCACAAGCAAAAATAACTTCTTGAATTATTGACTAGAGCAATGGGAATGGCCATAATGATAGATTTGGCCAATTTGCTTTCAGTAGACATATTATCAAATGATAAGGCATATTCACTTAAAAAGAGAGGTTAGAAAGCTTAAATTCAACATTGTAAAACATGCTTCACTATTTTGTTACTATATCATTTTATCACCAAAAATAACAACATTGGTCAAAATTAAGATTTATAGAAGTCTAAGACAGTGCTTATTCTAAATCCCAAAAGTAAACTCCTGACACAACTATGTGCTATTCCCTAAGATAGCTGTAAATTAGTTAAACTCATTTAAAAGGATACATCACGAAAGAGAGAGAGAAATTACAAAAAATGTAAAACTGAAAAGACCCACATTATGATGCCAAGGGTCTAAATGAACTTCAATAAGAACAGTATAACCCCTAAAAATCAGTGCATCAGGGACTAAAGCTACTTCCTGTCTTGGAAGTTCACATGTCTGCCATATCAGGATGTCAGGATTGAGTATCTTAAAGCCCTCACCTCTGCCCCACCACAAAGACACCCTCTCATTTTTGTCTAATTTGCTGTCAGATCATATGATTCAACACACCAAGAAACAAAAGCTTGCCCCATTATTCCCAAACCCAGGCCAACTAACCTGCTTAAACACTATATAATAAATAGTACTTCAACAGAAGACGGTCATTCCTTGCCCTCCCACTTCCACTGAGGAGAAACAGTTTAGGACTTCTGTATCACTTCCCATTAGTGGCCCGACCTCTCCTGGGGTTTTAGGAACACTGTTGGAGATACATAAACCATGGATCCCTTCCCCAGAAAAAGCTCCATGAACCCTGGTCAGGAACCCTTGCTCCAGATAAAGATTTGAAAATGGAAAAACCTTTAAATGTCTCAATTCGCTGGAATCATTTCCACTTGATTTACATCCAGGTGTGATTGTATCTCGGCACTCTGACCCAGAGATATGTCTGTTACCATGAAACAAAACAATTGTTTAATTTGAAATCAATCATTTCAGGGTATTCAGGGTATTATCTTTTTCATTTTATTACTATTATTTTTTAGAATTAGCAAAGTCATTTAATCTTTTTCATTTTAAAGTTAGGTTAAAGCTGGAATCAAGGCATGAATATGGGAAAGAATAAGGAAACAGCAGTGTGTAGATTAAACTACATTTCAGGTTGTAAATAGCTTTAAGGATAAGAACTAGTGTGTAGACCCTCCTATGGGCCTCCACAGTGCCTAGCTCAGTGTATCAATACAAGCACCAAGAAAATGGCTGTTTTTGTTCTTTTTTTTTTTTTGGAGTGGAGAAAGTTTCCTTTAATCTTGAGCTAGTACTTGAAGATAACCAGAAAATAGCCACCTCATAAGATTTTTAGAGCTTAACCTTGACATCCAAAATGCTCTTTAATATCAATATTCAGTCAAACCTTAAGTATAATAAGCATTTAAGTAAAGAAGACACCAGCTAAAAACAATGTTTTATCTCTATAAGTTTACTGGCAAAATGATTCTGTGGAATCCAGGAGTCTTTTCCATTAGAAATAATGTTATGAACAGTGGTTAGAGTTAAAAATACACCAGAAAAATGAAGACCCTTAGCTAAGCTGGATTATGAGATTCTCATTTTTCAAACTGAAGGAAGGAGAACACTTCAGATGTGGTGGACAACATTTCATCTCTACCTACCCTGCCCCACTTCTTAAAGCCCTAGGCTCAGAAGCAAATGAGTGAGTTAATCATTTTTCCTACCAATAGCTGCTTTTTCCTTGAACTAGCTGCAAAGAAAATTGTTTTCAGACTTCCCACCCTCAGTGGACACTTACACACACACTAGAGTGTCTTACCATAGAGGCTACCATAAGCGATTCAAACGTCATGAGTTTTTACTGCTGGGCTAGTCTGTGCATAGTCCTGTAAGCTTCATATTAACAATACTTTTTCTTCTATGTCTCCTAACTTTTAAACAGTTGCTCTAATGAATATTTTTAATGAGAAAAAAAGCAAAATAAAGTCGTATTTCCCACTCGTTCCTCATTCTAAATAAAAATGTACTCGTAACCACTTTTATGTAGTAAGAGACTTTATAATCATTTTGCCATCAGTCTTCAAGTTTTGAAAACGAAAGTTAAAACTCAAACATACCTTTTAGTAAAATGTGGTGCAACTGAAACATCCATCTTCTCATGGGAATCTGGGCTACTTAGAAGGTTAACTGGGACTCTTCCAAATGGGCATGACTAAAAATGTTTTGGAAGATTAAGTAACTAACAAGGAAATAAGCATAGACCTCACCACTTCTGCTTTAATCAAAGTAAAAAATAACTTACCCGTTTAGCCTTGCTTGTTTGTTTCAAGGGATTTCGATAGCCTATCTCTGTGTCTTGAGGGGGGATGTTCTCTCTAAAGAAAAAAAAGAAAAACCGATTTTTAAAAGAATAATATTGATACAAGCATTTTCATCAACTGCTAAACACTATTATAACATGAAAACATATATGCAGATGATATATAATATAAATTTATGATGAATATTTAAAAAATGAATTCAGTTTCCTTACCCATATAAGAACCGGGCTTTAGTAGTCTGTCCTTTAGAATCACAACTAATGTTCCTATTCTGTAAATGTCCAAGTGTACTGGGAAATGGTTCTTGCGCACTTGATACTGTAGATGCTGTAAACATTTTGAAACTGTAATTAAATTTGTAAAGACATAAGGAATACACACACAAAACAAACTCATAAATAATACTTTAAAAGTCAATTCATAGTAAATAGTTGTCCCTAAATAAGATATTCAGATATGAAGATGCTGTGATGCTAATTCTCCAACGATACTTCATAATTGTTTCATAATTACATAACTGTTTACCACCCTTATGGCAGAAAGTGAAGAGGAACTAAAAAGCCTCTTGATGAAAGTGACAGTGGAGAGTGAAAAAGTTGGCTTAAAGCTCAACATTCAGAAAACTAAGATCATGGCATCTGGTCCCATCACTTCATGGCAAATAGATGGGGAAACAGTGTCAGACTTTATTTTTGGGGGCTCCAAAATCACTGCAGATGGTGATTGCAGCTATGAAATTAAAAGACGCTTACTCCTTGGAAGGAAGGTTATGACCAATCTAGATAGCATATTCAAAAGCAGAGACATTACTTTGCTAACAAAGGTTCGTCTAGTCAAGGCTATGGTTTTTCCTGTGGTCATGTATGGATGTGAGAGTTGGACTGTGAAGAAGGCTGAGCACTGAAGAATTGACGCTTTTGAACTGTGGTGTTAGAGAAGACTCTTGAGAGTCCCTTGGACTGCAAGGAGATCCAACCAGTCCATTCTGAAGGAGATCAGCCCTGGGATTTCTTTGGAAGGTATGATGCTAAAGCTGAAACTCCAGTACTTTGGCCACCTCATGCGAAGAGTTGACTCATTGGAAAAGACTCTGATGCTGGGAGGGATTGGGGGCAGGAGAAGGGGACGACAGTGGATGAGATGGCTGGATGGCATCACTGACTCGATGGACATGAGTGGGTGAACTCCGGGAGTTAGTGATGGACAGGGAGGCCTGGCGTGCTGCGATTCATGGGGTCGCAAAGAGTCGGACTGAGCGACTGAACTGAACTGAACTTACCCAGAGTAAAGGCATGTGCCTTATTTCTAACAGCAAAAGGTGATTCGCTTGCTTAGATCAAGTTTGTTTGGTTTGTTAGTTATTTGGCTGCCTTGGGTCTTCCTTACGACATGCGGGATCCTCACTACGTCATGCAGGATCTTCCCTTGCGGTGTGCGGGCTCCAGAGCGCCCAGGGCTCAGTACCTGAAGCTCACAGGCTTAAAAGCCCCACAGTATGTGGGATCTTAACTCCCTAACCAGGGATGGAACCTGGGTGCCCTGCATTACAGGGCAGATTCTTAACCACTGGACCACCAGGGGAGTCCCTGTTTGTTTTCTTAATTGAAATACAGTTGATTTACAATGTTGTGTCAGTTTCTGGTGTACAGCAAAGTAATTAAATTACACATACATACATATATATATATATATATCTTTTCATGTTCTTTTCCATTACTATTTATTACATATATCGAATATAGTTCCCTGTGCTATACATTGGGACCTTATTGCTTTATTTTAAAGTGTATTTTTTTTTTTGTAGATGAAAATTTTAATTTACTTATTTTTTGCCATGCTTTGTGGCATATGGGATCCTAGTTCCCCTACCAGGGATTGAACCTGTATCCCTGCAGTGGAAGCAGAAGTCTCAATCTCCAGACCACCAGGGGAGTCCGGGACCTTACTGTTTTTACTGAGTTGTTTTAATGTGTTACTAATTAGTTTGAGTAGGGGAAAAAAAAATGCCAGTAAGAGAGTAATGACTTTGTTACTTCTGCAAGTCTCACCACCTTTACATCTAAAACTTAATCTTAGACTTTGATCATTCTAAATAAACAATATTTTTCTATAGAATATTATCCTGAATCCTTTTTTGGCAGGACTAAACACCACAGAAAAGTATTAGCACACACAAACATATTTACCAGATAAACTCTTCCTTTCCTCCTCTGAAAGCAGCTGCTTTTTCTGAAGGTTCAAATTCTGAATGGCAATTTCCAGCATTTCAAGTGGCGCTGCTCCACATTCCACAGCTTTATGAAGAAGTTGCTTACTTTTTTTGAAATTACCTAACAAAGTAAAAAATAACAGTCATTTTAATGCAGCAACCTTTACTCCTCAGATACATATTCTGTGAACCTAGGAAAAAAATTTTAAAGTCTCAGGCAAAAATATTTATTCCAAGGCTCACACATTTTATTTATAAGCAAACAAGCAATTTCTCACTTCTGGTAACAATTCATGTCAAACAGTTTAACTTGTGTAATGTGCAAGTGAAACTGGTATAACAAATATTTCGTACACTTACATTCAGGTAGCATCCTTCCCTGAATTTTCATCTGATCAACTTTCATGCCTTTTGCCTCATTATTTCTATTTCACACACATGATTTAAATTACAATAGGAAGTTATCTTTTACTTAAAATCTGGACTTGACATTTTCAGATTACCTTGTGATAGTTCAAACTGTGCAAAAGATATATGCACGAAAGCAAATTTCTTGCAGTTTGCTCTGGCCATTTGGAAGTAGTCACGTGCATCGTCTGGCTCTTGAATACTGAAATAAAGATTTCAGAGTTAAGTTTTAAGAAAAAGAACACAGTTGCCTGTTTGATAACTCCTCATCCTATTTTCCAGAAGACACAGAATATTGTTTTCTGTCTGTAAAATTAAATAAGTTAATTTTTAAATTTTTTTAGGTGGAGTCTAGAGTATGTAATTTTTGTGGAAATATGTACATTGTAAAGAAAGTTTACAAGTTCACTTGTTAATTATAAACAAAAAGACTTGGTAAAAAAAATATTAAACTTACAAGTAGTTCTGACAACATGTTTTCATTTTACCTTTTGGTGATGTAGTTTTGTATTATGTAATGTAGTTAGCTGAATACAGTTAAAATGCTAATACTTACGCTTTTAGTTCAGCAAATCTCACTTGAATCCTAGCAAAACTCTCATTTTGGCCATATTTATCTGGAGGAAGTGCTTCAATTGCTTGGTTGTAACGACCAATCAATTTATTTAAAAGGGCATCATTTAAAGGGACACTGTTTTTCTCCAGTTTGAGCAACAAATTCAACCAATCCTCTGGGTTGTTGGCCATCATCATTATTTGGTTAACAGTTCCTGAGTTATCTGAATAAGGGACAAAATATAGCAAAAAATGAAAGTCAAAAAACAAATACCAAATTGCACTTTTCTTTCAAATTACAGGTAATCATTTATACTCTCAGTACAAATGCACACAAACTCGTTAAAATATTTTTTAAACTTTAACAATTCATGTAAATATAAACATTTACTGAGTATATATCTTTTAAGAGGGTATGTTTTACTGTAAAAAGCTGCATATTTTGAAGAAAAGAGAATTTGGAAATGTTTATGAGTAGCTTTAAAATACCATATGCAGTCTAAGAAAGCTATCCTGTAGCAGCCTAATTTTATTTTAGCATCCTAACAAGTCAAAGAAAACCTAAGCCTCTCCTACCACCACCAGTACCAACTTTCCTGGAAAATTCTTCATCAATGACTTATTAAAAATTTAGAAACATATCGTCCTAGCCCTAACATAACCTTCTTTACAACCTTATCCATCCAATATTATCTCCATATTCCTCAATTTACTTTTCAATCAATCAAAACCAGTTTACAGAAGATAAGCAACTCATATGGTCATTGTCTTCTCCTTGCAAGTTACCCACGTTTCTCCATAATTTTCACATTGTAATTTATTTTTAATTTTCTTTGGTGTTAACAGATTTTAAAAGACAACATGATTTAATGTCAGTGTCCTTGTCAGGTTACTTTAGTCATTACTAAACATTATTAAATTTAGAGAAACTTATCATCCCTTCTATTAGTTTCAGTTACCTTCAACGAGGGCTAAATATTTGCTTTTACAAACAAAATTACTGCTTTTGCTTTTTACTAAAACAGATTCAGAACTTTGTTTTTACCCATAATCTATTCTGATCTTAACTTCACTTTCCAGTTTCATTTCCCATCACTTCCCTAACAAATTTGTCTTCAAGTTTTCTTAAAAAGTCTTTAAAAATGCAGATGTATTTCTCATGCACTGTGCTCTCTCTGTTCAGAACTTCCTGTCTCTATTATGTCAGCAGTCATTTGAGCTAAACATGCATTACAATGCAGCATGGTAAATAGGTAAATTCTTCTCATCTAGAAACCAGGTTTAACCTTACTCGGTATTATAATGTCTTACATCCCACTTATCAACATGTTACATATTCACAGTTTTGAGCAAGCTAAGGGTTTTAAATAAAGACTCATCTACCCTGTTGTAAATAAGCTTTATTGTTAAGTCATGTCCGACTCTTTTGTGACCCCATGGACTGTAGCCCACCAGGCTCCTCTGTCCATGGGATTTCCCAGGCAAGAATACTGGAGTACGTTGCCATTTCCTTCTCCAGGGGATCTTTCTGACCCGGGGATCGAATTCACATCTCCTGCATTGGCAGGCAGATTCTTTACCACTGAGTCACCAGGGAAGCCATAATCTTCAATGGTGCTACTTAAATACACAAAATAAAGTATGTGTTTATTCTATCACCATTAAAAAATTTGCTTAACACCAAAATGATAAGTTCCTAAGTTGTTTCAAGGAATATGACCTGCCATTTTGACTATTTATATGGATAGGTTTTTGCCTTTGCTTTCCAATCCTTCATCCATTGAATGGTTACTATAAATAAAACAAAACTTATCTAAAGGTGACTTTTTCAACAACCTAATATAAAGAGTTCAGCTTCTGAGCTAATACTTTTCATAAAACTAGGACATTAAACTTTGGGTATTTTCACTCATTCATCATTCAAAAAATATTTTAAGTACCCACTACTTGCCAGGAACCATTCTTAGTTCTGTAGATAGAGCACCACTGATAAAAACCATGCCCTCATGGAGCTCACATCCTAGTGGAGTAGACAGACAACAAATGAGTAAAGGAGATATGACATGAACTTGGGCAAACTCAGTGAGATGGTGAGGGACAGGGAAGCAGTCCACGGGGTAGCGAAGAATTGAACATGACTTGGTGACTGAACAACAACAAAGGAGATATGAGGCGACTACTGCAGTGGAGAAAAATAATACAGTAGGTTGCTATTTTAAATAGGTGGGTTAGGACCTACCTTATAGCAAGCAGAATTCTGCTCAATATTATGCTGCAGCCTGGACGGGAGGGGAGTTTGAGAGAAAAAGGATACATGTGTATGTGTGGCTAAGCCCTTTTGCTGTCCACCTGAAACTATCACAACATTGTTAATCAGCTATACCCCAATTCAAAATAAAAAAGTTTAATTAAATAAATAAATGGATTAGAGAGGGCCTTGCTGAGAAGACATTTGAGCAAAAACCTGAAGAAGGTTTAAGAGTGGGCAGAAAGCAAGAACAAAGGTACTGGGGTAGGGGTTGGTCCGGCACACAGGAGACACAGTAGGGAAGCTGCTCCCGCTGAAACAGAACGAGCAAAGGAGAACAGGCAAGAAAGGCTGGGAGAGTGCTGGGAGAGTAACAGAAAGGTTCTTCAAATCATATACTGTGTGGTTAGCCTTACATTTATACACCGTTTTATTAAGGTGTAATTAGTGAGGCTTTCTCAGATTGCAGCAAAATGTGCGGGGGGGGGGGGGGGGAAGGAGTACCTATTGATGGCAAGCATATGAGCAGAAATGACAGCTGCCAACAATGGAAAAGGAAGAAAACCACCTTTGAGCACACTGTAATAAATAGTGTTGTTTCCTTTTTTAAGAAAGTGGAAAATTGTGGAACTATTTTCACACAAAAGGATTAAAACATAAAATGTTTGTGCTGTCATTGGTGAGCATCAATCAGTTAACAGTTCCTTCCTCTACCTCAGAGGGCACTCAAAACAACGCAACTCACCTGTAGTATCAGTGGAGGCTTTAGTCAAGCTTAGCTCGTCAGTAAGATCTTCATTTTTAAATTTATTTTTAATATCTCTCACTTTGTTCATTATGGAATCAATTGTCAACTCTTTGCCACTTAACTCCTCAGCCTCCATTTCTAAGGAAAAAAAAAAAATCGAACTATTCATAATTCCTACTTTGACTAGAATTTAAAAAAAAGATGTTGCAACTAGCCTTTCAGAACCCAGGAGACTAAAACATTAGTTAAACGAACACATTTCAACACAGATATTATCAGGGTGGTATTTGGGAAGCTATGTGCACAAAAACAATTGCATGTCTTTGTAATCTGTCCAGCAAGGTTTCCAACAGGTAAGTATTCAGTACACTCCTTCTTTCCACCAGAACTTCAAAAAGGCATTGCACAACAGGGAAGTTGCTGCCCCCTTTCAAACTTTTTTCTATGCCTTCCTTTCACTCTTTTTCCATAATTATTTTCTCTGGGCCATCTGCAAATTCAGTCTTTTTTTTAAAAAATGTGATAGTATATTTGCTTGGATTCTGGTAGAAACATATAGGCATAAAAAATCCTCTCGACAATGATAAAAACCATTCCTTTATTCACCTGCTTTATGTCAGTAAACTTGCACGTTGCAAGTGGTTACAAAGCAGAATACATACAACATCACAGCCCTTTATTCACAAATGGGATATCAGCAGGCTTATTCTTCTGTATATCTGGCAGAAAGGTGATGTGCTACCTTAATCATTCCCATACCGAGAATCTACAGTATTTGTACAGTACTGATTACTTATTCCATCTCCACGGTGTTGATGTTTGTTTAGTCCACAAAGAGTCCGCAGCCTTTCTTCCCGTCAATGTCATCTTTGTGATGATTCTCACACCCATCAATCCAGTAACCCAGGGTCACTGATATCAACGCCGCCCCCGACCTCGAGTATAGTTAATGAAAAGAAGCGACAAAGCGGGTGCCTGGTATCACCCCCTGAAGCCAGGCCCCAAAGGTAACTGTCAGAACCACGGCCACCGGCTCCTCTCCCGGTTCTAAAACACCACACAAGAAGAGGAGTCTCCCGCAGAGGCCCTAGCAGGCCCCTTCTCCCAGCCAAGTCCATACATCTACCTCTCGCCTCCTGAGTCCTCGACAAATAAACCGCCGGCACTAACAGGAGGACCGGCGGGGGACAGCGGGCCCGTCCCTCCCCCTCCGGCCTGTGAGCCGCACCCCACGTCCTCTGCCAGGCTCGGGGACCTCCCGCCTCGTCACCACAGCTCACCGGCCCGCGCGGCTCGGCTCAAGCGCCCACAGACCCCGGCCGCCTCCGCCCCTCCGTTCGCCGCCAAGGTAGGCCTCTCCGCGGAAAAGCGGAGCTGAGAAGAAAAGATGGAAACTCCAGCCCCTCTCCACACACACGTTTGAATTTCCCCGCCGCTACCGACGCGGTCGCCTATTGGCCAGTGCTGGCCACGTGAAAGCATCTGCTGTGATTGGTTGGTGCGCGCAGGCACCGCCCCTTTTTTTGCGACCGGAACGTCCCTCGCGGCGGGGGTCTTCCGCTCTGACTCCACCGGCTCCGCGCCCCGGAAGTTCGAGGAGCGGATAGACCAGCTTTCCGGCACCTTCCGGTTTAAAAACCAGGCCAGGGTTTTGCCCCAGAAGGAACCACTCCCGAGCCGAGTTAGCCGGTGAGAGGGAGATAGGCGCTGGCTGACGCTGCTCTCAGCATCAGGACCTTAAAGGTGCCTGGTGAGTCGGCCTTTTTCCGCCCCCTCCGCCTCCTCACTTATTGGTCCTTCAGGGTCCTTGGTGCCGGAGGATGTGGTAGGGGAGGGTCGTTCGCAGTGCCTTCAGCCCTGCCGCCAGCTCAAAAGTCTCAGTGCTTTTTGTCCTTGAGTTTCCACTAACTTTAGTCCTTCCACTGTCTTTAAATGACGCTTTGCCTTGTCTTTAAGCCAGGGTTCTTCCATTCTGTCAGAATTCAGCGCAGAACACACATGCCCATCGAGATTCTACGCCTGAACTCGCCTTAGCAGCCTCCCTTCTCCCCTCCGAGCCTGTCCCACTTTAGAGCTCAAGTGCCCTCCGCGAGGGCTGGCTTGGCTGCTAAGTGCCTTTGCGGTAGGAGGCAATGCTTTCTCTCCTTCTTGGAAACGAGATGCCTGTTGTACCAGCAGAATGACATGCTCTATGGTAGGAGAAATTGGTCGGTTTTGTGTACGTGAAAGAAACTTAACTGCAGCTGTCCGTTGTTAACGCCAAAGCTTGTGTTTTGAACCCTCGCGTTCTCAGCTCTTGACTAGCCACCCGGCCAGCCTGAAAGCCCTTCCTTACTGACTGCATTTTTTTTAATACCTTCTGGCTCTGTATTTTTGTTTCATCAGAGCAAAATGATTTACTGTATCTGGTTGGCTCATCCCTGCCTTTGCATTGTTGAGTCCAGCACCTGCTTTTGCTGCTGCTGCTATTGCAGGGAAAAGCCAATCTGTTGGAACTGTCTTTGACTTGCTTTTCCTTGCTTTTGTTATTATAATCATACATAATGGCTTACCTCAGAGAATCATGCCCTTCTGCCTGTTAAAATGCCTTTGTTCAGAGACCTGTCCACCTCTAGATGGCAGGAAGGAGGAACATATACCCTGCCTGAGGCCTCCCATTCTAGGAGACAGCTGCAAGATTAATGGCTTTTTTATTTTGTTTCCTCACCTCCCCCCATCTCTGATCAATAAAAGAACCTGGTATCCAAACCCCAAGATGGTTATTTTGAGATATTAGTCTGCCATCTTCTCTGTCCGTCAGCTCTCAGAATAAAGTTGTATTCCTTGTCTCATCCCCCTCCTCTGCAATTCATTGGCCTGTTGTAAAGCGAGCAGAGTGAGCTTAGACAAGATAACTTGTTTAGTCCCTAAGTCGTGTCTTATTCTTTTGTGACCCCACAGACTGTAGCCCGCAAGGCTCCTCTGTCCATGGGATTTCCCAGGCAAGAATACTGGAGTGGGTTGCTGTTTCCTTCTCCAGGGGAATCTTCCCAACCCAGAGATCCTGTCTCCTGCCTGGCAGGTGGATTCTTTACCAATGAGCCACCAGTTTTTGTGGAGCTCTTGGACCCAATCCCCAAACTTGCATTTTTCTGAAAATACTACTGCTAACACTTTACAGTGATAGATAGCCTCCACTCTTACATTTTAAAATACCATCTACACATTAATGACTCCCAAATATATTACTCCAGCAGACCTCTCTCCCCTGAACCCCAGATTCATATCCACTGCCTAGTTAGCATGTCAATGTAAGGTAGATATTATAGATATTTTAAACTCAAATGTTCAAAATAGCCCCTAATCTCCCCACTCTCAATCTACTTCTTACAAAATCTTCTCTGTACAAGACATTCATAATTTTTTTTTAAGCCCAAAACTTTGGTGTCATTCCCAATCCCACATCTAATCCATAGGCAGATTGTGTCAAGTCTAACAAGGTAATGTTGGAATCCTACCACTTTTCTCCACCTCCACTACTACTGCCCTAGTCTGAGACACCTTCACCACTCACCTGGTTATAGTAGTAGCCTCCTGGCTGGTTTCCTTGCTTCTGCCCTCACTTCAGTTTGTTCTCCAGGAGAGCAGAGTCAACTTCAGTGAGGTCATGTCACTCCTTTGCTGGGCTTCCCTGGTGGTTCAGACGGTGAAGAATCTGTCTGCAATGCAGACACCGGGATTTGATCTGTGGGTCAGGAAGATCTGGAGGAGAGCATGGCTACCAACTCCATTATTCTTGCTTGGAGAATTCCATGAACAGAGGAGCCTGGTGGGCTATAGTCCATGGGATTGCAAAGAGTCAGACACAACTGGGCAACTAACACTTCCACTTCAGAGCTCAGAATAAATGTCAAAAGTCCTTACAATGATCTGGAGCTGTACTATTTACTATGGTAGCCATTAGCCACATAGGGCAATTGAGCCCTTGAAATATGGCTATTGCAACTGAGGAACTAAGTTCCTTAAGTAATTAATTTTAATTTAAAAACTGATAGTGCAATTATTGGAAGAATTTTAAGTGTATTGGAACCACCAGAGGATGTTAGTCTACTTTTTCAACTGTAAATTTTGTGAGCTCTCAATTCAGATAAAGTACTTCCAAAGAGTTTAATTTGTGCTGTGAGTATACACACTAGATTTTGAAGATTTGTATGAAAAAAATAATGTAAAATAATAGATAATTTTAAAAATATTGATTACAGTTTGAAATGATAGTTTGATATATTGTCTTAAAATATATTGTTAAAATTAATATCCCCAGTCACAGACCAGAGGACACTAAGAAGATTTGCCAAATAAAAACAAGGAGGTATTATGGATTGGATCCTGGAACAAAAAGTGGACATGAATGGAAAAACTGATGGAATTCAAGTAATAAGTAACTAAGGCTTAGTTAATAGTAATGTGCCAGTGTTGGTTTCTTAATTTTGACAAAGGTATAACAGTATAGAAGATCTTAATAGAGAAATGGAGAGAGGCATGTATGTCAATTCTCTGCACTACCTTTACAACTTCTGTGTAATCAAAAATTATTCCAAAATAAAAAAATTCTTAAAATTAAGAATTCTTTTCAAAGGAAAGGAGGGAGAACTTAAGAATATATTTGAAGGGAGTATGGCCTCAAATTGTTCAAATATGGTAAAGGCTATAAACCAGCAGATCAAAGAAGCTCAACAAATCCCAAGCACAAGAAACTTAATAAAAGTTACATGTAGGCACATGATTAGATTGCTCAAGACTAGTGACAAAGTCTTAAAAAACAACCAGAGAGAAAAAACACATATAGAAGAAGAATCATAAAGTTAATAGAAGACTTCTTATCAAAAACAACATAAGCCCAGAGACAATGGAGCAATATCTTTAAGATCAAACAAACCTGAGATACATGGCAGATTTGACTCCACACTGCTGCCATAAAGCAAATACTGCAATAAAGTAAGTCACATAATTTTTTGATTCTCAGTGCATACAAAACACATACAAACTATTAAATGTGGAATAGCATTATGTCTAAAATATGTACAAAGTAATTAAAATACTTTATTGCTAAAAGTAATAACAATCAGTCATCTGAGCCTTCAAAAAATCATAACCTTTTTGCTGCTTGAGGGTCTGGGCTTAATGTTGAGGCTGCTGGCTGTTCAGGGTGGTTTGCTGAAGATTGGGATGACTATGGCAATTTATTAAAATAAGACAGGGAAGTTTGCTAAATCAATTGACTCTCGCTTGAGTGAATGGTTTCTCTGTTCTCTGCATTATCTGCATGCAATGCTGTTTGTTAACATTTTACCCACAGAACTTCTTTGAAAATTGAAGTGGGTCTTCTCAAGTCCTGCAACTGCTATTTCAAATAAGCTGATGTAACACTCTCTGTTGTCAGACTTCCCTGGTGGTCCAGTGGCTAAGACTCCATGCTCCCAATGCAGGGGCCCAGGTTCAATCCCTGATTAGGGAACCTGATCCCACATGCTGCAGCTAAAGAGCCTGCATGCCACAACTACAATCCAGTGCAGCTAGATAAACAAACAAACAAATAGGGTGCTAATGAGTGTGGGGCTTCTTTTAAAAATAAACAAACACTCTTGTCATTTCAACCATCTTTAATAACATCTCAACCAGAAGTAGATTTCATCGCAAGAAACCACTTTATTTGCTCATCCTTATGAAGCTAGTTTTATCCAAGTTTTATCTTGAAGTTGCAGCAATTCTGCCACATCTTCATACTCCACTTCTAATTCTTGCTCTCTTATTATTTCTACCACTTCCGTAGTTATATCTTCCACTGAAGTTGTGAGTCTGTCAAAGTCATCCATGTGAGTTGGAATCACTTCCAAACTCCTGTTAATGTTCATATTCTGACCTCTTTGCTGAATCATGAATATTCTTCTTGACATCTACAATGATGAGTCCTTTTCAGAAGGTTTTCAATTCACTTTACCCAGATCCATCAGAGGAGTCATTCTCTATGGCAACTACAGCCTTATGAAGTGTATTTCTTACCCACAGACCTGCGCCTAAGACTTCTGAAAATAAGACTCGAAAGTCAAAATAACTCCTTGATTCACAGGCTGCAGAATGGATGTTGTGTTAGCAGGCATGAAAACAACAGTAAGTTAATTTCACATCTCTATCAGCTCTTGGGTGACCAAGTGCATTGTCAATGAGCAGTAAAATTTTGAAAATCTTTTTTTTCTGAGCAGTAGATCTCAACAGTAAGTTACAGATATTTTAGTAAACCTTGTTGTAAATAGATGTGCTATCATCCAGGCTTTGCTGTTCCATATATAGAACACAGGCAGAGTAGATTTAGCACTATTCTTAACAGCCCTAGGATTTTCAGAATGGCAAGTAAGCACTGGCTTCAACTTAAAGTCACCAGCTGCATCAGCCCCTAACAAGAGAGTCAGCCTTTGCTTTGAAGCATTGAAGAGACATTGACTTTTCCTTTCTAGCTATGAAATTCCTAAATGGCATCTTTTTCCAATAGAATGCTGTTTCATTTACGTAGAACATCTGTTTTTTAATGTAGCCACCTTTATTCATCATCTTAGCTAGATCTTCTGGATAACTTGCTGCAGCTTCTAAATCAGCATTTGCTGCTTCACTTTGTACTGTGATATTATGGAGACAAGTGTCTTTCCTTAAACCTCATGAACCCACCTCTGCTAGCTTTAATTTTTTGTTCTACAGGTTCCTAACTTCTCTCAACCTTCACAGAATTGAAATAATTAGGGCCTTGTTCTGGATTAGGCTTTGACTTAAAGGAATGTTGAGGCTGGTTTGATATTCTATCCAGACCACTTTCTCTTTAGAGAAAAAGCAGTGAGACTGTTTAAAGCAATAAGACTGTTTTTCTTATCATTCATGTTCACTAGAGCAGCACACTTAATTTCCTTCAAGAACTTTTCCTTTGCATTCATACTTGGCTAACTCTTGGTGCCAGAGGCCTAGGTTTGGTTGCCTCTCTCTGCTTTTGACATGCCCTTCTCACTAAGTTTAACCATTTCTCACTTTTGATTTAAAGTGAGAGACAAGAAATTCATCCTTTCACTTGACTACTCAGAGGCCACTGTAGAGTTACTAATTGCCCTAATTTCAATATCGTTGTGTCTCAGGGAATATGGAGATCCCACAAGAGAGATAGGGGAACTGCTGGTTGGGAGAGTGGCCAGAACACAGATTTATCAATTAATTTTACTATCTTATATAGATGTGGTTCATGGCACCCCAAAACTAGTACAATAGTAACATCAAAGATCACTGATCACAGATTATCATAACACACAGTAATGAAAAAGTTTAAAATATTGCAAGAATTATCAAAATGTGACAGACAAATTTGAAGCAAGCAAATTCTATTGGAAAAATAGTGTCAATACACTTTCTCGATACAGGATTGCCACATACCTTCAATTTACTTAAAAAAAGCAATATCTGTGAAGCACTATAAAATGATGTATGCCTATACTGAAGAGAGACAATTATCAACCTACAGTTGTATAGGCTATGAATATATTTTTCACTATGAAGGAAAAATAAAGATGTTTTCAGACATCCAAAAGTTGAAAGCATTAATCACCAGTAGATTTGTATAATGACACTCCACTCCAGTACTCTTGCCTGGAAAATCCCATGGACGGAGGAGCCTGGTGGGCTGCAGTCCATGGGGTCGCGACTGAACGACTTCACTTTCACTTTTCACTTTCATGCATTGGAGAAGGAAATGGCAACCCACTCCAGTATTCTTGCCTGGAGAATCCCAGGGATGGGGGAGCCTGGTGGGCTGCCGTCTATGGGGTCGCACAGAGTCAGACTCTATTGAAGCGACTTAGCAGCAGATTTGTATAAGAGCTATTAAAAGAAGTCCTTCAGACCAAAAAAATTCTGAATCTACGTAAAAACCAAAAAACACTGAAGATGGTAAATATGAGTACATATAAAAGACATTTTTCTTACTTTAAAAATCTTTTTAAAATATACAAAGCAAAAAAATAATAACAATAATAACATGTTGTTAGGTTTATACAAAAGAAAAACAAATGACACTAAATGCTCTAAGGCCGGGGGGAGGGAAGGTGTTTTGCTTAAAGTTTTTCTACTTTATGTCAAATGGTATACTATCACTTGTGATAAGTTAAGAATGCATTCTATAAACCTCCACAGTCTACCTCTGTAGCTATTAGCTACAAATAGTTCTTTACCACTTGAAATGTGAATAATCTGAAAGGAAATAGCCTACAAGTGTAAAATGCACATCAGATTTCAAAAGCATAGTGGAAAAAATAATTTAAAATTTCTCATTAATAGTTTAATACTATTATGGGTTGAAATGATAATTTGAATATATTGAATCAGGTTTTTAAAGTATTAAAATTTCACCTGTTCCTTTTAACTTTGCTTAATACAGCTATTAGAAAAATTATAAATTATATATGTGGCTCACATCTCATATCAGATAGTGTTTTTAAAAACTCTAAAGCAGTAAAAACAGTATGAAAAAAACCCTCTAAATTCAGTATAACACTGAAAACCAAGTAAAACTAAATAAGCAGACAAGTAAAATTTATGGCTAATCAGTGAACAAAAGAGGAAAAATCAAAATGTTCAATTAATAAAAAATGAAGCAGAAGTCAGGGAGAAAAGACTAAAAAAAGAGAAAATAGAATTAAATCCACTCTATCAATAATTATATTAGGTATACATGATGCATTAGATATACATGATTAGGTATAATCATTATTATAGGTTATAATAGATTATTATAGATTAGGTACATATTAGGTATACATGATTTATTAGTTATACATGATTAAGTATACATGATGCTGAAGCTGAAACTCCAATACTTTGGCCACCTGATGTGAAGAACTGACTCATTGGGAAATGCCCTGATGCTAGGAAAGACTGAAGGCAGGAGGAGAAGGGGATGATAGAGGATGAGACGGTTGGATGGCATCACCGACTCAATGGACATGAGGTTGAGTAAACTCCGGGAGTTGGTGAAGGACAGCGAAGCCTGGCGTGCTGCAGTCCATGGGGTTGCAAAGACTCGTACATAACTGAGCGACTGAACTGAACTGATACATGACCCAAACTCCCCCTGGAAAGGATAGAGATTTTCATACTGAATAAGGAAGCAAAGCCCAATTATCTGATGCCTACAATAAACCCACTTTAAATATGAAGAAACAAGTAGGATAAAAATAAAAAGTGTAAAATTATATACCATGGCAACACTGCTAAGTGCAGAACTAGAAACACCTAACTTTGTAGAGGTCTATGAAAACAGACGTAAGGGTTTTCAATTATTGAGCTCTCTGATCATTTTGGTCTTTGACCACTGATTTAAGATATATTTTGAAAATGTTCTCAGATATGGATCCAGAGCGGGAACTTGTCAGAAGTGAGTACCCCTGTCCTGTGGAAGTCTGCCAGTCTTCATTCTATCCCATTTTCTCTGTCTCTCCTTCAGTTGGCAGCACTTCTGCTGGTATAATCTCATTCTTATTACTGGCTTCAACTGAGATGGCTGATTAAATCTGTTAGTAATCTTCATATGGAGATCCTGTCTAGATACAGGACAGGAACTGGCACTCCTTCAGGACACACTTTCTCATTTTTGCAGTATGGAATTTCTTAACAATTCCCTCAGGAAAGTAAAAATAGAGTATAAAAGAATTTAAAATATATTTTTAAAAAATATTTTCAAAGAAAGAAAAGAAAATGAAAAGCAGCAGATGAATTAAAAAAAAAATCCCCAAAGGTTAAATAAAAAATAATTTTTAAAAAACCCAAGCAATTCCTTCAAAGTATCTCTCTCCTCTTGCATTCTACTATAAGCAATAAGGAGAACCCCTG
The DNA here is from genome assembly GCF_003369695.1 of Bos indicus x Bos taurus. Taxonomy (NCBI): domain Eukaryota; kingdom Metazoa; phylum Chordata; class Mammalia; order Artiodactyla; family Bovidae; genus Bos; species Bos indicus x Bos taurus. The sequence goes on along the minus strand of NC_040084.1, from coordinate 19,816,463 downwards.
CTGCATCTTCACCTTCAAAATTTGTGTAGAAATAACGTCTGCTTAGTATCCAAGGTCATCCCTTGCAAATTCTACCTCTCACAAGGCACTAGAACACAATTCAGCCAAGTTCCTCCTCATTTTATAACACGTGAAGGAAAGTTGCATGGCTCGAGGTAGCCTGGAGTTAAAACTCCCCTTCAGGTCCTCCCCAACATTCTATGCAAAACAAAGAACTCTCTCACCCGAAGAAAAAATGGACTTTAGGATGATTATGCCCAGCTCCCAGCCAGTCCAGCCTCTGGCCGATCTCCAGAACTCCTTGCCCCAGCCGTTTAAGGGATAACTACTCTGAACACCCTTGGAGAAGAACAGGCCCCATTAAGACAGTAGCTTTCCACATACATGCCTATATATACTTACTCTTTTCTTGGATAAGCACAGCAGCTCACTAATCTGACTGCTGCCCCTTCTCACCTCATTAAAGTTGATCTGTTCCTGTAAAGTGCTGGTCTCCTTCTTTTTCTGAACCTCACCTTCTAACTCCCTTACCCTACATTTTTGGTGCCGAAACCTGGGAGGTTGAGGTTCCTTCTTGTTCTCCATGGCCAGCATTTTGGAGTGTGGAAGCCTGCCAAGCTCACTTTGCCACCCAGGCTTTCAAGATCTCCTCGAGAGGACGCCCTGTGCCTTCGTGAGCGGTACAAGTCTTGGGTAAGGGCTTTTGGTTTTCCACCTAACCCGAAAAATATTGGCCTCTCTCTCTCTCTGTCTTTCTCTCTCTTCCTCTTTTCTCTACACTTTCTTTTCCATGAGACTGACCAACTCCAGGACAGGGGTCTTTTGCCATTCGAGTGCTTTACATGCAACACTCCACTCAAGCCAGGCCCTAGGTTAAGATAAGATCTGGATGGTGTTCTAGAGGAGCCCTAGAACTCAGTCCTCTCTGGGTCCAGGGGACCCCCTGCCTAGGGCCACTCTGTAGTTGATGGGGGACCCTCCATCTTGACACAGAGCTCTCTTCTCATAACTCCTATTGCAACTACAGGTACGACTCAAGCTCCCAATAGAAGCCTCTGCTTGCCTTTCAATTATGGGGTCTGGCCAACCTGTCCCAAAAGATTCCTCTCTGGCCTGTGTTCTCAAAACTCTCAAACCACTCTTACTCACTGAACTCAAAGCTAACCGCTTAAAACAACTCTATACAGATCACTGGCCTGAGTTCGGGACTTTTGATTTCAATATTTTATCAGATCTCAGGAACTTCCTCAAACGGAATGGCAAACGGTCAGAGGTCCCCTATATTCAAGCCTTCTGAGACCTTAAAAGGTGTCCTTCTCTCTACAAAGACTGTTCTGCCTATCAAATCCTCCTCTGCTCTTTCTCCGCCTCCATTACAAAAGAATCCAAATCAAAAGCCCCTAAAAGGCCCCCTAAACCCTTAGCCCCCAATTTTGACCCAACAAATGAGCCTCCTCCCTACCACCCCAGAAAAAAAGCTTCCAAAGACAAGATTGTATCCTCTAGCCCTTCCTCCTCCAAAACAGAAAGCGATGACTCCAAAACCCCAAAAGAGATTTCCACCCGCCCTCTATCAGCCAGGACCTGAAACAAACACATTTCCTCTCAGAGAGGTAGCAGGACCGGAGGGCCCTACATGGGTTCATGTGCCTTTCTCAATTTCTGATATGAGCGAATTGAAGAAAAATTGAGATCCTTTTCAGAGAATCCTACTCAATTAAAAAAAAAAAATTCCTCTGCCTTACACAAACATATCATTTAACCTAAAATGATCTTTCAGTTCAGTTCAGTTCAGTCGCTCAGTCGTGTCCGACTCTTTGTGACCCCATGAACCGCAGCACGCCAGGCCTCCCTTTTCATCACCAACTCCCAGAGTCCACCCAAACCCATGTCCATTGAGTCAGTGATGCCACCCAACCGTCTCATCCTCTGTCATCCCTTTCTCCTCCCTCCCTCAATCTTTCCCAGCATCAGGATCTTTTCAAATGAGTCAGCTCTTCACATCAGGTGGCCAAAGTAGTGGAATTTCAGCTTCAACATGAGTCCTTCCAATGAACACCCAGAACTGATCTCCTTAGGATGGACTGGTTGGATCTCCTTGCAGTCCAAGGGACTCTCAAGAGTCTTCTCCAACACCACAGTTCAAAAGCATCAATTCTTTGGTGCTCAGCTTTCTTTATAGTCCAACTCTCACAGAAAAACCATAGCCTTGACTAGACGGACCTTTGTGGGCAAAGTAATGTCTCTGCTTTTTAATATGTTGTCTAGGTTGGTCATAACTTTCCTTCTAAGGAGTAAGCATCTTTTAATTTCATGGCTGCAATCACCATCTGCAGTGATTTTGGAGCCCCCAAAAAATAAAGTCTGACACTGTTTCCACTGTTTCCCCATCTATTTACCATGAAGTGATGGGACCGGATGCCATGATCTTCGTTTTCTGAATGTTGAGCTTTAAGCCAACTTTTTCACTCTCCTCTTTCACTTTCATCAAGAAGCTCTTTAATTCCTCTTCACTTTCTGCCATAAGGGTGGTGTCATCTGCATATCTGAGGTTACTGATATCATCCTAAATGCCACTTTAACCCCTGATTTAAAAAAAGACGGATATGACAGGCAGCCCAGACTCATGCTGATCAGCTCCATAACCAAGATAAGACTAATCCGGTGACTGATGATACAATCTCTTTAACTGAGCCACGGTGGACATATCCAGCAGGTGATGCCAACATCCAGAACCTGCATCATATGATCACCTGTTTGCTAGAAAGAATGTTAAAAAGCTCACACATTCATATTAACTAAGATAAGATTAGGGAAATGACTCAATAAAAAGATAAAAATCCTGCCGTTTTTCTTTCACAGCTTACTGAGGCAGTCCGAAAATACACTAATCTAGATATTTCCACCCCTGCCGGACTTCTGTACCTACATGTCCAGTTCATAAGCCAGTCAGCCCCGGATATTCACTGAAAACTATGCCAGTTAGAGAAGGGCCCTAAGACCACCCCCCCCTCACCCAAAGAGACCTTCTAGAAATAGCCTTCAAGGTATTCAATAATAGAGAGGAAGAGGCTAAGAGAAAAAGACCATGAGAGAAAAGCTAAATACGCCTTTTTGGCGGCAGCAATTAAGATCAGCCTGGCCCAAGTCATCCCAGACTGAAACTTAAGAGCCCCCCATCCCCGGGCCCTGCTTCTGATGCAACCAGTCAGGACACTGGACAAAGACATGTCCTAACCCGTGGCCCCCCACAAAAGCATGCCCAGCCTGGGGTCAGCAGGGCCACTGGAAGGTGGACTGTCCCCAGAGATGCCCTGACATGCCCAGGGAGGTCTCCACCTCCCAGACCTGGAGAGTGGAGTGTCCACAGGGACAACCTGGCGCCCTGGAGAGATCCCCACTTCACCCCAAACCCCAACCCAACGCTGTGAGTTATTCCAACAACGGGGCCAGGTTCCAGCCCCCCGGACTGTGTTCCAGACACAAGCTCGGAACTTAGGGTAGACGGGGTAGTAGCCGGAAAAAAGACCTCCTTTATAGTAGACACTGGAGCGGCTTTCTCTCTCTTAACTTCCTACTCTGGCCCAACTCAGGACTCAGAACTCACTATCAGGGGGTCTCTGGAGTTCCCTTAAGGCCAAAAATCAGGCCTCCATTACTCTGTCAATTTGGAAAATTGGCCCTCATACACTCATTCCTCATAATGCCGAAGTGCCCAATGGCATTCCTAGAGAGAGAGATCTGTTATCCAAATTGGGGGTCTTTATTACCATAAACCGTCCTCTCCTTTGTTCCTTTGATAAGACAACATTAACACATTCTTTTATAATAGTTCCTCAATGCCCAATGATATTGATAGGACATGATCTTCTGACTAAGCTACAAATTTCTATAAACCTCCCATATCAATTCTTTACATCCAAATGGCACCCAAACCCTTGGCCAGCCCTCACTCCCAAAACCTACCCCCTGAACTTCCCCAGATAGATCCTCAGGTCTGGGACACCGAAGCCCCATCAAAGGCCAGACACCATTCCCCCATTCAGGTCTTTCTTAAAAATCCCTCTCAAATAATAACCCAAACTCAATATACCCTGACCACAGAATCCCAACAAGGACTTAAACCAATAATCTCCCAACTGCTCAAAGCAGGCCTTTTGCGGCCTATCTGTTCTCCTCATAATACTCCCATACTGGCAGTCAAAAAGAGACCCCACTCCTGACATTTAGTCCAAGATCTTCACAAGGTCAATGAGGCCATAATACCCGTACATGCCGTGGTCACTAATCCCTTCACCCTTCTCTCACATATTCCCTCTGACACACCCTATTTCATGGTATTGGACCCCAAAGATGCTTTCTTTACTATACCTCTATACCAATCCTCACAGCCCCTATTTGCCTTCACCTTGACAGGACTGGAAAAGGTCAGTTTTCATTCCAATCCCAAAGAAAGGCAATGCCAAAGAATGCTCAAACTACCACACAATTGCACTCATCTCACACGCTAGTAAAGTAGTGCTCAAAATTCTCCAAGCCAGGCTTCAGCAATGCATGAACCATGAACTTCCAGATGTTCAATCTGGTTTTAGAAAAGGCAGAGAAACCAGGGATCAAATTGCCAACATCCGCTGGATCATGGAAAAAGCAAGAGAGTTCCAGAAAAACATCTATTTCTGCTTTATTGACTATGCCAAAGCCTTTGACTGTGTGGATCACAAGAAACTGTGGAAAATTCTTCAAGAGATGGGAATACCAGACCACCTGACCTGCCTCTTGAGAAACCTGTATGCAGCTCAGGAAGCAACAGTTAGAACTGGACATGGAACAACAGACTGGTTCCAAATAGCAAAAGGAGTACATCAAGGCTGTATATTGTCACCCTGCTTATTTAACTGATATGCAGAGTACATCATGAGAAACACGGGGCTGGAAGAAGCACAAGCTGGAATCAAGATTGCTGGGAGGAATATCAATAACCTCAGATATGCAGATGACACCACCCTTATGGCAGAAAGTGAAGAGGAAAGCCTCTTGATGAGAGTGAAAGAGGAGAGTGAAAAAGTTGGCTTAAAGCTCAACATTCAGAAAACTAAGATCATGGCATCTGGTCCCATCACTTCATGGCAAATAGATGGGGAAACAGTGAAAACAGTGTCAGACTTTATTTTTGGGGGGCTCCAAAATCACTGCAGATGGTGATTGCAGCCATGAAATTAAAAGACACTTACTCCTTGGAAGAAAAGTTATGACCAACATAGATAGCATATTCAAAAGCAGAGACATTACTTTGCCAACAAAGGTCTGTCTAGTCAAAGCTATGGTTTTTCCAGTGGTCATGAATGGATGTGAGAGTTGGACTGTGAAGAAAGCTGAGCGCCGAAGGATTGATGCTTTTGAACTGTGGTGTTGGAGAAGACTCTTGAGAGTCCCTTGGACTGCAAGGAGATCCAACCAGTTCATTCTAAAGGAGATCAGTCCTGAGTGTTCCTTGGAAGGAATGATGCTAAAGCTGAAACTGCAGTACTTTGGCCACCTCATGTGAAGAGTTGACTCATTGGAAAAGACTCTGATGCTGGGAGGGATGGGGGCAGGAGGAGAAGGGGACGACAGAGGATGAGATGGCTGGATGGCATCACTGACTCGATGGACATGAGTTTGAGTAAACTCCGGGAGTTGGTGATGGATAGGGAGGCCTGGCGTGCTGGAATTCATGGGGTCGCAAAGAGTCGGACACAACTGAGCAGCTGAACTGACCTGAACTGGATAGATCCAGACACATATCAATCTCAACAATTAACCTTGACTGTTTAACCACAGGCGTTTAGAGATAGCCCTCATTTTTTTCAGTCAAGCCCTCCAAAGAGACCTACAAACTTTAGACCTAGGCTCTACTACCTTAGTCCAGTATGTAGACGATTTATTTTCCTCTCACCATAACTGCCTAGTCCATACTGCAACAGTATTAAATGCCCTAGACAACTGGGGCTACAGAGTCTCATTCTCCAAAACACAAACTGCTTCCACCACTGTCAATTACATAAAATTACTTCTCATTCCCACATCCAAAATAATCCCAACTCAGAGATTTCGAGCCTTGAAACAGACCCTCAGGCCCCAAACCAAGAGAGAACTTCTTTCTCTATTAGGTCTATTAAACTTCTTCCAAATATAGGTCCCAAATTTTGCCCTCCATGCAAAACGTCTCTACCAAGCTACTTGAAAAAACTCAGATGAACCCTTATTGGCCCCCACCTCTCTCCACACCCCTATACAGACTCTTATCAAACATTTACTACAGGCCCCTTCTCTTTACCTACCTGATTACACCAAGCCTTTTTCCCTTTTTGTACATTTTCAACAAGGACATGCTTTAAAGTTTCTGTGCCAAAAAAGGGGAGACATATGGGGCCTGTAGCTTACTTATCAAAACAACTCGATCTGATCACGCTCAGATGGCCACCTTGTCTCCAGGCCTTAGTTGCAACCACCCTCTTAATACCTGAAGCCCAAAAACTAACCCAAAATGCTCCTCTAAATATACGCTCACATCATTCCTACAAAGATTTACTCTCTCATCGGGCTTTCCCTTCTCTGCCCCCTGCTCAACTACAGATCTTCCACACACAACTCCTCGACCCATCCCTTTCTTTTATGCCTTGTAAACCTCTTAATCCTGCTAGCTTACTCCCTACTCCAGATCCAGAAACAGAACACTTATTTCATGACTGTGTTCAGACCTTAGATATGACACTTAATCCCTTTGAACATATAACTGATCAGCCCCTTAATGACCCCAAAGTCCCATCCTGGTTCATAGATGGCAATGCCCAAAAACAAGCCCCATTTGGGGCTGGATATGCTATAGTTCAGGGACAGCCCAACAAAGTTATCCCCCCTCGCCTCATCAAGCCAGCCACACTCCCAGCTCACACATCCTCACAACAGGCTAAACTGATAACTCTTACATAAGCTTTGACCCTAGCTAAAGACCAAAAGATAAACATTTACACTGACTCCAAATATGCCTATAACATATTACATTCTAACATTATAATCTGGAAAGAGAGGAGATTGCTCACTCAGAAGGGCATGCCTATTCTCAATGCTTCTTTTATTTCTGAACTCCTCCATGCGGCTCAGTTCCCAAAACAAGCTGCTGTAATACATTGCCGGAGACATCAGCTACATAGTCCTACCTCCTTTTATAACAGTGTAACAGATCACGACACAAAATGGCAGACCACCTCTGTTAGTCCTGTCTTTCAGTTCAGTTCAGTTCAGTCGCTCAGTGTGTCCGACTCTTTGCGACCCCATGAATCGCAGCACACCAGGCCTCCCTGTCCATCACCAACTCCCAGAGTTTCACTCAGACTCATGTCCATCGAGTCAGTGATGCCATCCAGCCATCTCATCCTCTGTCGTCCCCTTCTCCTCCTGCCCCCAATCCCTCCCAGCATCAGAGTCTTTTCCAATGAGTCAACTCTTCGCATCAGGTGGCCAAAGTACTGCAGTTTCAGCTTTAGCATCATTCCTTCCAAAGAAATCCCAGGGCTGATCTCCTTCAGAATGGACTGGCTGGATCTCCTTGCAGTCCAAGGGACTCTCAAGAGTCTTCAACACCACAGTTCAAAAGCATCAATTCTTCGGTGCTCAGCCTTCTTCACAGTCCAACTCTCACATCCATACATGACAACAGGAAAAAGCATAGCCTTGACTAGACAGACCTTTGTTGGCAAAGTGATGTCTCTGCTTTTGAATATGCTATCTAGGTTGGACATAACTTTCCTTCCAAGGAGTAAGCGTCTAGCCCAAACTAATGAGCCTAACATCCACACATTACTTTCATATTTACTTTCCCTTTTCCACCCCTCTGCAAAAGTACTTAAGGCTTTCCTTCAGAACTTTATTAAACTGATTAAGGACGATGTGACTTATTTAAATAATCTGACCCAAACTTATACCATTTGTCAATGGACAAATCCTAATTCTAACATTCGCCCCCCTCTTTCCCCACCCGCCAAATTCACAGACATCTTCCCACACAAGACTGGCAGATAGATTTCACCCACATGCCACCTATAAAAAGGGTTAAACTTCTCCTAGTCTTTGTAGATACATTTTCTAGATAGATTGAAGCTTTCTCGACTACTAACAAACGAGTCCCTACTGTGGCTCAGCTTATTCTTACTGAAATCCTCCCAAGGTTTGGAATGCCTGCCTCCCTCCAGTCTGACAACTGTCCTGAACTCACATCCCAAATCACCCAAACTATTGCACGAGCCCTTCAAGTTACTTGGAGGTTTCACATTCCTTATCATCCCCGGTCTTCCAGTAAGGTTGAGAGAGCCAACCGAGTCCTAAAAGAAACTCTGACCAAATTAACAGTCGAACTTCATCAAGACTGGACTAAACTCCTCCCTTTAGCCCTCTTAAAGGTCCTGCCGCTGCTGCTGCTAAGTCGCTTCAGTCGTGTCCAACTCTGTGCAACCCCATAGACAGCAGCCCATCAGGCTCTACCGTCCCTGGGATTCTCCAGGCAAGAACACTGGAGTGGGTTGCCATTTCCTTCTCCAAAGCATGAAAGTGAAAAGTGAAAGTGAAGTCGCTCAGTTGTGTCCAACTCCTCGAAACCCCATGGACTGTAGCCTACCAGGCTTCTCCATCCATGGGATTTTCCAAGCAAGAGTACTGGAGTGGGGTGCCATTGCCTTCTCCGCTTAAAGTTCCAGGCCTTACCAAAAAATACCCTTAAATATCAGTCCATTTGAGGCCATGTATGGGAGGCCCATAATACCTTTGGGTCTTCCCCCCTCCCAAGACAGTCCCAAACTGCCTTCCCACCTTCCTTTGCCTTTACTTGCCCAGATACGAGATGCCCTTTGACAACATATGGATAACTTACTCCCTCGACCACACCCCAATCTTCCATACCCATCCCTTCAAATAGGAGACAAAGTCAATATGACAGTTCAGTCCCACTCAGATCTAACCCTCAAATGACAAGGACCCTACACAGTAATTCTGCTGACCCCTACCACTACAAAATTAAATCACCCCTTGGGTATACATCACCCGGTAAAAAAAAGAAATAAAGGTTATACAGCCCAACGATGAAAATGCTTGCCAGATTAATACTTATCAAGTTTCTCACACAGGCCCTATAACTCTAAAGTTCTCACAGCTTCTACCAGCCCCAACTGGCAACAGATGAGCCTGTCGGTTTCATGGCTGCAGTTATTCCTGGAACAACTTCTGGCAGATATCTGGGTCTCAAGTCCTCAAGGATCCACGCTCAAACACATTGACGATTACATCTCCATCCTGTGGCTACAGAAAACATTTTATAACTTTTACTCTTTCTCAGACCATTCATTTTTATCATCCTCCTACTCACCTTTGGGCCTTGTTTGTTTAATCTTTTCCAGAGAGTCCTCCAAGACTGAATCTGAGCCATTTCCTGAGACCAAGTCAAGATTGTTCTTTTGCTTGAGACCCTGATGGCTAAAATAGAAAATCAACACTACAGGCCTTCGACTTCCTTCCTCCCAGACCACAAACCCCTGACCATCATTTATCAGCATGAAGAAGCCCTGAACATTAACAGCGCCCACCTCTCTTTCTCTTTTTGTATATATTCCTTAGGGTCTGGAATGAAGGAAAGTTGCATGGCTCGAGGTAGCCTGGAGTTAAAACTCCCTTCCAGGTCCTCCCCAACATTCTATGCAAAACAAAGAACTCTCTCACCTGAAGAAAAAAATGGACATTAGGATGATTATGCCCAGCTCCCAGCCAGTCCAGCCTCTGGCCGATCTCCAGAACTCCTTGCCCCAGCCGTTTAAGGGATAACTACTCTGAACACCCTTGGAGAAGAACAGGCCCCATTAAGACAGTAGCTTTCCACATACATGCCTATATATACTTACTCTTTTCTTGGATAAGCACAGCAGCTCACTAATCTGACTGCTGCCCCTTCTCACCTCATTAAAGGTGATCTGTTCCTGTAAAGTGCCAGCCTCCTTCTTTTTCTGAACCTCGCCTTCTCTAACTCCCTTACCCTACGACAAGGATCATCTACTCTTTAATTTCCAATCATATGTTCCTCATTTCTGTCTGAGATTTCACCAGAAACACCTCTAATGTTCTTTTTTCTACCAACATTCTGTTCCTTGTGATAATAAAAGCTTCTTCTAGCCATTACAGTTGCTTCAGTTTATATCTCCTCTTACATTTAACTGTAAGCAATAAGGAAAATAAAAAACAGACCAAGGTACACCTTCACCTCTTTCAGTCTCTGTCTGTTTCTTTGCTTTTTGAGCTCTCTCTACAATCACCTTTAACATCCATATTTCTTTTTTAAATTTTTTATTTTTTGTCAGGGCGCACAGCCTGTGGGATCCCAGTTTCCTGACCAGGGACTGAATCCCGGCCCTTGGCAATGAAAGCGTGGAACCCTAACCACCAGACCATCAATGAATTCCCATAACATCCATATTTCTGTTGTCGTTTAGTCGCTTAGTTGTGTCTGACTCTTTGTGGCCCCATGGACTGTAGCCCACCAGGTTCCTCTGTCCATGGGATTTCCCAGGCAAGAATACTGGAGTAGGTTGCCATTTCTTTCTCCAGGGGATCGTTTCAACCTAGAGATTGAACCCTTGTCTCCTGCATTGGGAGGTGGATTTTTTTTTTTTTACCACTGAACCAACAGGGAAGCCCCATCCATATTCTACCAACAGGCAATTTGGGATTTTTCTAGCATGCACCTCAAAACTCTTCTAGCCTTGACCCATCAAAGCCATTTCTGCGTTTTTAGGTATTTGCTTCATCAGCATCCTACTTCATGGTACTAAAATCTGAATTAATCTTCTTGGGCTGTCATAACAAAATACCATCAACTGAGTGGCTTAAACAACAGAAATATATTTTCCTGAAGTTCTGGAGGCTGGAAGTCAGAGATCAAGGTGTCAGCAGGGTTGTTTTCTGGGGAGGCCTCTCTCCTGGGCTTCCAGATGGCACTTTTTCATTTTCTCAGTGAGTCCTCAGATGGTCCTTCCTCTGTGCACAAGAGGGGAAAATGAGAGAAAGATCTCTGGATGCCTCTTCTCTTCTTATAAGAGCACATCATATTGGGGGGACATATGAATTTTGGGGAGACACAAATATTCAGTCCATAATAATTGTAATATATATTTGTGACTCACACATAAATGCCAGTATACATAGTAACTAATATGGTTATACATAGATATTACAATTATTTATAACTTATATTACTCTATATGCTGCTGCTGCTAACTCGCTTCAGTCTTGTCCAACTCTGTGCGACCCCATAGACGGCAGCCCACCAGGCTCCGCCGTCCCTGGGATTCTCCAGGCAAGAACACTGGAGTGGGTTGCCATTTCCTTCTCCAATGCATGAAACTGAAAAGTGAAAGTGAAGTCGCTCAGTCGTGTCCGACTCTTCTCGACCCCAAGGACTGTAGCCTACCAGGCTCCTCTGTCCATGGGATTTTCCAGGCAAGAGTACTGGAGTGGGGTGCCATTATAAAACAATGTAAGTCCATATATATGTGTGTATATATGTGGATGATGATGAAAGTAACTTTAATGGTGGTGAATGGATGAAAACAAAATAAACCCAAATGATTCATCTTATCCAGAAGCCCCAAATATTTTGAAAATATTTGAGTCTCTTTTGAAGATGGATATGCTATTCCATGTTGTAGCCTGTTGGTGACTCATTCTTCCCTAACTGCCTAGTGCAACCTACCATTTCTTTGAAAAATGCACATTCCTCCAACATTTCTCAGAGAAGGAAATGGCAACCCACTCCAGGACTCTTGTCTGGAAAATTCCATGGATGGAGGAGCCTTGTAGGCTACAGTCCATGGGGTCCTGAAGAGTCGGACACAACTGAGTGACTTCACTTTCACTTTTCACTTTCATGCATTGGAGAAGGAAATGGCAACACACTCCAGTATTCTTGCCTGGAGAATCCCAGGGAAAGAGGAGCCTGGTGGGCTGCCATCTATGGGGTCGCACAGGGTGGACATGACTGAAGCGACTTAGCAGCAGCAGAAGCCAACATTTCTGAGAGTCCCTTGAGTTTTGCAGATATGTTCATGTACAAGAACACGTAGCTACTATATAGGATGTAATTGCCTTCCTTTATGTGTTTAAACCACCCTTCTCACAATCCTATTTGGTTTGCAGACGTCTCTGTCATTTTCCCCTGATGCATGACTATTACTGAGACTCTATTAAACTAGGGGTTGTATGTGTATGTGTGTCAAATTCCTCAATATAGGGCTGTTCTCATGTGAAAGGCTAGTAGAAATCTTAATACTCATGAATCTCCTGGGAGAGGTGGTTGCTGGATAGTGTTGACATGGAAATCTCCAGCAAAGAAGAGAAAACCAAAGCCCCCCACCACCAGTGTCTTACGGGGTATCCCATCTTATGGTCCCTGGAATGGATAGGAACTGAGATAAGAGTCAATGCAGAGGCATCATATATTAGGATAAAGAGTGAGCCTTCTGGTGGGATTAGGGTTACTTAGTGACCCACTAGAATCAGCTCTGAAGAATTTAAGTTCCTTGTGGAATTCCCTGTTGGTCCAGTGGTTAGGACTCTTTGCAGTGCTTGTCATGCAGGAAGCACAGGTTTAATCCCTGGTTGGAAAACTAAGATCCCACATGACACGAGTTGTGGCCAAAGAATAAACATAAAGAAAAGAGTTTAAGTTTCTTAGATACTGGGGGAGAGTGCTGTTAGAAAGTAGAAATGAAATATCTCACACATGTTATTGCAACTTCTCAGATCACAGCAATCCCCTACTTATAACATCTCTGGCCTTTATAGGATCTTTGGGAAGTTGTGCTCCTTCCCAAAACCTCTAAGGTCCTGATGGGTTGGCCCTTTCTGATTTTCTGAGAGCATCTCATCTCACTCTTTCTTCTCTCCCACTAAGCTCTAGCATACTTTCTTCTCAGTTCTTGAACACACCAAAATATTTCTTGTGTAAGGGCTCTATTTTGTATTGTTGCTTTTGCCTAGAACACACACTTACAGATCTTCAGTGGTTGGCTCCTGTCCACCTTGCAGGTTCCTGTACAAATAGTTATCTCTTCAGTGAGGCCTTTGGTTTTTCTCCATCACATCACCATGCTTTATCTTTTTATAGTACTTATCACTATCTGTAGTTATCTTGTTTAGTTATTTATCTTTGTGTTTATCGTCTGTCTCCTCCTACCAAGTAAGCACCATGAGATTAAGATCCTTCCTTGTTTTCTCATTCAGTGTTGTGCCAAAACCATTGAGCAGTATCTAGCATATTGTAGGTAGTTATTAAAAATTGTTGAATGAATAAATGAATAAACTTGTTTATGCCTCTTGCTTGCCAGGCTATGAGGTCTTTAAGAATTTACCAAAATAAGTCTTACTCTACCGTATGGCACAGGGAACTCTACTCAATGCGCTGTGGTGACCTAAGTGGGAAGGAAATCCAAAAATGAGTATGCTGCTGCTGCTAAGTTGCTTCAGTCATGTCTGACTCTGTGCAACCCCATAGACGGCAGCCCACCAGGCTCCCCCATCTCTGGGATTCTCCAGGCAAGAACACTGGAGTGGGTTGCCATTTCCTTCTCCAATGCATGAAAGTGAAAAGTGAAAGTGAAGTTCCTCAGTCGTGTCTGACTCTCAGCAACCCAATGGACTACAGCCTACCAAGCTCCTCCGTCCATGGGATTTTCCAGACAAGAGTCCTGGAGTGGGGTGCCATTGCCTTCTCCGAAAAATGAGTATATATGTATACATATAACTGATTCACTTTGCTGTACAGAGTACACTAATACAATGTTGTAAAGCAACTATCAGTACAGTTCAGTTCAGTTCAGTTCAGTCGCTCAGTCGTGTCCAACTCTGCAACCCCATGAATCACAGCACGCAGGCCTCCCTGTCCATCACCAACTCCCGGAGTTCACTCAAACTCATGTCCATCGAGTTGGTGATGCCATCCAGCCATCTCATCCTCTGTCGTCCCCTTCTCCTCCTGCCCCCAATCCCTCCCAGCATCAGAGTCTTTTCCAATGAGTCTACTCTTCACATGAGGTGGCCAAAGTACTGGAGTTTCAGCTTCAGCATCATTCCTTCCAAAGAACACCCAGGGCTGATCTCCTCTAGAATGGACTGGTTGAATCTCCTTGCAGTCCAAGGGACTCTCAAGAGTCTTCTCCAACACCACAGTTCAAAAGCATCAATTCTTCAGTGCTCAGCCTTCTTCACAGTCCAACTCTTGCATCCATACATGACTACTGGAAAAACCATACCCTTGACTAGACGGACCTTTGTTAGCAAAGTAATTTCTCTACTTTTCAATATGCTGTCTAGGTTGGCCATAACTTTTCTTCCAAGGAGTAAGCGTCTTTTAATTTCATGACTGCAGTCACCATCTGCAGTGATTTTGGAGCCCAAAAAAACAAAGTCTGACACTGTTTCCACTCTTTCCCCATCTATTTCCCATGAAGTGGTGGGACTAGATGCCATGATCTTCGTTTTCTAAAGGTTGAGCTTTAAGCCAACTTTTTCACTCTCCTCTTTCACTTTCATCAAGAGGCTCTTTAGTTCTTCACTTTCTGCCATAAGGGTGGTGTCATCTGCATATCTGAGGTTCTTGATATTTCTCCTGGCAATCTTGATTCCAGCTTGTGCTTCTTCCAGCCCAGCATTTCTCATGATGTACTCTGCATATAAGTTAAATAAGCAGGGTGACAATATACAGCCTTGACGTACTTCTTTTCCTATTTGGAACCAGTCTGTTGTTCCATGTCCAGTTCTAATTGTTGCTTCCTGACCTGCATATAGGTTTCTCAAGAGGCAGGTCAGGTGGTCTGGTATTCCCATCTCTAGAAGAATTTTCTACAGTTTCTTGGGATCCACCCAGTCAAAGGCTTTGGCATAGTCAATAAAGCAGAAATAGATGTTTTTCTGGAACTCTCTTGTTTTTTCCATGATCCAGCAGATGTTGGCAATTGTTCTCTGGTTCCTCTGCCTTTTCTAAAACCAGATTGAACATTTGGAAGTTCATGGTTCACGCATTGCTGAAGCCTGGCTTGGAGAATTTTGAGCACTACTTTACTAGCATGTGAGATGAGTGCAATTGTGTGGTAGTTTGAGCATTCTTTGGCATTGCCTTCCTTTGGGATTGGAATGAAAACTGACCTTTTCCAGTCCTGTGGCCACTGCTGAGTTTTCCAAATTTGCTGGCATATTGAGTCAGCACTTTCACAGTATCATCTTTCAGGATTTGAAATAAGTCAGCGGAATTCCATCACCTCCACTAGCTTTGTTTGTAGTGGTGCTTTCTAAGGCCCACTTGACTATACTCCAATAAAAATTAATAAAAAATATGTCTTGCTTACTACTATAACTTCACACATAGAGGATGTACTTATTACGTACACATAAAAAATATGTGCTGAATAAAAATGAAAGAGGATAACAAGTCCAGGGGCACCATTACAAACCAAAGAGACTAAACCATTCGGAACAGACAGTAGTTCTCTATAGCAGCATCTGCCATCTGTGGCTATGTGAGCCTGTGTCTAGCTCTCAAAGGAACTCATCAGCGGGTAGCTGCATTCTAGATCATCTTTCTTTTACTGTCTCAAGTGTTTTCCCAAAGATACCCCAGAACATGCCCTCTGCTGTAGTAAATTGAAGGCTGAGCGGTACTGGGAGAGATCCCTGGCCTTCAGTACTCACCCTTCGCTGACAGCTTTCACCTTGTGCACTGTGTCCCAGTGGCTGCTGGCCCTGGGATCCCGTGAGTGCCCTGATAAATGAGTTGTATCACATACCCCACCAGCAGAGACTTGGTGCTTCCTGTGTTTTCTAAGGACTGGGTCATCTTGTCCATGTAGCTAACTTATTTAGAGACATTTACTTCTGCAGGTGGTGCCTTCATCCCACCTGGTTTCCAGGGAAGTGCTGGGCCCGTTTCTGAGAACGATTGGAATCCACAGCTGTACATTTCAAATCCGCCTAAAAGTGCTTTCCTTTTGGTGTGGGTGTGGCTTTATTATTAACTTTGAGATATACTTTTGAACGCTGGGATCTCTGAAACTACCAGCTCCATAGAACCGTAACTGTGAAAGTAGCTTGCTTGCAACTTCTACAATTAGAAACGCTTTCCAAAAAAACTTGTCTTGGGGGAAAAAAACAAGACTCAGATTTCAGGACTTATCACCCCTAACTGTATAATGCTGGTCCTCAGGCCCTGAGGTGTTCCCTTTGTTGTTTTTGAAAGTCACAGGGGTTGCCTTCTTTGTGATAGGGAGCAAATCTAGCCTCACTGGGAACTGCTTTTCTCCATCAGGGGTCCCCGTTGCTCTCCAAGATTCTGTGCCTCCAAACTCCTCGTTCTTTAGCAAATTTGTAGTTACTTTACTGAGCACAAAGGACTTTGCCATGCTCTGTTTGCAGTACTAAAGCTTGGAGATTGGTGGCAAATTAGGGTTACCTGTCTGTCCTTTGTAACTTTCAATATGAAGGGTCAAGAACAATGCAGTATGAGTGTGTGCACCTCATGTTTTATGAAGTGTTCAGTAAATGATCTTTCAGCTTTTACTTATAACCTTCACTTGGACCCAGATATAAATTATGGGACTGGGCTGGGAACAGCTGTAACAGTCACAAAGCTGTACATACTAGCGATCTTTCTCCTCTGATGATTAAGCTTCCCTCCTTCTGCACTTTTAATGACTTCTCTCCCTGAAGACTCTATAGCTCTACTTCAGTTTGATTTGTGGCTGACTATCTCATAATTTTTGAGAAGGCAATGGCACCCCACTCCAGTACTCCTGCCTGGAAAATCCCATGGACTGAGGAGCCTGGTAGGCTGCAGACTATAGGGTCGAGAAGAGTTGGACACGACTGAGCAACTTCACTTTCACTTTTCCCTTTCATGCATTGGAGAAGGAAATGGCAACCCACTCCAGTGTTCTTGCCTGGAGAATCCCAGGGACGGGGGAGCCTGGTGGGCCGCCGTCTATGGGGTCCCACAGAGTCGGACACGACTGAAGCGACTTAGCAGCAGCATCTCATAATTCACCCCAAATGCTTACAGTCCAAGGGCTTCCCAGATGGCACAGTGATGAAGAATCCATCTGCCAGTGCAGGAGATGCAGGTTCAATCCTTGGGTTGGGAAGATCCCCTGGAGGAGGAAATGGCAATCCACTCCAGTATTCTTGCCTGGGAAAATCCCATGGACAGAGAAGCCTGGCGGGCTACAGTGCATGGGATCACCAAGAATTGGACACTCTTGCCTGGAAAATCCCATGGATGGAGGAGCCTGGTAGGCTGCAGTCCATGGGGTTGCTAAGAGTCAGACATGATTGATCGACTTCATTTTCACTTTTCACTTTCATACATTGGAGAAGGAAATGGCAACCCACTCCAGTGTTCTTGCCTGGGGAATCCCAGGGACAGCGGAGCCTGCTGGGCTGCCATCTATGGAGTCTCACAGAGTCAGACACGACTGAAGTGACTTAGCAGCAGTGCGACTAGCATGTACACAGCATGCCTACAGTCCAAGCAGGAGATCAAGCTCACACTCTTTCCCATAGTCTCTTCAGGTCCCAGGAAAATAGACTTGCAATTCCCAGACGTGCTCTCACAGGCCTGAGCCTGCTTCTATTGCCCACCAGGTTTTCTACACTGATGCAGAAGAAAATCTTCAAATCAACTTAGCAGTGACAAATCTTCCAGTCACATAAGGCCATCTCCCACATCCTTGCCAATAAAGGCAGCCAGCAACAGAAGCCACGAAATGTCAACAAGAGCAATTTAAAGGCCACCAGAGGGAACACAGAGGGCTTCCCTGGTGGCTCAGATGGTAAAGAATCCCTGCCATTGCAGGAGATGCAGGTTCAATCCCTGGGTTGGGAAGATCCCCTGGAGGAGGAAATGGCAACCCACTCCAGTATTCTTGCGTTAAGAATTCTATGGACAGAGGAGCCTAGTGAGCTACAGTCCATGGGTTTGCAAAGAGTCAGATACGACTGACTGACTAACACTTTCACTTTCAGAGGGAACACAGAAGCCAGTCACTGCACAGGGGCCTCTACCAAGAGCAGGAAGGAATTCAGCTTTAAACAATTTTGCTGAAATTCTTCCATGTTATTCCTCAAACTGGGGACACGGGTTTGTTGTTAATTATATTGGCTGGAAGGATATACATACACAGCATTAAAATAGTTGACTTGTGGTTGCCAAAGGGGGCAGGGTAGGATTGGGAGTTTGAGATTAGCAGATACAAACCATTATACATGGGATGGATAAACAACACGGTCCTACTGTAAAGCCCAGGGAAGGATAATCAATAGCCTGTGATAAACCATAATGGGAAAGAATATGAAAAAGAATATATATATGTATAACTGAGTCACTTGCTATACAGTAAAAATTAACACAGCATTGTAAATCAACTATACTTCAGTACAATTTTTAAAAAATGAAAAAAAAGATCTATTTCAATGAAATTGTGGTGACTTTTCTAAATAAAATGTAGCTTTTTTACTTTATTTTCACAATGAAAAGACAATGAATAAAATTGAAGATTGCTGTTATATATCTGTGAGCCTAACTAATCTAAGATCATCAGCACAATACTCTCTTGTTCAAACCAGGAAGTCATAGCTAATTCTCTTCAATTCCTGGTTCAGTTTGTGAATGTGTATGTTAAAAGTCAAAACAAAGGACTAGCAGAAGCCCAGGTCACAAAGTTATTTGTTTGTAATCTCTAAATCACTTGAAATCCAAATCCACACCCCTTTTCTCATGGTTTATATATATATATTTTTTTTTTTTTTAAATTGAAGGATAATTGCTTTACACTGTTTCATTGGTTTCTGCCTTACAACATCGTGAATCAGCCATAAATATACATATGTCCCCTCCCTCCTGCATGCCCCTTTCTTAACGCCTGGAAAGAAATTAGTAATAGTTGGGGCCCCACCCACAACGAGACTGAACCTTGTGTCTGGATTATCACTACGGTTCTGGAGGGCACCTCTCATCAGTCATTTGCTCACAGTGGTTACTGTTCAAGGGCCAGGACAGTTCCAGAAGATCTGCTGCTTTTGTCCATGTGTGGAGCCCTGGAATCTTCAGCAGGTCTGATAGTAACTGTGCAGAAAAGACAGGCTTCTAAGAGACCTCAGAAAGAGGCCAGCTCCTCTCAGAGTCTTGCCACATCTTGCCTCTGAAGCAAGGAGACACTAAGGGACCAGTCACCTATTTAGGATGAATAATTTCAAAAAAGCCATCAACATGAATCCTAGAAGACATTTAACTAAAACACGGGCAATTAACTTCATAACACTGTGCCATGATAATAAGCATAATAAACCATACTCTGTTTCACTTTTCTGTATACCTGAAAACTAACACAACATTGTAAACCAACTATACTCCAATATAAAAATTTAAATATTTTTTAAAAGTCAATATTATCGAAAGTGAAAATGAAAGAAACTAAACATGAACAGTTTGTTTTCTCCTGTATAAATATGCAAAATATATCAATATGTCTTAAATAAAAATAAGAATAAAGACAAAATTCAACACTTAAAAGAGAGCAATATTCTGAAATCCTAAAATAATTTCTGAGGATTAAGTATAAGTCATGCATTGGAAAAGAAAAGTCTTTTCCAATTTATTTATTTATTTTATTTAAAAGTATCTTCTAATTATATCCCCTATGAAGGGCTTGAATTAACTTATCTGAATACATAAAGTAGCTCAAGACTTTTGGTCAGTAAGTTAAGAAAAAACTTTAATACAGTATTTTATTCTCATTAAACATATTTATTCTATTTTATTCTAATATGTATTTCTATTATAGTTCTTCTTAAACAATTGAATGCATATCTTTTCATTAGGAACAACGTCCTAACGTTTTCATATTGTTGGTTTTTATTTCAAAGCTTCAGAAGGACTGGACTCACTTGGAACACGCAGAGGTGGCAAAGTGCTCTTCTGGGGCAAGGATAAAGTTTCCCGCCTACAGCCTCTTGCACAACCGTGTGTCCCCACTGGTCTGATTCAAGTGCCACTTGCGCCACAGTCATCCAGGACGGTGACAGCAGTGCCTGTCAGAGGCTCGCTCCCTTCTTTACCTGGTAGGGTAAGGTTGCACGACTGGTCCTGCCACGGATGCCTCGGGGCGAAGAATGGAGGAGCAAGGGCCCTTTTCTCTAAACAAGAGTCAGGCTAAGAATCCTAAGTGGTGCCTTTTGCATCAGCTCTGCAGGAGAGACAGGAAGAAGAAAAAGCAGGCATTGGTTGAATGACAATGTTGGTTTTGATGACATAGGTATCTTACAGAAAATACATCATCTTGAACTGTGGTGTTGGAGAAGACTCTTGAGAGTCCCTTGGACTGCAAGGAGATCCAACCAGTCCATCCTAAAGGAAATCAGTCCTGAATATTCATTGGAAGGACTGATCTTGAAGCTGAAACTCCAATACTTTGGCCACCTGATGCAAAGAACCGACTCATTGGAAAAGACCCTGATGCTGGGAAAGATTGAAGGCGGGAGAAGGGGAAGACAAAGGATGAGATGGTTGGATGGCATCACCAACTCAATGGACATGAGTTTGAGCAAGCTCTGGGAGTTGACGATGGACAGGGAGGCCTGGCGTGCTGCAGTCCGTGGGGTCGCAAAGAGATGGACATGACTGAAGAACTGAACTTAATGAACTGAGCTGAACTGATTTTTAAAGATGGAAGGAGATGGAAAGAGAAATAGTAATTCAAAGGGGAAATAGAACATAGTACATTGATATTAGTGAGTGAAATTGATGACAGTTTCTCTGAAATAGGAATTTAAAAGTTTAGATATTCAATAGCTGGTAATTTAGCATTCTGAAAGGTAGTCATTTGGGAAAGAAATACATCTTATTATATGATCACATCAATAACCTATACCAAAATGTAATAATGGTAATAATTGCAATCAGTCCTAACTTCCTGAAGGAAATAGCAAGAGAAACAAAAGATGATCATATTTTATATTTGTAAATAATGTTACAAGTTCCAAGGGATTTCACTTAAACGGTCTCATTTAATCCTCACACCAGTTTAAAAAATAGGCTGCACAATTTTTTTTTTTCATTTTGCAGGTGGAGGATTGAAGCCTAGACCAGCTTGGTGATTTGCCGTGGGTTAAAATCTGGGAAATAACAAAACTAGGACTAGAACTCTTGGCTTTTGCTTCCTAGTTCTTTTTAATTCTGAAGGAGTGATCATTCCTGATTCCACAGTCTCGGTCACTGAAAACAGCCATTAATTTCCAGGGTTGAGTAACGCTTCTTCATGCTTTGGTATCATTCACAGTACTTATCCCTAGTGAATGGATACTGTGTGTGGTTGTCCCTTTCCATGTACTGTTAACACAACATGGGAATCAACCTAAACAATTCAGCTCACAGCTTTCCTTTGGGTTTGTCAAGGGCCTCAGTTCTCAGTCATGGTTCAGCTGGCAGATGACTGAACCATCTGTACCAACTGAAAAGCATCACTTCCACCTACTCCACCCTCTGACCCAGTTTCTACCAACAGCTGGCACCACAGCAGGCAATTGCATATATTGCAGTTTGCTTTCAACCTGTCACCCCCCCAATCTCTCTTTCACACACACACATACATCCCTCACCACACACAGATGTACACACACACACACACACATACACACACAAACATTCTAGGGGAAAAATTTTGTATTGCTTTTATTACTTTGTTTAAATAAATAAATAAAATGAACCATAAGTAAAAGTTTGTTATGGGGATAAGATTGGCTTCCCAGGTGGCACTAGTGGCAAAGAACCTGCCTGCCAATGCAGCAGATATGAGACCTGGGTTCAGTCCCTGGGTTGGGAATATCCTCTGGAGGAGGGCACGGCAGCCCACTCCAGTATTATTGCTCGGAGAGTCCCTTAGACAGAGGAACCTGGCGAGCTACATAGAGTTGCAAAGAGCTGGACACGACTGAAGCAACTTAGTATACATGTGTGGGGATAACACAGAATGCTCAGATTATAGGAAATTCACAAACTTTTGACAATACAGCTGTTAACCCAGTTTCTGGGTCACACGTTATACACAACTGAAACAGAAACATGTGATTCTAGAGAACTTCTTTGGTGGTCCTGTGGCTAAGACTCAGAGCTCCCAGTGCAGGGGGCCTGGGTTCAGTCTCTGGTCAGGAAACTAGATCCCACAGTAAAAGATTCTGTAGAAAGAAAGTGAAGGCGTTCAGTTGTGTCCAACTCTTTGTGACCCCGTGGACTGTAGCCTACCAGGCTCCTCCATCCATGGTGTTCTCCAGTCAAGAATACTGGAGTGGGTTGCCATTTCCTTCTCTAAGGGATCTTCCTGACCCAGGGATCAAACCTGGGTTGCCCGTATTGCAGGCAGACACGTTACCCTCTGAGCCACCAGGGAAGCCCGTATGATCAACTAAAAGATCCTGCATGCTGCAACTAAGATCTGATACAGCCAAATAAATAACTATTAAAAAAAAGAAAGAAACCCATGATTCCAGGTTGAGGAGAAATCAGAGCTAACCAAGGTCTTTGCTTTTATGACTCTCTCACTTCCTTTAACTCTTTCTTCAGTGGTCCTTTTCTTGGTACTGCGTTTTCCAAGCATTGTATTTTAAATGGGTCACCAAGTACCCAAGCCTCACCCCAACTCCTGCACTGCTTATTTGCCAGCCCTGCTTCATTTTTCTCCACAGTATCACTACCTGAAATACTGTAGATTCTACTTGTTTAGTTTTTGCCTCTAAAATTCTCCACAACAATAGGAATAATTGCCCAACTTGTTCACTACTATATTCCTAGAACCTAGAACAGGGCCTAATGTAACAGTAGCTACTGAATATTTATCAAATGAACAAATGAAGGTTATCGTTTTGGCACTAGGTAGAATTCATCCTTCATTTTTTTTCATCTAAAATTGAAACCCTAAACTCCTGTGAAAATAGCATAAAGCTCTAAAATACTCAGGAACACAAAAAAAGAAGATAGCAGACTGGTAAAATGGAAAGACTGTATTAGACCAGTGAGTAGAAAATTTAGCTTTCATCTTATTTAAGCCCCTGAAGTGAAATCACTCAGTCGTGTCCAACTCTGTGACCCCCATGACAGTAGCCTGTACCAGGCTCCTCTATCCATGGTGTTTTCTAGGCAAGAGTTCTGGAGTGGGTTGCCATTTCCTTCTCCAGGGAATCTTCCCGACCCAGGGGTCGAACCCAGGTCTCCTGTATTGATAGACAGACGCTTTACCATCTGAGCCAGCTACTCAGTTCAGTTCAGTTCAGTCGCTCAGTCGTGTCTGACTCTTTGTCACCCCATGAATCGCAGCACACCAGGCCTCCCTGTCCATCACCAACTCCCGGAGTTCACTCAGACTCACATCCATCGAGTCAGTGATGCCATCCAGCCATCTCATCCTCTGTCGTCCCCTTCTCCTCCTGCCCCCAATCCCTCCCAGCATCAGAGTCTTTTCCAATGAGTCAACTCTTAGCATGAGGTGGCCAAAGTACTGGAGTTTCAGCTTTAGCATCATTCCTTCCAAAGAAATCCCAGGGCTGATCTCCTTCAGAATGGACTGGTTGAATCTCCTTGCAGTCCAAAGGACTCTCAAGAGTCTTCTCCAACACCACGGTTCAAGAGCATCAATTCTTCCGCAATCAGCCTTCTTCACAGTCCAACTCTCACATCCATATATGACCACAGGAAAAACCATAGCCTTGCCTAGACGAATCTTTGTTGGCAAAGTAATGTCTCTGCTTTTGAATATGCTATCTAGGTTGGTCATAACTTTCCTTCCAAGGAGTAAGCGTCTTTTAATTTCATGGCTGCAGTCACCCAACTGCAATTTTGGGCAAGTCAGTTTATTTCTCTAACATTTGACCTCAGCCTGTTCTCTAAGAGAATGTCTTTTAAGAAAACCAAAAGCAAAGTATCAATATATGATATTTTATGAAGTTGATATTTTCCAAATCTGCAGAAAGATATTGTTTGTATTTATAGTGGCAGAATCTTTTACCTGCAAAATATATATATGTTTTATCTAACCAAAATAATGTTTGTAGATGTTTGTTTCCATTTTGTAAAATCTGTCAGAAACTATAAATCTAGAAAATCTGAAAGAAATTAATTTTAAGTTAAAAAAGAAAGAACATGTATAGTCATCTTCATATATCTCTTTTTTAGGTTCCAGCTTTCATACTCTGTGTTCTTAATCTATTAAAATACCCTGCAATTTGAAAATTCCTTTTATTATGAATCATCACTTTTTAGCTCCTTGATTAAAAAAATTCTTGGAAGTAATAGACTACATTTTGGCTTTAGGATTATTCATTTATTTTACCCTTACTCTCCACACTCTCTGGACATTCAAACAATTTTAATACATATAATCACAGAATACAGAATCCAGCAATGTTTTGTTTAACATGAATATTTTAATTTATAGGTTTGTTCCATGTAAGTTTATTAAGAATGCTTTAATTTGCAGGTTTGTTTCATATATGTAACTTAGTTAACTTACAAATGAGAGAGAACAAGGAGATAGAAGAAATATTTTGGTTTCTGGGTTCACACATGCAGTCTGTGAGTCCACAGGGCTCAGAGGCTGAGATGGCTGGCTTCTCTTTACATGTGGTCTTTCACCTTAAAGGAAACTAAATGGGACCCTTCAAGTGACCATGTCAGCAGTCTATGAATGCTGAGTGGCAAGGCCAGGTCTAAGAGCATGAATGCCTGGGTATGGTTGGTCAACTACATTAACTTGGAACACACATACTCCATTAAGTTTTGCTAAACTTCTAATTTTCCTTATAGTCAAACATCCAGATACAAAGATGTGAGTTCTCTTAGTGATTATTATTATTATCCTGACTTGGCAGTTAGAGATATTTGTGGCATTTCAAGGTAATTGGGCTATTTGGTGATCAAAAGCCTCAATATACAAACACTTACATAAGCATCTGTTTCTGTCTTCTTTACTGGTGTCTCCATGGGCCAGTGCTGACACATGGCCAAATCCAGAGTGGATTTCAAAGGGGAGCCACAAGGATCCCCAAGGGATTCAAGGGGGCATTAATATGGCAATCTACCACAAGATCATAGAAAATATTAATGTATTATTCTCTTAAATAGTTACTAAAATGGGAGTATATTTTGTCAATTAATGATGTCATCAGTCTCAACGCATGGATTTCATTTTACATATTTAGTATTTGTATTTATTTATTTCTTTTAAGTATTTTTTGCAAAGCTTAAACTTCTTATTTGGTATTGGGTGGGGTATAGCCGATCAACAATGTCATAGTAGTTTTAGGTGAACAGGAAAGGAACTCAGCCACACATAAACATGTATCCATTATCCCCAAACTCCACTCCCATCCAAGCTGACACATAACATTGGTAGAGTTCCATGAAAGTATTTTCTTTTACTATCAATTTCATTTTGTGTTTCACTGAGTTCATAGATTTTTTAAAAACAGCATTGCTCTTTCTTTTCTCACATTATTCTGCTCTGGATTTCATTGAATAATCAATTAACAATATAGCAACAAATATGGAAAGTCAAATGTGTCAGTGCTTTTAAATTTTTTGTTTGGTAGAGAAAGTTAAGCATGTCAGTAGCTCAAGGAAGGTTAATATTTTTAAACTATTTTTATGGATAAAGTCCTAATTGTAAAATACTGCAACGTACAAACAAACAACTTCATATGCCACACAAAACACATCTATAGGTTGAATTGGGTCCAAGAGCTCAGTTTGTAAACCTTGCTCAAACTAAAAATAACTGTTAAAATTAATAATTTAGCATCAGTTCAGTCGCTCAGTCATGTCCGACTCTTTGTGACCCCATGAATCACAGCACGCCAGGCCTCCCTGTCCATCACCAACTTCCGGAGTTCACCCAAACTCACATGCATCGAGTTGGGGATGCCATCCAGCCATCTCACCCTCTGTCGTCCCCTTCTCCTGCCCCTAATCCCTCCCAGCATCAGGGTCTTTTCCAGTGAGTCAACTCTTCACATCAGGTGGCCAAGGATTGGAGTTTCAGCTTTAGCATCAGTCCTTCCAATGAATACCCAGGACTGATCTCCTTTAGGATGGACTGGTTGGATCTCCTTGCAGGCCAAGGGACTCTCAAGAGTCTTCTCCAACACCACAGTTCAAAAGCATCAATCCTTCGGCGCTCAGCTTTCTTTACAGTCCAACTCTCACATCCATACATGACCACTGGAAAAACCATAGCCTTGACTAGACGGACCTTTGTTGGAAAAGTAATGTTTCTGCTTTTGAATATGCTATCAAGGTTGGTCATAACTTTTCTTCCAAGGAGTATGCGTCTTTTAATTTCATGGCTGCAGTCAACATCTCCAGTGATTTTGGAGCCCAAAAAAATAAAGTCTGATGCTGTTTTCACTGTTTCCCCATCTATTTCCCATGAAGTGATGGGACCAGATGCCATGATCTTCGTTTTCTGAATGTTGAGCTTTAAGCCAACTTTTCACTCTTCTCTTTCACTTTCATCAAGAGGCTCTTTAGTTCTTCTTCACTTTCTGCCATAAGGGTGGTGTCATCTGTATATCTGAGGTTATTGATATTTCTCAAGCTATTTCAAATCCTGAAAGATGATGCTGTGAAAGTGCTGCATGCAATATGCCAGCAAATTTGGAAAACTCAGCAGTGGCCACAGGACTGGAAAAGGTCAGTTTTCATTCCAATCCCAAAGAAAGGCAATGCCAAAGAATGCTCAAACTACCACACAATTGCACTCATCTCACACACTAATAAAGTAATGCCCAAAATTCTCCAAGCCAGGCTTCAGCAATACGTGAACTGTGAAATTCCAGATGTTCAAGCTGGTTTTAGAAAAGGCAGAGGAACCAGAGATCAAATTGCCAACATCCGTTGGATCATGGAAAAAACAAGAGAGTTCCAGAAAAACATCTATTTCTGCTTTATTGACTATGCCAAAGCCTTTGACTGTGTGGATCACAAGAAACTGTGGAAAATTCTTCAAGAGATGGGAATCCACCTGACCTGCCTCTTGAGAAACCTATATGCAGGTCAGGAAACAACAGTTAGAACAGGACATGGAACAATAGACTGTTCCAAATAGGAAAAGGAGTACATCAAGGCTGTATATTGTCACCCTGCTTATTTAACTTATATGCAGAGTACATCATGAGAAACACGGGGCTGGAAGAAGCACAAGCTGGAATCAAGATTGCCAAGAGAAATATCAATAGTTTAGCATAACAAGCCTCAAATTTGCTCCATGCTAATTGGTCCAAATAGCTCTTAAGAGAATTTAGAAAGTTAATGTTTTCCACTATCTGCCATTTTCAAGATGAAGTCCCCAAACTAATCTAGAGAAAAAAAGTCAACCATATAGTAGACTATTACAGAATTATATACACATTTTTTAGTGATTAAAAATCAGTTTGATTTATACAATTGAAACACTATTCAAGAAAACTCAAATGCAAGTCTTTTAGTCAGAACAATTATAATTTTATGGCAACTGATAGAATTGGTTAAATCAGGCCTGTTTCAGCAGTAATCACTGGTAATCACTTTGTTTGTGAAGGCAGAAATGAGATGGGTGGTACCCTCAGAAGTGTGGTCTGCCAACCAACATCAGCATCACCTAGGAATTTGTTAGAAATGCAAACTCTTGAATACCATGCCAGAGTATGTATCAAAATCTATAATTTAACAAGACCCCCCCCCCCCAGGGGCCTGTGTACATATTAAAGCTTAAGAGGCATCAGCCCAGGATACGTTTCTTGGTTAAATGATGTCATGTTCAAAGTCAACGGGAAGGACCTCATCAGTGAGCTTTTGATGGGAGATGTGAGCATTTGGGGGGATGTGTGTGTGGCTTCCCAGGTGGCACTAGTGGTAAAGAACACACCTGCCAATGCAGGAGACATAAGAGACGCAGTTTTGATCCCTGGGTCGGCAAGATCCCCTAGAGCAGGACCACCCACTCCAGTATTGTTACCTGGAGAATCCCATGGACAGAGGAGTCTGGTGGGCTACAGTCCATAGCGTCACAACAAGTTGCACACGACTGAGTGACTTAGCATGCATGTGAGCACTTGAAGCAGGGTACTGGCTCTTGTCATCCTGCTACAGAGATATGTGAATTGGCCCCAGAGCCCACGGAAATTTTTGCTGTGAGTGTCATGCAAAAATGTTATGCTACCGCTCCTCAGGCAGCTGAGGAGTGTTTCCAGATGAACGCCAGCTTTCTGAGGGGACACACAATTTCCTGAAATACTTGCTGTTAATACATTTTGCTCAGACTGACTCCTACAACTTACTCTCACATTTCATGACTCAATCTAATAGTTCCCCTGAGGACCTTGTGAAGAGGAAATATGGAGCCCCTTGCCCTTCCAGAGACGTGGGGCCACATCGTGTTACATACTCGTTGGTCTTTCAGTGCTTTATGTCAGAAGGTACATGGCATCAGTCAGTCCCAAGATTGGTCATCATTTGTTAAGATTATCTGCAGTTTTCCATTGTAAAACTTACTTTTCTGCTTTGTAATTAATCTGATTGTGATTGGTGAAGTGATATTTCAGATTATGTGACTAACCTGTTCCTTAACAGTTCTTCTGCACTTCTTTATTTTTTTGGCCATGCTGCATAGCACGTGGCATCCTAGTTCTTAACTACCAGACTGTCAGAAAGTTAAACAGTTCTTCAACTAATAATTTTAATATCCATGTATAACAAGTTAGAATCAATTATTACTAGGGTGGTTGGAAAATCTTGATTTTTCTACTCCTCTCATCCCTTCTACATTCATTGGTGAGCATTTATGTCAAAAGGTACAAAACTGTCACTTACTTACATTATATTTTTTTAAAAAATTTACTTATTTATTTGGCTTCCTCAGGTCTTTCTTGTGTCATGGTCTTCTGCTGTGTCTTCTAGACACGTGAATTCCTTAGCTGTGGTGCTTAGCTCCCCAAGCAGGGATCAAACCCAAGTCCTCTGCATCACAAGGTGGATTCTTAACCACGGGACCACCAGCTGCTGCTGCTGCTGCTAAGTCGATTCAGTCGTGTCCGACTCTGTGCGACCCCATAGACGGCAGCCCACTAGGCTCCTCTGTCCCTGGGATTCTCCAGGCAAGAACACTGGAGTGGGTTGCCATTTCTTTCTCCAAAGCATGAAAGTGAAAAGTGAAAGTGAAGTCTCTCAGTTGTATCCGATTCTTCACAACCCCATGGACTGCAGCCTACCAGGCTCCTCCGTCCATGGGATTTTCGAGGCAAGAGTACTGGAATGGGGTGCTGTTGCCTTCTCCGGAACCACCAGAAAGTCTCTTATTTACATTACTTTGATGGAAGTTGTAGGAACTTTGTTTTGCTACCTCTGATGTAAGCTATGTGTGCGTGCTCAGTCGTGTCCAACTCTGTGCAGCCCCATGGACTGTAGCCTGCCAGGCTCTTTTGTCCATAGAATTTTCCAGGCAAGAATACTAGAGTGGGTTGCCATTTCCTACTCCACTAATGTAAGCTACTTCCATTCATATCTTATATGTAATAATTTAATTAAAGCCTGTAAAATAGGAAGCGCCAATTAGGAATATCAAAATAGTGGGTATGTGAGCATTAGCATCTCTTTTTTTTTCTTTTTACTACTCAACTGCAGTTTATAAGATATCTCTTATTTCTGCTGCATACTATCCAGGAGAACAGATACTGTAACACTGATATCCAGTCAGGGCATATAAAGCATATTTCAGAATTTACACATTTCAATCAATTATTGTTTGGTTCTAGTTGTTTTGTTGTCATAATATTTTTCCTTCTCATTCTTACTGACTTTATTTCTATTCAGCTTTACTCTTTAGTCCCCTTTATATTGGCCAAATGATCATCAAGAGAGTGGAGACTGGCAGGGGTAATTAGACAAGAGATGGATAGGTGTTCACATGTTCAAGTGCCTAGCTGTTATTCCTGCCTCATCTTCAATCCTGCCTAATTAACAGGTCTGAAAGAGATTGTGATACCTTGTTTTAGTTTATATTTTCTAAGTAAATCTATTATATCTACTATCCATCTATCCATACATCAATCCATTCATCCACCCATCCATTCAATATTTGCTATCTATATCAAACACGTCCTCATTGTCAGGCACTGTCCATGCTACCACACATACAAGAATAAGATACATACAAGATGAATAGGATACTGTCCCTACTCTTAAATCAATGGTCTCCAATAATTTTTGCACCAGGGTCCAGTTTTGTGGAAGACAATTTTTCCACAGACTGGCTGTGGGCTTGGTTTTGGGTTGATTCAAGCATATTGCACTTATTGCACACTTCATTTCTATTATAATTACATCAGCTTCACCTCAGGTCATCAGGCATTAGATCCCAGAGGCTGGGGACCCCTGCCTTAAAAACCTATTACCAAATAGGAATCAATCCTCCTCTAAGGCCCTCTCTCTTTTCTTTCCCAGTTATTTCCTCTAAAATATGAGCATTTTCTTGTGTTTTTAACCCCTCAATGAAACTGCAGGTCAAGTCTTCTTTTTTCTCCCCAATGTTATTTTTAATAGATTTGTTATATTCATCTTGGGACCAGTAACAGCATTCTTTGATTGTTGCTTTCTTTAAGACAATGTATTGTAAATATGTAAATTAAGCAACTGCTTCTTATGATATTCATATGCTATCCATATGAACAGGCCTGGGATTGTCCAGAGATTCCCTTACACAGTTCACCAGTTCATCAGTTCCAATCAAGGCTTCTTTTGAGGACTGTTACTCACATCTGCCCCTTCATGATCACAGCCTTGGGGTAGTGAAAGGGGTTGTGTAACTCAATGAAGCTGTGAACCATGCTGTGCAGGGCCACCCAAGACAGACAGTGAAGAGTTCTGAGAAAATGTGGTCCACTGGAGGAGGAAATGGTAACCCACCTCAGTATTCTTGTCTTGACAATTTCATGGACAGTATGAAAAAGCGAAAAGATATGACACCAGAAGATGAGCACCCCCAGACTGGAAGGTGTCCAATACACTCCTGGGGAAGAGCAGAAGGCAATCACTAATAGCTTCAGAAAGAATGAAGCAGCTGGGTCAAAGCAGGAACAGTGTTCAGTTGTAGATGTGTCTGGTGGTGAAAGTAAAGTCAAATGTAAAGAACAATACTGCATAGAAACCTAAAATGCAAAGATGTCCATTATCCACACATCTTTGCAGCTTAAGATGACACTGTTAAAATAGAATTCTCTTCTAATGATGCCTGGAGCCTTGCCACTCAATGGGAGAATCAGCAGAACCTAGAGTATCTTATTTGCAATTGACGTTCTCTAAAACAAAATTGTAATTTTGTTCCTGTTTTAAATTTTTTCTTGTTTCACTGGAAAGATGTTTCTCAGTTTTCAGCTTTAAAACTGTACAAGTAACTTTGTTACAATAAAAATAAATGTGTTTTTTAAAAAAGAAAAAAAAAAAAAGAAACCTGAAATGCTAGGTCCATGAGTCAAGGTAAATTGGACATAGTCAAGAAGAAGATAGCAAGATTGAACATTGACATTTTAACAATCAGTGAACTAAAATGGATGGGAATGAGCAAATTTAATTCAGATAACCATTATATCTACTACTGTGGGCAAGAATCCCTTAGAAGAAATGGAGTAACTCTCATAGTCAATGAAAGAGTCCAAAACGCAGTCCTTGAGTGCAGTCTTACAAATGAAAGGATGATCTCAGTTTATTTCCAATGCAAATTTATGCCCCAACCACTAGTGCCGAAGAAGCTGAAGTTGACCAGTTCTATGAAGACCTACAATACCTTCTAGAACCAACACCAAAAAGAAAAAAAAAAAACCCAAGATGTTCTTTTCATCACAGGAGATTGGAATGAGGAAGTCAAATGAGGAAGTATCTCTTTCCCTTTGAGGGAAATGAGGAAGTCAAGAGATACCTAGAATAACAGGCAAGTTTGGCCTTGGAGTTCAGAATGAAGCAGGACAAAGGTTAGCAGAGTTTTGTCAAGAGAACAGGATGATCATAACAAACACCCTTTTTCAACAACACAAGAGAAGACTGTACACATAGGCATCACCAGATGGTCAATACCACTATGTTCCTATAGCCACAGATGGAGAAGCTCTAGACAGTAAAAAACAAGACCTGGAGCTGACTGTGGCTCAGATCATGAACTCCTTATTGCAAAATTCAAGCTTAAACTGAAGAAAGTAGGGAAAACCACTAAGCCATCCAGGTAGGACCTAAATCAAATCCCTTATGATTATACAGTAGAGATGATGGATAGATTCAAGGATAAGATCTGATAGAGTGCCTGAAGAACTATGGACAGAGGTTCGTAACACTGTACAGGAGGCAGTGACCAAAACCATTCCAAAGAAAAAGAAATGCAAGAAGGCAAAGTGTTTGTCTGAGGAGGCCTTACAAATAGCTGAAAAAATAAGAGAAGCAAAAGGCAACGGGGAAAGGGAAAGATATACTCAACTGAATGCAGAGTTTCAGAGAATAGCAAGGAGAGATAAGAAAGCCTTCATACGAAAACAATGCCAAAAAAATAGAGGAAAATAATAGAATGGGAAAGACTAGAGATCTCTCAAAGAAAATTAGGAATACCAATGGAACATTTAATGCAAAGATGTTCACAATAAAGGACAGAAATGGTAAGGACCTAACAGAAGCAGAAGAAATTAAGAAGAAGTGGCAAGAGAACTGTACAAAGATGGTCTTAATGACCCAGTTAACCATGATTGTGTAGTTACTCACCTAGAGCCAGACATCCTGGAGTGTGAAGTCAAGGCTGTGATAGGAAACATTAATAGAACAAACCTAGATGGAATTCCAGCTGAGCTATTTAAAATCAGAAAATATGATGCTGTTAAAATGCTGCACTCAATATGCTAGCAAATTTGGAAAGCTCAGCAGTGGCCACAGGACTGGAAAAGATCAGTGTTCAATCCAATCCCAAAGAAGGACAATGCCAAAGAAGATTCAAATGTACAATTGCACTCATTTTACCCTTTAGGAAGGTAATGCTCAAAATCCTTCAAGCTAGACTTCAGCAGTATGTGAACCAAGAACTTCCATGTGTACAAGCTGGGGATAGAAAAGGCAGAAGAATCAGAAATCAAATTGCCAACATTCATTGGATCTCAGATAAAGCAAGGGAATTCCAAAAAAAATCTACTTCTGTTTCATTGATTACATTAAAGCCTTTGACTGTAGTGTGGATCACAACAAACTGGAAAATTCAGAAATGGGAGTACCAGAACATCTTACCTGTTTCCTGAGAAACCTGTTTGTGAGTCAAGAAGCGACAGTTAGGACCAGACATGAAACAACCGACTGGTTCAAAATTGAGGAAAGAGTAGGACAAGACTGCGTATTGTCACCCTACTTATTTGACTTATATGCAGAGTACCTCATGGGAAATGCTGGGCTGGATGAATCACACGATGGAATCAAGATTGTTAGGAGAAATATCAACAACCTCAGATATGCAGATAATGGAAGTCTAAGGGCAGAAAGTAAAGAGGAACTAAAGAGCCTCTTGATGAAGGTGAAAGGG
Organism: Bos indicus x Bos taurus; assembly: GCF_003369695.1. Classification (NCBI taxonomy): domain Eukaryota; kingdom Metazoa; phylum Chordata; class Mammalia; order Artiodactyla; family Bovidae; genus Bos; species Bos indicus x Bos taurus. Next base: position 19,782,780 of record NC_040084.1, on the reverse strand, counting down.
GAGAGTGAGAAAGCTGGCTTAAAACTCAACATTCAAAAGATGAAGATCATGGCATCCAGTCCCATCATTTCATGGCAAATAGAAGGGGAAAAAGTGGAAACTGAGACAGATTTTATTTTCTTAGGTTCCAAAGTCACTGCAACCATGAAATTAAAAGATGCTTGCTCCTTGGAAGCAAAGTGTGACAAACCTAGACAGTATGTTAAAAAGCAGAGACATCACTTTGCCTAAAAAGTCTAATCAAAGCTATGATTTTTCCAGTAGTCATGTATGGATGTGACAGTTGGACCATAAAGAAGACCGAGTGCTGAAGAAGTGATGCTTTTGAAATGTGGTTCTGGAGACGACTCTTGAGAGTCCCTTGGACAGAGAGGAGATCAAACCAGTCAATCCTAAAGGAAATCAGGCTATCAGGTCCTAAGATAGTGGAGGAATAGGACGGGGAGACCACTTTCTCCCCCAACAAATTCATTGAAAGAACATTGAACGCACCCAGAAAGGCAGCCCATTGTCTTTGAAAGGAGGTAGGACCCAATCAAAAAATGGGTCAAAGAACTAAACAGACATTTCTCCAAAGAAGACATACAGATGGCTAACAAACACATGAAAAGATGCTCAACATCACTCATTATTAGAGAAATGCAAATCAAAACCACAATGAGGTACCATTTCACGCCAGTCAGAATGGCTGCTATCCAAAAGTCTACAAGCAATAAATGCTGGAGAGGGTGTGGAGAAAAGGGAACCCTCTTACACTGTTGGTGCGAATGCAAACTAGTACAGCCATTATGGAGAACAGTGTGGAGAATCCCTAAAAAACTGGAAATAGAACTGCCATACAACCCAGCAATCCCACTGCTGGGCATACACACCAAGGAAACCAGAACTGAAAGAGACACATGTACCCCAGTGTTCATCGAAGCACTGTTTACAATAGCCAGGACATGGAAGCAACCTAGATGTCCATCAGCAGACGAATGGATAAGAAAGCTGTGGTACATATACACAACGGAGTATTACTCAGCCATTAAAAAGAATGCATTTGAATCAGTTCTAATGAGGTGGATGAAACTGAAGCCTATTATACAGAGTGAAGTAAGCTAGAAAGAAAAATACCAATACAGTATGCTGCTGCTAAGTCACTTCAGTCGTGTCCGACTCTGTGCAACCCCATAGATGGCAGCCCACCAGGCTCCCCCGTCCCTGGGATTCTCCAGGCAAGAACACTGGAGAGGGTTGCCATTTCCTTCTCCAATGCATGAAAGGGAAAAGTGAAAGTGAAGTCACTCAGTCGTATCCGACTCTCAGCGACCCCATGGACTGCAGCCTACCAGGCTCCTCAGTCCATAGGATTTTCCAGGCAAGAGTACTGGAGTGGGGTGCCACTGCCTTTTCTGACCAATACAGTATCCTAATGCATATATATGGAATTTAGAAAGATGGTAATGATAACCCTGTATGAAAGACAGCAAAAGAGACACAGATGTATAGAACAGTCTTTTGGACCCTGTGGGCGAGGGCGAGGGTGGGATGGTTTGGAAGAATGGCATTGAAACATGTATATTATCATATGTGAAATGGATCACCAGTCCAGGTTCAATGCATGATACAGGGTGATTGGGACTGGTGCACTGAGATGACCCAGGGGGATGGGATGGGGAGGGAGGTGGGAGAGGGGTTCAGGATGGGGAACACATGTACATCCGTGGTGGATTCATGTCAATGTATGGCAAAACCACTACAATATTGTAAAGTAATTAGCCTCCAAAAAATAAATAAATAAATAAATTTAAATTAAAAAAAATAAATAAAGGAAATCAGTCCTGAATATTCATTGGAAGGTTTGTTGCTGAAGCTGAAGCTCCAATACTTTGGCCACCTGATGCAAAGAGCCAACTCACTGGACAAGACCCTGATGCAAGGAAAGATTGAAGGCAGGAGGAGAAGGGGGCAGCAGAGGATGAGACAGTTGGATGGTGTCACTGACTCAATGGACATGAGTTTGAGCAAACTCCGGGACATAGTGAAGAACAGAGGAGCTTGGCTTGCTAGAGTCCATGGGGTCACGAAGAGTTGAACACTACTTAGTGACTGAACTACAGTGACATCTTTGTCTACTATCTTCCCTGGTGGCTCAGATGGTAAAGCATCTGCCTACAATGCGGGAGACCTAGACTGGATCCCTGGGCTGGGAAGATCTCCTGGAGAAGGAAATGGCAACCCACTCCGGTACTCTTGCCTGGAAAATCCCATGGACGGAGCGTTGTAGGCTACAGTCCATGGGGTCGCAAACAGTCAGATGGGACTGAGCGACTCTACTTTCACTTTCACTTTCTAGGAAGCTGAGAACTGATAAGTAGCATTTCTTGGCCTCTCCTTTTTAGATGACTTCTTAGAGGAATTGTATATTTCTCTCACCTGCAGTGAAATGACATGGATATGCTATGCTAAGTCACTTCAGTCATGTCCGATTCTGTGTGACCCCATAGATGGCAGCCCAGGAGGCTCCCCCGTCCCTGGGATTCCCCAAGCAAGAACACTGGAGTGGGTTGCCATTTCCTTCTCCAATGCATGAAAGTGAAAAGTGAAAGTGAAGTCGCTCAGTCGTGTCCGACTCGTATCGGCCCCATGAACTGCAGCCTACCGGTCTCCTCCGTCCATGGGATTTTCCAAGCAAAAGTACTGGAGTGGGGTGCCATTGCCTTCTTCGAATGACATGGAGAGAAAGCATGATATAAAGGCAAGGGAGAAAGGTATTTGCTGTAAGGAGACAGATACAATTCCAAAGAAAATTTATAATTTCTTTTCCCAATATAATCCCTTGATAATTCTGTATGAGAGAAAATAATGTTAATACAGTATTTCATCAAATTTTAGAGAATGTAGCTCATATTATTCTTTTTAGGAACTGTACTAACCATTAACATTGCTAATCTACCTAAAATTACATTTGTGGTGGTCAATCTATATAATTGTTTTTAATTGTCTTTGTTTTGGGTGTGGTTTTCTCAACATGAGAATATACTATAGAGTATTCAGAGGGCTATAATTTTTCCCCCACAGGAAGAAATAGTTAGCAATGGTTAACTATTGCTAACTAGCTATTGCAATGGTCATTTCTATTTTGTACCTACAAAGTAAAATTTAGAACATTTTCTGAGGTTACTTAATTCAATTGTTAATGAAGAGAGGTATATCACAATAGCTTTTTAAAACATTTTTCAATATCTGTTGATGAATTTATTCTCTTTAAAGTATATTCATTGATAACAATTTCACTGGTAAAATGTCATAATTTAACTCTAATGATCTTTATCTCGTTCGACCCACACAACAACTATTTGAAGAAGATAAGGAATGTATTATCATCATTTATCAGATAAGAAGAGCCTTAAGGAGACTCTTGTCCAGGCCTTGGGCCTTGTCCACGCCCACACATCTTAGGGCCAGAGATAAAAAGAGAACTGAGGCCTCCTAATTCCGGGACCAGGATGCTTTCCATTATAACATACTCTCTATCTTCCTGGTTGCTCTTTTTTTAAAAAAAAAATTATTTACTTATGTATTTGTTGGCTGTGCTGGGTCTTCATTGCTGCGGGCTTTTCTCTAGTGGCAGCAAGTGGGGGCTTCCGTCTAGCTGTGGTGCTCGGGCTTCTTATTTCTGTGGCTTCCCTGCTGCAGACCCCGGGCTCTAGGGCACAGGCTCAGTAGTTGTGGTGCGCTAGCTAAGTTGCTCCGTGGCATGTGCAATCTTTCCAGACCAGAAATCAAACCCATGTCGCCTGCATTGGTAGGTGGATAGAGTTTCTTGACCACTGAGCCACCAGAGAAGTCCCCTAGTTGCTCCTAAAATCTGTGATCTGTTGCATACAAAGGAAGTGCCAAAGAAAAATTCTATCAGTAAAATGAGCACTGTCTTAGTTAGGAATCTAACAAAACATGATCAAACTATGTTGTTTTCCTTTGGTCTTGTTCTTACTTATTCTAGATCAAAAAGGAATAAATAAATTCATACTACCAGAAATTTACCAAGAAACTGGTTATTTCACAGCTTTGAGGATTTTGTGCCCAATACTAATTCATGTATCATCCTTTATTTGGAAATCTTTTGTATTATTCTGGACCAAAATAGATAGGTAATATTAGAAATGTTGCTGAATCTGATTCATTTTTGATAATTAAAATTTGTGACATTGCAGATCAATTAAATTAGCTCCACCCAATAGACCTTATGACTCACAGACAGTTTAGTTTCTTGGTAAAAATGATCTCAGTAGAGCATGAGAAAATAATGTTTCTTTCAATTTCTAGTTTGAGTTTAAAACTAGGAATAATTTTATGATTGTTTAGGCCCTATTCACTGCTAAACCCTTGCAATTTTATTCTATACATGCTCTGGCTAGGGAGAACACTGTCCAATTTACAAAGACATTTTTTCTTTAAAGAATGCCTGTTGATTCTAGATATAAAATTGACTGATGTCAAACATTTAAAAGAAAAGTAAAAGTTATAGAAGGCAGAGATGTGATGGGCAGTAATGTGAAATTACTCTTGATTTGAGTTCCAAAAAATTAAGTAGAGCTTAATATATGTAGTAGAAACTCACTGAATGTTTGTATATAAATTAGTTTAACATGTATTCATGACATATATCTTAGCTTCTATCTTTTCTAGAAAAACCAGTGATATCCACAGTCTAGGTTAGGAGATCCTGTTGTTTCTATTACCCCTCAGCATACATCTGTAGCAATTTGTCATCAATGGTGTCATTGAGATTAATGTTTTTATTACTACATTTACTGGGGCTGCCAGAGACTGAAGCGGTGAGATTAACTCATCTTCCAATGTTACACAGTTGGCAAAGGAAGAGTCGTTAGTCATCACTTACTACCCTTTATTATACTTGTTTTACTTGTCTTTCTGCTGCATTATTGATTCTTTGTGGATTACACCTGAGTAATCAGCTTCTACAATAGCAAGAGCAACCAATATTCTTTGAGTGGTCATACTGTTTTCCATGTCTGATCTCATTTAAATCTCACAACGTATGTATGCTTAGGTACCAAATTCAACTGATTATACCGTAAGATACATTTGGTAGTTATTTCTTTTAAGATAAACCACATAATTGAAATGATTTCAAAAGGCTATAATTATTTTTCACATTTTATTTATTGATGATTTTAAAATAATCTTTATTCTTCAGAATAGATTGAATATAAATGAAAATTGCAAAGTACAGTGTTCTCATATACACCCCCCAGAGTTTCCCTTATTATTAACATCTCATTTTCATATTGCATATTTGTCACAGTTACTAAGCCAATATTGAGTCAGTACTTTATTCAAACTTTCTCAGTGTTTCTTTTTCCTTTCCAGGATCCCATCCAAAATACTATGTTACTTTTAGTTTTCAGGTCTCCTTAAATGCCTCTTGTCTATTACAGTTTCTCAAACTTTCCTTGCTTTTGATGAACTTAGTTTTGTGGAGAACTAAGATATTTTGACTTCCCTGGTGGCTCAGATGGTAAAGCATCTGCCTACAATGCGGGAGACCTGGGTTCAATCCCTGGGTTGGGAAGATCTCCTGGAGAAGGAAATGGCGACCCACTCCAGTATTCTTGCCTGGAAAACTCCATGGATGGAGGAGCCTGGTAGGCTACAGTCCATGGGTCACAAAGAGTCGGACACGACTGAGCGACTTCACTTTTTCAAGCTATTTTTTTGTAGAATACTCCTCAACTGGAATTCACCTAATGTTTTTCACATGATTAGACTGGGGTTATAGGCTTGGGGGAATAAGACCACAGAGGTAAAGTGTTATTTTTATCACATCAAAGCAAGGGTACATATTATCAATCTTTCTTATCACTGTCACTGTTGACCTTGATCACCTAGCTTAGGTAGTATTTGTCAGATTTATCTAACAAAAAGTTACTTTTTTTTTCTTCCCTTTCCACATTGTGCTCTTTGGAAAGAAGTTACTACAAGCAGCCCTCACTTAGGGAGTGGGGTGTTATACCCCATCCCATCGAGTGGGGAATAGCTACCTAATTTTTTAGAATTCTTCTGCAAGGGATTTCTCTCTTCTTCCCCCTATATTTATTTGTTCAATCACTTCTATCTGTTTGGACTCATGGATCTTATTTTACACTTTGGGTTACAAGGCAATACTACTTTCTCTATTTTTTCACTCAAAGTGTTCCAGCTCTGGGCACTGGGAGCTCTTCCAGTTGTTTCCTGTGTCCCTTTGTCAAAACTCACACCAATTTGTATTTCTTTTCTTGAGGATTTCATGACTTCCTGGTACTAAAAGATGTTCGGGGGTCATCTTATACATTCCTACCCCAGTCCTAGAATCGGTCATTTTATCTTTGTTTACTTTGATAGGAGAATAGTGTTAGGAACCAAAATCTGGGTACTAAGTGTGCTTGTTGCCAGAAGGGTGTCAGTGCCTCTAAGCCCTCGCAGCTGACAGAGCAAAGATACATGTGTATATACACATCTCTATCAATAAATTAAGCTAATAATGATTTTATATGGATTTCTCCAACTCTATCACCCCATGGCTAATTTATAATAATCTTTTCCTTGCTTATTTATAAACTTCCACTTCAACAATGAGAAACCTGGCTCATGCTATTCTCCATCCAGTTACTTAATTGTTCAGTTCCAGTGGACTCATATAGCAGCATCAGAACTGTGGACTTGTACTCCTGTGGGAAACAACCTTAGCAACTCGAGTACATTGCCTATGAGCATTTCCTTTTGCCTTTAGTCTTATAGACTATGCTGCTGCTGCTGCTAAGTCGCTTCAGTCGTGTCCGACTCTGTGCGACCCTATACATGGCAGCCTACCAGGCTCCCCTATCCCTGGGATTCTCCAGGCAAGAACACTGGAGTGGGTTGCCATTTCCTTCTCCAATGCATGAAAGTGAAAAAATAAAGTGAAGTCACTTGGTTGTGTCCGACTCCTAGCGACCCCATGGACTGCAGCCCACCAGGCCCCTCTGTCCATGGGATTTTCCAGGCAAGAGTACTGGAGTAGGGTACCATTGCCTTCTCCACTTATAGACTCTACTCACTTCCAAATCTACTAGGGCAGCAAATTTTACCCTGACCCTCTTCAATGTGGTTGTTCCATACATTCTGTAATACAGTTACATTCTTTTGTCACAGCCTGTATTCCATCCTGCTATTCCCCAACCTTCTAAATGAATAATATATTAAGGCTCAACTCTTTGCTCTAAAGCTCTATGGATTGTGAGAAATGCATAGTGCTATTTATCTACCATCACAGTATCATATACAAGAGTATATCACCCACACAATTCCTTGTAGTAGACATATTTAGCCTCTTCCTATCTCCCTGAGCCCTTCGGAAACCACAGATCTTTTTACTTTCTCCATAGTTTTGCCTTTTCAGAAATGTCAAATAATTGGAATTGTACAGTGTGTAGCCCTCTTCACACTAGTTTCTTTCACTTAGCAATATACATTTAAGTTTCATCCATGTCTTTCATGTCTTATTTCTTTGTTTTGCTGAATAATATTCCACTGTATGGATGTACCACAATTTCTGTATCCATTCATCTATGGGAGAGCAGGTTGGTTACCTTCTGTTTTTGGTGGTTATGAAGAAGCTGCTATACATATCTATGTGCAGCTTTTTGTGTAGACATAAATTGTCAGATTAGTTGGGGAAATACTCATGAGTACAGTTTCTAGATTGCATGGTAAGACTATGTTTAGCATTGTAAAAAACCGCCAAACTGCCTTCCAGAGTGGCTGTACGACTTTGCATTTCTGCTACCAGTGAATGAGAGTTTCGTCTAATGTGTACCTTAACCAGCGATTGGTGTTACCAAGGTTTTCTTTTCCTTGTTTTTTTTTTTTTTTTAATTTAGTCATTCTAATAGGCATTTAGTAGTATCTCATTGTTTTAATTTGCTGTTCTCTAATGACACATGATACTGAGCCTCCGACATGTTTCTTTACCATCTGTATATTTTCTTTGGTGAAGTGTCTGATTCTTTTGCTTAATTTTAAACTGAATTGTTTTATTATTGTTGAATACTAAGGATTTGTTGAATGCTAAGAATTCTTTTTATATTTTGGATACAAGTCCTTTATCAGAAAAATGTTTTGCAAGTATTTTCTCCAAGTCTGTGGCTTGTTTTTTCATTTTCTAAACAGTCTCTAACAGAGCAGAAGTTTTTAATTTTAATGACTTATCAGTTTGTTTGTTTTTGGCTGTGCCATGTGGCATGTGGGATCTTAGTTCCCTGACCAAGGATTGAATCCATGCTCCGTGCAGTGGAAGTGTAGAGTCTTAACCACTGAACTGACAGGGCAGCCTCTTAATTTTTTTTTCATGAATTGTGACTTTGGTGTTGTATCTAAAAACTCATCATTGCAACCAAGGTCACCTAGATTATATCCTATGTTTTCATCTAGAAGTTTTATTATTTTACATTTTACACTTAGATCTGTGATCCAGTTTGAGTTAATTCTGGTGAAAGATGTATGGTTTTTGTTTTATTTTGTATATGGACACAATTTTTTCCAGAACAACTTGTTGAAAAGACTATTCCTTTTCCATTGAATTGCCTTTGTACTTTTGTCAAAGATCAGTTGAGGATATCTGTGTGTCTCTTTCTGGGGTGCTTTTTCTATTGTTCTGTGTATACATCCTTTTCTCAGTGTTGCACTGTCTTGATTACTGTAGCTTTACAGTGACTCCTGAAATCAAGCAGTGTAAGTTCTCCAATTTTGTTCTTTTTCAGTATTGTGTTAGCTAGTGTAGGTCTCCTTTTTTTTTTTTTTTTTATTGAAGTATAATTGACCTACTGCTGCTGCTGCTAAGTCATGTCAGTAGCATCCGACTCTGTGCGACCCCATAGACGGCAGCCCACGAGGCTCCTCTGTCCCTGGGATTCTCCAGGCAAGGACACTGGAGTGGGTTGCTATTGCCTTTTCCGAATTGACCTACAAGACTATGTTATTTCCAGGTGCATAACATAGGTGAGTCAATATATCTATACATTACAAAATTATGACCATGATGTGATTACCATGTCAGCCAACAAAGTTGTTACAATATTATTAATTGTATTTCCCCATCTTTACATTTAATCCCTGTCGCTCTTTTTTTTTTTTTTTTGGTAACTGGAAGTTTATCTCCCTCAGCTATTTCACTCATCCCTTATGCCCTTCCCCTCTGGTAACCACATTTGTTTTCTGTATCTATGACTGTTCTATTACATTTTTTCTTTCGTTTTGCTTTTAGATTCACATATAAGTGAAATCATACAGAACTTGTCTTTCTAAATTTGATTTATTTTTCTTAGCATAATACCCTCTAGGTCCATCCATGTGGTCACAAATATAAAGATTTCATTCTTTTTTTTATGGCTGAATAATAAATCTACTGTGTGTGTGGATATATCTCTATCCGTGTGTGCATATATGCTAAGTCACTTCACTTGTGTCTGACTCTGTGATCCTATGGATTGCAGTTACCAGACTACCCTGTCCATGGGATTCCCCAGGGAAGAATACTGGAGTAGATTCCTATGCCCTCTTCCAGAGGATCTTCCCAACCCAGGGACTGAACCCTGGACTCCTGCATTGTAGGCAGGCTCTTTACCATTAGCACCACCTGGGAAGCCCATCTATATCTATAGCTATATCATCTGTCTAGCCATACACATCTTCTTTATCCAGTCATCTATTGATGGGTGTGACAGACTTTATTTTCTTGGGCTCCAAAATCACTGCAGATGGTGACTGCAGCCATGAAATTAAAAGACGCTTGCTCCTTGGAAGAAAAGCTATGACCAACCTAGACAGCATATTCAAAAGCAGAGACATTACTTTGCCAATAAAGGTTCATCTAGTCATGTATGGATGTTACAGTTGGATTATAAAGAAAGCTGAGAGCCGAAAAATAATGCTTTTGAACTGAGGTGTTGGAGAAGACTCTTGAGAATCCCTTGGACTGTGAGGAGATCCAACCAGTCAATCCTAAAGGAAATCAGTCCTGAATATTCATTGGAAGGACTGATGCTGAAGCTGAAACTCCAATACTTTGGCCACCTGATGCGAAGAACTGATTCATTGGACAAGACCCTGATGCTGGGAAAGATTGAAGGCAGGAGGAAAAGGGGACGACAGAGGATGAGACAGTTGGATGGCATCACTGACTCTATGGACATGAGTTTGAGCAAGCTGTGGGAGTTGGTGATGGACAGGGAAGCCTGACGTGCTGCAGTCTATGGGGTCACAAAGAGTCGGACATGACTGAGCGACTGAACTGAACTGGACTGATTGATGTGTACTTAGATTGCTTCAATATCTTGGCTATTGTAAATAATGCTGCAATAAAACTAGTGTTTTTATTTTCTTTGGAAAAATACCTGGAAATGGGATTGCTGGGTCACATGGCAGTTCTATTTTTAATTTTTTGAGGAACCTTCATATGTTTTCCATAGTGACTGAATTAACTTACATTCCCACCAACAGTGTGCAAAGGTTCCCTTTTCTCCACATCCTTGCCAGCCCTTGCATTTCTTGTCTTTTTGATAACAATTCTCACAGGTGCAAGGTGCTATCTCATTGTGGTTTTCATTTGCATTTTTCTGATGATAGAGATGTTGAGCATCTTTTCATGTGCCTGTCAGCCATCTGTATGTCGTCTTCAGAAAAAACGTCTATTCAGATCCTCTGCTCACTTTTATTTTTTTACTGACTTATGAATTTTATTTTTCTTTCAATTACATTATTTTAAAAATTTATTTATTTTTTAATTAAGAGATAATTGCTTAACAGAATTTTGTTTTCTGTCAAATTTCAGCACTTTTTAATCAGCTTGTTTCTTTGATATTGAATTCTTTGTGTATTTTGGTTATTGACTCCTTATCAGATACATCATTTTCCATGATCTGATGGGCAATTTTAAAAGAGTATTTAAACTGCTGTCTGAGAAGGAGGAAAGAAATGCATGCAGAGAGAGCAGATAAGGGGTGGATGAAGTGATTAAGGTGAGGAGGAGATGATGGAAGCTTAGGTTAAAGTGTATGCAGTGGAGCTGAGTGAAGTGGAAGGAGTCAAGATACGTTTTGCAGTAGCAGTGATCGGACTTGGTCATGGATTGCATATGGATGGTAAGGGAGGGTAAAGTGTCGGTGATGGGTTGGGGCATGTGTAGTAATGAAAGAAGATGAAGCAAGAACAGACGTGGGGGAAATGTGTTCTAACATCTCAGATTCAGACGCCTGAAGCCCATCAAAGACAAAGTACCACACAAGCTGTGAGATTTATGAACTTGAAAGAAGGCTGTACACTGGAAATACACATTTGGGAGTTATACAAAGATGGCAACCAATGCCATGAGAATGGATCAAAAGGCAGGAGGTGTAATATAAGAATTCTGATATTCAAAGATCAGAAAGAAGAGGAGGAGCTAGTGAAAAAGAATGAGAAAGGGGAGCAGATATAAATGACAGTAGAGAAGCCAAGACTTTCCTTCAGCTTTGCCTTTTAATTTTGTCCATGGATTCTTCAGGGTCACAGCTGTTTCTCCAAGGTCTAAGGGAGGTCATTCACTTTTCTGCAGTTCTTCTTCTCCTGCGAATGTCCTACTGAATAGCTGCTGGGCCCCAAACACTTTAGCTCATCACTAGCAACTTTCTTTAAATTCAGTCACATATGGCCATTTTCCTGAAGGCATCCCCAGAATAAATATCAAGATGGCTGGTGAAAGATGGCTTCTCCAGTCAGCTAAATGCTGGCCTGCAATCAAGAGTCAGATTTTCAATACTAAGTCCTTGAAATTCAGCCAGTCTCTTTATCACGTGAATTGGTTTTTTCTCAGGGGTCTCTTTTGTCTTCTGCTATGATGAAACCAGACTGACTGTCAGTAATGGGAAGGTGAGAGCAAGGTGAAGAAGTGTTCTCCTTAACACTTTCCATTTATCATCAGATTTCATGGTCAAGGTCTATATCATTGGGGAAGATGGTGATATTATAGGATGTAGTAAATGAAAGAACCGTAAACCTAGAAATACTCAGTTGAGTGTGATAGAATCTTTCTGGATTATAACCAAGCCAGAAGAACTGGGAGCAATACTGTGCTTTGGCACTCATCACTATGTCCCTGAATGCACAATATGGCCTTGAAGTATAGCTATGTGAAGAGAGATAGGACCAAGAGCACTGATCTATAAAAGAGTCTAGACTGGGTGTATGTACTGGGGATCTCAAAATAATGAATATTCAGTGCAAGATGTTTGGAGCTGAGATTCTTGGGAAGGGAGTAGTGTTTGCTCCTAGAAGTGTAGATCGGAATTTCCAGAAGTTACACAGTTTGAAAAACCATTCTGATTCATAATTCTGGTGGAGGTGGTGATGAGTGAGCCTCAGTTCAGTTCAGTTCAGTCGCTCAGTCGTGTCCAACTTTTTGCAAGCCCACGAACCGTAGCATGCCAGGCCTCCCTGTCCATCACCAACTCCCAGAGTCCACCCAAACTCATTTCCATTGAGTCGGTGATGCCATCCAACCATCTCATCCTCTGTTGTCCCCTTCTCCTGCTGCCCTCAATCTTTCGCAGCATCAGGTCTTTTCAAATGAGTCAGTTCTTTGCATCAGGTAGCCAAAGTACTGGAGTTTCAGCTTCAACATCAGTCCTTCCCATGAACACCCAGGACTGATCTCCTTTAGGATGGACTGGTTGGATCTTCTTGCAGTCCAAGGGACTCCCAAGAATCTTCTCCAACACCACAGTTCAAAGGCACCAATTCTTTGGCACTCAGCTTTCTTTATAGTCCAACTCTCACATCCATACATGACTACTGGAAAAACCATAGCCTTGACTAGATGGATCTTTGTTGGCAAAGTAATGTCTCTGCTTTTTAATATGCTGTCTGTGTTGGTCACAACTTTCCTTCCAAGGAGTAAGTGTCTTAAAAATTTCTTGGCTGCAATCATCATCTGCAGTGATTTTGGAGCCCCCCAAAATAAAGTCAGCCACTGTTTCCACTGTTTCCCCATCTATTTGCCATGAAGTGATGGGACTGGATGCCATGATCTTAGTTTTCTGAATGTTGAGCTTTAAGCCAACATTTTCACTCTCCTCTTTCACTTTCATCAAAATGAAAGCTCTTTAGTTTTTCACTTTCTGCCATAAGGGTGGTGTCATCTGCATATCTGAGGTTATTGGTATTTCTCCCGGCAATTTTGATTCCAACATGCACTTCTTCTAGCCCAGCGTTTCTCATGATGTACTCTGCATATAAGTTAAATAAACAGGGTGACAATATACAGCCTTGAGTGAGCCTAACGTATGCTTTATCCCCAGCCTCCAATATGCACAGTTAAAAATTATTATAGGGACTTCCCTGGTGGTCCAGTTGTTAAAGACTCCAAGCTTCTACTGCAGGGCGTGTGGGTTTGATCCCCGGTTGGGAAACTAGATCCTGCGTGCCACAACTAAAAGATTCCCCATGATCAACAAAAAGATCCTGCATGCTGCAACCAAGACCTGGTGTAGCCAAATAAATAAATAAGCAGTACAAACATGTGATTCTAGATTGAGGAGAAATCAGAGCTAACCAAGGCCTTTGCATTTATGACTCTCTCATTTAATTTAACTCTTTCTTCAAAGATTCTGTTCTTGGTACTTATTTTTTTGAGCATTGTATTTTAAATGGAACTAAGATCCCACAGGCTGAGTGGTCTGGCCGCCAAAAAAAAGATAAAAAATACAAACAGAAAAAATTATTATAATAAATCCAGTGAAATATAAATAAACTGGGAAAATACATTAGCAACATATATAGCAAACTGTTAGGGCTATAGTCCATGGGGTCACAAAGAGGAGGACATGACTGAAGCAACTTAGCACACACACACAGAGCAATAACTTTATTACATAAAATCTCTTATAAATCAGTAAGAAAAATAGATGTAACTAATAAAGTGTGCAACAAATACAAGTAGACAGTTCTCAAAAGAAAGAAGCTTAAATGCCAATAAACATGATTAACTGTTAAGCAACAGTAAGTATCATTATCAGCCCATCTGATTAGTAATGACTATAGGACATAATTAAATTCAGCAAGAATAATGGGGTGTATAGAAATGAGCACACTTTCATAATTTTGGTGGAATTATGAACTGATGTAATTCTGGAGGTTAATCAGTCATCAGATCAGATCAGATCAGTCGCTCAGTCGTGTCCGACTCTTTGTGACCCCATGAATTACAGCACGCCAGGCCTCCCTGTCCATCACCAACTCCTGGAGTTCACTGAGACTCACGTCCATCGAGTCAGTGATGCCATCCAGCCATCTCATCCTCTGTCGTCCCCTTCTCCTCCTGCCCCTAATCCCTCCCAGCATCAGAGTCTTTTCCAATGAGTCAACTCTTCACATGAGGTGGCCAAAGTACTGGGGTTTCAGCTTTAGCATCATTCCTTCCAAAGAAATCCCAGGGCTGATGTCCTTCAGAATGGACTGGTTGGATCTCCTTGCAGTCCAAGGGACTCTCAAGAGTCTTCTCCAACACTACAGTTCAAAAGCATCAATTCTTTGGCACTCAGCCTTCTTCACAGTCCAACTCTTGCATCAATACATGACTACTGGAAAAACCATAGCCTTGACTAGATGAACCTTTGTTGGCAAAGTAATGTCTCTGCTTTTGAATATACTATCTAGGTTGGTCATAACTTTCCTTCCAAGGAGTAAGCATCTTTTAATTTCATGGCTGCAGTCACCATCTGTAGTGATTTTGGAGCCCAGAAAAATAAAGTCTGACACTGTTTCCACTGTTTCCCCATCTATTTGCCATGAAGTGATGGGATCTTCATTTTCTGAATGTTGAGCTTTAAGCCAACTTTTTCACTCTCCACCTTCACTTTCATCAAGAGGCTTTTTAGTTCCTCTTCACTTTCTGCCATAAGGGTGGTGTCATCTGCATATCTGAGGTTATTGAGATTTCTCCTGGCAATCTTGATTCCAGCTTGTGTTTCTTCCAGTCCAGCGTTTCTCATGATGTACTCTGCATATAAGTTAAATAAACAGGGTGACAATATACAGCCTTGACGAATTCCTTTTCCTATTTGGAACCAGTCTGTTGTTCCATGTCCAGTTCTAACTGTTGCTTCCCGACCTGCATACAAATTTCTCACGAGGCAGATCAGGTGGTCTGGTATTCCCATCTCTTTCAGAATTTTCCACAGTTTATTCATCAGATACCCAAAATTTTAAATTAAAGCTCCTTGACCTAGAAATTTCCCTTGTAGAAATTTATGCTAAGAATATAGTTAGACAAGTTCACAAAATTGTGCATACTGGGGTACTAACAGTTAAATTGCTATAATAGCTCAAGTTGTAAACAATCTAAATTGCAGAGACTAAATAAATTGTGGTATATCCATATAATGGAACATTATGTAGTCAGTATTTTTACATTGAAAAGTGCTCTAATCTATTGTTAAGAAATAGATTTCTATTTTTAGAAAGCAGATTATAGAATAGCATTAAAATAAACATTTCTGTAAAGAGAAAAGAGCTTATATAGACATGTAATGCATGCATGCTAAGTCACTTTAGTTGTGTCCAACTCTGTGCGACCCTATGGACAGCAGCCCACCAGGCTCCTCTGTCCATGGGATTCTCTAGGCAAGAATACTGCAGTGGGTTGCCATTTTCTTCTCCAATAGATGTGTAAAAATTGGAAAAAGAAGAGAGATGAGATTGTGAGGGATTTTCACTTCACTGTTTTATTTGTAATTTTTTCAATATACAAGAATTATCA
The DNA here is from genome assembly GCF_003369695.1 of Bos indicus x Bos taurus. Taxonomy (NCBI): domain Eukaryota; kingdom Metazoa; phylum Chordata; class Mammalia; order Artiodactyla; family Bovidae; genus Bos; species Bos indicus x Bos taurus. The sequence continues at coordinate 19,766,963 of NC_040084.1, read as the reverse complement.
GGAGAATCAATACCCACTTCATATAATAAAAATAATTATATACAAGGTAACAAAAAAGTAAACATCCTAACAAATTTTTAATGAAAGGTGCCTTAAGGAAAAGATTGTAATTCCAAACTAGCTAAGAATATATGTGGCTCAGCCATCTATGGGGTCACACAGAGTCGGACATAACTGAAGCGACTTAGCAGCAGCAGCTGGTAAAGAATTTGCCTACAATATGGGAGACCTGAGTTCGATCCCTGGGTTGGGAAGATCCCCTGGAGAAGGGAAAGGCTACCCACTCCAGTATTCTGGCCTGGAGAATTTCATGGACTGAATAGCCCTTGCGGTCACAAAGAGTCGGACACAACTGAGCAACTTTCACTTTCACTTTCTTTCATGGTGTAATGGATACCACATACTTTTTTACCTTTATGGAGTAGGGGGTGGAATGGCCAGTGGAATTAACAGAAAACTAGAACTAATAGACAGCAATTACTATCGATTTTCTTCATTTTCTGTGAGTATGATCCACTTGGCAACATTTACTTCTGTAAGATTCAGGGTCTCTCTACTGCTCTTTATCAGACTTCCTTTCACTCCTGACTCAACAGATTTTTAAGTTCTGCTTTCTTTGAAAGCATAGGTTGCTGACAATATTGACAACATGGAAATACAGAAACACCAGGGGAAAAAAGTGGATAGCTTGATTTATGTTCTTAACTCTGTATGGGCTGGAAGACATTTAAAATATATTTTGCTATTTTATGTAAAATGATCTTTTTATAATCATATCCTCTCCTTTAGTTTTTGTAGGTAACTGTGTTGTATTTATATTCATTCCCCAAGAAAGAACTCCATTCTCAAAATTTTGCAGATACCAACCATGGATGCTTGTATTTGATTTTGTTCTGACATAATGCCACCAAGATCTTGGTTAGATGTCTGCCACTCTAGCTGAGTGGACATGCAAGTCTTCTGTTGCACAAATAGGGTAGGTAGACTGGGTTTGGTCAGCCAGTGGTGTTTGTACACACCTTGTGAGTTGAGGACTGGCCTGTCAGTCTCCATGCTGGGTGATAGGTCAGGGCAGGTAAGTTCTAGGGCTCTGGTTCTTGGTGTATGTTTGGACAGCCCATAAATGCAAACAAACATACTACTCTACCAGGTAGGTCATGGAAGCCCTGCGTGCAAGTGCCCTGCCTGACATCTGTCATCACTTGTCTAGGATTTTTGTATATGTGACAGGCGCCCCCTAGTGAATAGAGGCACTTAAGTTGGCCTCACTATAAAAAAGAGGCTGGGGAAATACCATCTGAAATGGTTTTAAGAATTTGACACTGTATTAAACAAGCAGAGATGCTGAGATTTTGCAAATGTGAAAGCGAAAGAGGGGAGGGATCTGTTCTCCATAGAAAGTATTCAGGATCTCACAATGCAGAAATAGTAGTCAATTTTCTAGATGAAATTCAAACTAATCTGAACCTTGCCAGACCATCAAAATAGAAGAGTAAATTGTTGATCATTATTCACTCTTATCCACTACAGTATTCTTGCCTGGGAAATCCCATGGACAGAGGAGCCTGGCAGGCTACAGTCCACGGGGTCACACAAGAGTCAGATGGGACTTAGCAACTTAACAACAATCCACTCTCCAAACTTGACGGGATGTTTTATACATACTGTATAGCTTCTAGAATGGGACAGATACACATAAATTTAGGTTGAGACTTGAGAAACCATAATTTCAATATAAAAACCTTCAGTCTGGTTTTTTGATAAATTACATTTTGCTTGGTTAATTTCCAAAAAAAAAAAAAAAAAAGCACTTAATGAAGACTCTGGTTACTTGTGTGATACAATAAATCAGTTACTTTTAGTTATCGCTTCTCTCCTTAAAATGTCTGCCACTTACAGTTCTTTTTATGTTCTGAAAAAATATATTATCATTTTGACATCATCATAAATACTTATTTATAGCACTGGGTTGGGTCTTTGAAAAGGAACCCAAAATAATTCTTATCCTCCAGGATGCTTCCAATATAAAATAAAATCAAAGATCATATAACAGGTCAATTGGCAAACAAATAACTATGACAAAGATAGTATTCAGATTATTTTAATACTGTCAAAGAGCACAAGAAATTAACACTGCACTCAAAGGCCTGTATTTATTGATCCATCAGTGGCCTTTAACTGGAGCTTCCTAAATCAACAATTGGTGAAAAGGTTACACAAAAAGTAGGTGACATGCTTAAATATCAAGTAGGTGAAAAGGTCATTGGACTATTCTCAAAGGTCTTATTTGATGTCAGAAGCTAATTATGAACTGAGTGTAGTGTAGTTTTGGTACTTTTTAGAGGTTCACTTTTCAGGGGTAAGATTATCTTGTGGCCTCCTATCTTCTTCTCATCTAAACAATAAATAAATAAACAACTCATCCCTCTTTTGCCTAGATTGTCTTTTGTCTCCTGAGTAATCATCCTTTCAGATTCACCACAACTCCTTCAGGTCTGAGCAGACTTCTCTAACTGTAAGGCCTCTCTAGGCCCTCTTTCTTTTCCTAATGACCTCGTTTACTTATTATAACCTCATTTAACAATTACACTGCTTTGATTACTCCCTGAATATTAAAAGACTCTACCGAACAATAAACGTGAGCATTTATTCAAATTATTTAACTTGTTAATGATTAGCTCCCCAAAGTCCATTCTCCATCACCGTAGCTCAGAAGACAAATATCCTTTTACTTATTTAGAAGGATAACTTCAGCATCTCCCTTATAGTGGTGACATCAGTGCAGGCGGAGGTGAAACAAACCAACCAACCAAAAATCAAAAACAAAAACCCAAGGGACACCGAAATGATTGACAAGTAGGGACCAAAGCACGTCGTCCATCAGCCTTGCCCACAAGACTCCCATCCTTCACCTGTCCTGTTTTCTAAGATGCATCCCGGGCGGATGCGAGGTCACCTGTGGGCAGGCGGAAGACTTCTCCGCAGCGGCCTAGAGGGAGAGGGAGGCGGGAAAGGAGCTGGGGATGCGGTGGGGCGGGTGACCTGGGCGAAGAGGGCGCGGGGAAGCCGCCGTGCGGGTCTCCCCGAACACGGCGGCCAGAGCAGGGATCCGGGGCGCCTGCGCGGCCGCCGCCCCCGCCGCAGCATCCCTGCGCCGTCCCCGGGCGCGCGCGCGCGCGCGCGGGCGGGAGGAGGGGCGCGCCGGCCCCTCCGCCCCGCGCGGCCACGTGACGCCAGCCGAGGAGACTGGAGCGGCGGCGGCGGCGCGCGGCGGCAGACTGGTGCAGCGCCCGGCGCGCGCGGCGGCATCTCCTCCGCCTGCTTCTCCTTCCCTCCTCCTCCTCCCCGGAGCCTCGACGGTCCCTTGCCCTCCGCCCGGCTCCTCGCCGCCGCGTCCCCGCCGCCGCGGGGCCCCGAGGAGGAGGCGAGGACGCAGCTGCGGCGCCGCCGCCGCCGTTAGACGGGGGGACTCGCGGGGGAAGGGGGTCCCCCGGCCGCCGCCGCCGAGGCCAGCCCTCCCGCGGGGTGTCTGCTTCCTCCTCGCGTCGCCGCCGGCGCCCGCTCTCGGCCGGGATGGGGCTCCTGGACTCGGAGCCGGGCAGCGTCCTGAACGCGGTGTCCACGGCGCTGAACGACACCGTGGAGTTCTACCGCTGGACCTTGTCCATCACAGGTAAAGCCGCCGCCTCGCCATCCTCGCCGTCCTCGCCATCCTCGCCGCCCTCTCCATCCTCGCCGTCCTCGCCGTCCTCTCCATCCTCGCCGTCCTCTCCATCCTCGCCATCCTCCCCCGGGGGGGACCTCGGCCTCGGCCCCGACTGCCCTCCGCCGCCCGCCCGGCGGCTGTTGGGGTGTTGCGGGTCCGAGGACCGGCGGGCGGGCGGGCACTGGTTAAATCGGATCCGAACGTTAAGGCGCTCCCCTCCCCCGGCGCCCGCACGGTTTCCCTCTTGAGCTCCTTCCAGCGGGTCTCGCCAGGTTTCTCGGATGCAGGCGCTTCGATCGCAGCTGGAGCCTGGCGCAGGCCCGCCCCACCCTGTGGCCGCGCACCTGCCGGGCTCTGACCGTTCTCTCCGGCTCCGGGGTCTGCTGTAACCTTTAGGAACATTCCGTGATGGGGCTCGGGGGAGGGGAGCAGGGCCCGGGGTCGGGGTGGGGGGTCGCTGTCCTTTTGGGCTCCTGGTTGCCTTGACACACCTGCCCGTAATTTTCTTGTCTGGCTTGTCCGTCCGCAACATCGTTTGGAAGGAAAAGTCGGAAGCCATTGTTCGGCTCCTTGAACCTGGGAGGGGGTTAGTTTCGGAGGCTTTTTCATCCGCCCGGAGGATCCAAGTGATAGTCTGCGAAGGCTTTGCGCAGTGCAGTGCGGTCAGGGGGAGGGGGGGAAGCTAAAACAACCGGGAGAGAAATGGGGAATCTGTAGGATGGGGGGTCTCTACAGCAGCACCTAGAGGTGGTCCCAGAAGCCTGCATGGGTATCATTTTCTTAAATTGACCAACTTTTCTCTTTCGCCGTCGCAGTTTGACAGGGATCCTTAGTTAACTGAGCTAGGCGGCTTTCCTGCCTAAGGGGAGGCAGTTGTTATACTTTACCATTTTTTTTCTTTATTTGCTTCAGTTACTTTTGGGTTTAAAGCGTTTACAAAATTTTGAAATAATAAACGAGGCCAACAGGATTTTAGGAGGGATCTTATGTTTTCTCATTTGCCAGTCCTTTTGCAGTACTGCCCTTCATGCCAACAGTGGAAGAGGTTTACGTGACATGTTACCATCGAGCCTCCCTTCCCTAGAAATGGAAATATATTCCTATAGTTTGGTGTCTGTTGTATAGTTTGGTGTTTGTTGTTAGAAGCAGTGGTTGCAGCATGAATTCATGGATATATGTTGTGGGAAAAAACGTATTCTGAAATTATTTCTGTGGGAGACAAAATGATTCCTTGGCATTGCCTCGGTTTTAACTTCAGCAAAGTTCTTTTTCAGAAGATGTTAAGTTTGACAGTGAGAAATAAGCGATTTAATTAGCTGTTGCACTTGAAAATGGTTAAAAAGCAGTTTTTAATGGAGTCATTGATTTTTAAAGTCTCCCTTCTATATAGTGTCCATTGAGGTTTTGCGGTACCTACAAAAACTGGGAGAGATGTTATCATTTCCTTCATCTCTGTGATTTTGGTTATTTAAACATTGCATCAGGGTTTCCCATTACACAATTGTGCAGAGCTGAACATCACGCTAATTGGTTGGCAGATAATTGCACTTTGCATATTTCAGACTCCAGACATTGTCAAGGTCCTCCAATCTCCATATAGCCAGCCACACCCAGGACTTCTCATGCCTGTCTGTCTGCCCTACCTCAGAGCTTTCCCACCTTTGGGAAGGCTCAATTTCAGAACCATTGAGAGCAAAGGTAGAATGTACCTTTCTGTGATGGTTAGTTCCTTCCTAATGATGCTGGTTGCAGAAGGAAATGGCAACCCACTCCAGTATTCTTGCCTGGAGAATCCCATGGACGGAGGAGCCTGGCGGGCTACAGTCCATGGGGTCGCAAAGAGTCGGACACGACTGAGCGACTTTACTTACTTACTTACTTAATGATGCTAGTATTAAAAAAAAAAAAAAAGTCACAAATGAAGTGGGAAATTTCGTGCAGTTGCCTCATGTGAAAGCTTTCCTCTGGCCTGTGAAGGGCAAATAAAATAATATAGTATCGTGGACCCAGCCTGAGAAATGAGAGTAGCTACCAGAAAGAAGTGACCTCTCACTAGCAGGTCAGAGGGAAGGTATTTGCCCATGCTCTGGCTATCCACTTACGAAACCTGAGACTGCTTCCTTGCTTTGAGCTACCTAGTGTAGGTAGATGGTATTTCTTAACCAACTTAGAGGCTTAGTGGGATATAGTCTGCTCTGCCTTACTGCTGTGTAAGGAGGACTATTTCAGACTCAGGCACAAGAGCTGGTCTGAACCCCGAGCTGCCCCATTTCTTCTCACCCTGTCGCCACACCCCCGCTTCTACACTTTCCTGTCTTCGACTGATTCATACGACTGATTCCAAGAGGCCCTCCTTCCTATAATTTCATGAATATCTGGGTGAAGGAGTTTCAAAGTAGAAAAGTAGCTTAGGAGATGAGGCTGAAGAAAAAGTTGATGAATTTGGAAGGAGGGTAAGATAAAAGTGGGCAGAGAGAAAGATGGTCTTGAGAAATAGTGGTGAGTATGGTGAAAGAATTCAGATCCTCCAGGGAGAGCAAGAGATGAACAAGGCTGCCTGCCCTGGAGCGCTTTCATCCCCACGTGGTAGCTGTGGGCTTCTTGCTTTCTGTTCTGTCAGTTCATTAAATATTTCTCTCCCCTGAGGTGTCTGCCTAAGTGTAAAGTTAGTGTCAAGGTTTCTGCCTAACTCTATTTACTTTGGGCAGTCTAATAGGAATAGTTACACACTTGGGGAGTACGTTTGATGATTCCAAAGATTTTTGCCCTAGGGCAATGTCTGGAAAAATTAAAATTTTTTGCTATTATATTAAATGACGGTATTTAATAACACATGTCCAAAGCAATGCATAAAAACTGGGCTTTTCAAAGACACATCTAGCAAATGCAGAATATGTCCCGCAGTGTATGAACATTCAAAATGTTATTTTTACCATGTAATTAATAGTGTTTACCTTGGAATTGAAACTGTGAAAGAGCTGTACTCTTAGAAAACCTGCAAAAATAATTTTTCTCTATTTTTAGATATTTTGAACAAGTAAGTGAGTCTTAGTTTATAATATAAAGGAAAGTATAGACTGATACAGGACTTTTTTAATACCAGTTGGTGGCATGAGAGTAGGTACTCTGATGTCATTGTGGTGTTTTCCTTTTGTTCTTTCATTTTATGAGTACATTAAAATCATTGGACTGGGATCCTAGGCTCAAAGTGTATATCTACTCAAGAAAAATTGTAGGTACGATTTCAAAACTGATGAGTCAATATCCCCGACTTACAAATACCCTAATTGTCTATATTTTCCATTGCATTTATTATTTTAGTAATTATTTATTAGTAGTATTTTGTGTTAGTAGCATTTGTGTTAATGCTACTTATTAGTAGCATTAACAAAGAAACATCTTAGAAAGTTAATAACCAGCATGTCCACTCTAAGGCCAGTTGCCTCTGGAGATACCATGTTTCTTTTTGACCATGTGTTTGTAAACAGCCATTGTTCATGGAATATGTTTGCACATTGCATGTATGCTGGGCAGGGCACTGCTCTATGTTCACTAATATAGCAGACTATAGTTGGGTGAAAAATGCGTTGTCTACTTGGGAGCTGTGATCAAAGTAGGTAGATGAGTAGGACTTGAGATCAGAATGTGAAAGGCCAGTCTATCTGACCTTCCCCTCACTTTGGAGGGTCAGATGGGAGAAGTGTGGTCCACAAGGGTGGAGGCCTCTTGTGGGGTGATGATAAAATCTGGAAGCGAGGCTTGTATAAACTTTCCTTCTTGTCTCATCACTTGCCATGTGCTGGCACTGTTCTGGGCTCTGGGATAGAATGAGGACAAGTGGTCACCATCCCAGGCAGCTTGAGAAGTCTGGAGATGACACCCATTCCAACTTCCTTGCTGTCATGGTCTCAAAGCAGTGTGGTCAGAGTCAGGGTCAGGCCTCGCTGGAGCCTGGGGAAGGTCAGGAAACTCCTCTACTCTCCGTGTCTCCACTTCCACTTGCCTGGCAGTCTTGAGTTGTGAGAGGAGTGTATGGCTCTGTCTTTAGAGTATTTAAGCTGTTTCACCATGTGAAATTGATGTGGATGCTGTTGGAGAGTGTTTATTAGGTTGACTAAAAATGGATGTCAAAACTAAAAGTCCATGGAAACTAGGAATGAGTTTAAGGGCCAGTGAGTCAGACAGGTGTGCTGAAACTTGAGGGCTCACGGAAGGGGGTGTTTAACTCAGCTCAGATAGGCAGGGGTCTGTTCCACAGTTTCCTGGGCCCCAGAGGCGCATGGGTCTTAAAACAGGTTATTCAGTTACACTGGGGCTTCCCAGGTGGCATTACTGGTAAAGTATCCACCTGCCAATGCAGGAGAAGCAAGAGACAACAAGGGTTCAATCTCTGGGTCAAGAAGATCCCCTGGAGTAGGAAATGGTGCCCCACTCCAGTATTCTTGCCTGGAAAATTCCATGGGCAGAGGAGCCCGGTGGGCTACAGTCCATGGGACCACAAAGAGTTGGGCACTGTTGAGCATAGCACAGCATTATTGCATTGATCTTGTTATTTGTCACAGCTAATGTATAGTTGTTTTTTTTTAATTCACGTCATTATCTAAAATAGGTTTTCTGTTTGGACTAGTGTGGGAACTCATCATTTTCAGTGTTTCTTTGAGAAAAGACATTCTAAGTTCTGGACAGTGAAAGACAAATACATGTTCATCTTCTAACATGGTGTCTCCCTTAGGCCATGTTTTCAACGAAGTCCTCCTCTTACCTTTTTTCACAGCCTCCCTGCAGCCTCCAGGAAGTCCATGCTGCTGTAGGGTTTTGTCTGTTTGTTTGTTTGGTCCTGGACTCTAATGTCTGATACTCTCGTCCATTCCGCCAAAGTATCCAATCACAGATGGAATGCCAGGAGGGGAGAACAATGCAGGCTCTAAAACTGGAATCGGGACACAGTTTTACACAGTTAGAATCTTTGGCTTTGGGAAACAAGGTTTTAAGAATTACATAGATAATTATATCAGTGAGTGCTTTTGTGATCTTAAGAGCCACAAGAAGTTGGTCATCCTTTTAAAATTCAGTGTTTTGTTTTTTTCCTAAGTCCTGTGATAATGTCATTAGTGAATGATTTAATGTTAACCAAAGTATTATCTTTGAATTATTGAGTCACTTATTATTTCTAATTAGACGTCTGTGGTCACATAGAGAAGAGTCGGGTAGCAGAATCTGTCTTTTCTCACGTTGAGATGGCTCTTATTTCTTTTTCCTTATTAGGACATTTTTTCCTGTTCAATTAAGGTGCCATTGTTTCATTTTCCCTTAGGATGAGAATGTATTACAATATATATGTTACAAAATCATATGGATCTTGACTTTTAGAGAAGAGAGGGGAGGAAGAAATACTTAGCCTCTCAAAACCCAGTTTCCTGCTCTCCTGTCTACGCTGGTCCCTGTCCACAGGCCCGCAGCTCGAGCCAACCTGGAAGACTCACGCTTGAGTAAAACAGGTGCACTTGATGTCGGCTGTCACACTGCCCTTGCCTTTCCTGCCCTTTTCCCTGGTTCCCTTCCCACATGCCCTTCACCAGGCCCCGGCTCAGGCTCCCTCCCACGTGGAGCCTTTCTCAGCCCTGGTACCCAGCGCAGCTCGTCGCCCCATCTGACCCCATTACCCTGAGCGATCGCTCATGTACCTCCTTGTGCAGTTTCTTCTGAGACTCTGTTTTCTTGCACTGTTTTAACCTTCATTATTACTTATCTTTTCCCTTCTTTGTACTTTTCTCCCCAACACTGGGGAGTGCCCGTACATCTGTTGACTTGACATGACTCCCTTAATCTAGCTTGATTTCAGATAGTGAAATTTCAGATACATTCTGATTGATAAATATTAGTAAGGCTTGGGATTACACTAAATTATGGAGAGTTTAAGGGGTTACAGTAAATTATGGAGAGTTTAAGAATGATCTTTATCATAAGTTAGTCTTAAATCAATCAGTGTTGACTTGATTTAATGAAGGAATCAAACCATAAAATCACTTAGTAGCACAGAATATTGTCAAGAGATGTAGAACCAGATGCCGTTCTTCCTCTCTCTTCATCATCTGCACGTAAGCACTGTGGTGTGTGTGCAAGTGAGGCGTCCATGTGGTGTAGGAGATGGAGAGGACCCTGGACTGGGGTTTAGACTTTAGGCTTTAGTCCTGGACGTGCCACTAATTACCAGTGAGTGTGTATAGTGGGCACTTTGCTTTTCCAAGTCAACTTTTTTCATCTGCAAATTGAGTTGAATTAGGTAATCTCTTCGGAGAAGGCAATGGCACCCTACTCCAGTACTCTTGCCTGGAAAATCCCATGGACTGAGGAACCTGGTAGGCTGCAGTCCATGGGTCGCTAAGAGTCGGACATGACTGAGTGACTTCACTTTCACTTTTCACTTTCGTGCATTGGAGAAAGAACTGGCAACCCACTCCAGTGTTCTTGCCTGGAGAATCCCAGGGACGGCGGAGCCTGGTGGGCTGCCGTCTGTGGGGTCACACAGAGTCGGACACGACTGAAGCGACTTAGCAGCAGCAGCAGCAGGTAATCTCTGAGGTCTCTCCTGGCTCTTAAATTCTAAATATAGGTGCAGCTTTTAAACATTCTTTACATAGATAAAGCAATTTCAAATAAACATATACTGATAAGTAATTGAAAACCTGACTCCAGGCAACAATTCCAGTCTTCACCAGTAAAACTGTTATTAGTGCTGTGTAAGGAGAAGGCAGTGGCACCCCACTCCAGTACTCTTGCCTGGAAAATCCCATGGATGAAGGAGCCTGGTGGGCTGCAGTCCATAGGGTCGCTAAGAGTCAGGACACAACTGAGCGACTTCACTTGCACTTTTCACTTCCATGCATTGGAGAAGGAAATGGCAACCCACTCCAGTGTTCTTTCCTAGAGAATCCCAGGGATGGGGGAGCCTGGTGGGCTGCCGTCTATGGGGTCACACAGAGTCGGACACGACTGAAGCGACTTAGCAGCAGTGCTGTGTAAATATTAAATAACAGGTTCATGTTTAGTCCTTTTCACTTTCTCTTATTTGCGCCATAAGGGATAGGTGAAGGAATAAAAAACGCAGAGATACAGATATTTAAGCCCCTGTTTTTTTGATGTAGTACTGTGTTTGTTGCTGTAATACTCTGATGATCTAGGTATTTCTCAAACAACCCAGAGTTAACTATTTTGTCAAAAATAATAGCAGTAACATTGAAGAGTAATTTTATTATTCTGAGGATGGCTTTTTACATGGTTTTGGAGAAGTTACTCATGATTTGAGGGGGCTCATATTTCTGCTTGTACAATGAGAAGATTTGAAACTACATGTCCCCTTCAGGACTTTTTACTGAATTCTCAGAATAGCTCCTAAAGCAATGGCTTAGATAGTCTAAACTTAATTTTACTTCATACTTTTTTTTCTATAGAACATGCAAATTTTATCATACCTTATTAGAAAAGATTTTCAGTTTTAAGTACTCTTTGAGCATTTCTAGCAAATTTGGAAGTATGGCTTAAATTTTTTGTAAAATTGCTGCTAATATGTAGGTTTTAGCATACAGGGAAAACAAAAGAAATGGTTTTGCTGTGTGTTCCTTAACTTTGGTTAGGCACTTTGGTATTAAAGCATCTTACTTTTGTCATTTATTCTTCTCCATGGAATATTGTAATTCTTTAAAAAAAACTCAGTATAATACTTTATTTGTATTTAATTAGAATTTGAAAGTCAAATGCATTAATCCACTGAGGAATCAGTTTCTCATTGTTAGGTGTGATCACATCAAGGCATTTGTGATTTTTGAACTGATTATTTGAAGGAGTAAGCTTCTCTTTTTTCATTTTGTTTGTTTATCAGATGAAAACTTAGGCACAGACATGTATTGTTAAAGAATTTCATGTATATTTGTTTACCCATATTCAGAGCAGCTCTGTTAATAATGGCCGAGAGTGGGAGCAACCCAAATATCCACTGATGGGTGAGTAGATAAACTGTGATACATGCATACAGTGGAATATTATTCAGCCTTAAAAAGAAAGGAAATTCTGACACAAGACACAGCATGGCTGAACCGTTTGGGCGTTATACTAAGTAACAGAAGCTAGTCAGGAAGAACCAAATACTGGTGATTATGAAGTCCCTAAAATAGTTATATTCATAGAAAAAGAAAGTAGAGTGGTGGTTGCCAGGGGTTGGGAAGGTGCTGGGGAGACAGGGACTTGTTTAATGGATATAGAGTTTCAGTTTCACAAGATGAGAAAGTTCTGGAGGCTGGTTGCACAACATTGTGAATACATGTAACACTAATGACGTGTACACTAATGAAATGTATACTTTAGAAACGGTTGAGATAGTAAAGTTTATGTATTTTTACTACAATTTTAAAAAGATTTTCATGTGTTGTAAAATTAATATAGCATCTCTAGAAATGCTCTTTCTTTGGTGTTCATTGCCAAAACACTAAAACTGTTTTTATTTTTTGTTTGTTTATCATAAAATGTCTCTCTTTGTAGAGTATTCATGCTGCTGCTGCTGCTAAGTTGCTTCAGTTGTGTCCGACCCTGTGTGACCCCACAGACGGCAGCCCACCAGGCTCCCCCGTCCCTGGGATTCTCCAGGCAAGAACACTGGAGTGGGTTGCCATTTCCTTCTCCAATGCATGAAAGTGAAAAGTGCAAGTGAAGTCCCTGAGTCATGTCTGACTCCTAGCGACCCCATGGACTGCAGCCCACCAGGCTCCTCTGTCCATGGGATTTTCCAGGCAAGAGTCCTGGAGTGGGGTGCCATTGCCTTCTCCGTACTGTTGCTTTTTAAAAAAAGTACCCAAATGGTACTAGAAGGCTTCCCAGGTGGCACTAGTGGTAAAGAACCCACCTGCCAATGCAGAAGATGTAAGAGATGTGAGTTTGACCCCTGGGTCGGGAAGGTACCCTGGAGAAGGGAATGGCAACCCACTATGGTATTCTTGCCTGGAGAATCCCATGGGCAGAAGAGCCTGGTGGGCTACAGTCCATGGGGTTGCAAAGAGTCAAACATAACTGAAGCGACTTAGCGCACATGCATGCAAATGGCTAGAAAGTAGCAAATGACAGGGACTACAGCCTTGGCTTTGTATTTTGCTTTACAGGATTACTGAGAACTTCACAACTCTGGGGTTTAGGCCTGGCCGGCAGTGATATTTTCCATGTTTAGAAGTTAAACAACTTGCACGTGACAGTGTAGTGGAAACGAATCGAAAGAGGTTGTTTCATCTCTTAGCCCAGCGCCCTTGTTTCCCATTGTGCTCGCCCAGCAAGAAGGCAAAGTCCTCGGACGTGTACCTTCTCTTATTTTACCTTACCTTACACTGCTTTCTCATGGACATAGTATCACTATATAGAATACTAAATCTGAACAGAGTCATAATACCACTAGAGGTAATCTAAAGAAAAGCATCTGAAATGCTTAATGGTGCTGTAAGGGCTGTTGTATGAAATTAAACTAAAGTATTATATACACACACACACACACATATATATGTATATATATTTGTTGTTTAGTTGCTAAATTGTGTCCGACTCTTTTGTGACTGCATAGAATGGGGAAACAGTGGAAACAGTGACTGACTTTATTTTTCTGGGCTCCAGCCATGAAATTAAAAGACGCTTACTCCTTGGAAGGAAAGTTGTGACCAACCTAGACAACATATTAAAAAGCAGAGACATTACTTTGCCAACAAAGGTCCATCTAGTCAAGGCTATGGTTTTTCCAGTAGTCGTGTATGGATGTGAGAGTTGGACTATAAAGAAAGCTGAGCACCGAAGAATTGATGCTTTTGAACTGTGGTGTTGGAGAAGACTCTTGAGAGTCGTTTGGACTGCAAGGAGATCCAACCAGTCTATCCTAAAGGAGATCAGTTGTTCACTGGAAGGACTGATGTTGAAGCTGAAACTCCACTACTTTGGCCACCTGATGCAAAGAGCTGACTCATTTGAAAAGACCCTGATGCTGGGAAAGATTGAGGGCAGGAGGAGAAGGGGACGACAGAGGATGAGATGGTTGTATGGCATCACGGACTCAATGGACATGGGTTTGGGTGGACTCCAGGAGTTGGTGATGGACAGGAAGGCCTGGCGTGCTGCGGTTCATGGGGTCGCAAAGAGTCAGACATGACTGAGTGACTGAACTGAACTGAGACTGTAGCCCGCCAGGCTCTTCTGTCTATGGGATTTCCCGGGCAAGAATACTGGAGTGGGTTGCCATTCATTTCCTTCTCCAGGGGACCTTCCTGACCCAGAAATTGAACCCGTGTCTCCTGCATTACAGGTGGATTCTTTACTACTGTGCCACCTGGGAAGTCCATATACCATATATATGAATATATATATATATATATATATATATATATAAAATATAAAAAAGTGGTAGTGGTATTTAGCCTGAGAAGGTAAAGGTGACTCCATATTATGGAATCGCCTAGGACCTTAAAAAAAGTATATTCAAAGTGAATTATGAAAGTGTTTGCCAAACTTCATAATACAAGAACTAAAAACTTCTTAATTAGTTAATTAGTGAAGAGGAATTCAGGATCCATTATGGATATTCAGCAAATAGAACAGTTAGCAAGAGAAGATCTTAACCAAAGTTTCCATTAAAACACACCTCATACTCCAGTAGTATCTCAGTGTTTTTTTACTTTTAGTTTTTTTAAAGCCACACTGATAGCACTAAGGGTGGTATTTGGACTTTGAACTCTCAGATTAGCACATGTTTTACGACTGCTTTTTCTGAGAAGCCCAGCAAAGTGTGAAAATGGGGTGAGAAGATTACTTGCCTGCATTCTGTCTTGGCTTCCTGTATACATAACATTATTCTTCTATATCAAATGTACATTATGTTTAAGTCCATTTCTTCATCATCAGATCAGATCAGATCAGTCGCTCAGTCGTGTCCGACTCTTTGCAACCCCATGAATCGCAGCACACTAGGCCTCCCTGTCCAACACCAACTCCCGGAGTTCACTCAGACTCACGTCCATCGAGTCAGTGATGCCATCCAGCCATCTCATCCTCTGTCGTCCCCTTCTCCTCCTGCCCCCAATCCCTCCCAGCATCAGAGTCTTTTCCAATGAGTCAACTCTTCGCATGAGGTGGCCAAAGTACTGGAGTTTCAGCTTTAGCATCATTCCTTCCAAAGAAATCCCAGGGCTGATCTCCTTCAGAATGGACTGGTTGAATCTCCTTGCAGTCCAAAGGACTCTCAAGAGTCTTCTCCAACACCACAGTTCAAAAGCATCAATTCTTTGGTGCTCAGCCTTCTTCACAGTCCAACTCTCACATCCATACATGACCACAGGAAAAACCATACCCTTGACTAGACGGACCTTTGTTGGAAAAGTAATGTCTCTGCTTTTGAATATGCTATCTAGGTTGGTCATAACTTTCCTTCCAAGGAGTAAGTGTCTTTTAATTTCATGGCTGCAGTCACCATCTGTAGTGATTTTGGAGCCCAGAAAAATAAAGTCTGACACTGTTTCCACTGTTTCCCCATCTATTTCCCATGAAGTGATGGGACCGGATGCCATGATCTTCGTTTTCTGAATGTTGAGCTTTAAGCCAACTTTTTCACTCTCCACCTTCACTTTCATCAAGAGGCTTTTTAGTTCCTCTTCACTTTCTGCCATAAGGGTGGTGTCATCTGCATATCTGAGGTTATTGATATTTCTCATAGTTGTTAAATAATGCCTACTGTGAACATTAACATAGGTGTATAAAATGGAAATTACAGCATTTTATAGTCCATAATGATCCTATACTAGAAGCTCAGTAAATAGCAGTGAGTTTCAACATATGAAGATGGTATCTAAATTCATGGTTAAAAAGTATATATTATACATACGCATATACATCTGCCTCTCCTTGTGACCTATGACTGCCCTAAATCTCCCCCACTGGCTTTTATGAATATGTAATTTTTTAAACCATGAATATAGATATAGTCTGCACATGGTAGAACTCACTACTGTTTATTGAACTTCTATTATAGGACTTATGAATTATAGAAGGCTATGATATGAATTTTATATACTTTGTATTATTTAATGTTTCTTCATGTCCTTAGAAGAGGACTTCCCTGGTGGCTCAGTGGTAAAGAATCTGCCTGCAATGCAGGAGACTTGGGTTTGATCCCTGGGTTAGGAAGATACCCTGGAGAGGGAAGGGGCAACCCACTCCAGTATTCTTGCCTGAGAAATCCCATGGACAGAGGAGCCTGGTGGGCTGCTGTCCATGGGATTGCAAGAGTCGGACACAATTTAGTGACTTAACCACCACCATGATGAAGAGATAGACTTAAAACTGTACAACTAGAAAGTAACAGAGCTGGGATGGAATTGAGATCTTTTACCTCCGTCTTTCATTGGTGACCTTTGCATAAAGCAACACAGCCTCCTTACTTGTCCTACAAATACTGTTTTATTGTCCAGTCATCATGGTGAACATTTATTGAATATTTATTATGGGCAAAGCTCTCTGACCAGTGCTTTGTATGTGTCACATTTAATCCTTATACTCCTTTGGGTTTAGTATGTAACTATCCCCATTTTATTTATTTATTTTTTTTCAGTTAAATTTTTTTTTTTAATTATTTTTTTATTGGAGCTTCCCAGGCAGGTTCGATCCTGAAATGACTACCCACTTCAGAATTCTTGCCTGAGAAGTCCTATGGACAGAGAAGCCTGGCAGGCTATAGTCCATGGGGTCGCAAAAAGTTGGACATGACTTCACGATTAAACAACAGCATGTGTGGGTGCTCAATTGCTGTCGTGTCCGACTCCTTGTGGCCCATGGACTGTAATCCACCAGACTCCTCTGTCCATGGGACTCTCCAGGCCAAGAATACTGGAGGGGGTTGCCATTTTTTTCTTCCAGGGGATCTTCCTGACCCAGGGATCGAACCCATGTCTCTTGCATCTCCTGTTTTGGCAGGTAGATTATTTACCACTAAGCCACCTGGGAAGCCCAAGCAACAGCAACAGCAATGTTTATTGGAGTATAGCTGCTTTACAATCTTGTTTCTACTATCCCCATTTTCTAAGCAGATAGACCAGCCTTCCAGATAATATCCATTTAGGACCAACCCTCCCAAATTAAGCCTTCGTATAAATGATCTGCACCTCGTATCACACATTGACTCACTCACCTTGTCTGCATTACTGCCTTTTCTCCTTGAAGCTTCTGAGTCCGTCCCTATTTTAGCTGCTCTCTATGAGAAATTTTATAATTTCTCTCGCTTTTCACCTTTTTTGTGTTCTCTGTATATACTTGGTATATACAGATATACTTGGAACCAGAATTCTTTTTTCTCTGTGTTAACTCCTCTCTTCATTCTTGCAGGCTCTTGGGTGACTAGTATACAGCTGAGTTCATAAAACTCTACGCTGGCCATTGAACCCCTCAAAGCCTTGCTGGTGATGACCTCCACTCCCTCCAGTCTGCCCATCACACTCTAACCTCTTAGTCTTTTCTAGCTCAGCCTCCGAATTCTTCAGGAGCTGCCCTTTCCTTCAGTTCATCCAGGCAGTCTTCCAAACTAAAAGCAGCATCCTCTGCCCTGAGCCCAGAGTGGGTTAAAGCAGACAGACATTCCCCCTGGTCATCACCCTGACTCACCCCCTGGTCCTCCACTATCTTCAGAAAGTTTGATTTCTAGAGTAAATCTCAGCTGGTGACCTGTCCACTTGTATCCAGACCTTTCTTCTCTGCTTCTGCCTATTTCATCTCTCTGATACCCCAAATCTTCCTTGGCTTGAAGAATATATTAAGCATCAGATTTTAGACTGGTACCCAGAAGAGGTGGTATTTAGTTTATCCTTGTCACAGAGGTAAGATCTTTCTCAAACTCTTCTTGACAACAGTTATCTACATTTGCTCATTAAAAAATTTCTTTTAGCAAGTTTTTGCAAGTGTTGTTGTAGAGATACATCAAGGAACAAGGGCTGTAGCCCTGGCCCTCATGATACTTATAATAATTGGAGGAAGACATTGACTACATTCTTCAGAAAAATAGCAGTTTCTCTTTGGGATGCTTCAGTGTACAGCATACCATGAAGTCACTGTTATTTTGTGTAGTCTTTAGAGGCGAATGGATTTATAACAATATCACCTGAAGATTAGTGATTAGCTTCCAGGTGTTAAAAACATGGAGTTGATTTGCAGTTGTTGGTTCTAATTTATTAAGGAGGGGTGAATAGTTACAGAGAACAATGTGTAGTACATACTTCTTGATGTCTTGATGTCTTGACTATACTCCAGAAGCTACTCAGTGTCTCTAGTTGGTTGCTGGACTTGAGTTTTTCTTTTGTCTGTGGGAGGTTAAGGGCTTCCCTGGTGGCTCAGATGGTAAAGAATACACTTAAAATGCAGGAGACCCAGTTCGATACCTGAGTCGGGAAGATCCCCAGGAGAAGGGAATGACCATCCACTCCAGGATTCTTGCCTGGAGAATTCCATGGACAGAGCAGCCTGGCGGGCTACTGTCCATGGGGTCACAAAGAGTCGGACACAGCTAAGCGACTAAGCACTATGGGAGGTTAAATAGAGGTAGACGTTGTTAGAAAACAAAACTAGCTGATTTATTCAGGGAGGCTCTAGGAACAAACAAATCAAAATTACATGACTTGATTATGTATTATATAAAGTAGGCCTACACTTCTGAATAGACTAAAGCAGTTCTTAGACTTTAATGTGTTAATCACCTAGAAAACTAATTAAAGCACAGCTCTGGCTTAGTAAGTCTTGAGTGAGGCCTGAAGAATCTGCATTTCAAGTAAGTTCCCAAGATGTGCTTTTCTGCTAGTGCAGAGACCACACTTTCTTTTCTTTTTAAATTATGTATGTATTTTTGGCTGCGCTGGGTCTCCACTGCTGCGAGCAGGGGCTCCTCGCTAGTTCCAGCGTGTGGGCTTCTTGTTTCCGTGGCTTCTCTTGTTGTGGAGCTTGGGCTCTAGGGCTCGTGGGCTCGGTAGTTGCAGTTTGAGGGCCCTAGAGCTCGGGCTCAGTAGATGGGATGCTTGGACCTAGTGGTCCCTCGGCAAATGCGATCTTCCCAGACCAGGAATGAACCCGTGTCCCCTGCACCAGGTGGATTCTTAACCACCGGACCACCAGGAAAGCCTGGGACCGCACTTCAAATAGCACAAGGATGGAGTTTTAATGTTTTTGATAATCTACTATGTACTACCTACTAGAGCTTCCCTGGTAGCTTGGACGAAAGAATCTGCCTGCAGTGCAACAGTTCGCTCCCTGGGTTGGGAAGATTCCCCTTGGAGAAGGGAATGGCTACCCACTCCAGTATTCTTGTCTGGAGAATCCCCGAGGAGCTTGGTGGAGTACAGTCCATGGGGTTGCAGAGAGTCAGACACGACTGAGAGACTGACACCACAATCACTATGTACTATGATAGAAAAACAAGAATTTAAAAATATTTTAAAATTTTAAAATTTTTTTAAGAATTTTAAAATAATGTTATTAAAATTTATTTAAGAGAACCACAGCAATGGCATGGATTTACATAGAATACTTGTTTTTTTTCCCACTCCAACAGAGACTTTGTATTTTTTTAAGAATGATATTGATCAAGGACTCTTGCTCATTTTGTAGGAATCAAAAGGGCAGTTTAGAAATATCTTGAATGTTAGGAATCTGTATAGTTATAAAATTGAGTCACTTTGCTGTACAGCAGAGATTGGCACAACAGTGCACATCAGCTGCGTGTGTGCTCAGTCACTCAGCCGTGGCAGATTCTTTGTGACCTCATGGACCGTAGCCCACCAGACTCCTCTGTCCGTGGGATTCTCCAGGCAAGAATACTGGCGCGGGTCCCCATGTCCTTCTCCAGAGGATCTTCCCGACCCAGGGATTGAACATGCGTCTCCTGGGTCTTCTGCACTGGCAGGCGGTTCTTTACCACTGAGCCACCTGGGGAGCCCTGTGAATCAACTACACTTCAATAAAAATAAAATGTCTTGACTGTCGATTCTCACAGTAGCCGTAATAATAGTAGCTGTTTTCTAGATACTTTGTGGCCTTCAGTGTGCTTGGGCTCAACCATTTGTGGGTGCAGCCACCGTGGGAACCTCTGTGGTTTTAGAGATCACGTCCCTGCCCTGTCTGGCATGGGACACAGTTAAGCAGACAGTGCCAGGACAGGGTCATGTCATGCTAGAGGCAGTCACAGCGTGCTCTAAAAGTTTCAGAAGAAATTCATGTTTAGTGAATTTTGAGTGCAAAAAGGGTTCGTGTTGGAGTGGCTTCCTACAGAGGGTTTTCAGTTTGAACCTCAAAGCAACTCTGTGATTTGGGTAATCTAGTGGCGCTAGTGGTAAAGAATCCACCTGCCAATGCACGAGGTGTGGGTTCGATCCCTGGGTCAGGAAGATCCCCTGGAGTAGGAAGTGGCAACCCACTCCAATATTC
This sequence comes from Bos indicus x Bos taurus, assembly GCF_003369695.1. NCBI lineage: Eukaryota > Metazoa > Chordata > Mammalia > Artiodactyla > Bovidae > Bos > Bos indicus x Bos taurus. Next base: position 19,746,781 of record NC_040084.1, on the reverse strand, counting down.
TTGCCTGGAGAGTTCCATGGGCAGAGGAGCCTGGCGGGCTACAGTCCATGGCCTGGCAAAGAATCAGACGCGACTGAGTAACTGAGCACACACACATTATCACCCGCATTTTACATAGGAGAAAACTGTGGCCCAAGAGTTTCAAGTTCAAAGTCATGGGGCTGGAAAATGACCGATAGAGCTGGAATCCAGCTGTTGTCAGTTCAGGTCCTGCCCTCTGTCCCTGGGTGCCATATTCTCTCTGCTTTGTGTGACTCTCCAAGTCATCACCCAACTAAGATTATTCCCTCCTGTAACATGTGCCCTTCCTTGTCAATTCTGGGAATTTGGATCTTCTAAAATTTTAAATTTTTACTAATTTTTCTTTTGATGGCCACTGAACCACCTGGGAAGCCCTGTAAATCAACTGTCAGCTTAGACTACTTGCAGAAGAAAGTTCCTTCTAACTGGTAGAAATCCCAAGTTCTTAAAAGCTTTAGAAGAAATAAGCCTTCAAAGAAAGAAGAGGCCTATAGAGCTTTTTAAGAAAATTGTTTTACTATACATAGTTTGTTGTTAGAATTAATTACAGTTGTTTGTATACAAGTAGAAGTTTCCAAGGACTTGGGTTACTTCAAAACTATTGGACTAAAAATATTTTATTATTTATTAAAATCTGGCTTACATTTTCTTAAAAGGATGCTTTTGTTTTTTTAAAAAAACTTTTTTCAAATAATTAAAAATTTAGAGTTAGACTTGTTATGCATTTGCTTTCCTGAATAAATTATAAAATGTGCTATATTCTCAGCATATATAACATATTATATATGCTGAGAATATAGCACATTTTATAATTTGTTATATATGCTGAGAATATGTTATAAAATATATATGCTGAGCATATGTTATAAAATATTCTGTCTTCTCACTTTATAGTCTTCTGCTAAGATTACTTGCTGATGGTGATTTTTCTTTAATCTGGTTTAACTCTTGGGAGAGAGGAGGATTTAGTGGTTTGATTATTGTCAATAGTAAAGACAGTGCTGACATGTACTGAGCTCTTATTCTCTGTCAGACAGTGTACGTCGTGTCTTATTCCTCCCAGCAACCCTAACATCACCCATAAAGTCAGAGAGACTGGGTAGCTTGCTGGGGCTTATTCAGCTGGTGAATGAGAATGCTGGTGTCATAAGGCTGCTAGTCTGACTTGAGAGTTCATATTCAGAGCCTAGAGAACGCCTCTAGGTTGGGAAGAAAAGGCCTAGAAGACATAGAGGGCTTGGCTCTTAGCCAGAGGGGCTCAGATGATCCCTGACATAGGACCCACCTGCCAGGTGATCCCTAACACATGACCCACCTGTGTGGAGATGCAGAGGGAACGGTGCAACAGAAGGAAGGGCCTGTGGCGTCCACGTGTGCTGAGAACGTACCCATTTAACTATCACCCATCAACCTTGTGAGACAGTTATTTTTTCTCATTAAAAAGAGTTGGAAAGAACAGTTGATCCTGCATCCATAGAGTCTGTTGCCCATCCCCTCTCTTGGTCCTCACGTCTTTTTCTATTTTCTCTTCCTTCCTCTCTGGTTGCTTCGCAGCCATTGATCCCACTCTTCCCTTAGGTGTTCCCCAGGGTTCAGCCTTCGTTCGTTTTAGTCTTTCATTCTGTGTGTTCTTTCCCTTGTGACCTGAAATCCTGGAGGGGTTCTCACTGCCAGTGACTCCTCTGTGTTTCTGCTGCCCTGGCAGTCATCTGCAGCTCCAGACCCTGCTGGATACCTCCTGCTGGGTGTCCCACGAGTGCTTCAGACAGAAGAGGTTTAGAAAGCACCTGATTACCTCCTGCTTCTCTTCCTTTATTCTCTGTCCCAGATCCACAACTTCACCATATGTGCCACCAACCGGGCCAGAAATCTGGGAGTAACCCCAAGCTTTTCTTTCACTCTCACTTCTCACATCCATATCAGCCACCAAGCCTGTAGATTTTGCTCTTGTGACTTTCACATCTGCCTATCTTTTCCATTGGCAGTGCAGCCCTTGAATCCAGGTTACACTCATTTCTTGCACAGTGTAGTGGTCTCCAAGGCTGGCTGCCCCGCCCATCAGCATCAGCAGGGGAATTTGAAGGTTGTAGTACTGAGCCCTACCCACAGAGATGTTGATTCAGTAGATCTGGGGTGGAAACTAGGAATCTACATTTTTAATGAGCAGATGGTTCTTCTGTGGGCAACAGACAAATACTTGAAAACCACTGACCCAGCTGGTTTTCCTGCCTTTCCCTTTCAGTCCATCCCCTGCTGCCTCCATCAGCATCTGCTGAAAGCCACATGTGGTCTCCAGTTTCTAACCAAGGAAGCATCTCTCTGTTATCTACAGGATAAGTTCCAGCCTCTTCAGCAGAGTTTGTGAGACTCTCCCAGGTCTGATCTGACCTGTAAATCTCTAGTCATTTCCTGTCATCTTTCCTTGTATATATCCTCTACCTCGGGCTTCCCTTGTGTGTCTCAGCTGGTAAAGAATCCGCCTGCAATGTGGGAGACCTGGGTTCGATCCCTGAGTTGGGAAGATCCCCTGGAGAAGGGAAAGGCTATCCACTCCAGTATTCTGGCCCAGAGAATTCCATGGACTACTTGTATAGCCCATGGGGCCGCAAAGAGTCGGACACGACTGAGCGACTTTCACTTTCACTTCACATCCTCTACCTCAGGCCTGCTTAGATTCCAGAGTACGTGTTTTATTTCTTGATTTGTGGCTCCTTATACATATGGTTCTCTCTGCAGGAAAGCCTTCCGCCCTTCCTATCTCCTTGCCAAGTTTCTCCTCTTTTCTTCAAGGAGTGGTTTGGGCGTCAGCTCCGGAAGCTGCCCTTGTCACCTCTCTCCTGTCCCCAGACTGGCCTCTGATGTTGCTCTCAGAATCCTGCAAAGCAATTGATTTGTCATGTCTGTCTCCTCTAATAGATGATGAGTTTTGAGAGGTAAAGGACAAAATGACCTGTCCCCAATCAGTGAGCTCAGAAGGGATGAAGGGCTGTTCTATTTACTATGCTGGGTGATTTTTAAGATGTAAGTCAGGTTAAGAATAAGCAAAACTGTTGGTGGGGAAGGTATTCAAGGGAAGCCCCACTTCAGATGGACCATATTTTTGGTACCATTAAAAAAATAAAGGTGTAATTTACACATAATAAAGTGAACTCTTTTCTAGTGAACAGCTTGTGAGTTCTCTTGAACACATAGTTGTTAACCATTACATGGCCTTTTAATATAGATAAAATTGTATGATTATTGACCAAACTAGTGTTTGTCAACCAGTCTCACTTGGCATGAGCTTTGTGAAACAGTCAGAGTGTTTTAGATGAAAACAGTTTCTTGAGAAAGAAGTTAACCCTTAAGGGTCTGGAAGGTTAAAATATGTCTTGGTAATTTTTATTTTTGAAATAAAGTTCCTTGCTCCAAAACTTGATTTGCAGTAACATTTAATTTTAGATGTGCTTAACTTTCATTTAAAATTAATTTAATTATTCACAACTTAAATAAAGGAAACTCATTTCCAAAGGAGACAGCTTTTCTACTTATAGAAAGAGAGACCTCATGGTTAGAAATTTCTGAATTTATAGGCATAATTTATTTTGCCAAAGCCCTTCTCATGGGTTCTCTGGAAATAGAGAAGAAATCTGGTGCCTCTTTAGGTCTCTCAGTATTTGATGAGGCCTCCTCTTTCAAAAGCTACACATCCTTGGTCTTTCCTCGGTATTTGGTGTCGTGTCTTCCAGAGCATCGTGACCCTAGCCCAGGTCTGCTGGATGCGGCACCTGAGAAGGTGCGAGCCTCAGTGTGTTTATCTCTTGTCCTTCTTTCTGCTCAGGGAGCTTCTGTAAGTCTCTCTTGTTTTCTTTCCCTTTAAGGACCATGATGGATAGTCAGAGTTCTATTTGAAAAATTCTTCAGGCCTATAATTTAGGCCTGAAATCAGTGGGCATGGTGACTGAGAAGGTGGGCTCCACCGTCTCCTGCAAGTCTCTTGGTCTCTATGCATCTCATTTTTAAAATAAAGGGATCATTTCTAAATCTGAAATTCTACACATCTAATTTATTGTTGTTTTTTAGTCGCTAAGTCATGTCCGACACTTTGCAACCCCATGAACTGCAGCGTGCCAGGCTTCCCTGTCCTTCACCATCTCCCAGAGTTTGCTCAAACTCATGTTCATTGAGTCGGTGATGCCATCCAACCATCTCATCCTCTGTGGTCCCCTTCTTCTCCTGCCTTCAATCTTTCCCAGCATCAGGGTCTTTACCAATGAGTCAGCTCTGCACATCAGGTAGCCAAAGTATTGGAGCTTCAGCATCAGTCTTTCTAATGAATATTCAGGGATGTGCAACATGAAAGGCTTAAAATTGTTAGTGAAAGTGAAAGTTGCTAAGTCATGTCTGACTCTTTGTGACCCCATGGACTGTAGCCCACCAGGCTCTTCTGTCCATGGAATTCTGCAGACAAGAAGGCTAGAGTGGGTAGCCATTCCTTTCTCCAGGGGATCTTCCTGACCCAGGGATTGAACTCAGGTCTTGAACCCAGGTCTCCTGCATTGCAGGCAGAGTCTTTACCATCTGAGCCATGAGGAAGGCCCAAAATTGTTAATAAATAGACTCAAAAATAAGAGCAAAATCATCAAAATAGGATGGCATAGACATGTTAGTAAACATATTAATAAAATAAAATATAGAAAGAAGACAATATGACGAATCAACTAGAGTTCAGTTTATATGCTATTTGTGCCATACTGACCCTCTCCCTCCCCTGTAAGAGCTTTGCATAGAGAGCATTCCCAAGAATGTTACATAAAACCCATTTGAATCTTGATATTCGTTGATGACAGAATCTGACTTCAGTGTTGGCAAGAGGGATAGTGTTTCAATAGAATTTTTCTTTTTTTCCCACCCCTAATAAATTCATGGTGTGGAACCCCACCCATCACTGTGTACTGACAGCAAACCAGAAACATGTCTTCTTTTACTCTAATACGCATGATATATATTTGGATTCCGTGTAACTCAAGTAACTAGAGGATTTAATTCCTTCAAAAGATTATTTAAGGGCTTCCCTGGTGGGTCAGTGGTAAAGAGTCCGCCTGCCAATGCAGGAGACATGGGTTTGATCTCCGGTCCAGGAATATCCCACCTGCTGTGGAGTAACTAAGCCTGTGCACCACAGCTACTGAGCCTGTGCTCTGGAGCCCGGAAGCCGCGACTTCTGAGCCCACGGGTTGCAACTACCGAAGCCCACATGCCCTAGAGCCCACGCTCAGCAGTAAGAGAAGCCACCGCAATGAGAAGCCCTGGTACCACAATTACGGAGTAGCCCCTACTAGCCGCAACTTGAGGAAAAAAGCCCGTACAGCCACAACGAGCCAGCACAGCCAACAATAAATAAAGAGATAAAAAGTGATTATTTAAAAAAAATAAACACCAAACTCAGAAGAAGAGGTCAGACCAGAGGCATAGAATGTGGGGATAGGGCATTGGAGGATGGCCACAGAACATTGTGATATAAGGAGAATACGTGCAGGGCTCTGGCTGTGAGAAGTGGGTCCCTGGCCAGCAAAAACTGCTTGTTTTCTTAACCCAGTATTCCTTATCTTCAATCCCATTCTTTCTCTCTGTGAAACAGTTAAAGCTGCTCAGTCGTGTCCCAGCTCTGCAAACCCATGGACGGTAGCCCACCAGGTTCCTCTGTCCATGGGATTGTCCTGGCAAGAATACTGGAGTGGGTTGCCTTTTCCTCCTCCAGGGGATCTTCCCAACCCAGGGATCAGACTGGGGTCTCCTGCATTGTAGGGGGATTCTTTACCATCTGAGCTACCAGGGAACCCTTCTTCTCCTTGCTGTTGTTGTAAAAAGTAGCCATTTTTAGAAGTTAGAAGAAAAACTCCCAAGGGGTCACCTAGTGTTCTGCTACTCAAGGATGGTCCATGGAACATTGGCATAGCTTCACTTGGAGCTTCTAGAAAGTACAATCCTACTTCTAGAAAGTAAATCTTCCTAAAGGTGAGCCATACCCCCAAGCTACTGAGTCAGAACCTTCACTGTAACTATGCTCCCAAGTGATTCTTTTTCTTGTTGAAGTCGGAGAAGCGCTAATCCAGTTTCCCTGCTCCCCATCAGGCTTTACAGATGAAGGGAATGAGGACAAGTTGTGCCCTTAAGGTCTTACCCACACTCACAGAGCTGGCCTTAAAACAGCCCGCCTGTCTGCTAGTGGAGTCTCGCATGCCTTCTCTGTTGCGCCTGTTACTCCTTGTCTGCCCCCTGCCACCTCTTTTATCCCTGTTGGGTTCTGTCGGTATTTCTTCCTGTCTAGACCTTCAGCTTCTTACTTGTGTCTCATTAAATATCTCTGTTCCGTGAGTAACACTGTGCATTAAGATATGGGCATTTTTTTTTTCCCATAAGAACTTTCTTTTATTGAAAGACTTCAGTTCTTTGAAAAGTAACAGTCCTGAACAAAATGCCAACTTTTATGTGGTTTGAGAGAGTCTGTTAAAGAGAACCTCAGTTCTCCCACCATTCAGAGTTCATTGTTCTTGGTTTTACAAAATTATGATGATATAACCAATCATTTATGTCATGTGTAAACTTGCTATTCAGGTTTAAGGAAAATAATATTCAAATTAATATTTTAAGCAAAGTTTGAGGCTTACGTTCAAGGATTGCAAAAACCAATGTGTGTTTTGTAGAACTGTTTGTATTTAATGGTCAGGAAGATCCCCTGCAGTAGGCAGTGGGAACCCATTCCAGTATTCTTGCCTGGTGAATCCCATGGACAGAGGAGCCTGGGAGGCTACAGTCCATTGGTTCACAAGAGTAAGACATGATTGAGAACGAGCATGAGCTCTTGAAGATTCAGTTCAGTTCAGTCGCTCAGTCATGTCTGACTCTTTGTGACTCCATGATTCAATTAACATTTTTTCTTTTTAAATTTTTTATTAAACTTTTTATTTTGTATTGAGTATGGCCACTTAACAATTTTGTAACAGTTTCAGGTGGACAGCAAAGGGACTCAGCCATACATATACATACATGTATCCATTTCCCCCCAAACTCCCTCCCAAGAATGCGCGTTTTTATTTATTCTTGATTTGGGGGAAATTTTGGACCCACCTCTCTAATTTTTCCCTTGCTTGATGCTCGGAACTGCCTTTGAAGTCAGTAGGAATTGTGTATATAAGAGTAGGAAATAACGTATAATGTTAGAAATTAGAATCGCCTTAAGGTGAATTTATCTTCCTTTCTTTGTTACATAGTCAGTTCAGTTGCTCAGTCCTGTCCAACTCTCTGCGACCCCGTGGACTGCAGCACACCAGGCTTCCCTGTCCATCACCAACTCCCGCAGCTGCTCAAGCTCATGTCCATCAAGTCGGTGATGCCATCCAACTGTCATGTCTTCTGTCATCTCTTTCTCCTCTTGCCTTCAATCTTTCCCAGCACCAGGGTCTTTTCCAGTGAGTCAATCCTTCCCATCAGGTAGCCAGAGTATTATAGTTTCAGCTTCAGCATTAGTCCTTCTAATAAATATTCAGGATTGATTTCCTTTAGGATTGACTAATTTGATCTCCTTGCAGTCCAAGGAACTCTCAAGAGTCTTCTCCTACACCACAGTTCAAAAGCATCAATTCTTTGGCACTCAGCTGCCTTTATAGTCCAACTCTCACATCTATCATGACTACTAGAAAAGCCATAGCTCTGACTAGATGGACCTTTGTTGGCAAAGTAATGTCTCTGCTTTTGAATATGCTGTCTAGGTTGGTTATAACATTTCTTCCAAGGAGCAAGCGTCTTTTAATTTCATGGCTGCAGTCACATTCTGCAGTGATTTTGGAGCCCAAGAAAATAGTCTCTCACTGTTTCCATTGTTTCCCCATCTATTTGCCATGAAGTGATGCAACCAGATGCCATGATCTTAGTGTTTGGAATGTTGAGTTTTAAGCCAGATTTTTTCACTCTTTTCTTTCACCTTCATCAAAAGGCTCCTTAGTTCCTCTTTGCTTTCTGCCTTAAGGATGGTGTTATCTGCATATTTGAAGTTACTGATATTTCTCCTGGCAATCTTGATTCCAACTTGTGCTTCATCCAGCCTAGCATTTCGCATGACGTACTCTGCATATAAGTTAAATAAACAGGGTGACAATATATAGCTTTGATGTACTCCTTCCCCAATTTGGAACCAGTCTGTTGTTCCATGTCCGGTTCTAACTTTTGCTTCTTGACCTGCATACAGATTTCTCAGGAGGCAGGTAAGGTGGTCTGGTATTCCCATTTCTTGAAGAATTTTCCACAGTTTATTGTGATCCACACAGTCAAAGGCTTTGGCGTAGTCAATAAAACAGAAGTAGATGTTTTTCTAGAACTCTCTTGCTTTTTCTATGATCCAGCAGATGTTAGCAATGTGATCTCTGGTTCCTCTGCCTTTTCTAAATCCTAATTGAACATCTGAAAGTTCTCAGTTCATGTACTGTTGAGGCCTTGCTTGGAGAATTTTTAGCATTACTAGCATGTGAGATGAGGGTAATTGTGTGGTAGTTTGAACATTCTTTGGCATTGCCTTTCTTTGGGATTGGAATGAAAACTGACCTTTTCCAGTCCTATGGCCACTGCTGAGTTTTCCAAATTTGCTGCCATATTGAGTGCAGCACTTTCACAGCATCATCTTTCAGGATTTGAAATAGCTGAACTGGAATTCCATCACCTCCACTAGCTTTGTTCATAGTGATGCTTCCTAAGGCCCACTTGACTTGGCCCTCCAGGATGTTTGGCTCTAGGTGAGTGATCACACCATCGTGATTATCCGGGTCGTGAAGATCTTTTTTGTACAGTTCTGTGTATTCTTGCCACCTCTTCTTAATATCTTCTGCTTCTGTTAGGTCCATACCATTTCTGTCCTTTATTGTGCCCATCTTTGCATGAAATGTTCCCTTGCTATCTCTAATTTTCTTGAAGAGATCTCTAGTCTTTCCCATTCTATTGTTTTCCTCTATTTCTTTGCATTGATCACTGAGGAAGGCTTTCTTATCTCTCCTTGCTATTTTTTGGAACTCTGCATTCAGATCTTTCCTTTTCTCCTTTGACTTTTGCTTCTCTTTTTTTCTCAGCTGATTGTAAGCCCTCCTCAGACAACCATTTTGCCTTTTTGCATATCTTTTTCTTGCAGATAGTCTTAATCCCTGCCTCTTGAACAATGTCATGAACCTCTGTCCATAGTTCTTCACGCACTCTGTCCATCAGATCTAATCCATTGAATCTGTTTGTCACTTTCACTGTATAATCGTAAGGGATTTTGACTTAGGTCATACCTGAGTGGTCTAGTGGTTTTCCCTAGTTTCTTCAATTTAAGTCTGAATTTGGCAATAAGGAGTTCATGATCTGAGCCACAGTCAGCTCCTGGTCTTATTTTTGCTGACTGTACAGAGCTTCCCCGTCTTCAGCTGCAAAGAATATAATCGATCTTTCTTTGTGATTTTCTTTGTTACATAGATTATCTCATAGCAGAGTTCTTTTGCTCTCTGCATCTATCCCATGGGAAAAGCCCTCTAGTTTGTGGATGGAGGTGGGACACCCCTGCAACTTCTTTTCTTGTGACCAGAAGTAGAGCCAAGCTTTAGGATTTAGGGGCTTTGTATTAGTCTTTTTCTATAATATAGAAAAATAGAGATCTAAGTAGATAAATACCCCATGTTTTAAGGGGCCTTTTGACATAGAAAGATATGAGTGCAGAAGGACAGCATAGCGACATTAAAGAAGACTGCCCAACCACTAATGAGACCACAGTGGCACAGTGCCTTCAACAAAAGCCATCCCACCGTCTTTTAAATTACCCTCCCTATAAGAGGACTACTATCCCTCCTGTCATTTAAGTATTTTAGTTTATTTTTAGTTCTGGAATATGTTTTAAGTGACAGACCATAATTTCTATGAATAGATAAGATGTAGGCTTCTACTGTAAACTATAAAGTGAAAACAGTTCCTCTGGGTTTTCTATTCTTGTTCTCATATTTGTGGGTTTTTTTTTTTTCCTTCTTTTTGAGTCAGTATCCCATCCTTGTTGTTGTTTAGCCACTAAGTCATATTCGACTCTTTGTTAACCCCATGGACTGTAGCCCACCAGGCTCCTCTCTCCATGGGATTTTCCAGGTGAGAATACTGGAGTGGGTTGCTGTTTCCTTCTGCAGAGGATCTTCCTGACCCAGGGGTCGAAACCACGTCTCCTATATTGCGAGGGGATTCTTATTGACTGTGTCACCTGGGAAGCCCCATCCCACCCTTCTAGCAACTCTTCTTTTATGGAAACCATAGTTATTAAATCACTTCCCAACTTTGGAAGCTATGTGATTAAATATTTTTGTACTTGTGTTTCACATGTTCTATCTTATTTTCTGTTGACAGTAATATAGAAACAGACTAATTTATTTTTATGTAAAGTATTTTGAAAGATAATTAACTTATCCAGAGCTGTTTCACATATATAGTTTTAATAAAACTGACAGTTTAAATAGACATTGTAATGAGCAATCAAATTACATTCCTTTAGGCTAGGTTTTAGGAACTGGCTAAAATTTTTTAACTATTGAGAAATATATTATTTTCCTCAAAATACAACATAGAAATAATATGCATTACCAAGAATAAATTAGACATTAGATTCACAACCTTCAAAATGCCATTTAGCTTTTAGAAATATAAAAATTGACTTCAGTGTCTTTTTATAATGTAAATTTTTGTCTACCTCATATTTCATTATTATGCATCTCAGAAATATTTGTGGCAAAACTCTGTTATAAATTTGATTCAAGATTACATATTTGAATTTAAAGACAGCTGACTCAATTTAAATGAAATAATGTGTTACATTGGAGATATATATATATATTTACACATACATAAGGTAAATGATTTATAGCTTTACAGAAAAGCACTTAAGTTGATTATATTCATCGGAAAAGAATAAATTCATGTTCTCAAGAAAAAAGAAAAATGTCTTGAATATGGTGGTTGCCATTTAAATAAATTATCAAACTGTAATGACCTCTAACTTAATCCTCAACTTAATTAAGATATAACCATACTCTTGTCTTCAGCATCCAGAAATGTTCCAGGGGATGGCTTCCATTCTCCAGACCTTTTCAGTTTACTAAATTTTTCCTGCTTTTAGCATAGGAGGGAGCAGCTTCCAAACTGTGCTGATTTATTTCACGTTTAATATAAGGTCAAGTTTCTCCTTTAAGTATTTTCTGTCTGTGAAACCTTTGATTAACATTTCATCCCAAGCCTATTCTGTATTTTCAGTGAACCTTGTTTCGTCTCTTTGTTGTCAGGGTTCTCTGTCAAATGTATAAGGTGTACCTTATATAATGCAACTTCACTTCCAAAAGCTACTCCCAGGAATTGGTCTTGTTTCTTTGGTTTAAATGTCATGTAGTTTTTAAATGTATATCTTTTTAATTGGAGGATAATTGCTTTACAGTATTGTGTTGGTTTCTGCCTCACATCAACATAAGTCAGCCACTGGTATACGTATGTCCCCTCCTTCTTGAACCTCCCTCCCACTCTGTCTCACCCCTCTAGGTTGTCACACAGCACTGGCCTGAGCTCGCTGCATCATACAGAAAATTCCCACTGGCTATTTTACATATGGTAGCATACATGTTTCCATTCTACTCTCAATTCATCCCCCTGTGTCCACAAGTCTGTCCTCTGTGTCTGCATCTCCACTGCTGCCCTGCAGATAGGTTCACCAGTACCGTCTCTCTAAATTCCATACATATGTGTTAATACACGATATTTGTTTTTCTTTTTCTGACTTACTTCGCTTTGTACAGTAGGGTCTGGGTTCGTCCACGTCATTAGAACTTATGTCATGTGTTTTTGTTGGGCCTCTAAGGATCTGTATTTGGTCACAGAGGAAAGCTAAGTTGAAATGTGGCACTTCCTAATAATTTCATCTGATAAAACGTTTATCATGTAATGAATTTTGTGTCCCCTCTGTAGATAAACGCGTCGAGAACTGGCCTCTGATGCAGTCTCCACTGCCTACACTTTGCATAAGCACCCTGTACCTCCTCTTCGTGTGGCTGGGTCCAAAATGGATGAAGGACCGAGAACCTTTCCAGATGCGTTTAGTGCTCATTCTCTATAATTTCGGGATGGTTTTGCTTAACCTTTTTATCTTCAGAGAGGTAGGTTTACTAAAGTTCACTTTATACTTCCTCAGGTCTGTTGCAAATTAGAAAATAAGAATGTGTAAAACTACGATTGGAATGTTGTGCCGTAAGATAACTGTTAGCTCCTCTAAGAGTAAATTTTATGTTATTGACATAAGCATGGATAGCAAAAATCTGAAACATACATAAAGGATAAGACTTGTTTAAAGTGAAATTTGGGAGCAGACAAACTGGATTCTAAAATAACCCTTACTAGTTTTTCTGACATTGGAAGTTCCTTAACTTTTTTGAGGCTCATTTCCCCCATCTATAAAATGGGCATAATACCTATCTTCTAAAGTATCAGAGATAAGTGAGATAATTTTTGCATAGTGTTTACAACATATTAAGACCTCAGTAAATAGTTGTGGCTATTTATATTTCTCATTCAGCAGTTGCAGGTTTGGTAACTGATGAAAATGTGCAGATGTAAAATACTGATTTCAAATTTAAATCCTACCACATAATATAATTGTACTAATATTTTAGGTTGGAACTAAAATGAGTTAACTGTTATACAGCTGTTGCTGCTAATCAATGTATACTCTTCTGGACACCAACAAATTCTCTATGGCATTTTAAAAGGAAATCCTAAAAGCTAGACTGACCCAACCACTTTTTAAGTTATAAGAGTGAAAGGAGTTTGTTTTCCAAGAGACTCCTCATTAGTGTTCAACCTGAACCCAGCAAGCTGAACTGGTGATGCTAAGAAAATGAACCGTATGCTCCTTTTAAAAAATCTCTTTAACTGACAGCGTAGCCTATAGAAACTCAACATCATAAAAAACTTTAATTTATTTGGCTACTTTACCTAATTTGTTAAATGCAATCCACTCTGGTTCAAAACTAGAAACCCATGCAACTCTTGCAGCATGATTAATCACAGTTTCTCTTAATATTATAATAGAGATAGAATGTCTCAGTCCAAATTTTACATGTCATTTTAAATTTAGATTTCAACTTAAGAATAAATTGATGGATGATTAATTTTAGAAATTCCAACATATTAAATGTTTAGTGCATTTGAAATTTATTTTTAAGACAATATTGCTTTTAAAAATATTTTGGAAGTTTGCACATTGTATGTAGTACTTTTAAATGCTATATCTTCTAAAACTTTACTCCAAATGTTATTTGCTTTTTCCAGTTACTCATGGGATCATATAATGCAGGATATAGCTATATTTGCCAGACTGTGGATTATTCTGATAACGTTCATGAAGTCAGGGTAAGTACATTAAAAATACTGGTAATCAGTAGAAGTTGGTTTAATTTTGTAGTCTCTAGTCTGTGAAAAATATGCTTTAAATGTAGTGGTAAAACTATAGTGGGATTGTTTTGGGTCAGTAAAACTACTTTTTAAAAATTACATAATTTAAAATCCATTTTCCTTCCCCATTATCTTTTCTCATTTGATGATTTGAGAGTGAATATGTGTTGGACTACTGAAATGCAGTACTCAAAAAAATAATAATAATAGTTCCATGTTTAGTATAAAGATTATATTTTAGATTTTTGGTTTTTTGGGTCAAGAATAGAAACTCTTGAAGTTGAATTCATTTGTTAAGAAAGTATGAGGAAGACAAATATAAACGATTTCATGTTTAGTAAATTAGGCATGGCACAGCTTGTATAGGTATAAACCCAGTTTCTGAGAAAAATATTTGAGAAAAATAGACTAGTAATACAGTGTTTTCATATTTTACTTTGTAGTCACCTACATCAGTAAAATTGCCATTTTACTCAAGTGAAGAAACAAATTATCTTACTTTGTTAAGTATTTATTGAATGCCTCTTGTATACTGTGTTCATATTAAACATGTGTCCATAACATATGTTATATCTATGTGTGTGTTTTATATTAGATATAATATATGTAGTAATAATATAATATGTAGTAGCTGGCCCTGAAAAAAAATAGCTCTTTAGCATTGGGGTTCAACAATATAAACACTAGTATTCATCAAGACCCAAGACTTGCTTTAATGTATTTATGATTTTATGCCTCTGTCTTCATTTCCCCATTAGAAGACTTAACATGCTGATGAAAAATTACCCCTTTTGGTTGTCACGTTGGTTTTAATCATTCAACAAATGTGTATTGAACATCAGCTATACACAGATAGTACTGGGAGCCCAAGTGGAAAGGCAGACAGGGATCCAGCCTTTGTGGAGCTGGCTTTCTAGCTAAGCGGGGAGAGGCAGTCGTGTAAACAAAAGGTTAACGGGAGCTCAGACCTGAGATTGCCTGAGGGGAGCCCCTTTGTTTAGGTTTGTTGCTAGAGAACCTTCTCCTGGTTGGAGCAGAGGAGCACTGGTCTTGCTTGCATCTGGAGAGAGAAAAGGGAACTTGTCGGACTTGCTTTCTTTGAGGAGTGAGCTTAGATAAACCCTTTGGGTGAAACAACATGTTAACGTTTGGGGGATAAAGTTTTTAAAATACCACTCTGGGCATTGTGTGCCTGCCCTCTGGCATGCGTAAATTGATCAGTTCTTTAAAAATGTAGCTGTTGTGAGACCTGATATCTAGGAGGAGAAAGGACAAGAGTGGCAGCAGATTGTATTTGAACATTTCTTCCCTCTCTGTTATTCTGAGATGTGGCAGAATAAGTGTTTTACTCAGAGACTCATCTTTGTATTCGTTGTTATGTAGCTAAGAGGGATCTTCTCACTTGATGTAGCTTTTCAGTTCCCTGGTGGCTCAGATGCAAAAGAACCTGCCTGCAGTGCAGCAGACTTGGGTTTGATTGCTGGGTCAGAAGATCCCCTGGAGAAGGCAGTGGCTACCCATTCTAGTATTCTCGCCTGGAGAATTCCATGGACAGAGGAGCCTGGCGGGCTACAGTCCATGGGGTCGCAAAGAGTCAGACACTACTGAACGATTAACACTTTCACAAACTAGAAAGAAGGATTGTTAATTACTGTTTATGAATCATTGCTGATTTAGAGTGCCAGATAAGAGGGAAAATAAGACATGACCTCTTCCCTTCTAGATAGAGTTTGCATACTCTGTTGCTAAGTCAAGTCCAAGTCCGCAGACTATATCTCACCAGGCTCCTGTGTCCATGGAATTCTCTAAGCAAGAATACTGGAGTAGGTTGCCATTTTTGGCTCCAGGGGATCTTCCCAACTCAGGGATCAAACCTATGTCTTCTTCATTGGCAGGTGGATTCTTTACTGCTGAGCCACCTCCAAAGCCCCTTACTGCACCAAAATGTTACACTTTAAAAGGATTTTCCAGGCAATAGTACTGTCGTGGGTTGCCATTGCCTTCTCCGACTAACATAATAGTGAATATTAAATACAATGTTGCTGTCAGTAGTTCCCTATTTCAAGTTTGTTTTCAAACAACTTTATCATTTTCAACAATGTTATTATGCAAACAGACTCAGTAAATAATTCTCAGTTTGTAGATACATTATTTTTTTCTTTGGCTGTTCTCTTTTTTCCTTGCCTACACTTTATAATCGTAATTTTGTTTTTCAAAAGCGAACAGCCAAACCCAAACAAACACAAACCCATGGCATCCAACAGGTGCTCTTATCAAATGAAGAAAGACCCCATCAGCTCTGAAGAGCCTAAGCCTTCCTGTGAATGCATCTGCCAAACTGCTGACACACACAGGTTTACCGTCAGATTTCAGTTTTGTACCGCTGCCTTTGCTGTTGGTATATAGGGCAGATGTCATAGAAAATACTTGACATAAGAAAGATGAATCTAGATTACTATTTTAGTGGGATTCTTGTGAAATATTTTAAAATGTATATACAGAGGTCACCTCTCACTGGATCCTTGGATCCTTAATCTCAGCGTGTAATGTAATCTTTCTGCACCATCTGGTGTCTTAATTAGAGCTCAGGAAAAGAAAAGACTTACTCATGTAAGCAGGATTATATTTATGACCTAGGAAATATTTGTTGCGTGTGTGTGTTTATTGCAGTTTATCATTTTAAAAATTTCACTGCCTAATAAAGAATAATGTGGTTAAGTATTTTGTTGCACATGTTAAAGTGAGAAAGAGAGACCAGTTGCTACTCAAGCATACTTGTAAGAATATCTGAGGCTGGAATATAGGCTAGGCATGAACAACTGAAATACCTTTATAGAGTAAATATCTCAGTTTCTCTACCACATTGAAAATCATAGCAGTTGAAAGTGTTCACAGCACTGCAATCAGCAGGTTGGTACCCATGACATCGGCTATGAAACAGACTGAAAATTTCCTCTGAACTGTTGGCACAGTGTAGATATAGATTTGGACTCTTTTATTTCCCATCATTTTCCCCATGAATAAATGCCTACGTTTCACACCCACTTAAACAAAAATGATTCTATGCCTCATACATTTTGTGCAGTAAAAATTGCTTAAGACTTAACTTTAGTAGACAACCATGTGATAGTATCATCCTGGTGTTTATAAAATGCTTTCCCTTTCTTTCTGCAGATAGCTGCTGCTCTGTGGTGGTACTTTATATCTAAAGGAATTGAGTATTTGGACACGGTGTTTTTTATCCTGAGGAAGAAAAACAACCAAGTCTCTTTTCTTCACGTGTATCATCACTGTACCATGTTTACGTTGTGGTGGATTGGAATTAAGTGGGTTGCAGGAGGACAGGGTGAGCATCTTCAGGAATGTGTCCCCGGGTACTAAATTACATAAATGTGTCGGGTGGAGAGTGGTGAGAATTTGACTTGGTCTAACAGCAGCCCCCTCCAGTTTTCTTGCCTGGAGGATTCCATGGACAGAAGAGCCTGGTGGGCTACAGTCCATGAGATCCCAAAGAGGAGGCTCATGACTGAGCAACTAACACACACACACACACACAAATATATAACTTACTTCCAGGCTTAATTATTCCTGTGTTAATGTCACTTTAAAGAAATTTGAAGAAAGTAGAGCTTTAGCTGTTTATCTGTGACTACTTTGACACCTAAAGATTTACCCCAGAGATTAGCATAAATGAATCCCAAGTGTAGCAAACAGTATTTTGAGAGGGAGCAATTCTAGTGGTTCTGATCCAGAGGATACCAAGATAGAACTTCTCCATCTGAAGGTTCCGTCTCTTCTCCAAGCCCAGAGCCTGCTCTTGTTCTCAAATAGGCCCCAGTGTACTTACTGCTTCTTACTCAAAGGAAATTGTATGTAGCCTTCTCAGTATTGAAGAGAATCTGAACTCATAGTTTGGCCAAGATCTGCCTCCAGCTTTTCAGATGCCTGTACATTGGAGATAATTCACATCATTGAGCTGGAAACAGACCGTTCCTCTGATGGGGACCCAGGGTACAAGTCATACTACACTTCACCTTGCTACTTTACTTTTAAACTATTTAGAAATCTAAGAAATGAGTACTATTTTGTTGTAGCTATGTTTATCGGCACGTGTAAAGACAATAATGAAGGATTTACAAGTCTGTTTAAACCATTATATGTACCCTGGCTTTTATTCCCCCAAGAGCAACAGAATGAAAAATAATATTGGCAGTATTAGGACCTACTTAAGTATATTAGGGCCTATTTGAGCCACTTGGGAAGTCCTTTGCCTTTGAAGAACACCCATTTTTATTTATATGGTAAAAGCCGGAGTCTAAACTGTAAAAATATTTGGCATTATCTGAAGAGAAGGCTTGTCCATTAGAACTATTTTACAACTTTTATTTCTTATCTATACTCAGAATTAAATGTTGGAAAATAATGTAGATTTATTTTATGTTCAAATGGTTTATCACCTATTAAATAAAGATTTCTGTGTCTTGTAACTACCTCTTTTTCTAAAGCATTTTTTGGAGCCCAGATAAATTCCTTCATCCATGTGATTATGTATTCATACTATGGGTTAGCTGCCTTCGGCCCGTGGATTCAGAAATATCTCTGGTGGAAACGATACCTGACCATGTTGCAGCTGGTAAGTTCTCAATTAAAACACTGAGAATGTTAGACTCTCATTAATTGTGAAGTGCTGAGTTATTTTCAACCATTTTATGTTACCAAACTGGCTTTCTCTGTGCTCCAACGATAGGAGTTGAAGTTGATAGAATAGGAAACAGGAGTCCAAAATGGCAGTGGCTGAAAGACAAGGAAGGGAAAAGCCCGCAAAAATAGAACAAAGGAAGGTTTGAGGACCTCAGGTAAAACAAACAGCATTCTTGGCTAGCCCAGTTTGCATAGGGCAGGCCCAGGGGGAGGGAAAAACATATAAAAAGAGGAGCCGAAGGGCTCTCTCTCTTTCTCTCTCCGCTCCACCCCGCATGGTGGGGCGTTCTTCTCTTCGCGTCTTTGGGTCAACATGCCCTCACGCCTCGAGGATGGATCTTCCTGCTATTATCTAAATAAAAAGGAGCTGTAACACTGATTTGTCTAAGAGCTATAACACGGTCCATTTGAACCCTGAGAGCTAGAACACGGTCTGTCCAAGACCCGAGAGCTGTGACACGCCAAGCACTTTAATGTCCGTCACTCCAAATCTTTGTTGTGGATGAGACAGAACCGAGGAGCATACACTCGTCTGACAGTTAGAAAACTAACTTCTTTCTTAGTTTTTTCCCACTTAAAATGTTATTATTACTTCTCTTCATTCTGCCCTTAAATAAATTTTCTGTTTTTTACTCCCATTTTTCCGTCCTTGTGAACAGATCCTATACATTTAGAATAGGAAAGTTGTATAGAAGTCACAGAACCAAGGAAGGGGTGGGGTAAAGGATGGGACCAAGGGGAGCTTCCCTGGCCACCCAGTGGTTAAGGCTCCATGCTTCTACTGCAGAGGGTGTGAGTTTGATCCCTGGTCAGGGAACTAAGATCCCATATGCAGCGCTATGTGGCCAAAAAATAAATAGGTTAAAGGACGAAGGATCAAAGAACTCTTAATTCTCTAACACACAATCCTTAGAGAGCAGAGCTTGGTATACTCAAATGTTCATCTTCAGAGCAGACAGTTCGCAGCACTAGCCCCTAGTAGGACTTCTGGTAGCATCTGGGTGACTGAGTGCAATCTTCAGGAAATCCAAAACCAGCCTGGTAGCTATTCTTCAAGCCTTGGAATTTATTATAATTTGCTTTAATCATAGCATGTGCACAATTTTATCAGTGGAATCACATTTGGAAATATCATTCATCTCTGTTTTAAGTTGCCAAACAACAGGCTACCCAAACAGGAAGCACAGCTTTTGGGGAGTGCTGGGTGTGCAGGATTCATTTGTAAGTAAAATGCTACAGGAAGCTTCCTCCAGTTTTTGTGTAACCTGTTTACACAGTTTGTATAATTCGTTTCTCTCAGTTATTAGTAAATGGACCCAAGAAAATGAGATGAAGACAGAAATCATGTGAACTGTTGTAATCTACTTTGTGGGAAGACGGCACCTGATTCTCCTTGAGCGATGCCCCACTCAGTCACCCCCCAGACACACCCTTTTCTAGCGTTGCAGGTTCTAAGAATCACTGTGAAATCAAAAGTCCCTAAAACCTGGATTTTGCCTTGGGAAACTTTTAAAGTTTTTTAGTCTGATAGAAATTTGGAGCTATATATGGGATAAAATTTTAAAATAATATTTAATATAATAATATTGATGATGCTATCCTTAACAGAGAAGCTGCAATTGCCCATTTTAAATAGGGTGTTAATTTTGTGAAGGGTAGTGTATTTCCAAGGCAGAAGTTCTCACAGCAGTGAATCTTGTATGTTAACCTTGTAAAAAATTAAGTGTTTAACCCCATGGAATTAACCCCATGGAATTCATAAACTCTTATATTGAGAACCATCCTCTCCTTTTATACTTACTATCAAATATCTACTAAGTTTTACCAAGAATCTTAGTTTTTAAAGGATTGTGTTGTCAATATTTAAATTAATTTTTAATTAATTTTAAAATGCATATTTACCTGTTTCCTATAAGAAAACAGATAATGAACCATTCTGATAAACTCATTTTTAAAAGTATTTTTAAAAGTATATGTACCAGCTTGCTAACAACTTTGTGGAAAGAAAGCAATATATTTGGGAGGAAAACAAAAACGGAAGTGCCTTCACTCTCTTAGGCCAGTGATAGTCCCTCTCATTAGATAATGTTATTCAGCATTATCCAAAAAATAATCCCCAGGGTCCAGAGGCCAAGGGCCCAGGAATCGTGGGGATCAATGCGGAGCCCTACCCTCAGGTGGTACTCGAGGGAAGAGACGGACAGTCCAGAAGTCAGCAGATGCAAAAGACATAATTCCTATGAAACAGAAAACCAGCACAAACCAGAACCCTTTGGTTAAAGGGATGGAGGACCCCATTGGGTGGGGGTATTTGGGTCCTAGCAGGAAGCCCTCGTTGAGGACATGGTTTTGAGATGCGGCCCACGTGAGAAGGAGCCAGAGAGCTCTTAGGTCTTGGGTGCTGGGGGCACGCATGGGCCTGTCTGGGTCGTGACGAGCTGTTGGCTCCCCACGGTAAGCGCACCTGTGCTGTTCTGTTTTTCAGGTTCAGTTCCACGTGACCATTGGGCACACAGCACTGTCCCTTTACACCGACTGCCCCTTCCCCAAGTGGATGCACTGGGCTCTCATTGTCTATGCAGTCAGCTTCATATTCCTCTTCCTTAACTTCTATGTGCGGACGTACAAAGAGCCTAAGAAAGCAAAACCCGGAAAAACAGCAACGAATGGTATTTCAGCTAATGGTGTGAACAAATCCGAAAACCACCTAGTGGTAGAAAATGGCAAGAAGCAGAAAAATGGAAAAGCAAAAGGAGAGTAAAATGAACTGGGCCTTACCTGGGGTTGACAGTGAGGAAGTTCCCACTTCATTTAAGATTTCAGGGAAAACAGAAGCAAATGAGGGTTTGAGGGTGGGGAGCAAAAAGGCAAATGTGCTCTATGTATTATTAGTAACCTTTAGATTGAGTAAAGTGTTAAATACAACACCCAGATGTTTTATTTATGAAGTTTTTATTTTAAACTTTTTTTTTATCAGCCTTGATGTTGTCAGACCAAAGCAATCATCACGTGACTTTGGAGACCCTTCCCCCGCGCCCCTCCCCCTGCATTCACATCAACAGTGCATGAGATTTTTCATTTCTCTTCATCCTTCAGTGTGATGATCACAGAAACATGGTCTTTATGCATTTTTTTTTTTTTTTTAGCTAAATTGCAACTTAAGTACTGATGAAAATCAGTTACCTTATCTTTTCTGGTCCCAAACTGAAAATGCAGATATTTTAAAACGTGCACATTTGAATTCATTTGCTGACTGGAATGATCAAGTCTCTCCACCTGTAGTCTGAAGATACCCTTTTGGTTGGAATTAAATTTTAAAAATCTGATGATCTTTGTAGACTCTTAGAGGCTTTATGATGATGGTGTTGGTGAAAATAGAATTACAGTAAAATCCTGTCCAGTGGCTCAAAGTTCACTGTGACCTGCAGCACAAATCACTGTGGGAAACAATTTTTGTGATTAAAAGGCAGCCTTTCAATACTCCTGTTACTACTAGATATATATTATGAAAATTAAGATTACTGTCTGATTGGAACATGAAACAATTTATGTGTCTACTAGTAACATCATAAAATAGTTCTACATTTATGTGCTGTTAGAAGAGAATATGTTGATTTTTATCAGGCTTTCCTTGTTTTGATTTGTGGCTGTTACCGATTTTTCATATGTGGAAATACACCTACCTCTTCTGTTGGAAAGAACATTTAAAATTAAATAAATTTTAATTAAAAAATCAAGGAGTCCTCTAATGTAAATTTTAATACTAACTTTCAAATTCACTAACTTTTTTTTTGTTTTTTTACAAATAGCGTACAGCAAGCTTTTTTGTGAAATTATCCTTCTCTTTCAATGTGTTTAATTTTGGAGTGATATTTCTCTGTGTCAGAGTTGCAAGATCTTATTTGTAACTAGATACGAAGTGTAAACCCGTTTTGGTGCGATATTCTTGACTCCTTGGTGCTAAAGATCATTAAATTCAATGCTTGATTATTACAAGGTGTTAATTGCTAAGACATAAAGTGAGTAAAAGTGAGAGTAGTCAGAACCAGAAAATTAAATTTGCTCTTTACCAATGAAGTATTTCATGTAATGTAAAAACACAACTGGAAATTCACTGGGAAAGAACATGTACTATGTCTTATTACATAGGTTAAATTGCTAGTGGGTATTGCACAGAGATCTTGTGACCAAAAAATAAAAAGGCATGAGTATTTCTAAGTATCTTTAAGATATCAAAACTGCATGTGCAGGATGTAATGCTGTTTGTGCAGACTATTTCAGAATACTTTGTAAACTATGAAATATTTATTGTGCATTCAAATTACACACTCCCCCCCTCCCCCTTCAAGGCATGCAGACATGAGAACTACAGAAAATTTGCAGCACGTAATAGTTTGATCTAGGAGGATTCAACACTTTTGTTTTTACTGCTCAGTTTGTAATGACTAGAGATTTGTAAATCTTGTGAACATTCTGTACTGGTTCCCTAGAGCTATTCATTCCCCGCTACCTGATTTCAGCACAATAAATATACTACTGCTGTGGGAAAAATGATTTTTTTGGCTACTCAGTTTGTTATAATATAAATCTGCTAGATATTTATTTATTTAATTCAGTTGTTAATATTCTAAATTATTCCCTGCTGCCAATTTCTAATGTAGACAAGAAATGAAACTAGAACTTCGGTGTCAATAATTTCTGGCAAAAAGCTTATTTTTTCATGGTAGCATATTTTTACTTTAAAACTTAGATGTATCTTTGGAAGAATTTTTGGATCCTGACATATCATTTTGTTGTGAATTCTTACATTTGTCATTTCAAATGTAAGCTTTTTTTTTTTTTTTTAAAGAAACTTTTAATTTTATATTGGAGTGTAGTTGACTAATAATGTATTGGTTTCAGGTGTACAGTGAAGAGATTCAGTTATGCATATCCGTGTATCTATTCTTTACCAAATTCTTTTCCCATTTAGGTTGTTATATAATACTGAGCTGAGTTCCCTGTGCTATGCAGTAGTAGGTCCTTGTTGGTTATCCATTTTAAATATAGCAGTGTGTACATGGTAACACTATTTAATGGTGTGCTGTTTTTTGTTCTAAAAATAAAGTTAGCAAGTTCTCCTGTGCTGATATTTAAATCTTCCATTCTTTACTATACTTTTAAGTTTTTTTTTTCCAAAGATAATTTTAAGATATAATAAATACAGCCTTTTCTGATCGCTTTCATAATTTCTCTATCACCCCACTAAATACACATGCCTCATATGTAAAAATCAGTGAGGAGGATTGCATCCTCTTTCTGGTAAAACTTTGTCATTAACTTAAGAAAAGTTTTCTAACACAGAAAATAGGGAATTTCTGAAATATTTGCATTGACTAGAAATAATTGAGATGTGTTAGCAGTGTGTTTTCCCATTGAATTGATAACTACGGCTCTCTTTCTTCTCTTTTCTGTGTTACTCCTGGCTCTGTTTTGCTGGTGGACGCTGACTAGTTGCAGTTTTAGCATTATTAATTTAGTTATTCTCTTTTTCACCCTTTCCACGCATACTCTGAGGCATTCAAAAATATTTTCCTATAGATTATTATATTCACATTTTAGAACATGAAATCTAGCAGTGCTTTTTTATTTATCAGGAATATTTTAATTTGAAAGCTTGCTTCATATAGGTTAGTTGCTCAGCCATGTCCGAATTTTTGCGACCCCATGGACTGTAGCCCACCAGGCTCCCCTTGTCCATGGGATTCTCCAGGTAAGAATGCTGGAGTGGGTTGCCATTCTCTCCTCCAGTTCTTCCTGACCCAGGGATTGAACTAGGGTCTCCTGCATTGCAGACACATCTGAGTCATCAGAGAAGTGCTTCATAGAGGGATACCCTATAAATGAGAAGGAGAACCTAGAGATGGAGGTGATTTTGCTGTCATATCTATTAATAATGTAGTTGAAGCCTTGGGTATTGACTGTTGGGGCAGAGCTTTTGAATCTCACCTTCAGTAGACTGTGACAGCATGCTGAACTGTTCAGTCTCTCAGCTCTTGCCTTATTATCGCCTTAACCTCAGCCAGCCGTATTTGTAACATTGTCCTTACTGAGAAAAAGATGACTTTGGATGTATGGGCTGTAAGTGGCATCCTCACTACAGACCTGGGTGACTCAGAGTTAGGATTTTGCTGGATGATCAATAGGGTCAAAGAGCTGAGAGGGTGAGCAACCTGCCCAGGCACACAGCATCTGAGCAGGAAACACAAAACCTGCTTGATGAAATCAATCATCTGCCACTCAGCATGTAAGCAGTTTTGACAGGTAACCTCAGAAAGCAAGTCCTTACTACTGGGTTTTAAAATCCATCCTTAAATTAAGCTTAGGTACTTCAGGCAGGGGCTTCCCTGGTGGCTCAGCATTAAAAGAACCCACCTGCCAATGCAGGAGATGTGAGTTCAATCCCTGGATCAGGAAGATACCCTGGAGGAGGAAATGACAACCTATTTCAGGACTCTTGCCTGAAAAGTCCCATGGACAGAGGAGCCTGGTGGGCTATATAGTCCACGGGGTAGCGAAAGGGTCGGACACGACTTAGTGACTAACAGCAACAACAATTTTAGGCGGAGGACATCTGAACCAGAAGGATCTTTGTGAAAAGGAAGAAATGTAGAAACATTTCTTGTGTGAAAACACTGATCACACAAGTGTTTTTCAGGTCGGTTTTCCTGATGTAATATAGAGGGAATGCACAAGTGTCAGTTGAAGGGCACAGCGTTTTTTTTTTTAAGTTTTTATAATAGGAGGCTGTAACATAACTGTGTTCCTGAAGATTCAGAAGTCTAAGTTAAAAGTTATAATTGACATACAGAACAAATACCAGGTGAGGACTATGACATATGAAAAGATGGTAATAGCTTCATTTGGATGGTGACTAATTACCATCCTGGCAGGGGGATGATCTGAATTATCTCTTGGTGTCCTTTTGCACTTACAGGTCTAAATTTTGCTGTATCTTTTGAGAAATTAAATGTTCTTCTATCTGTTTAAAAGAAATCCCAGAACTTAAGTCTCCTTTTTTGTCTTTTTCATTTTACAACATAGAGACATGTTTACATGTCCACATGTGACCGAAGTTTCCTTCATACTTTTATTTCTTGGAGATCCATCTGATCTTAAATTGAAATTCAACTAGAATTTTTTTTATTTTTTCTATTCACATAAGTATGTGCATGCGTGTCACTCGCTTCACCTGTGTCTGACTCTTTGCAACCCTATGAACTGTAGCCCACCAGGCTCCTCTGTGCGTGGTGATTCTCCAATCAAGAATACTGGAGTGGGCTGCCATGCCCTCCTTCAGGGGATCTTCCCCGGTCCAGGCATAGAACCCACATTTCTTCCATCTGCTGCATTGGCAGGTGGGCTCTTTACCACTAGCGTCCTCGTAGGTGAGGGTTCCCCAAAGAATCTGTCCTTAAAGCAGTATCTTCTTTAAGAATAAATGCATGCTGAAACACATCATTTGATATCTATCTACCTAATCTAATGCAGCTATCAGAAAGTCACATTGTAACTGAACATCTCCACAAAGAATATGTCCACATTAAAAGCCATTCTAAGATGAAAAACTCTGGGAAGGTTTAAATAATACAACCACTACTAAAAAGACAAGGTCTTGAAGTTACTGGATATCCCACTTTAAATACAAGACTGTGCGTTGTAAAGAGTATTTGTCAGCCCACAGGCATGTTCTGTATCCACTGTCAGTCTCCACATACCCTTGAATCCTTTTCTTTCAATTTTAGAGAAGCCAGTCAGGTAGTTCCTTTCCTCCGTTTAATTTTTTTTTTCTTCCTTTTTTTCATTTGCCGTGAAGAGAAAGGAAAGTGTGCAGTTGAGATTCATTCTTTGTCATCTCTGATGCTGTAGGCTTAGACTGAGATTCTCCTCCCTGTGAGGTAGCTATCCTAAGAACCAGTCTTTCAAGAAGAATGATTACCAAGCTATTTGGTAATGAGAGGGTGGGTAGCTTATTAGTCTTGCACAGTATTATGTTAGTGACATTCACACCTCACCTTTGAATATGATTTATGTTCTAATTTCCTCAGTAAATCTGGGAACCAAACACACTTTAACATTTTTCTAAGCAGATTATATATAGTTAGGGTTTATCAACTATACATATATGTGAAGTTCAGATATTTTCCATGTTGAATTCTCATAGTGAAAATTCAAGATGTTATTTGGTTACAAAGATAGTTGCTCATTAAAGATATATTTATTTGACAACGTTTACATGTTTACGTTAGACTTGAATTATTATCACCAGCCCTCGTAAAAGTGGTGTCTGGTCTTTTTGTCAGAAAGAAAAGGAGTATGGGAGCTAGTACCATATGGGAGTATGGGACTTGATTTGGGGAAAAAATTTCTAATTTATTCTCAGAGTTGAAATTTGGAGTTTACATCCCAGAGTCTTCTGCACATATTAACTACTTAGGAAATCCAGCTGCATCTTTAGGTTTGTGTGCTGGATGTTAACAACTCTATGAATCCATTCCTAACCCTTTGAAATGCTCTCCTTCCATCCTTTCCTCCCTTTGTGTTAACAGTCTGGAGGATGAAAGAGTACATTTCTCAGACTCCCTGACAAATTCAGGTTAACTAGTTGCTTGCTGCTAAGTCGCTTCAGTCGTGTCCAACTCTGTGTGACCCCATAGACGGCAGCCCACCAGGCTCCACCGTCCCTAGGATTCTCCAGGCAAGAACACTGGAGTGGGTTGCCATGCCCTTCTCCAGGAGATCTTCCCAACTCAGGAATCAAACTGGTGACTCCTGCATTGCAGGTGGATTCTTTACCATCTCAGCCGCCAGGGAAGCCTCAGGGAGGCACTTAATGAAACTTTTGAAAGGCAGAAGGGAGGTGGATGCCATCTTTCTGTAGTAATGCAATTGTATGAATAGACTTCTTACTGACATATATGTTGGCAATAGCTGAACTGCATGTTCTACTATCTTGGCACCAAGTTGGTGAAGGCAGGCAGTGGAAGTGGTGATAACAGTCATGGCAGATGTGGTCATGGGAATTTGAAGTCAAAGACTTAGTGGGTGGCCTCCTGACTTTTATTCCTCCAAGTTATCAGTAATAGTGTAAGTATCTAATCCTTTGAATTACAGCCCTTTCTGCCTGAAATACGTTGAGTGATATCTATTGCATGCAGTGAAGTATTACATACTTCATGTAAGTATTACATTACTTACATAATGAAGTATTCAGTACCAAAATGTAGTCAGGAAACAGGCTGCTTGAGATAAGAATGTGGCATTGGTTATCTGACCTCGTTGAGTTTATAGGCAGTGACAATTTCATGACCAGTGGGAAATGAGATACTATTTTCCATGTAGCAGATAGCTGACATTTTCACCATGGTCACCTAGAACAAAATAACTACTGAAAGCAAAGTCTTTGGCAGACCTAGTGGTGGCATTATTGAAGCATTGTGATAGAAATGAGGAATATAAAGACTTGAGTGAGATGGATGTTTCTGATTGCCCTGCAGAGCTATCAGAAAGAAAAATGGCTCATTCCTAGCTGCCCTAAGAGGCCCTCTTACATCTTGTAGTGGAAGATCTCACCTTAAAATGAGGTCCAAAGTTTGGTCCAAAGTGGTGGCAGAATTACCACTGAAGTTCACAGCCTCAATAAGTGAAAGTTGCGGTGTTAATTGGGAAAGAGTGGGAACCAAAGAATTGGAATGGGGACATTTGGATGGATTTGGATGAATCCGAGAACCTGAATCTCTAAATCCCATTGAATATCTCTAGCCAAGAAAAGCAGCACTTTCTTCCTGGTCAGATATTAGTCCTTGGTTACTTGAGATCCTGTAATGACTTCAACCAAGGTGGTTGTTGTTCAGTCCCTAAGTCCTGTCCGACTTTGCAACCCCATGAACTGCAGCTTGCCAGGCTTCCTCGTCCTTCACAGTCTCCTGGAGCTTGCTCAAACTCATGTCCATTGAGTCATCCAGCCATCTCTGTTGCCCCTTTCTCCTCTTGCCTTCAATCTTTCCCAGCATCAGGGTCTTTTCCAACGAGTCAGCTATTCACATCAGGTGGCCAAAGTATTGGAGCCTCAGTTTCAGCAGCAGTCCTTCCAATGAATATCCAGGGTTGATTTCCTTTAGGACTGACTGGTTTCATCTCCTTGCAGTCCAAGGGACTCTCAAGAGTCTTCTCCAACACCATAGTTCAAAAGAATCAGCCTTCTTTATGGTCCAACTCTCACATCCATACATGACTACTGGAAAAACCATAGCTTTAGACTATACAGACATTTGTTGGCCAAGTGTTGTCTCTGTTTTTTAATACACTCTCTAGGTTTGTCATAGGTTTTCTTTCAAGGAGAAGTGTCTTTTAATTTCATGGCTGCAGTCACTGTCTCACCCAAGGTGGAAACCTTCTAAAACAATGCTGATCTTCCTCGTGTCTGCTTTCTACGCTTTTAGTGTCATCAGATCTGTCAGAAGAATTAGAGCATGCTCCAGGGAGAAAACACAGAATCTATCCTGTGATGAGATAGCCTAGAATTATCAGATCAGATCAGATCAGTCGCTCAGTCGTGTCCGACTCTTTGCGACCCCATGAATCACAGCATGCCAGGCTTCCCTGTCCATCACCAACTCCCAGAGTTCATTGAGACTCAATGTCCATCGAGTCAGTGATGCCATCCAGCCATCTCATCCTCTGTCGTCCCCTTCTCCTCCTGCCCCCAATCCCTCCCAGCATCAGAGTCTTTTCCAATGAGTCAACTCTTCGCATGAGGTGGCCAAAGTACTGGAGTTTCAGCTTTAGCATCATTCCTTCCAAAGAAATCCCAGGGCTGATGTCCTTCAGAATGGACTGGTTGGATCTCCTTGCAGTCCAAGGGACTCTCAAGAGTCTTCTCCAACACCACAGTTCAAAAGCATCAATTCTTCGGTGCTCAGCCTTCTTCACAGTCCAACTCTCACATCCATACATGACCACAGGAAAAACCATAGCCTTGACTAGACGAACCTTTGTTGGCAAAGTAATGTCTGTGGTTTTGAATATGCTATCTAGGTTGGTCATAACTTTCCTTCCAAGGAGTAAGCGTCTTTTAATTTCATGGCTGCAGTCACCATCTGCAGTGATTTTGGAGCCCAGAAAAATAAAGTCTGACACTTTTTCCACTGTTTCCCCATCTATTTCCCATGAAGTGATGGGACCAGATGCCATGATCTTCGTTTTCTGAATGTTGAGCTTTAAGCCAACTTTTTCACTCTCCACTTTCACCTTCATCAAGAGGCTTTTCAGTTCCTCTTCACTTTCTGCCATAAGGGTGGTGTCATCTGCATATCTGAGGTTATTGAGATTTCTCCCAGCAATCTTGATTCCAGCTTGTGTTTCTTCCAGTCCAGCGTTTCTCATGATGTACTCTGCATATAAGTTAAATAAACAGGGTGACAATATACAGCCTTGACGTACTCCTTTTCCTATTTGGAACCAGTCTGTTGTTCCATGTCCAGTTCTAACTGTTGCTTCCTGACCTGCATACAGATTTCTCAAGAGGCAGGTCAGGTGGTCTGGTATTCCCATCTCTTTCAGAATTTTCCAGTTTATTGTGATCCACAGTCAAAGGCTTTGGGACTTGGCTAATTTTTCCCTGCTTGATTCTATGAATGCTAAGCAAGCAAAAAGAAACATGTCTTAGGGTTACCCTGAAATTATTTTTAAAGAATTTGATGGGATTGAAATTATTAATATATATGTACTTATCAGAATAATTTGAGGACATAACAGTGAGGAGTAGCTTTAATAATTGTCAAATGTTTAACCTGAAATCAGGAAAACCTGGAATCATTAATGGCCTGCATCAGAGTGAGACATATGTTAGAAATTCATTGTGTTACGGAGGAGAGACTCCAAAGGCTAAGGGTGTTAGGAATGTTGCAGGTTATTTATTGCATGTGACTCTCCTTGACCGCTGTCTCATCATATTTGAGAAATACAGTGTTAACTGTATGTTGGTCATATGTCCTTGCAAATTTCTGTAGTGGCTGTTTTCTGTAGGCTGTGGACTGTAAGGAGGAAAACTTCTTCTACCCTCTTAGGTTCATGACCGTTTGGTTCAGTTCAGTTGCTCAGTCGTGTCCGACTCTTTGAGACCCCATGGACTGCAGCACGCCAGGCCTCCCTGTCTATCACCAACTCCCAAAGTTTACTCAAACTCATGTCCATCGAGTCAGTGATGCCATCCAACCGTCTTATCCCCTGTTGTCCCCTTCTCCTCCCACCTTCAATCTTTCCCATCATCAGGGTCTTTTCAAATGAGGCAGTTCTTCGCATCAGATGGCCAAAGTATTGGAGTCTCAGCTTCAGCATCAGTCTTTCCAATAAATATTCAGGACTGATTTCCTTTAGGATGGACTGGTTGGATCTCCTTGCAGTCCAAGTGTCTCTCAAGAGTCCTCTCCAGTGTCACTGTTCAAAAGCATCAACTCTTCGGGGCTCAGCTTTCTTTATAGTCCAACTCTCACATCTATACATGACTACTTGAAAAACCGTAGCTTTGACTAGACAGACCTTTGTTGACAAAGTAATGTCTCTGCTTTTTGATATGCTGTCTAGGTTGGTCATAACTTTTTCAAGGAGCAAGCGTCTTTTAATTTCATGGCTGCAATCACCATCTGCAGTGATTTTGGAGCCCCCCAAAACAAAGTCTGTCACTGTTTCCATTGTTTCCCCATCTATTTGCCATGAAATGAAGACCGGATGCCATGATCTTAGTTTTCTGAATGTTGAGTTTTAAGGCAACTTTACCTGTGAATTAAACTGACAAGAGACATTATCAGGAGAAGAGCTTTATAACATTGATGTTAATATTTTTAATTTTATATGCATAGGTGAAGAAATAAAAAACCTGAAGAAATGGTTAGCCTTGGGAATTATATACCATTTTAACAAAAGACAACAAATTATAGAGAGGTGACTGGACAAAGGAAAGGGAATCTCAGATTCTAGGGCTCAGACTCTGTAGGAAAGTAACTAGAAAGCATATAGGAGAAACTCATGGGAGATAGGGTTATTTTGTAAGGTTGTTTTTTGTTTTTTTCATAATGCAGACTCATCTCCGTTCCTTCTTTGTTTTCAGGGATAAGGATTGTTCTCCCTTTTCTGATACAGGAGTAGAGGGAACAGCCTCACAGGGAAAATTTATTCCCTGCTGTTAGGCAGTCAGAGGGAGGGCAAAGAGCTCTTTCTGTGTCTGCTTTTTCTCAGTTGTCTGCAGCTCAAAAAATCCTTGTTGTCAAAGTGAAGTGCTTTGGGGTAACGTACTCCGATCCTTCAGGATGATGAAGGAGGGAAAGTGCTGTTTCTGAAATATATTCTCTGACTTCAGTAGGAATGATGGTATTGCCGATTGCTAGAGGCCAAATGCCAGTACTTAAATGCCAAAATGGACATGGTTATAGTAATGGGCAGCTGAGTCTGACAGTTATTATTATTAGGCCATGCCACATGGCTTGCAGGAACTTATTTCCCTGACCAGGGATTGAACCTGTGCCCTCTGCAATGGAAGCATGGAGTCTTAACCACTGGACTGCCGGGGAACTCCCCTGAGTCGTTATTAAAATAGCTTCATCTGTATTTATGTGTGTGTGTGTGCATGCTCAGTCATGTCTGACTCTTTATGACCCCATGGACTGTAGCCCACCAGACTCCTCTGTCCATGGAATTTTCCAGGCAAGAATGCTGGAGTACATTGCCATTTCCTCCTCCAGGGGATCTTCCTGACTCAGGGATCGAACCCTCATCTCTTGCATATCCTGCATTGGCAGGAGTCTTCTTTACCAACTGCGCCACCTGGGAAGCCCGAGTAGTAATGGTGGCTGTTAATTTATTATGATGTCCCTAGGACTGAAACAGATAGGCAACCTACTTGATTTCTATCTCTCACTCTAAACTTAGTGAGCACAGGTGTGGCTTGAGTCTCCACGACAGAGAGAGACAGCCTCCACACCAGTTTCTATACTTGAGTCATTTCATAGACCCAGGACTTCCTAAATGAAAGGAATGTGGGAATGTGGGGTTCCCTTGAGAAAATTCCCTGTGACATTGTCACAAGAATGCAGTATAAATTCTACTAGCTTTCACCCAAAGGGAAGGGAAATAAGCAGACTTTAGGGAATTACTGGATCACTGAGCCGATGCTGATCGTCAGGCACCCAAATTCCCACTGTGACCATCAGTCAAAACCGAGGCTTAAAGAGGCTGGGGGATAAAGGTAATTTTGGCCTAAGTCCATCTCACAGTGGCCCCATGGATCCCCAAACCTACACTCTTTGGTTCCTGAATGTACAGTGGATTAGTCATACTCAGTCTTTGGCTGAATCTCAACATTGGTTCCCTGAGTGGAATGAGGGCTAATATAGATTAAAGGCCCAAGTCAAAGCCCTTAAATATCAATCACCTTCTTGAAACAGTGGACCAAAAGGAATACCATGTTTCTCCATGAATGTTAGAGGTTCATGCCAGCAACGAAGGCATGAAGATTCAGGGGTGATTACTTTTATTATACACTAATTTAACTCTCCAATTTGACCCTAGCCAGATATTGGAGAGTCTTGGAGAATGACCTTGGAT
Source organism: Bos indicus x Bos taurus (assembly GCF_003369695.1). Classification (NCBI taxonomy): domain Eukaryota; kingdom Metazoa; phylum Chordata; class Mammalia; order Artiodactyla; family Bovidae; genus Bos; species Bos indicus x Bos taurus. The sequence goes on along the minus strand of NC_040084.1, from coordinate 19,713,946 downwards.
TATTTATGCATATATGCGTGCATGCTTAGTCCTATCTGACTCTGCAACCCCCTGGACTTTAGCCCGCCAGAATCCTCTGTCCGTGAGATTCTCCAGGCAAGAATCCTGGAGTGGGTTGCCATTTCCTCCTCCAGGGGCTCTTCCCAACCAGGGATCAAACCCATGTCCCCTGCATTGGCAGGCAGATTCTTTACCACTGAGTAATCTGGGAAATGTTAACTTAATCATGTAACTCCAAGTTCAGTGGCTGTTCTACTGCTGCTGCTGGTAAGTCGCTTCAGTCATGTCCGACTCTGTGCGACCCCAGAGACAGCAGCCCACCAGGCTCCCCCGTCCCTGGGATTCTCCAGGCAAGAACACTGGAGTGGGTTGCCATTTCCTTCTCCAATGCATGAAAGTGAAAAGTGAAAGTGAAGTCGCTCAGTCGTGTCTGACTCTTAGCGACCCCATGGACTGCAGCCCACCAGGCTCCTCTGTCCATGGGATTTTCCAGGCAAGAGTACTGGAGTGGGGTGCCATTGTCTTTTCCAAGTGGCTGTTCTAGACATGGTCAATTAACTGCAACAAATCAATATAATTTTGACATCTGATACTTAGCTATCAATCTTCAAATGTTTTTCTTCTCCTTTCCAATAAAGAGGAAACAGAAGTAGTTTCTTTCACCTTTATTTTTTTGTGGTCTTACTGCAGGATAGTGTTGATTATCTAGTATTCTATAATAATCTATAAATCCTGTTTGTCTCATTGCACCATAAGATATTTCTTGGTTCATCCTGCTATTGGATGTGGTGATTAGTGATGAGGATGAGGTAGAAAGTGAAAGTGTTAGTTGCTCAGTCATGTCCAACTCTTTGCGACCCCTTGGACTGTAGCCTTCCAGGCTCCTCTGTCCATGGAGTTCTCCAGGCAAGAATACTGGAATGGGTTGCCATTCCCTTCTCCAGGGGATCTTTCCAACCTAGGGGATGAACCCAGGTCCTCTGCATTGAAGGCAGATTCTTTACCATCTGAGCTACCAAAGAAGCCCAGGAGGTGGGAAAATACCATGGTTCCTTGCTAAGTGCCCAAGAGGTGGTGGGAGCAGGAAAAAGCATGTATATTCAAAAGCCATGACATCAACAGTTTGGGGCAGTCCAGTGGTCTATAGCAGATGGAGATTTTTTTTGTCTTCAGTGAAAGACAATTGCTATTCTTTGTTACCCACCGGTATTAAAGAGGTGAATTTCTTAGACTACTATATTTCACTGGACCTTTGAAACAGTATATATACATTTAAGGGGCTACTTTACTAACTTATCAAGTAACCCATCAGGCTGACAGTTCTGGACGGAGCCAGAGTAGGAAATGGCTTTGTTCCTACTATGGACTGCCATGCAAGTTACTCTGCTATTTGAGTCTTAAGATCCAACAGATCAAATGGTTCTTGAAGAATCTGACAGAAAGCAATCCTATAGGGGCCTCTGGCCAGCCTTAACATAGAATTACAGTGCAGTCCTCTAGGGCTTTAGGGTAAAGCCATAGTCTAGTCTCCAAATATGCCATTTTAAAGAAACAGATCCTGGACTGCTTCCAGACCGTGGGAGAAATTTGTGTAGCTGACCACAGACTATCACATGACCATGGAAGCTGTACTGCCTATCGTGGACTGGGTGTTATCCGATTCGTTGTGTCATAAGCTAAGCCATGCACAGCAGTACCCTTTCATCAAGTGGACAGCCACGAAGGCCCAGGTGAGTGGCGAGGGCAGTGCCTCACCCTGCCACAGCATCAGTCCTGCTGCACTGTCGCTTTTCCCTCAGCCCACGAGTTTGACCTCTTGAAAATTTCTGTGAAATACAGATTGATTGTGTTTACACGTGTCTGATCCATTCTGCCTTGCTTTGTGTCCTAGGACACTGACCCATGTGGACACTGACCCATGTGGACAGTGCATCACTTTGGCTCCCTGATCAGCTGGATCTAATCAATAGGAGATCAAAAGTGGATGGATAGAATGCATAGAACATCTGTTCCATGCTCTTTCCCTACTTGGGTGATGCATCTCTGACCCTAGCTACTTCCCTCCACAACCACAGTCCCTGCTGGGAAATCTATCCACAGTTTTAATTCTCACTAAGCTCTGGGAGCACTGCTTTCTTCTCTCGCTTCTTCACTTCTAGGGGTGATAACAGCATCATCCTCTTGCTAGGGTCTTGGCACCAGAAAGTCATTTGTTCCTTTAACCTTGCTTACACCTCTGTAAGCCATCTCTTTATAAAAGGTTTTTCATTTAAACCATCTGTGATAAATTTTCATTTATGCTGAAACTCTGATTGGGAAAATGAAAAAGAAAATAATCGTGCCTGGTAAATACCCTTATGGCAGAAAGTGAAGAGGAACTCAAAAGCCTCTTGATGAAAGTGAAAGAGGAGAGTGAAAAAGTTGGCTTAAAGCTCAACATTCAGAAAACGAAGATCATGGCATCTGGTCCCATCACTTCATGGGAAATAGATGGGGAAACAGTGGAAACAGTGTCAGACTTTATTTTGGGGGCTCAAAAATCACTGCAGATGGGGACTACAGCCATGAAATTAAAAGACGCTTACTCCTTGGAAGAAAAGTTATAACCAACCTAGATAGCATATTCAAAAGCACAGACATTACTTTGCCAACAAAGGTCCATCTAGTCAAGGCTATGGTTTTTCCAGTGGTCATGAATGGCTGTGAGAGTTGAACTGTGAAGAAAGCTGAGCGCCAAAGAATTGATGCTTTTGAACTGTGGTGTTGGAGAAGACTCTTGAGAGTCCCTTGGACTGCAAGGAGATCCAACCAGTCCATTCTGAAGGAGATCAGCCCTGGGATTTCTTTGGAAGGAATGATGCTAAAGCTGAAACTGCAGTACTTTGGCCACCTCATGCGAAGAGTTGACTCATTGGAAAAGACTCTGATGCTGGGAGGGATTGGGGGCAGGAGGAGAAGGGGATGACAGAGGATGAGATGGCTGGATGGCATCACTGACTCGATGGATGTGAGTTTGAGTGAACTCCGGGAGATGGTAATGGACAGGGAGGCCTGGCGTGCTGGGATTCATGGGGTCGCAAAGAGTTGGACACGACTGAGTGACTGAACTGAACTGAACTGAAATACTATTCCACATAAAATGCAAACACAAGCTGGAAATGGACTGCAGCAGTGTTACAGCTTCACTTGTGAGCCGGCCTGAAAATGTGTGAAAGGATGTATGTATGTATGTGTTAGCCGCTCAGTCATGTTCAATTCTTTGCAACCCCATGGACTGTGGGCTGCCAGGTTTCTCTGTCCACGGAATTCTCCAGGCAAGAATACTGGAGTGGGTTGCTATTTCTTTCTCCAGGGGATCTTCACGACCCAGGGACTGAACCTGAGTCTTTTGGGTCTCCTGCATTGACAGATTCTTTACCACTGTATCACCTGGGAAGCCTATCCTAATATTGTTTGATTGTGGACTAAAGTAACTTGAATTCAGGCAAAGAAGATCATGAAAGGAAAGAGTGTGATTTCTTAACTAAATACTGAAGCACTTCAAAATTTATTTATTAACAATAAATTCAAAGAACTTTCTATATTAGCATTTATTATTTTATATTAGGAATTAATTTGCACTTGTTATAAGACAGTACTGGAATAGCTCTGGTTAGAATAGCAGGAGAGATAATCAGATTAAGGGCTCCTGGTTGGGCACTGTGACAATAATAGAAATTAATGACTTTAAATCCAGAGGGGCCTGCCATGGATTCCTGGATTAAGGACCATTACTAATACCATGCCAATCCCTGTATACATCTATAAATCTCCTGCAGTTTGAACATAAATGTAATGGTGCATAAAGCTATTATAAACATCCATGTGCAGGTTTTGTGTGGACATGTTTCCAACTGCTTTGGGTGACTACGCAGGAGCAAATTGCTGGTTCATGTGGTAGAAGTATGTGGTTTTTTTGGTAAGAAACTACTGAACTGTCTTCCAAAGTGGTTGTACCGTTTCCCACTCTTGCCGGCAATGAGTGAGAGTTCCTGCTGCTCCACGTCCCTGTCCGCATTTGATGTTGTCAGTTTTGGAGGCTACTGTTCTAATGGGTGTGTAGTGTCATCTCATTGTTATTTTCATTTGCAATTTTCTAATGACATAGAATGTGGAGGATTTCTTCATATCTTCATTTGCTGCCTGTCTGTCTTATTGGATGAAATATCTGCTCAGGTCTTTTGCCCATTTTAAATTTGGATTGTTTATTTTCTTATTGTTGAGCTTCAAGAGTGCCATGTGTATTTTAGGTAGCGGTCCTTTGTCAGATAGGTCTTCAGCAAATATTTTCTGTTAGTCTGTGGCTTGTCTCCTGCTGTCTTGATAAATCATATTTTTTAATTACCTTAAACTTATGCTTCATTTTTTAGAGCATACAGACTAGAGGAAACATATTCCAGGTTTGTTTTATTCTTGCTAGTTAGACATAAATTGTGATTTTATAAATATATTGAGTCATAATGATCAGACTATTATGAAGGCAACGGCTCTGACTTCTTGGAATAATCAGTCACAGACATTTAATCATTTACATTTCTCATTAATACGATTAGTTTCATTTAGATATTGCTGAAAGGATCAGCACCTTTTTGCCATCGTTGTGCTGTAGACTCAGCAGGGGAAGAAGGGATTCTTTATTCCAGTAAAAATTTGAGGTGGCTTGGTTCATCCCATATTTTAATTTTATACTTAAAATTCATGTTAGTTTGCCCACTTCTATATCACAATTGGGTAGTCAGGTTTAATGAGAACTCAATGAAATATTGCTGGAAAAGCATTTAGCCTATGGCCTGGCACATACTACTGCTACTGCTGCTGCTAAGTTGCTTCAGTCGTGTCCGACTCTGTGCGACCCCATAGACGGCAGCCCATCAGGCTCCCCCATCCCTGGAATTCTCCAGGCAAAAACACTGGAGGGGGTTGCCATTTCCTTCTCCAATGCATGAAAGTGAAAAGCGAAAGGGAAGTCGCTCAGTCGTGTCCGACTCTTCGAGACCCCACAGACTGCAGCCTAGCAGGCTCCTCCGTCCATGGGAGTTTCCAGGCACATACTAAGTGTTCAATAAACAGTCAATGTTACCACAGGGTTTCCGTAATTTTATTGCCACTGTAGTAATTACAGCATCTTATTAGTACTGTCATCAGATCAGATCAGATCAGATCAGTACTGTCATATAGTTGTAATATTACATAATAATTTGACTAATAATGTCTCATTTTTAAAAAGATTATTTATTTTGGGTTGTGCTGGGTCTTCGTTGCTGTATGCAAGCTTTCTGTAGTTGCAGAGAGTGGAGGTTACTCTCTAGTTGCGTTGCGTGGGCTTCTCTTCACGGTGGCTTTCCTGGTTGCAGGGCACAGGCTCTAGACACTCGGGTTGCAGTAGTTGCGGCATCCAGGCTCAGAAGTTGTGGTGCACAGGCTTAGTTGCTCCCCAGCATGTGGAATCTTCCTGAGGCAGGGACTGAACCCATGTCCCCTCCATTGGCAGGCACATCCTTACCCGCTGTACCACCAGGGAAATCCAATTTGTCTCATTTTGATTTATACTTACCAGCAATCTTAGGAAGCGGTTCTCACCTGCCATGGTTTTCACAGTGCTGCCACATGGCCAGCTCAGTTTAGGAAAGAGATTAACACTCTAGACTGGGAGCCTATTTCAAGCAGTAGCATCAATTAATAAACATTATATGCAATTAGACTTTCCTATTCATGGAATGAGAAGAAGTGGGTTACCATGACCTAGTGGGACCTCTTATCATGTGGGTATAGAATATTATTAACTATTTTCTGGTGAGTGTAAAGGGTCAAAAGTGACTTGAAGAAGAAGTAAAAAGAAATAAGACATATGAAAGTTATATGATTTTTTCTTATAGAGTTACTAAATATTTAGCATAAATTAATACATTGCTTTAATCTTGGTCTCTGAAAGTTTTATTTAAATATAAATAAATCTTAATATGAAAATACATACAGACACACATATATATTTAAATTGTATCATTGTGGTGTAAGTTCTTCTTAGGATACCTCCATTTGGCTATGGAATTGTACTGAAATTAACTGTCTTTCAAAGACTTAATTTTGAACATCTTTTTTGATGATTAAAATTACAGCAATTTATAAAGTTTGTAAAGGTTGAGATAAAGGTTAAAATTTCAACAGTTTATGCAACTTTTACCCTTTCATATTCAAATTTAAGTCAGAGGTTTCCTAACTGTAGGCATAATTTACATAAAAATTTGGGAAACAGTACTATAATTGAGGGAACAATTCCTTGTCAAGAGGTAGCATGTTTGTGTCAGAATTTAGATGTTATACAGAAAGCTTTGCTTATCATTTTAAGGTAATCGTTCTTTATACTCTCAGATTAATATTGAATACATTCATTTGACAAGTGTCTTGTCATTTCTCTCTATGTACCAATTATTGTGTTAGCTGAGGAACATAATAATATACATGCTAAACTTTAAAAAATGTCCCAAGTATTTCTTTTTTTTTCAAAATACATCCCAAGGACTTCCCTGGTGGTATGCTGGATTGGAGTCTGCCTGCCAGTTCAGGGGACCCAGGTTTGATTCCTGGTCTGGGAGGATTCCACGTGCAGCTAAGCCTGTGGGCTATAACTACTGAGCCTGTGCTCTAGAATCTGTACGCCGCAACTACAGAAGCCCGTGCACACAGAGCCTGTGCTCTGCCACAGGAGAAGCCACTGCAATGAGAAGTCTGTGTAGTAGTGAAAAGTAGCCCTCACTTGCCACAAGAGAAGGCCCAGGCATCAGTGAAGTCCCAGCGCAACCAAAAGTAATCGACAAAATAAAATATTAAAAAATGCATCCTAAACTTTTGAAGAAGCCAATGACTTGTGGAGAAGATGGGCAAAGAAAATGAAATATTATAAATGGTGCTAAAAACTAGATCCAGAGAGGAGAGAGAGTTAGAACCACTTCATAAAAGCTTGCTTCTAAAGAGTTTCTTTGTGTATTTGTGTATTTCTTTGTGTATTTGTAGACACAAATAATTTTTTTGTGTCTAGACACGCATATATTTGTGTTTAACGTTTATGGTGGCCAGTGCTATCCTCGGTGTGACATCTAAGTGTGACAAACACCTGTTTGTTCTCTGTATCTACAATCTGAGTTTCGTTTGTTTTTTTGTGTTTTAGATTCCACATGTAAGTGAAATCATACAATGTTTGTCTTTCTGTGTCTGACTTAATTTCACCTAGTAAAACACCCTCAAGTTCTATTCCTGTTATCACAAATGGCAAGATTTACTTCTTGTTTATGGCTGAGTAGTATTCGTGTGTATGTGTGTGTGTGCATGTGAGAGAGACACCTTCTTTATCCGTTCATGCATCATTGAACACAGATCATTACAGTGAACACAGGGGTCCATATACCCTTTTGAATTATTGTTTTCATACCCTTCAGAAAGAACCCCAGAAGTGGAACTGCTGAATCCTATGATAGCTCTATTTTTAATTTGTTTTTGAGTAAATTCTATACTGTCTTCCATACTGGCTGCATCAGTTTACATTCCCATCAACAGTGCATGAGGGTCCCCTTCTCTCCCTATCCTCACCAATACTTGTTTTTGTTTTTTTTTTTAATAATGGCCATTTGGACAGGTGGGGTGATATGGTGGTTTTGACTTGCATTTCCCTGGTGATTAGTGATCATGAGCATCATTTCACGTGCCTCTTGGCCATCAGTATGTCTTTGGAAAAATATGTATTCATATCCTGTGTCCATTATGGCTTCCCTTGTGGCTCAGCTGGTAAGAAATCCATCTGCCATGCAGGAGACCTGGGTTCAATCTCTGGGTTGGGAAGATCCCCTGGAGAAGGGTAAAGGCTACCCATTCCAGTATGTTGGCCTGGAAAATTCCATGCCATGGAAAATTCCATGGGGTCCCAAAGACTTGGACATGACTGAACAACTTACACTTTCGTAAAATATTTTTCCATTTGTGTCCTTTTCAATTTCTTTCACCAATGTCTTATAGTTTTTAGGGTAAATGTTTTTCACCTCCTGAGTGAAATTTACTTCTAGGTATTTTATTCTTTTTGATGTATTTGTAAGTGGGATTTTTTCTTGATTTCTCTTTCTGATAGTTTGTTATTAGTGTATAGAAGTGCAAGAGATTTTCATACATTAATTTTGTATCCTACAACTTTACTGAATTAATTTATTATTTCTAACCTTTTTTGGTGGTGTCTTTAGGATTTTATATGTATAGTATCATGTCGTCTGCAAGTAATGGGAGTTCTACTTCTTCTTTTTCATTTTGGATTCCTTTCATTTCTCTTTCTTGCCTACTTGCTGTGGATAGGACTTCCAATACTAACTTGAATAAAAGTAGCAAGTGTAGGCATCCTTGTCTTCTTCCTGATCTTACAAGAAAATCTTTCAATCAGGTGTGAGATAAGCTATGAGTCTGTCATACATAAACTTTGTTTTGCTGAGATATAATGCCTCCATACCTACTTTGTTGAAGTTTTTTTTTTCAATCATAAACGGATGTCAAGTGCTTTTTCTGCATCTGTTGAGATCAGATAATTTTATCTTTTATTTTGTTAATATGGTGTGTCACATTGATTGATTGGCAAATGTCAAACCCTGGAATAAATCCCACTTGATCTGATGCATGATCCTTTTACATATTATTAATCTAGTTTGCTATTATTTGGTTGAGAATTTTGCAACCATGTTCATTAGGGATATGCATGCATGCTAAGTTGCTTCAGTCGTGTCTGACTCTGTGCAACCCTATGGACTGTAGCCTATCAGCTTATCTCAGACTTAATTGAAAGATTTTCTTATAAGATGAATTTATTGAGACTTGTTTTATGGTTCAGTTCAGTTCAGTTCAGCCACTCAGTTGTGTCTGACTCTTTCAACCCCATGGACTACAGCACACCAGGCCTCCCTGTTCATTACCAACTCCTGGAGCTTACTCAACTCAGTCCATCGAGTCGGTGATGCCATCCAGCCATCTCATCCTTTGTTGTCCCCTTCTCCTCCTGCCTTCAATCCCTCCCAGCATCAGGGTCTTTTCAAATGAGTCAGCTCTTTGCATCAGGTGGCCAAAGTACTGGAGTTTCAGCTTCAATATCAGTCCTTCCAATGAATATTCAGGGCTGATTTCCTTTAGGATGTACTGGTTGGATCTCCTTGTAGTCCATGGGACTCTCAAGAGTCTTCTCCAACACCACAGTTCAAAAGCATCAATTCTTTCGCACTCAGCTTTCTTTATAGTCCAACTCTCACATCCATACACGACTAATGAAAAAACCATAGCTTTGACTAGATGGACCTTGTTGGCAAAGTAGTGTCTCTGCTTTTTAATATGCTGTCTAGGTTGGTCATAACTTTTCTTCCAAGGAGTAAGCATCTTTTAATTTCCTGGCTGCGGTCACCATCTGCAGTGATTTTGGAGCCCCCCCCAAAATAAAGTCTCTCACTGTTTCCATTGTTTCCCCATCTATTTGCCACAGTCCATTCTGAAGGAGATCAGCCCAAGGTGTTCTTTGGAAGGAATGATGTCGAAGCTGAAACTGCAGTACTTTGGCCACCTCATGCGAAGAGTTGACTCATTGGAAAAGACTCTGATGCTGGGAGGGATTGGGGGCAGGAGGAGAAGGGGAGGACAGAGGATGAGATGGCTGGATGGCATCACTGACTCGATGGACGTGAGTCTGAGTGAACTCCAGGAGTTGGTGATGGACAGGGAGGCCTGGTGTGCTGCGATTCATGGGGTCGCAAAGAGTTGGACACGACTGATCGACTGAACTGAACTGAACTCAATGGGACTAGATGCCATGATCTTCATTTTCTGAATGTTGAATTTTAAGGTAACTTTTTCATTCTTCTCTTTCACTTTCATTAAGAGACTCTTTAGCTCTTATTCGCTTTCTGCCATAAGGGTGGTGTCATCTGCATATCTGAGGTTAATGGACTGGTTAATATTTCTCCTAGCAATCTTGATTCCAGCTGTGCTTCATCCAGGGCAGCATTTCACATGATATACTCTGCATATAAGTTAAGTAAGTAGGGTGACAATGTATAGCATTGATGTACTACTTTCCCAATTTGGAACCAGTCTGTTGTTCCATGTCCAGTTCTAACTTTTGCTTCTTGATCTGCGTACAGATTTCTCAGGAGGCAGGTAAGGTGGTCTGGTATTCCCATCTCTTGAAGAATTTTCCACAATTTCTTGTGATCCACACAGTCAAAGACTTTAGCATCATCAATAAAGCAGAAGTAGATGTTTTTCTGGAACTCTCTTGCTTTTTCCATGATCCAGAGGATGTTGGCAATTTGATCTCTGGTTCCTCTGCCTTTTCTAAATCCAGCTTGAACATCTGGAAGTTCCTGGTTCACGTACTGTTGAAGCCTGGCTTTGAGAATTTTGAGCATTACTTTGCTAGTGTGTGGGATGAGTGCAATTGTGCGGTAGTTTGATCATTATTTGGAATTGCCTTTCTTAGGGATTGGAATGAAAACTGACCTTTTCCAGTTCTGTGGCCACTGCTGCATTTTCCAAATTTGCTGACATATTCAGTGCAGCACTTTCACAGCATCATCTTTTAGGATTTGAAATAGCTCAACTGGAATTCCATCACCTCCACTAGCTTTGTTCGTAGTGATGCTTTCTAAGGCCCACTCGAGTTCTCATTCCAGGATGTCTGGTTCTAGGTGATCACTCACACCATCGTGGTTATCTGGATCATGAAGATCTTTTTTGTATAGTTCTTCTGTGTATTCTTGCCACCTCTTCTTAATATGTGAGCCACCTCTTCTTTATGGCTCAACATGTGATCTATTCTAGAGAATCTTCCTTAGCACTTGAAAAGCACTTGAAAAGAAAGTGTATTCTGCTGCTTTTGGGTGGAATGTCATGTATATATTGAATTGATCTGATGTAATGTGTCATTTTAGTATATTATTGATTTTCTGTCTGGATGATCTATCCATTGCTGTAAGTGGGATGCTAAAGTCCCCTGCTTTTATTGTATTGATGTCTATTTCTCTTAAGTCTATTCACATTTGCTTTATATAATTTGGTGCTCCTATGTTGGATGCATATATATTTATAAATGTTATAACTTCTTTCTAGATTGACCCCTTTATCACCATGTAATGCCTTTCTTTGTCTTTTCTTATCTCTTTATTTTAAAGTCTATTCTTTCTGATATGAGTACAGCTATGCCAGCTTTCTTCTTGTTTTCATCTGCATGGAATATCTTTCTCCATCCCTTCACTTTCAGTCTGTGTGTGTTCTTACTTCTGGAGTGAGTCTCTTGTAGGCAGCTTATAGTTGAGTCTTGTGGTTTTTGTCTTTTATCCATTCAGTCACTGTATCTTTAGATTGGAGGATTCAGTCCATTTACATTTAAAGTAACTATTGATAGGTATGTACTTACTGTAATTTTGTTAATTGTTTTCTAGCTGTTTTTGTAGTTTGTCTTTGTTCCTTTCTTCCTCTCTTTCTCTCTCCTCTTGTGGTTTCATCACTTTCTTTGGTGTTGTGCTTAGATTCTTTTCTCATTCTCTCATTCTCATTTTCCTTTGTGTATTTACTATTAATTTTTGTTTTATGATTACCATGAGGTTCACATATAACATTCTTTTTATATGAGTCTATTTTAAGTTGGCAGTAACTTAAATTTTGACACATTTCAAAACTCTACACTTTTAGCCCCCCCACAACATTTTATATTTTTATGTCACCTTTTATGTTATTTTATGTATCCCTTAACTAGTTATTATGGTTGTTGTTGTTGTTCAGTCACTAAGTCATGTCAGACTCTTTGCAACCTGATGGACTGCAGCACATCAGGCTTCCCTGTCCTTCACTGTCTCCCAGATTGCTCAAACTCACGTCCATTGAGTCAGTGATGCTATCTAGCCATCTCATCCTCTGTCGCCTTCTTCTCCTCTTGCCCTCAATCTTTCCCAGCATTAGGGTCTTTTCCAACGAGTCAGATCTTTGCATCAGGTGGCCAGCTTCAGCACCAATCCTTTCAACAAATATTCAGGACTGATTTCTTTTAGGATTGACTGGTTTGATCTCCCTGTTGTCCAAGGAACTCTCAAGAATCTTCTCTAGCCACCACAGTTCAAAAGCTTCAATTCTTTGGCACTCAGCCTTCTTTATGGTCCAACTGTCATCCGTACTGACTACTGGAAAAACTATAGCTTTGACTAGATGGATCTTTGTCAGCAAAGTGATGTCTCTGCTTTTTAATACACTGTCTAATTTTGTCATAGCTTTCCTTCCAAGGAGCAAGCATCTTTTAATTTCATGACTGCAGAAATTTGGTTAACTTTACTACTCTTATCTCTTGCCCTTTGACCTTCATACTTGTTAATAGGTTATTAGTCTACTACCTTTACTATTTTCCTGTGAGATTTTTACTTTTGTGTGTTTTCTTGTTAGCAGTTAACTGTGTTTCTTTTCAGCTTAAAGATGTCCCTTAATATTAATAAATAGTATGGCTTGTTTAGTGGTGATTAACTCCTTCAGCTTTTGCTTAGCTGGAAAAATTTAACTCTCCTTCAATTCTGTATGATAATCTCACAGGGTAAAGTGTTCTTGGTTGGGAATGTTTTCCTTTCAGCAATTTGACTATGTCATACCATTCTCTTCTGGCCTGCAAAGCTTCTGCTGAAAAATCTGCTGGTAGATTTTTGAGGTTTCCTTTGTATGTAACAAGTTGTTTCCTTCCGCTGCTTTTAAGATTCTCTGTCTTTAATTTTAAAGACTGTGAATGTTATTCTTCTTGATGTGGTTAAGATATTGTAAAGTATCTATAAAACACTTTTTAAAGTTCCTTTTTTTTCTGCTCTGTCTAGGTGAGTTCTGTGCCTTTGTCTTCCAGCTTGCTAATCCATTCTTCTGCTTTATCTAGTCTGCTATTGAACCCTTCTATTATTGTATTTTTTAGCTCTTGACTTCTCTTTTATACTGTCTGGCTCTTTATATTTAATATTTTATATCTCCTTATTAAAGTTTTCAATAAGCTGTGCTCATTCATTCTTCCCCAAATTTGGTGAGCATCTTTGTAATTATTAATTTGAACTCTTTATCCAGAAGATTGCTGCTGCTGCTGCTAAGTCGCTTCAGTCGTGTCCGACTCTGTGCGACCCCATAGATGGCAGTCCACCAGGCTCCCCCGTCCCTGGGATTCTCCAGGCAAGAACACTGGAGTGGGTTGCCATTTCCTTCTCCAATGCATGAAAGTGAAAAGTGAAAGTGAAGTCGCTCAGTCGTGTCCGACTCTTAGCGACCCCATGGACTGTAGCCTACCAGGCTCCTCCGCCCTTGGGATTTTCCAGGCAGGAGTACTGGAGTGGGGTGCCATTGCCTTCTCTGATCCAGAAGATTACTTATCTTCATTTTATTAAAGTCTTTTTTTTTTTTTTTTTTTGAGATTCTTGCCTTGTTCTTTTGTTTGGAATATATCCCTCAGTCTCCATATTTTGCCTGACTCTCTAAGTTTGTCTTTTATGTTATTAAGTGAAATACCAACCTCTCCCAGTCTTGAAGGAGTAGTCTTGTGTAGGAGATGGCTTGTGGGGCCCAGAAGTGCAACCCCCCTTAGCAAGCAGCGTCAGGAGCTCAAGAGGCATCCCCTGGGTGGGCTGCACATGCCCTCAGCTACAGCACAGGTGGGTGATCTGTGGTCGTGCTCTGGCACAGGTTGAGTGGATCATACCCTCTGGAGCTAGCAGATTAGAAGGAGAGTGTCAAAATGATGCCTGCCAGCACCAGCATTAGCAATGTAGAATGAAGTCACAAAAATGGTGTTCCACTAGCCCCTCCATCCCTGGAGAGAGTCTCAGTAGATTCCTGTCTCTCCAGCAGATGCTTTAAGATTAGCATGTGGGTCTTCTTCACTTTTGCGTTAGGTGCTTTTCAAGCTGTTGCTTTTCCCTGGGTCTTGGGGTGAGTGAATCTGCACCTGAATCCTTTAAAAGCAGGTTTCCTATTCTCTACAGTTCTGTGGCACTTCTGAAAGCAATCCCATTGGTTTTCAAAGCCAGGCATTTGGGGGCGGGGGGGGGCGCTTGTCTTTATGGTGACTTACCCAAGGGTCAGAGTGCCTGATATGGAGCACACCTCTCAAGGAGAAGTTCTATATTTTTGAGATTGCTTTTAATTGTGGGTCACCTTGCCTAGGTAAGGTTTTTGGAGTGAGTGTATCCCTCCTATCTTACCACTTTTGCTGTGGGCCTTTAATTCTTTATTGTGGAGATGATGTTCATCTAGTTTCAAGATCTTTTTCAGCTGAAATTACTCCATTTGTAGCTGTGGATTTGTTGTGCCCGTGGGAGAAGGTGAGTTCAGGATCTTCCCCTGCTGCCATCTTGAATTGCCTCCCTTGGAGGATACAGTAGAAATGGAACATACAGCTTCTCCAGAAATCAATTGACCAGTTCATTGACTGAAACATGTGCTTATGGAAACATGAAACTGGGAGGATGTGTAATTTATAAATCACCTTATTTTGACTATGTTTATAAAAAGATAGTCATGATACAACTAGAAATCTCTAACCAAGTTCTTACAGCCAGCCAGAGCCTGTACTAGAATCCATGTTTCCTCATTTCCTCTTTCCTAGTCTGTACTGTCATTTTTAACATCAGAAGCATTAGTGTGTATATATATATTGTATATATATATATGTGCATGTGTGTATGTGTTTGTGAAATATAATATATATATGTATGTATATTTGGCATATATATGCCAAATGCCAATATATCACTATAAGAGAATATGTAATAAATACTCAAGAACATTAAGGAAAATGGTGAAGATGTTAAAAATAAGAGCTAGTTGAGACCCAGTTGAACCAAGTCATGCTGTAATTATTAATTTATGCAAGAGTAACTAACAAGGTATTTACCATCCACAAAGGATGACGACAGTTTGCCTTGCTAAGCAAGTCTGGATTCATTGATACTAGTTTAGATTAATACTATAGGAATGCTCCCTAGGCATAGTGATATTACACAATGCACTAAACCTCTGTATCAGTAGTCTCCTCATTCTTGTTGGGTTATTAAACTTCAGGCCCACTCCCAGGACCTATTGAATTTAAAGTTCATTTGAAATTAAAAGTTGTACTTGAAACTTAACCATTAAGAGAATCAACAACATTTATCTGGGAAGACTTTCAGGATTCTAACTGGAGGTGCCTGTTCCACAGCTGACATCCCCAGCATGATGAGAACAGGAACACCAAGAGCTTCAAACCATTCAAACCATTTCTAAGCTGGCACGTCTACCAGCTTAGAGCAGGATGATCAAAGGTCACAGTCTGGGTACAGGGGACAATAAATCATGGAGGAAATAGATCAATGGGAAATAAATACCTCACTGGGTTATAAGCCTCCTATCAGATTGCAAGTTCTTTGAGGGGTGAGATAGTATCTTATTTATCTCTGAAAACATGTTTCAAGCCTTAGGGTTTGGCAAAAGGAGCTATTTAAAAATGGCTGCTGTGATTTGTCTAATAATGGCTGAAGTCATTAATACACAAGTCAGCCCAGGAGTAAACAGCAGGCTGCATCCAGGAACCAAAAGAAACACAGACGTCCCCTTTTTAGAAAGCTTCACGTCTTGGAAACGAAATCAACAGTTCCTGACACATAAGGATGATTATTACTACTATTATTAAATGCTATTAAACAGTAACTGTTATTGTTACTTCTAATGATTGAATACCTATTATAGCCTTTTCAACACTGCCTCACTCATCTGTTTAACCCAGAAATTTCAAATTATCCATTGTCAGCATTTTATTTTATAAATATTCTCCATTTCCTAAGTATAAGATGCTATCCTAAGGAATTGGTAGGTTCAGCCAGTGAAACTCAAAACTACTGATTCAGGAAGAAGGTTTGGTTGCAAGTAAGAAAAAACACAGTTAAGAGTAGTTTAAATTAATAGCTTTATTTTTTCTTACAAAATCAGAAGTCTGGAAGCTGAGAGTACAGATATGGTGCAGTAGCCATTTTTTAACAGGCTGAAGAAAATAATTCATGTAATTCTTTAAACAATTTTTAACCTTTTTTCTCTACTGATCTCAACTTTATTTAAAATTTTGGTATTTTGTTCATCATATATTTTTTGCACTAATTCTGATTTTTAAAATATTAAACTTGATTACTTTTTAAAAAAGAGTATCTTCCTAAATGTTGTGCCTGAAACAAAAAACTTTACTTGCCTTACCCTAGTCCTGGCCCTGTGTTATCAGTTACAATAACAGGGCTTGTTAAACACATGTACCTTCATTATTTTTTAATTGATATCTTCAGTTATTTTTTAATGTTCTGAAGCTTCATAATAAGGGAAGCTAGTTTAGAAACAAAGAAAAATAGGAGCTTGTGTTTTCAACTGTTGGAAATTGGAGTGGAAGGACCATAAAATGCATGAAAAAGGACTCTTTACTAAAGACATATGGGTTTCCTGGTTGCTCAGACAGTAAAGAATCTGCCTGCAATGTAGGAGACCCAAGTTCAATCCCTGGGTCAGGAAGAACCTCTGGAGAAGGGAATCCTCTGGAGAAGTATTCTTGTTTGGAGAATTCCATAGACAGAGGAGCCTGGCAGGCTTACAGTCCATGGACTCACAGAGAGTTGGACACGACTGAGTGTCTAATACTTTCACTTTACTAAAGACATGGGTCTTGGCCCCCACTTCACCCTTTAGAAGCTACGAGCCAATGAAGTACAGTGAAGTCACTCAGTCGTGTCCGACTCTTTGCGACCCCGTGGACTGTAGCCCACCAGGCTGCTCTGTCCATGGGATTCTCCAGCCAAGAGTACTGGAGTGGGGTGCCATTTTGAGCCAATGAGCAAGTCAAAAATCCTCTACTGGCTGTAGTTCCTTCAGTGCTAAAATGAAGGTCTGAAAATCTGCCTTGCCTGTCCCTCAGAGATCTAATGAGATCAAGAGTGTGAAAAACTGGAAATGTAAAGGTGCAAAAGACCTTCATAAACTGTAAAGTACCCATTGAGAAAGTGAGCTGGGGACAGAGTGAAAAGGAACAAAGACTGAGAGTCACAGGGACTTCCCCGGCTGTCCAGTGGTTAGCACACCCCTCGCTGATGGCCGAGGGCCCAGATTTGCTCTCTGGGCAAGGAACTAAGATCCCACAGGTCTCGTGGCATGGCCAAAAAAAAAAAAAAAAAAAAAATCAGAGTCAATGTATTCTGGCTACAGTCCAGGCCAGCCCTCATTCTGCTGCTGGGAGAAATGAGGCCTGGGGCACACACCTCTCCCCTACCTTAGGCCGATAAGTAGGTGCAGAGACGAATGAGGACGCAGCCTGCTGGGCCTGGTCTGGGTCCTGGGCTCCTTCTCTTTTTTATATTTTATACAATGTTTAGAGGTTACACTCCACTTCCAGTTCTTAACAAAATACTGGCTCTCTTCCCCATGTTGTACAATGCAAGCTTGTAGCCTGTCTTAACACCCAACAGGTGGAGCCTCCCACTCCCCACCCCTTTATTGCTGGGCTCTTCCTCTTAATGCAGTTATGATCTCGAGATGTCAGATTCAGGGAAGAATCAGGAAGGTCCTTCCTTCAGGGAAGAATCAAAAATGGAGAGACAGACTCGTGTCCTTAATGAGAGAGGAAAAAGAAGGGAGCACAGGGAGACAGAAAAGAGATGTGATGTTGAGAGGCTCTTCCTGAGGTGTGAATAATTTCTCCTGGGACTAGTAAAACTGGCATTTCCAGGCTCCCCTTGTGAGGTGTAACCATACAGACGAATCACTGAAGAGTTAGACTAACCAGGTTTTCCAATCCTGGTTGGTTTTGCTGTGGTACACAGACACCGGCTTAACAGAGAGCAAGGTGAAAACAGGAAAACTATGATCCAACAATTAATCATTTATGTTTACAAGTAAACCATCTTTGGGAAAAAAATTTACATTAAAGTCACATGGTTCTTACATAACAATTTATTTTAGGAACTAAAGACAAGCATCTGGAAAATGATATTTTTAGTAAAGCAAATTCTTTCTCTAAATGTCTTCATTCTCATGAAATTAAAAATTTTGCAAAGCTCCACCCAATTCCTTATTTCTATACCTGACACATCAACCTAATTACTATCTTTTACATAGTACATCATGCACTCTAATGACAGGTGAGAGAGTTTTATGGACATTAGTCTTAAATGGAAAAAAAATTATGAAAGCTAACAGTAAGTAAACTAAAATTTGGATTAATTATCTTGTCTCATGGCACACAGGGAAACAGTTCAAAAATTAAAGGCAAGCAACATCTTTTATCTATTGTGAGCAATGATATGTAAGGCAACAGAATTATCTGCATCTTCTCTAGGTCATTCCTAAAGTCTCATTGATCCTTGAGAGTATTTATAACATGCCAAGAAGCACTCCAACTGTTTTCTGGTTCCTGTAAATACCTAGCCTATTTCTTCTGGACTCCACCCAAAAGACAAATTAAATTCCACTGACCTGTTTGAAATAATTGTGCTAAGCTGCCAGCAAAATCCTTGCATCACCTTAGCAATCAGATTTCCTAAAGCCTGGCTACTCCTCATGAAAATATTAGGAATCCTACATGAAATTGTTTAGTCACCCTTGAGTAGCCACCACACTTCATTCCTGAAAGGGTGGGTCTATCCCATTTGAAGGCAAGTGTTAGGATCTGTACTCCTGCTTTGAGTGACTGATATTCTCTCCATAAAAGAAGAGATGGTGCATCTTTTGCAGTATCGAGACAGGAATTTTTGAAGGTGATATTATTGCAGGAAACGCACAAGACTATTTTATTAAAATATTGATTTAAAATGCCATGTTAGTTTTAAGTGTATCACAAAGTATTTTAATTTTATATATATAGTTGTTGTTCAGTCATTAAGTCATGTCTGACTCTTTGCAACCTCATGGACTGTGGCCCACCAGGTTCCTCTGTCCATGGAATTCTCCAGGCAAGAATACTGGAATGGGTTGCCATTCACTTTTCCAAGGGATCATCCTGATCCAGGGATCAAACCCAGATCTCCTGAGCTTAAGTATATTCTTTACCATCTGAACCACCAGGAAACCATATATATATTCTCTTTAAGATTCCTTTTCATTATAGGTTATATATTGAGGTTAGTTCCCTGTGCTGTACACAGTAGGTCCTTGATGGCTATCTATTTTTATATATGGTAGTGTATATATTTTAATCCCCAAATCCTAATCTCTCCCTCCCACACAAGATTATTTTAACAGCATCTGCTTTCTGAGAGGGTGGGCTCACATAGCTGCTATGGTCCTCTACAACATATGGATAGAGGATCCCCAGTGTCATGAACAAACTTTTCTCTTCCGCAGAACTTTGGAATCTAAAGCAAGAAAATTGTCATTCTGTGGAAGAATCATTTAAGCCATTATCCAATGTATGCATTGTATACAATAATGTATTACTATTAATGGTAGTAATCTTCAGATACCAGAATGAGGAAGTGAAGAAGTAAGGAAGATCATATAAACTAAGAGGAACTGGGAGATAGCTACCTGAGATTCTGTCCTTTGCCTGGTGACCTGGTTCAATGTTGGGTTTAAATTTTGTTTAAAAGAATTGTTTGGATATGAGATAGGAAGGATAAAATGTTGTCCCTTAGAAAGAAGTCATTCCTCCTATGACCTCACTCTCCACTTTCCCCATTTCCTACACCTAACCGTCAAACCCCATCCACCTGTTAATTATCTAAAGGGAATACTGGCACTGGCCCCACAAATAGAAAATCAGCTTGGTTAGGTATTATATGAAGCTGAGCTGTAAAAGGGGGAATAGGTTAGAGCAGTGGTTCTAAAACTTTAGCAGGTGTATCCGTGACCTGGACAGGATGTGGAACACAGATGCTGGGCCCTACCTCCAGAGATTGTTCATTCAGTAGGTGTGGGTGGGGCCTAGGAATGTGCACACTTGACAAGTTTCCAGGGAATGTTGATGCTTCAGTCAGTAAACTACAGTGTAACTAGAAGGTGTTCAGGGTCACCCCGAAGATCAGCACTTACTGGAGTTTACACAAATTTGGCCATTTCCACTGTCATTTTCCTGTGCCACCATTCCATGATCAGCTTTTTAGGGGGAACCAGTTCTAATTAAGAGGGTCAGGTATTCGGTGAGAAGGGCAGTGCTGCTACTGAGGATGTCGATCAAAAGGAAGAAAAATATCAACAGGACAGGTTGAGTCTGACCAAGGTATCCAGTGTAAGTAAAGGGAAACTAATTTAATTAACACGAGTTTATAATGTTCAGTGTTATGTCGTGCAAATCCTTCTTATTAACTCCTTTTTCCCCTATTTTGTTATATTTGTTTATTTTTTTAGATTTTGTGTGTAAGTGATAATAGGTGGTATCTGTTTTTCTGCCTGACATTTCACTAAGCATAATACCCTCTAGGTCCATCCATGGCACTGCAAAAAGCAATATTTATTCTTTTTAAGGGCTTAAGTAATATTCCAATGTATATATGTACCACATTTTCTTTATTCATGCATCTGTCTACGGACACAGGTTGCTTCCTTATCTTGGTTGTTGTAAATAATGCTGCTGTAACCACTGGGGTTCATGTACCCTTTCAAATTAGTGTTTTCATTTTCTTCAGGTATATACCCAGGCACGGAATTGCTGGATCATATGGTAGTCCTTTTTTAAGTTTTTTGGGAACCTCCACACTATTTTCCACAGTGGCTATACCAATTTAAATTCCCACCAACAGTATGCAAGGGTTCTCTTTTCTCCATATCCTGCCCAATATTGTTATTTACAGACTGTGATGGTGGCCATTCTGACAGGTGTGACGTGGTATCTCACTGTGGTTTTGATTTACACTTCTCTGATGATTAGCAATGTTGAGCATCTTTTCATGTGCCTGTTGGCCATCTGTACATCTTTGAAAAAATGTCTATTCATGCCTTCTGCACATTTTTAAATTGCATTGTTTGAGGTTTTTTTGGTATTAAGAGCATCTAGCAGTGCACTCCCCTCTGATCACCAGAGCCGTGTGTTCTAGGGCTGCCCTCTATGTGGACTGCAGTCTGGTGGGCATGGCTGTCCCCTAGTCCAGTTAGTCGCCAGGCCCTGCCTTATGCAGAGGCCGCTGGCTGCTGGTTGGCAGGGCCAGATCATCACGTGGCTGGTTGTAAACCCTCAGGGGGGGTCCCGGAGCTAGTGCTGGCTCACTGTTGGGCAGAACCGGATTCTGAAATGGGTGCTTGTGGGGCTGGGCGTCTCAAATCTTCATCAGCCTGCTGGTGAGTGGGCTTCTTAAATCTTCACCAGCTTGCTGGTGAGTGGGCTTGGTTCCTGACTTGGGTGGCTAAGGATTCTGAGGTGTCTCACGCAGATGCTGGCTGGCTGGTGAGTGAGACTGAATCCAGGGGTAGTAGGCTGGAGGGACCAAGATGTCCTAGAGCTGTTATTGGCCTGCTGGTGGGCAGAACTGGGATCCAGGGGGTCTCAGGACTAGTGCCTGTTCCCTGGGTTCTATGGTCTCTGGCTGCAGGGCCCTGGGGAGGGGGACCTAAAGTTGGTGTTGGCCTATTGGTGGGTGGGACTGGACCCTGGAGCTGCTGGCGAGGGGCCCAAGATGTCTCAGAGCTGGTATTGGCCTGCTGGAGGGTAAGGCTGAGACCCAGGGGGTCCTAAGGTTGATGTCTGCCTGATGGAGGGTGTCACTGGGACCCAGGGTGTCCTGGGGCTAGTATGTGGGGCTGGGCCCTGGACCCCTGGTGGGCAAGGCTATATCCTGGGGTGGCTATGAGTTTACCAGGTCTTAAGGCAGTAGACCTGCTGGTGGGTGGGCCTGCTTTACCAGAGATGTCCCAGTACTTGATGCCAACAGGCAAGTGGACAGGACCAGGTCCTGGTGCTAAAAGTTAGAGGTGTGTGTGTGTGTGTGCGTGCGCGCGTGTGCGTGTTAGTCTCTCAGTCGTGTCTGACTCTTTGTGACCCCATGGACTGTAGCCCTCCAGGCCCCTCTGTTCATGGAATTCTCTAGGAAAGAATACTGGAGTGGGTTGCCATTTCCTTCTCCAGGAGATCTTCCACACCCAGGGATCAAAACTGGGTCTCCTGCATTGAAGGCAGATTATTTACCATCTGAGCCACCAGGAAAGCCCAATAAGTTAGAGGGAGGAGTCCAAAATGGCACTTGCCATCACCAGTGTCCACGTGGAAGAATAAACTCCACCAAAGGGTTTCCGCCCCTGTGTCCCCAGGATGAGCTCCAGTTGCCTCCTGCCTCCTTGGAAGACTCTCCAAGATCAGCTGGTAGATCTGAGCCAGGCTCCTATTAAACACTGCTTCTGCCCTTGGTCCTGGAGCATGTGGGATTTTCTGTTTGCCCTTTAAGGGTGGAGTCTCAATTTCCCATAGGCCTCTGGGTTTTCCCACTGGCTTTCAAAGCCAAATGTTGTGGGGACTCTCTTCCAGGAGTGGGAAACCTGATGTGGGGCTCAGACCCCTCGCGCCTTGGGGAGGACCTCTGCAGCTTTAGTTGTTCTCCCATCTATGGGTCACCCACTTGGGGATATGGGTCTCGACTATACCATCTGTCACTCCTACCCATCTCATTACTGCTCCTTCTTTATATCTTTAGTGGAATAAGAGCTTTTCTGCTAGATTGCAGTCTTTCTCATCAATAGTTGCTCTGTAAATAGTTGTAATTTTGCTGTGCCTGGGAGAGGTAAGCTCAGCGTCTTCCTAGTCTTCCATCTTGGCCTGAACCTCTCATAATTCCTTCTTGTTAACTCTTTAAAAACATGTACTGGCTCCTCTCTACTCATTTGTGTGTTAGTCACTCAGTCGTGTCTGACTGTGACCCCATGGACTGTAGCCCGCCAGGCTCCTCTGTCCATGGAATTCTCCAGGCAAGAATACAGGAGTGGGTTGCCATTTCCTACTCCAGGGGATCTTCCCGACCCAGGGATCGAACTCAGGTGCCCCACACTGCAGGTGGATTGCCATGTTATAAGTTGCAGCGTTCAGAGTTTTAAAAATTATATCCATTTTCTAAACAAGATGGCAATTGTAACAAAAAATTTTATTTTAACCTGTAGTTTGTTTGAGTGATTTGAGATTCCTAAAAGTGGCTATATTTCTACTGCTGTTAAATATTTTGTGGTTAATTTCTGCCTGTTTGAATGTAATCAGAGAATGTGGTCAGGGCAACTACTATGCATTGGAAGTCTTTGTAAAATTGCCATGATGTTTCAAAATGGTGTATTTTCTCTAGAGCATAAAATTGAATATTTAGTCAATCAGAGTTTTAATTACATTGTTCAATTTAAAATTTTTTAATTACTTTATTTTTAATTGAAGGATTTTTGCTTTACAATATTGTATTGATTTCTGCCATACAACAACATGAATCAGCCACAGGTATGCATATGTCTCCTCCCTCTTGAACCTCCCTCCCATCTCCTACCCTATATTATTCAAATTTTAGAAATTCTTATTCGTCTTTTATTTATTACCTCTAAATCCTGTACAGTGTTTGTAGCTATTTAATCCTATTTCATCTTTATCTGGCTTTCCTACCTCTTCTTTTCTTTTCTTGAATTTTATTTACACATCCCTCAATGTTTAAGCATTATTTACTTAAATGTGTCTAATAGAAACTGCATTTACATTTGGTATTCTGGTCTTAAATTGAGGAAAGTAGGGAAAACCACTAGACCATTCAAGTATGACCTAAATCAAATCCCTTATGATTGTACATTGGAAGTGACAAATAGATTAAAGGGATTAGATCTGATAGAGTGACTGAAGAACTATAGATGGAGGTTCGTGACATTGTACAGGAGGCAGGGATCAAGACCATCCCCAAGAAAAAGAAATGCAAAAAGGCAAAATGGTTGTCTGAGGAGGCCTTAAAAACAGCTGTGAAAAGAAGAAAAGCAAAAGGTAAAGGAGAAAAGGAAAGATATACCCATTTGAATGCAGAGTTCCAAAGAATAGCAAGGAGAGTTAAGAAAGCCTTCCTCAGCAATCCTTCCTATGCAAAGGAATAGAGGAAAACAATAGAATGGGAATGACTAGAGATCTCCTCAAGAAAATTAGAGATACCAAGGGAACATTTCACGCAAAGATGGGCACAATAAAGGAAAGAAATGGTAGGGACCTAACAAAAGCCGAAGATATTAAGAAGAGGTGGCAAGAATACACATAAGAACTATACAAAAAAGATGTTCATGACCCAGATAACCACGTCAGTGTGATCACTCACCTAGAGCCAGACATCCTGGAATGTGAAGTCAAGTGGGCCTTAGAAAGCATCACTACGAACAAAGCTAGTGGAGGTGATGGAATTCCAGTTGAGCTATTCCAAATCCTGAAAGATGATGCTGTGAAAGTGCTGCACTCAATATGCCAGCACATTTGGAAAACTCAGCAGTGGCCACAGGACTGGAAAAGGTCAGTTTTCATTCCAATCCCAAAGAAAGGCAATGCCAAAGAATGCTCAAACTACCTCACAATTGCACTCATCTCACACGCTAGTAAAGTAATGCTCAAAATTCTCCAAGCCAGGCTTCAACAGTACATTAACTGTGAACTTCCAGATGTTCAAGCTGGATTTAGAAAAGGCAGAGGAACCAGAGATCAAATTGCTAACATCCAATGGATCATCAAAAAAGCAAGAGAGTTCCAGGAAAACATCTATTTCTGCTTTATTGACTATGCCAAAGCCTTTGACTGTGTGGATCACAGCAAATTGTGGAAAATTCATACAGAGATGGGAATACCAGACCACCTGACCTGCCTCCTGAGAAATCTGTATACAAGTCAGGAAGCAACAGTTAGAACTGGACACGAAACAACAGACTGGTTCCAAATTGGGAAAAGAGTATATCAAGGCTGTATATTGTCACCCTGCTTATTTAACTTATATGCAGAGTACATCATGAGAAACGCTGGGCTGGAAGAAGCACAAGCTGGAGTCAAGATTGCAGGGAGAAATATCAATAACCTCAGATATGCAGATAACACCACCCTTATAGCAGAAAGAGAAGAACTAAAAAGCCTCTTGATGAATGTGAAAGAGGAGAGTGAAAAAGTTGGCTTAAAACTCAATATTCAGAAAACTAAGATCATGGCATCTGGCCATCACTTCATGGCAAATAGATGGGGAAACAGTGGAAATGGTGATAGACTTAATTTTGGAGGGCTCCAAAATCACTGCAGATGGTGACTGCAGCCATGAAATTAAAAGATGCTTGCTTCTTGGAAGGAAAGTTATGACCAACCTAGACAGCATATTCAAAAGAGACATTACTGTGTCGATAAAGTTCTGTCTAGTCAAAACTTTGGTTTTTCCAGTAGTCATGTGTGGATGTGAGAGTTGAACTATAAAGAAAGCTGAGCACCAAAGAATTGATGATTTTGAACTGTGGTGTTGGAGAAGACTCTTGAGAGTCCCTTGGATTGCAAGGAGATCAAGCCAGTCCATCCTAAAGGAAATCAGTCCTGGGTGTTCATTGGAAGGACTGATGTTGAAGCTGAAACTCCAGTATACTTTGGCCACCTGATGTGAAGAACTGACTCATTTGAAAAAACCCTGATGCTGGGAAAGACTGAAGGCAGGAGGAGATGGGGATGACAGAGGATGAGATGGTTGGATGGCATCACCGTCTCAAAGGATATGAGTTTGAGTGAACTCTGGGAGTTGGTGATGGACAGGGAGGCCTGGTGTAGTGCAGTCCATGGGATCAAAAAGAGTCAGACACGACTGAGCTATTGAACTGAATTGAACTGAACTGGTTCTGGTCCAACCTGAAACCCTTTCATTTTTCATAAAAATTTAAATCCATTTGTTACCAATCATAAAAAGTATCAAAATAGATTGTGCATTTTTATAATTTTAGTATTTTATGGTTTGTCTCTATTTTTATTTTCCTTGTTGTTTTTAGTATTATTTTATGGTTTTGTAATTCCAATATTTTGAAAAGTTTGCAGTAAATTTTATTAGTGATTAACTTCCAATTTTGGAAAACTTACTTGCTCCTATTTTATAACCCTCTTACCATCACTCAATTATTTTCAACACCCCAAAAGTTTCCTTTGAGTCTTTTATCACCCTAATGGGCCCCAAGTGACCACTGATTTCTTTTGTCACTATATATTAGATTTTTTTTTTACCTAGAATTTCAGATAAATAAAATAATATACTCTGAACTCATCTGTGTCTACCTGCTTTTGCAAAGCAGGTTTTTGAAATTATCCTTGTTGTGCACCAGTAGTTGGTTCTATTTTGTTGCTAAGTAGAATTCTTTTGAATGGATATACCGCATTTATCTATTCATTTGTTGATGGCCATTTGGATTGTCTCCAATTTTTGACTACTATAAATAAAACTGTTAAGAACATCCTGGTACAAGTCTTGTGTAGGCCTATATTTTCATTTTTCTTAACTAAATACCTAAGAGTAAAATTGCTAAGTTGTATGATACTGTATGTTTAATTTTTAAAGAAGCTACTAAACTGTTTTCCAGAGTGACTATATCATCTTACCTTCCAAGTGTTTTTCCATATCTCCACAGCATTGTCTTGTTTTGTTTTTGTCAGTTTTCATTGCTTATTTTAGTCATTCTAATGGGTATGTTGTGGTATTTCATACTGAGTTTAATTTGTAAATTCATCATGCTGATAATATTTCACATATTTTATGTGTTTTATTTGTAAAGTGTCAATTCAAATGTTTTGCCTATTTTTACATTGGGTTGTTTACCGTCTTTTTAATGAGGTGAAACTTTTCACTTTCTGGATATAAGCTTTTGTCAGATATGTGTTGCAAATATTTTCTTTCAGTTTGTGGCCTTTGAAGAGCAGACATTTAAAATTTTCATGAAGTTCATTTCATTGACTTTTTCCCCCCTTTGCTTAATGCTTTTAGCTTCATGTATAGGAAATCTTTCCATATCAAAAGGTCACAGATATTTTCCCCTATATTTTCTTTTAAAAAGTTTTATAGTTTTAGATTTTGTTAGATTTCCTATCTTAAGAGCAGTTAAATTTTGTGTGTCATTTAAGGTAAGAGTGATTGCTCATTTTCTCCCCCAAATGAATATCTGATTGTTTCCATTGCAATTGCTGAAAAGACTCTCTATTCTCCATTTAATTACCTTGGCACCAATGGTACAAATTAATGAATACATACACATGGATTTATTTTTGGAGTCTTTATTCTTTTAATAACCTAAGTGTTTATCTTTGTACCAATACAACTCTGTCTTTATTACTGTTTAAAGATACAGAAAGTCTTAAAGTCAGATACTATAAACCTCCAACTTTGTTCTTTTTCAAAATCTTTTTAGCTATATTCTAGGCCCTTTGATTTTCCAAATAAATTTTAGAATTTTCTTGTCAGTTACTTCAAACGGTCCTGCTAGAGTTTTAATTGGGAATGTTTTGAATCTATAGGTGAAATTTAGGAAAACATCCAGCTGACACCTTAACAATATTGGATCATCGGATCCATGAACATTCTGTATCTCTCCATATAGATCATTAAGTGTTTTTTAATTCTTCAAGAACCATACATTTTTGATTCCAGATTGTTCTTTTCTTCATGACTGCTCACCATACATTCACAGATGCATTTTTATCTCAAATTAGAAAATTTCTGAAATGCTTTTTTTCTTTGAGTGAATCTATTTAGAAGAAAAGAATTTCAGCTTTATCAAAAGCCATTCTCTTCTTTAATAAATCTAGCAGGTTTTCTCTGGTCGTTCAGAGAAGTCTCACTATGCTGACTTTCTGTTGGTTATAGTCACATGCTCTTGGAAAAGAAAGAGGAATTCCCTCCTTGGAGTTGGGTTTTTTTATTGTGCTCATTTGCTCCAGGAGAGAGCCTACCACACAAAACTTCTGTTCTTTCCACTGCCTACCCTTAAACCCTTGAAAATGAAGTGAAAGTGTTAGTTGCTCAGTTGTGCCTGACTCTTTGCAACCCCATGGGCCATAGCTCACCAAGCTCCTCTGTCCATGCAATTCTCCAAGCAAGAGTACTGTTGTGGATGGCCACTCCCTTCTCCAGAGGATATTCCCGACTCAGGGATTGAACCCTGGTCTCCTGCACTGCAGGCAGATTCTTTACCATCTGAGCCACCAGGGAAGCCCTGGTATATACCTTGAGTCTCATATAAAAATATTATGAGTGAAGCAATCTTGTGTGTAGTGGCTGCTTTGCAATAATCAGCATGTGTCAGGGCAAGTAGGTGGAGGTATAGATGAAGCAAAATTGACCCGGAAGTGATAGTGGGTCAAGCTGGGAGCTGGAACACGTGGGTCTATCGTACTCTCTCTGCTTTGCATATGTTAAAATTTTCTATAATTTTAAGCTTAAAAAGAATCAGTCTCAGCCATAAAAAGGAATGAAATAATGCCATTTGCAGAGACATGGATAGACCTAGAGACTGTTACACAGAGTGAAGTAAGTCAGAAATAGAAAACTAAATATTGTATGATATCACTTTTATGTGGAATCTAGAAAAATGGTGTAGATGAAATTATATGTAGAGTAGAAATAGAGACACAGAGGCAGAGGACAAAGTTACGGATATCAATGGAGGAAGGGGGAGGTGGGATAAATTGGGAGATTGGGACTGACATACATACACTGCTATGTATAAAATTTGGGGGGCTCCAAAATCACTGCAGATGGTGACTGCAGCCATGAAATTAAAAGACGCTTGCTCCTTGGAAGAAAAGCTATGACCAGCCCAGACAGCATGTTCAAAAGCAGAGACTTGACTTTACCAAAAAAGGTCCATCTAGACAAAGCTATGGTTTTTCCAGTAGTCATGTATAGATGTGAGAATTGGACTATAAAGAAAGATGAGTACCGAAGAATTGATGCTTTTGAAGTGTGGTGTTGGAGAAGACTCTAGAGTCCCTTGGACTGCAAGGAGATCCAACCAGTCCATCCTAAAGGAAATTAGTCCTGAATATTCATTGGAAGGACTGATGCTGAAGCTGAAACTTCAATACTTTGGCCACCTGATGAGAAAAACTGACTCATTTGGAAAGACCCTGATGCTGGGAAAGATTGAAGGTGGGAGGAGAAGGGAACAACAGAGGATGAGATGGTTGGATGGCATCACTGACACAATGGACATGAGTTTGAGTAACTCCGGGAGTTGGTGATGGACAGGGAAGCCTGGCGTGCTGCAGTCCACAGGGTCGCAAAGAGTCGGATATGACTGAGTGACTGAATTCAACTGAACTGATATATAAAATACATAACTAATGAGACTCTACCTACTATATCTCACAAGAAACTCTACCCCACACTCCATGGAGATCTAAATGGGAAGGAAATCCAAAAAGGAGGGGATATATGCAAACACACAGCTGACTCACTTTGCTGTACAGCAGAAACTAATACAATATCGTAAGCAAACTATACTCCAATAAAAATAAATAAAATAAAACTAGTGAGGTGGATGAAACTAGAGCCTGTTATACAGAGCAAAGTAAGAAAGAGAAAAACAAATATGGTATATTAACACATATATAGAAATGGCAACCCACTCCAGTATTCTTGCCTGGACACTCCCAGGGACGGGGGAGCCTGATGGGCTGCCCTCTATGGGGTCGCACAGAGTCGGACACGATTGAAGTGACTTAGCAGCAGCAGCAGCAGAGAATCTACAAAAATGGTACTGATGAACCTACTCGTGGGGCAGGAATAGAGACAGGATGCACAGAACAGAGCTGTGCACACAGTGGGAGAGAGAGAGGGTGAGACAAATTGGGAAGCAGCATTGATATATACGCACTAGCATGTGTGACAGATAGCGAGTGGGAAGCTGCTGTATAACACAGGGAGCTCAGCTCGGTGCCCTGTGACAACGTGGAGTGGTGGGTTGGGGTGGAGTTGGGGGGAGGCTCAAGAGAAAGGAGATACCTGTCTACTTACAGCCGATTCACGTTATTGTACAGCAGAAACCAACACAAAATTGTAAAGCAGTTACCCTCCAGTTAAAAAGTTAATAAAATAAAAAGAATCAGCCTGTGTTAAAAGAGCCAAGTTATGTTTTTTCCCCCTATCACTGAGTTCTTTGCTTTCACATTTTAAAAATGTGGGTATGTAGGGGAGACTTCTGTTCTACTCTGGCTGTATCACCTCCATCTCAGACATCAGGATTTTGGATTATTGCCAAGCTGATCTTCCCAAAAACATGGCTGAAATAAGTGAACTGTTGGGAAGATCCCCTGCACAAGGAAATGGCAACCCACTCTAGTATTCTTGTCTGGAGAATCCCATGGATAGAGGAGCCTGGTGGGCTACAGTTGCAAAAGAGTCAGATACAATTTAGCTACTAAACAATATCTTACGCGATCTCTCAGATCATTTGCTGTCACTGAGCGCTCACTTGCCCCCTTTCTTTCATGTCCTATCGGAAAACAGTTGTTTCTCCTTTAGTGTCACGGACTCCCTCTGTTTTCTGTAGTGCTAATGATTGGCTTAATCCTTGGTGTCCTTCTTTTTTCTCTGTATGCCTTTGATTGCTGATCATTCCAATTCCATGGTTTCAACTGTCATTTCATTCATTCACTTCATATGTTAACTTGTTCTGGCCATTTGACTTGCAATCTACTTTGATTTACTGGATTTGTAGAGTATTAATCTGTTGATTTGTTTTCCAAACATTTTAAACTTCTTCTATGCCACAGACACTTTAAATTAATTAATTTTAATTGGAGGATAATTAATTTGCAACATTGTGGTGGGTTTTGCCATATATTGACATGAATCAGCCCCCCACATGTGCACATCTTAGTTTCCCGACCAGGGGTTGAGCTCCAGTCCCCTGCATCGAAAGACAGAGTCTTAACACTTGGGCCACTGGGGAAATCCCTCATTTCAATTTTTTTTTTTCAAAATCGAAATTAATAAATGTTTAATTAAATGTCTAGAAGATATAGCTATGTCAACACATGAACCACAAGTCAATTCACGTTCACATAGTTACATATCACATATATATATTTAAAATTAATTAATTTATAGTAATTGGAGGCTAATTACTTTACAATATTGTAGTGGTTTTTACCATACATTGACATGAATCAGCCATGGGTGTACATGTGTCCCCCTTCCTGAGCCCCCTTCCCACCTCCCTCCCCATCCCATCCCTCCAAGTCATCCCAGTGCACCAGCCCTGAGCACCCTGTCTCATGCATCGAACATGGACTGACGATCTATTTCACATGTGGTAATACACATTTCAATGCTATTGTCTCAAATCATCCCACCCTCGCCTTCTCCCATTGAGTCCAAAAGTCTGTTCTATACATCTGTGTCTCTTTTGCTGTCTCACATACATGGTTATCATTATCATCTTTCTAAATTCCATATACATGCGTTAGTATATTGGTGTTTTTCTTTCTGGCTTACTTCACTCTGTATAATAGGCTCCAGTTTCATCCACCTCATTAGAACCGATTCAAATGTATTCTTTTTAATGGCTGAGTAATATTCCATTGTGTATATGTACCATTGGAGAAGGAAATGGCAACCCACTCCAGTGTTCTTGCCTGGAGAATCCCATGGATGGAGAAGCCTGGTAGGCTGCAGTCCATGGGGTCGCACAGAGTCAGACACGACTGAAGCAACTTAGCAGCAGCATATGTACCACAGCTTTCTTTTCCATTCATCTGCCAATGGACATCTAGGTTGCTTCCATGTCCTGGCTATTGTAAGCAGTGCTGTGATGAACATAGGCTACACGTGTCTCTTTCAATTCTGGTTTCCTCAGTGTGTATGCCCAGCAGTGGGATTGCTGGATCATAAGGCAGTTCTATTTCCAGTTTTTTAAGGAATCTCCGCACTGTTCTCCATAGTGGCTGTACTAGTTTGCATTCCCACCAACAGTGTAAGAGGGTTCCTTTTTCTCCACACCCTCTCCAGAATTTATTGTTTGTAGACTTTTTGATAGCAGCCATTCTGACCGGTGTGAGACCTCATTTCATTTTATATGTAAAGAAATTCAGTGATTTGCTAAAGATTACACTGCTGGTGATGATCAGGGCCAGAAAAATAGTTTTCCTGGTTCCCAAGAATGGATTCTTTTCACTACTTGAGGATCCTGAGGTAAATTCTTTTCAGCTTCTCTTAGCATTTCCAGAAGGATGTTACTGGAGATGTTGTTGTTCACTGGCTAAGTTGTGTCCGACTCTTTCAAACCCCATGGACTTTAGCATGCCAGGCGTCCCTGCCTTTCACTGTCTCCCAGAGTTTGCTCAAACTTGTGTGCATTGAGTTGGTGATGTCAACAAACCATCTCATCCTCTGTCACCCCCTACTCCTCCTCCCCTCAATATTTCCCAGCTTCAGGTCCTTTCTAACGAGTCAGCTCTTCTCATCAGATGGCCAAAGTATTGGACCTTCAGCTTCAGCATCTGTCCTTCCAATGAATATTCAGGGTTGATTTCCTTTAGGATTGACTGATTTGATCTCCCTGCTGTGAGATGTTAACTGATACTCTTTGAAAAAAACCAACAGAAACATAAATTTGGGAAATATAGGAAGTATAAGCGATTTCTTTTCTGCTAGTACTCTCTGAACCTTTGACATGCTACTGTACATTGTGAATATACAATGCTCACCATCATATATAATATTTTCCAGAGGTATTTGACCAGAGAACCAGTGCTTCATAGCCCTTCTCAGGTCTTGTTTCCACCAGAATTAATCTGAGAAACGTCATCCTAGAAAATGGGAACTCTAGATCGCAGCACTAGTTTTTAATCTGTTTCACTCACCAAGAGAAATCTCAACTTAACCATCCCCTGCTTGACTACACAACAACAAGCTTATTATGAGTTGAGTCACGCATCATTTCCAGCTCTTGTCAAATTTTTTTCTTGAGCTCATCCCAGCTGACAGCTCAAGGAGGCCCTAAACTTCTGGCAGAGAACCAGCTGAGTCTGTGTATACATGCTTGGGAAAATCAGATTATTAGTTAATAGGAGCCTCCACATTTGAAGCAGTTGCTAAATTCAAGGCACCAGGGCAAGTATTTTTTATAAAGCATTATCTCATTTAATCCTCATGCCTATCATGGGGAGAAAGTACTAACGTGGGCTCAATTTTACAAATGTGAAAATGAAAGTCCAGCAGAACATGCATGTTATTAAAAAAAGAAACAGACAACAGGCTCCAAATGGAGTCATCTGTGCTAAACCCACGTCACCAAATTGAGACATAGTACCTGACCTAACTGCAGCTTCAACCTCCCCCAAGAATGTAATCACCAGCAAGTCTGGAATTTTCTGGTCAGCACTAGTGAGGTAATTCACCTGATAGACCCATCCTGTCCCCTGAAGGAAGGTGACCCTGGCGGAAATGTTCTGCTCTTTCCTGTTCCCTGCTCTTTCTGTCTATAAAGTCTTCCATTCTATACAGTTCCTTAGATCTCTTTTCTAAGAGATTTGTTAAATGGAAGGATGGCCAATTTACAAATCATTCAGTTCAGTTCAGTTCAGTTGCTCAGTCGTGTCCAACTCTTTGCGACCCCATGGACTGCAGCACGCCAGGCTTCCCTGTCCATCACCAACTCCCGGAGCTTGTTCAAACTCATGTCCATTGAGTCAGTGCTACAAATCATTGAACAAAGTTAGTTAGATCTTTAAATTTACTCAGTTGAATTTCATATTTTAACAGACTGGACGGCGGTGTCACTCCAGTGAACTTCTGATGGCTTGAGAAACAATGAGAAACACAGGCATGAAGTGAAGTCAAGTGAAGTCGCTCAGTCATGTTCAACTCTTTGCGACCCCATGGACTGTAGCCTACAAGGCTCCTCAGTCTATGGAATTCTCCAGGCAAGAACACTGGAGTGGGTTACCATTTCCTCCTCCAGGGGATCTTCCCGACCCAGGGATGGAACGTGGGTCTCCCACATTGCAGGCAGATGCTTTACCGTCTGAGCCACCAGGGAAGCAACACAGGCATGATATCTGACAACCCTTTGAGTTCTCTGTGTTTCTTACCATTTCCCAAGACTGTGGATAAGTTCCTCCCAGTGTCTCTCTGTGTCAAGCTCTTGATCTAATTGACTTTCCAGTCAATGCCCTAATTGACTGGAATCCTGAGTTCCACATCAGAAACTGCTTATCATTAGGGACACAATTTCCCGCTTCATTAGAAAACCTCAGTCTTTGGTTGTGTTCCCACATTTCACGTTGGGAGCTGCTGGCAGCAGGTACCATTCCTCCTTTGCATGGAGTCAGTTCACAGTCCGCGTTCTTGGGGGTCTGCTTTCCTGGCATCCAGTACTCTCCTTAGCTCCAAGTTCCACCCTGAGAATTGATGGTGGTGTGCACAGCACCTTCCCTTGACCAGGCTGCAGTAACATCTCTTGGTTACTACTGGCATGGTGCAGCGCCTGTTTGTTTGTCTTGTTTTGTGTGGATAAAGGTCATTGCTAATGGGAACATTTAAAAGAAAAATGCCGTGAAACCAGTGGGCATGAGTCAAGCAATTAAAAGCTGTTAAGAGTGCCACCTAACCCAAAGGCTCCAGTGTTATGAAAAGCTCATCATTGAATGGGTTAGATTGACACTAGATCACACTCTAACCTCGAGATAATTTCTTGCAATGATGTACATTGCAAAATGCCATACAATTGCCAACACCATACCACATCCCTCTTAGGTATTAATCTGGTTCCAAGAGACCCAAAAGGCTTAGCCAAAAGAAATGGGATTTTTAAATTCAAAAGAGCACATCATTTTCCAACACACACGCTTATTTTATATTTAAAAACGGTAATTCTAGAAACTCTAGATAGTTACAAAAATGGCAAAATCTCGCTTAGAAAAGCCTAGAATTATATTGTTGTTTCATGTCCTGAGAACTTAGCTTGGTAACTGTCAAGCTGTGTGTCAGTGTGCAGTCCTTCAGTCGTGTCTGACTCTTTGTGACCCCATGGACTGTGGCCTGCCAGGCTCCCCTATCCATGGAATTCTCTAGGCAAGAATACTGGAGTGGGTAAGCCATTCCCTTCTTCAGGGCATCTTCCTGACCCAGGGATCGAACCGTATCTCTCTGCATCTCCTGTGTTGGTGGACGGGATCTTTATCACTGTGCCACCTGGGAAGATGCTTGAGAGCCCCCAGTATGAGCAGGCATAAATGTGGGTTGAAATCCATTTGCAGCTAAGGGTCCCAAGAAACTGCTGTCAGGAGTATTCTGATGGAATAAGTTCATTTAAGAAGTACACTTGAAAATTGTTGTTGTTCAGTCACCAAGTCATGTTTGACTCTTCGTGACCCTATGGATTGCAGCACGCCAGGCCACCCTGTCCGCCACTATCTCCTGGAGTTTGCTCAAGTCCATGTCCATTGAATCGATGATGTTACCCAATCATCTCATCCTTGTTGCCCTCTTCTCCTTCTGTCCAGTCTTAACAGCATCAAAGTCTTTTCCAATGAGTCAGCTCTTCGCATCAGGTGGCCAAAGTATTGGAGCTCAGCTTCAGCATCAGTCCTTCTAATGAATATTCAGGGTTGATCTCCTTTAGAATGGACTGGTTGGATCTCCTTGCAGTCCAAGGGACTCTCAAGAGTCTTCTCCAACACCACAGTTCAAAAGCATCAATTCTTCTGTGCTCTGCCTTCTTCATTGTCCAGCTCTCACATCTGTAATGACTACTGGAAAGACCAAAGACCGTGTCCTTGACTATACGGACACTTGAAAGTAAGGCTTCCAAAATGAAACAAGTAGAATATGACACCTATTTTTTAAGGCGTTCTTTTTTCCCTGTTATTTATTCATTTATCTATTTTTGGCTGCTCTGGGTCTTTGTTGCTGTGTGGGCTTTCTCTAGTTGTGCCGAGTGGGGGCTACTCTCTAGTTGGGGTCCATGGACTTCTCCTTGAGGTGGCTTGTCTTGCTGTGGAGCACAGGCTCTATGCGCTCAGGCTTCAGTAGTTGCAGCACAGGGGCTCAGTAGTTGTGGCGCATGCGCTAGTTGCTCCCTGACATGTGAGATCTTCCTGGACCAGGAATCAAACCCACGCCCCCTGCATTGCCAAGGGGATTCTTAACCACTGGATCACCATGGAAGTTCTAGGCTAACTATTTTAATTGGTGTGCAAACTCCCCCAGAAGATTTCAAGATTCTAAAAATAGCTTCACTGAGAGATTCTTTGCTAAAGGGTAATGAAAAATTAAAAGACATACAAGGTGAGAGGTACCCAAAACGAAAGGCTGTAAGACCAACACAACTGCAGCTCGTCTCTACTTTCATTTGAGTAGTCTGTCAGTACAGGAGCTGCAAAGAGACACGGGTTCAATCCCTGGGTCAGGAAGGTCCCCTGGAGAAGGAAATGGCAACCCACTCCAGTATTCTTGCCTGGAAAATCCCATGGACAGAGGAGCCTGGTGGGCTACAGTCCATAGGGTCACAGAGAGTCGGGCATGACTGAGCGACTGTATGCACACATGCAGAGTCATTCTAGTAATCCTTAGTCTGAACTATCCTTCCTCTCTGAAGAGACTGTGACTATAAAAAAAGCCCACCAGCTTAGCGGTCTTGCAGACGCCCCTCCACGTATCTATCCTTGAAGGAGGACCCCTGTAAGGGTCCCTCCAAAAGTTGATGGGACTCTGGGATTTTCTGGTAAAGTGCTATGTTATTCCTTTAAACACTCAGGGAAAAGCTAAATTAAAATTAATGGAAAACTTTGCCAAACTGTGGTAGATACTGAAGCTACAGGAAAGAGGATCCTGGGGAAATTGGTAGAAACCAGACAAGGGTGAAAATTCTTACCAGAGTCAGCGCTCCCAAGTCTTTGCAGTATCCAAACACTTTGCAGTGAAAGCGTCTGGGATTCCCAGGTGGTGCTAGTGGTAAAGAACCTTCTTGCCAGTGCAGGACCCAGGGTTGAGTCCCTGGGTTGGGAAGATCCCCGGGAGAAGGAAATGGCAAGCCACTCCAGTATTCTTTCCTGGAGAATTCCATGGACAGAGGAGCCTCGCCGGCTACAGTCCATGGGGCCACAGAGAGCTCTCTCACATCTTTGTAGTATCCAGTAGAGAGAGGAAAATACCTTCTGCACCCTTTATGTGGATGCCTCTTGAGTCCATCATGTTGTTCAATATTGCCATAAATATATACTGTTTGTCCTGGCTGAAACCTGACAAGATATTTAAAGGGTTTGTTTTTTTTTAAAGTAACTTTATAGTCAGATACATATTTGTCAGAAATTGGAAACTGATCTTCAGCGTCTGATAGGAATCTTTTTTGGTTTCCTCCCCTAACCTAAAATGAAACTATGAACCCAGAGGGAAAGAAAAGTCTTCTAAAGCCTTTGTGAAAGGATTTATTAAAA
Organism: Bos indicus x Bos taurus; assembly: GCF_003369695.1. NCBI lineage: Eukaryota > Metazoa > Chordata > Mammalia > Artiodactyla > Bovidae > Bos > Bos indicus x Bos taurus. The sequence goes on along the minus strand of NC_040084.1, from coordinate 19,676,517 downwards.
TATTCCAAAGACAAACAGCTCTAAATCCAGGACGCAGAAATCTTTTGATTTTATCTTAGTTAGGAATCTCCCTGATATTAACAGCAACACAACAACCACAAATTAAAGATAATGTAGTTGGATGGGGATGAATCTATGATGTAATTTAGGTTGAACTCCAATTGTTTAAGGAATTGAGAGCAACTGTTCTTAGCTTACAAATCCTTGCAAAACTAGAAATGCAACTCTAGAGGCAATTAAAAATCTGTCTGTTCCTTTTTACCAATTCTCAAACGTCCTCTGTTTATCTCAGTTCATTTCAGTCACTCAGTTGTGTCTGACTCTTTGCAAACCCATGGACTGCAGCATGCCAGGCCTCCCTGTCTCAAAAGGCTTGTAAATATTGTGAAAATTCTCGCCTTAGGAAACCAAAGCCTTTCTTTGGGAAAATTGCATTTTTTCCTTCTTTTTTCTCTGTACTTTTGAGACCTAAGTGTAAGTCTCTTACACACTTCAGGGAGATAACTCTTATCAGAAGGAAAACTAGAAGGGGAAAGGTCACTTGAAACTTAGGCAAATAAAATTTTTATAAATATCTCCTCCACAAATATTAGTAAAAACTTTAGCTATCTGAGCAGGTATTTTAACTTATTCTATCTACCAAAAAAAGAACTTAGATCCAACTTCTTTTATAACTAGTGAGTTTTGTATCACTGTAACTGATTCATGGCAGTACTTTTTAAATTACTGCCATATATATAACCATCTTCCCAGGTGGCTTAGTGGTAAATATATGTATATACATATATATATAATAGATGTGTGATATGTTATATTTTCTACCTCTAGATGGTATTACCAAAATTAACTTGTAAAAGAACTCTATTTTTTTAATTTTTCTAAAGAAAATTAAGCACTTAAATGGAGAAGGCAATGGCACCCCACTCCAGTACTCTTGCCTGGAAAATCCCATGGACAGAGGAGCCTGGTAGGCTGCAGTCCATGGGGTCACTAAGAGTCGGACACGACTGAGCGACTTCACTTTCAGTTTTCACTTTCATGCATTGGAGAAGGAAATGGCAAGCCACTCCAGTGTTCTTGCCTGGAGAATCCCAGGGACAGGGGAGCCTGGTGGGCTGCCGTCTATGGGGTTGCACAGAGTCGGACACGACTGAAGCGACTTAGCAGCAGCAGGAGTAGAACAGCCACTGAACTTGGAGTTACATGATTAAGTTAACATTTCCCAGATTACTCAGTGGTAAAGAATCCGCCTGCCAATGCAGGGGACATGGGTTTGAGTGTTTTCCTTTGTTCCTTTGTGCTCACTTCTCTGATTAAACTTATTCTTTGGCTAAAGTTTTTCCACAGAAAGAAGGCAGGCTGAGGACATGGGGGGAAGGACCAAAGGGTCCTGCTCAGTAGCACGTCCACTTACTGGTACTTACGGCTGCATGCCCAGCTCCCAGTTCAGTGGCTAGCATGAACCAAGGGCTTAAGAAATCTCTGTTGGATAGAAATTGGATTGCATGATATAGAAACAATGGAGCAAATGAAGAAAAGTATCAAACAACACAGTCTCTTCACTGCACCCAGGAGGAGAAAAATCACATCGCTCTTTGGAATTTCTGGAATGATTTTGAGAGCTGTGTGTTTCACCAGGTCATAATTTCCCTGTTGGCTCATGGAATTAGAGAATCAGTCACTACAGCTGGGATGGGCTGGCATCATCACCACTCTTTGTTGTCTCTCTGTTATTACATAATGGCATTGCAGCAGGCATGAGTAAGGCATACTTACACAATCCTGAGTTTCTTGAAGAAGAAGTGCCTGTTAATCATATATCAACTCCTCACCAGCCCAACAGGTAGATTTAATCTTGGATATTTAAGTAGATGACATGTCAGCAATATAGACAGAAGTTTTATAAGGAAAGAAATAAAAAGAAGAGGTAAAAATCATTTTCCAGGTAGCTTATTCAATTGCAAGAGAGACAAATTGCTAACATGATGACAGGGAAGTGAATCGGTGTATTAGACGAGTTTCTCACACCAATATCAGATAACGAAGTATACATATTGTGGGTGATGATTAAAGAAGAAAACAGTAATCATTTAAGAGTAGGAATGGTGTGAATAACCAAGGATTAAATAGGAAAAGCAATAGATTGTTGGCGGGAAATGCACACTTAGTCAAAGGGCTTGAAACTATCCTTTTTTAGTTCTGTTCTTTAATTTATTAGTTTTTACAATTGAAGTATAATTGATTTTCAATGTTGTGTTGATTTCTGCTGGACAGCAAAGTGATTCAGTTAAACATATATGTACTCTGTTTCGTATTCTCTTCCATTATGATTTATTACAGGATATTGAATGCGGTTCCCTGACAGCCGTGTCGGACTCTTTGTGACCCCATGGACTATACAGTCCATGGAATTCTCCAGGCCGGAATACTGGAGTGGATAGCCTATCCCTTCTCCAGTGGATCTTCCTGACCCAGGAATCGAACCAGGGTTTCCTGAATTGCAGGTGGCTTCTTTACCAACTGAACTACCAGGGAAGCCCGCTCTGTGTGGTAGAGTAGGCCATTATTGTCTATCCAATCTATAAATTTTAAGTCTAATCAGGTGACCACCACATGATTCAACAAAATGGGATTCAAAAACTCCTTATCTGCTTTCAAAAAATTCTGCACTTCTTAAAGCTGAAGATATTCAAAAGAGTGTTGCTGACTCCCTTTCCACTCATGTGTCCATTCACATAAGCCCCAGTGTGCACGTGATTGTTTCCACAACAGGAACATCTCGATGATCTGTTTCACTTTTATTTATTGACTTAATTTTACTCAGACTCTTTATGGACAGAATTTGAGGAGGTGTGCATGCTAAGTTGCTTCAGTTGTGTCTCACTCTTTGCAACCCTATGGACTGTAGTCTGCCAGGCTCCTCTGTCCATGGGATTTTCCAGGCAAGATTACTGGATTGGGTTGCCATGCCCTCCTCCAGGGGACCTTCCTGGAATCGAACCCATGTCTCTTTTGCCTCTTGTATAGGCAGGCGGGTGTTTTACCACTAGCGCCACCCGGGAAGCCCAAGGTTAATGAAAGCAAGCAGTTCTTATTCAACCTGTTCACAACTCCTAGCATAGCCTGAAGCACGGTAAGCAGTTTAAAAATGCATGTTTAAGGAATGAATATAGGATCTACGGCCTTCCCTGGTAGCTCAACTGGTAAATCCACCTGCCGTGCAGGAGACCCCAGTTCAATTCCTGGGTCGAGAAAATCCCCTGGAGAACAGATAGGCTACCCACTCCAGTAATCTTGAGCTTCTCTGGTGGCTCAGATGGTAAAGAATCTGCCTGCAATGCAGGAGACCTGGGTTCGACCCCTCGGTCGGAAAGACCCTCTGCAGGAGGGCATGGCAATTCACTCCAGTACTTTGGTCTAGAGAATCCCATGGACAGAGGGGCCTGGCAGGCTGCAGTCCTTGAGGCTGCACAGAGTCGGATGTGACTGAGGCGACTAGGCCGCAGCAGCACAGGATCTAAATGACTAAGGAAAAAATCTAGTTAAAATAGTCATTACTATATTTTGGTTCCAAAATCATTCTTTTCATGAGGCTAACAATTCCTTGGAAGGCATGTAGGTTCTATTCCTTATATAATCTAGTATCAAGTGGAATTACTGGTTTTAGGAGCTTATGTCTCTACTGGGGCTGTAAGTAGCCAAATGCCAGTGAAATGCCATAGAAAACATCACCAGTTCCATCACCAAGTACCTTAACTTTTCCTTTCTTGACAAAGTTACACTAAAATAATAACAATAACTTTTATTAGAAAATTCCCTTAAAAATGTAGCAGAATTTAGAAGAGGAATGGATGTGAGAGAACATCACATCACTGAGTTTCAAATGTGCTAAAAATGCAGATTCCCGGGTCCCTCTCCAGTCCTACAAGATCAGAATATTCAGGAGATGAGGCATGAAAACGTACATACTTTAAAAACTAAGTAATATTTTCAGAAGCACTGCCATCTCCTTTGTCATCTAAAGGACCTTTGTCTAGAGGGGCGAGCTGATGAGACTCAGGATGCAGAGTTCAGAGTTCCAGGCAAGCAGGACAGAGTCATTCTTCTGCCTCTTTCCCATCCACTGTTCAGCGGACCCTTCCATATTTTCTCTTGATGCTTGCTTCTTGATTTCTAGCATCCATTCCCTAATGATTTGATCCTCCTTCTAAGCACACAAGTAGCCTCCTCTGGTATTCAAGGATCAGTGCCATACACTGGCAAGAGATGCTTGGCAGATGTGGGTTTGTGTCTTGGCACTCGCTGAATAACCTTGGTCAAGTTACTCCACTTCTTTAACCTGTCATTTCCACATCTGTAAACACTTGTGCAGTAATAATCTCACAGCATTACTATGTGCTCTGGACTGAAAGTTTGTGTAGACCCTTGCAGACTTGTAACTTTTAAGTCCTGGCTCTCAATATAATAGCATTTGGAGGTGGGACTTTGGGGAGGTAATTAGATTTAGATGAGGTCATAAGGATGGGACCTCCATGATGGGATTAGTGCCCTTAGAAGGGAATGAATAGAATAAAGCTCTTTCTCTCTCCTCCATGTGTGGGTATCTTCAAGCCAGGAAAAGGACTCTCACCAAGAACCTGAACATGTTAACACCCCAAGCTTGGTTTTCCAGCCTCTAGAACTGTGCGTAATAAATATCTGTTGTTTAAGCCACTCAGGCTAAGGCATTTTTGTTGCAAGAGCCTGAGCTGACTAATATACCATGAATGAAATAAAATGTATTTAAGTAATATTTTAAAAAATGAAGAAAAATAAAGTCACCTTGTCCCCTGTTCAGTTCAGTCTCTCAGTCATGTCTGACTCTTTGCGACCCCAAGAACTGCAGCACACCAGGCCTCCCTGTCCATCACCAACTCCCAGAGCCTACCCAAACTCAGGTCTATTGAGTTGGTGATGCCCTCCAACCATCTCATCCTCTGTCGTCCCCTTCTCTTCCCACCTTCAATCTTTCGCAGCATCAGGGTCTTTTCAAATAAGTCAGCCCTTTGCACCAGGTAGCCAAAGGACTGGAGTTTCAGCTTTAGCATCAGTCCTTCCAATGAACACCCAGGATTGATCTCCTTTAGGATGGACTGGTTGGTTCTCCTTGTAGTCCAAGGGACTCTCAAGAGTCTTCTCCAAAACAGTTCAAAAGCATCAATTCTTCGGTGCTCAGCTTGCTCTATAGTCCAACTCTCACATCCATACATGACCACTGGAAAAACCATAGCCTTGACTAGACGGACATTTGTCAGCAAAGTAATGTCTCTGCTCTTGAATATGCTGTCTAGGTAGGTCATAAGTTTTCTTCCAAGGAGTAAGCGTCTTTTAATTTCATGGCTGCAGTCACAGTCTGCAGTGATTTTGGAGCCCAGAAAAATAAAGTCAGCCACTGTTTCCACTGTTTCCCCATCTATTTGCCATGAAGTGATGGGACCGGATGCCATGATCTTAGTTTTCTGAATGTTGAGCTTTAAGCCAACTTCTTCACTCTCCTTTTTCACTTTCATCAAGAGGCTTTTTAGTTCCTCTTCACTTTCTGCCATAAGGGTAGTGTTATTTGCATATCTGAGGTTACTGATATTTCTTCCAGCAATCTGGAGCCAGCATTTCACATGATGTACTCTGCATATAAGTTAAATAAACAAGGTGACAATATACAGTCTTGACGTACTTCTTTTCCTATTTGGAACCAGTCTGTTGTTCCATGTCCAGCTCTAACTATTGCTTCCTGACTTGCATACAGGTTTCTCAAGAAGCAGGTCAGGTGGTCTGGTATTCCTATCTCTTTCAGAATTTTCCATAGTTTCTTGTGATCCACCCCGTCAAAGGCTTTGGCATAGTCAATAAAGCAGAAATAGATGTTTCTGGAACTCTCTTGCTTTTTCGATGATCCATTGGACATTGGCAATTTGATCTCTGGTTCCTCTGCCTTTTCTAAAACCAGTTTGAACATCTGAAAGATCATGGTTCATGTATTGCTGAAGCCTGACTTGGAGTATTTTGAGCATTACTTTACTAGCGTGTGAGATGAGTACAATTGTGCAGTAGTTTGAGCATTCTTTGGCATTGTCTTTCTTTGGGATTGGAACGAAAACTGACCTTTTCCAGTCCTGTGGCCACGGCTGAGTTTTCCAAATTTGCTGACATATTGACTGCAGCACTTTCCCAGCATCATCTTTTAGGATTTAAAATAGCTCAATTGGAATTCTATCACCTCCACTAGCTTTGTTCGTAGTGATGCTTTCTAAGGCCCACTTGACTTCACATTCCAGGATGTCTGGCTCTAGGTCCATGATCACACCATCACGATTATCTGGGTCGTGAAGATCTTTTTTGTACAGTTCTTCTGTGTATTTTTGCCACCTCTTCTTAATATCTTCTGCTTCTGTTAGGACCATACCATTTCTGCCCTTTATTGAGCCCATCTTTGCATGAAATGTTCCCTTGGTGTCACTAATTTTCTTGAAGAGATCTCTATCTTTCCCATTCTATTGTTTTCCTCTATTTCTTTGCATTGATCACTGAGGAAGGCTTTCTTATCTCTCCTTGCTATTCTTTGGAACTCTGCATTCAGATGCTTATATCTTTCCTTTTCTCCTTTGCTTTTCACTTCTCTTCTTTTCACAGCTATTTGTAAGCCCTCCTCAGACAGCCATTTTGCCTTTTTGCATTTCTTTTTCTTGGGGATGGTCTTGATCCCTGTCTCCTGTACAATGTCACAAACCTCAGTCCATAGTTCATCAGGCACTCTGTCTATCAGATCTCATCCCTTAAATCTATTTCTCACTTCCACTGTATAATTATAAGGGATTTGATTTAGGTCATGCCTGAATGGTCTAGTGGTTTTCCCCACTTTCTTCAATTTAAGTCTGAATTTGGCAATAAGGAATTCATGATCTGAGCCACAGGCAGCTCCTGGTCTTGTTTTTGCTGACTGTATAGAGCTTCTCAATCACTGGCTGCAAAGAATATAGTCAATCTGATTTTGGTGTTGGCCATCTGGTGATGTCCATGTGTAGAGTCTTCTCTTGTGTTGTTGGAAGAGGGTGTTTGCTATGACCAGTGCGGTCTCTTGGCAAAACTCTATTAGCCTTTGCCCTGCTTCATTCTGTACTCCAAGGCCAAATTTGCCTGTTACTCCAGGTGTTTCTTGACTTCCTACTTTTGCATCCCAGTCCCCATAATGAAAAGGACATCTTTTGGGGGTTTTAGTTCTAAAAGGTCTGGTAGGTCTTCATAGAACTGTTCAAGGTCAGCTTCTTCAGCATTACTGGTTGGGGCATAGACTTGGATTACTGTGATATTGAATGATTTGCCTTGGAAATGAACAGAGATCATTCTGTCATTTCTGAGATTGCATCCAAGTACTGCATTTCAGACTCTTTTGTTGACTATGATGGTTACCCCTTAATACTCACCCTTTAATACTGCCACTGATGTCCTGGGCTCTTACCACCAGACTTCTGTCATTAAAGTCTCTACCTGCCTTCCCTACTAAAGCCAGTGTGCTCTGCAGCAGGTAATCTTTGGTGTGGAGATGGTTATGATAGATATAGTTTCATTCATTTATTCAACAAGCAGTCATCAGTTCAGTTCAGTTTAGTCACTGAGTCATGTCCGACCCTCTGTGACCCTATGGAGTGCAGCACACCAGGCCTCCCTGTCCATCACCAACTTCCAAGGCTTGCTCAAACTCATGTCCATTGAGCCAGTTCAGTTCAGTTCAGTTGCTCAGTCATGTCCCAGTCTTTGCAACTCCATGGACTGCAGCACACCAGGCATCCCTGTCCATAACCAACTCCCAGAGCTTACTCAAACTCATATCCATCAGTGATGCCATCCAACCATCTCATCCTCTGTCATCCCCTTCTCCTCCTGTCTTCAATATTTCCCAGCATCAGGGTCTTTTCAAATGAGTCAGCTCTTCGCATGAGGGCCAAAGTATTGGAGTTTCAGCATCAGTCTATTTCCTTTAAGATCAACTGTTTAGGTCTCCTTACAGTCCAAGGAACTCTCAAGAGTCTTCTACAACACCATACTTCAAAAGTATCCGTTCTTCAGTGCTCAGCTTTCTTTATAGTCCAACTCTCACATCCATACATGACTATAAAAATGACCATAAAAAAAATGGGTTCAATTGAGCCACTGATGCCATCGAATTATCTCATGCTCAGTTGTCCCCTTCTCCTCCTGCCTTTGATCTTTCCCATCATCAGGGTCTTTTCCAATGAGTCAGTTCTTCACATAAGGTGGCCAAAGTATTGGAGTTTCAGCTTCAGGATCAGTCCTTCCAATGAATATTCAGGACTTATTCCCTTTAGGATTGACTCATTTGATCCCCTTGCTGTCCAGGGGACTCTCAAGAGTCTTCTCCAACACCACAGTTCAAAAGCATCATTTCTTCAGTGCTCAGCCTTCTTTATGGTCCAGATCTCACATCCATACATGACTACTGGAAAAAAGATAGCTTAGACTAGACAGACCTTTGTTGGCAAAGTAATATCTCTGCTATTTAATATACTATCTAGGTTGGCCATAGGTTTTCTTCCAAGGAGCAAGTGCCTTTTAATTTCATGGCTGCAGCCACCGTCTGCAGTGATTTTGGAGCCCAGGAAAATAAAGTCTGTCACTGTTTCCATTGTTTCCCCATCTATTTGCCATGAAGTGATGGGACTGGATACCATGATCTTCGTTTTCTGCATGTTGAGCTTTAAGCCAACTTTTTCACTCTCCTCTTTCACTTTCATCAAGAGGATCTTTAGTTCCTCTTTGCTTTCTGCCATAAGTGTGGTTTCATCTGCATATCTGAGGTTATTGATATTTCTCCTGGCAATCTTGATTCCAGCTTGTGCTTCTTCCAGCCCGGCATTTCTCATGATGCACTCTGCATAGAAGTTAAATAAGCAGGGTGACAATATACAGCCTTGACATACTCCTTTCCCAATTTGGAACCAGTCTGTTGTTCCATGTCTGGTTTTAACTTTTGCTTCTTGACCTGCGTACAGATTTCTCAGGAGGCAGGTAAGGTGGTCTGGTATTCCCATCTCTTTAAGAATTGTCCACAGTTTGTTGTGATCCATATAGTCAAAGGCTTTGGCATAGTCAATGAAGCAGAAGTATATGTTTTTCTGGAACTCTCGTGCTTTTTTGATGATCCAGTGGATGTTGGCAATTTGATCTCTGGTTCCTCTGCTTTTTCTAAATCTAGCTTGTACATCTATCTGGAAGTTCTTGGTTCACATACTGTTGAAGCCTGGCTTGGAGAATTTTGAGCATTACTTTGGTAGTGTGTGAGATGAGTGGAATTGTATGGTAGTTTGAGCATTCTTTGGCATTGCCTTTCTTTGGGATTGGAATGAAAACTGACATTTTCCAGTCCTGTGGCCACTGTTGAGTTTTCCAAATTTGCTGGCATGCTGAATGCAGCACTTTCACAGCATCATCTTTTAGGATTTGAAGTGGCTCAGCTGGAATTCCACCACCTCCACTAGCTTTGTTCATAGTGATGCTTCCTAAGGCCCATTGACTTCACACTCCTGGATGTCTGGCTCTAGGTGTGTGATCACACTATCATGATTATCTGGGTCATTAAGACTTTTTTGTACAGTTCTTCTGTGTATTTTTGCCACCTCTTCTTAATATCTTCTGCTTCTGTTATGCCTGGGTGGTTTCTGTCCTTTATTGTGCCCATCTTTGCACAAAATGTTCCCTTGATGTCTTTAATTTTCTTGAAGAGATATCTAGTCTTTCCCATTCTATTGTTCCCTTTATTTCTTTGCATTAATCACTTAGGAAGTCCTTCAAGGAACTCAGGGTGTAATCTGGGAGTAATTTCTGGATCCTAGAAACTGTGCTCTGCTTCCATTCCACAATCTTTGACATTACCCTTGTTTCATGAAACAGTACAAGCCAGCCATGTCCTGTAAAACAGACTCATATTTATCAATCCTTCCATGCAGGTCCAAGTCCAGTCATAAGTTGAGCATGTTAAGAGTGGAAATGAGGGTTTCCTTTGTGGCTCAGTGGTAGAGAATCTGCCTGCCAATGTAGGAGACACTGATTCAAGCTCTGGACCAGAAAGATTCATATTTCACAGAGCTATTAAACTTGTGTGCCACAACTATTAAGCCAGTGCTCTACATCCGTCTATTCAAGGCTATGGTTTTTCCTGTAGTCATGTATGGATGTGAGAGTTGGACTGTGAAGAAGGCTGAGTGCTAAAGAATTGATGCTTTTGAACTGTGGTGTTGGAGAAGACTCTTGAGAGTCCCTTGGACTGCAAGGAGATCCAACCAGTCCATTCTGAAGGAGATCAGCCCTGGAATTTCTTTGGAAGGAATGATGCTAAAGCTGAAACTCCAGTACTTTGACCACCTGATTCGAAGAGTTGACTCATTGGAAAAGACTCTGATGCTGGGAGGGATTGGGGGCAGGAGGAGAAGGGGACGACGGAGGATGAGATGGCTGGATGACATCACTGACTCGATGGACGTGAGTCTGAGTGAACTCCGGGAGTTGGTGATGGACAGGGAGGCCTGGCGTGCTGTGATTCATGGGGTCGCAAAGAGTCGGACACGACTGAGCGACTGAACTGAACTGAACTACAGACAGACTGTCATTACTGAGCCCATGTGACCTAGAGCCTGTGCTCTGCAACAAGATAAACTACTGTAATGAGAAGCCCCCACGCTGCAATTAAAGCATAACTTCTGCTCACTGCAACTAGAGAAAAGCCCACATAGCAAAGACCCAGCACAGTCAAATATAAACACATAACAAATAAATAAATAAGACTTAAATGTTAAGGGAAAAAACGATGGAAATGAAATGTAAGACCAAATTCCACAGTCGTGGCTGACGGTAAGCACTTCAGCTTTTTCTTCTCCTGATACTGCAGTCACTCCCCGAGAGTAAGAGCAGGTTTCTTCTTTATTTTTAATTCAAAGCCACTAGTGAATTTCCAGTTCATTTAAATGTATCTGAGTGCCAGGCACATTATAGATAAGAGTCTCTTGAGCTTGAAGTCTAAAGGAACACACTTTGACAAATCACTCGGGGTCAACGGGAAGAAGGGCTTGGATTTCTCCCCCCGCAGGAGATGACAACAGCGATCCCACAGTCATCAGTGACGGAAGGAGTGCAGCCCAAGGCTTAGACCGTCACCATCAGCGCAAGCTATTCCAGAGGTACTCTTCCAGTGTACTTTTAATAGAAGAAAGGGAATCTTCATTTCTGCTACTGGAAGCAGGGCCACTTTCTTGCGCAAGGGCTCCGAGGAAAATGGATCTCGGTTTAGTCAGCTATAAGCTTGGCAGGTCCCTTTTCCTGTCCTCCAGGACCACCGTGAGAATGTGGACTCAGGAGCATCTTACCCCAGGCCGGCTGCCCGCTCGGCTGGTGTGATGTCCGTGATGGCCACTAGAGGGCGATGAGCTTCCGGACAACCACGGTGCCTGAGAGACCACGGTGGTCCCCGGAGCCCAGGGCCCCTCTGACCCGGCTCAGGTGTGTTTAGAACGCCCTGGAAACAGAAGGCACGAAAACAGTTAAAGACAGGATTTCCAGGCAAAATACAGGACCCAAGTTAAATCTGAATTTTAGACAAATAACAAATACAAATGTTAAATCACTGTTTATTTAAAATTCAGATTTAACCACGTGTTGTGTATTTTTCTTCTCTAAATATGACAGCCCTCATCAAAGGCCAAAGGGGCCTGGAAAGAATGAAAACCTTTCTAGGGGATGGGAGGCGAGGGGCGGGAGGCGGGGGTGGGGTGGGGGCAGGGCGGAGAGACAGTTTTTACTGCCTTCTTATTTCTTGAATCTAGAACAAAGCTTTGCATCCTTCAGACTGGAAAGCCTTATTCTCTCCACAGTTGGCAGAAAAGCAGAGTTGCACCCTGAAGCTGTGGCTAGGAGAAACATGTATTCTCTACACCAGAACACCTCCATGATCTTTTCCATGGACAAATGGATCATCAAAGTCCTTCCTATGTTCAGAATTTCTCCAAAAGGTGTAAATATTTTTTAAAGAGAACATCCCAGCTCAGGATGCCATAACATGAGCTCATGGTGAGGGCTCGTTTCTTGGTTTGCAATAGCCACCATCTTACTGTGTCTTCACATGGAGGGGAAAAAGCTCTGTTCCCTACATCCCCTTTAAAGGCACTAATCCCATTATGGGGCCTCAGCCTCAGGATCTCATTGCACCCTAATCACCTCCCAAAGACCCACTTCCAAGTACCACCATCGCCTTGGGGTTAGGGCTTCAACATATGGCTTCTGAAAGGATAAAAATATTCAGCCCATAGCAGAGGAAAAGAAGGAAAGCTCTGTCAGTGAACTTCTTGAAAGATTGCTGGGCAACCTGTGGGAAATCAATACCAGGCGAGAAAAAGGTATAGATTTAAAAGCCCAGGTTGACAAGCAACAGGCAACGAAGGGAACCAGGTGTGAAGACAAGAAAAATGAGGACCCCCAAGAAAAGGAGGGCTGGGGTTATAATTGCTACATTTCCAGTTGATGCTGTTGTCCAGTCCTGGAGTCCTTTTGAGGGTGCACTGAGGATCTGAATCCGTGGCTCATAGCAAGTTAACAGTAACTTCGGAGGCCCCCAGTGCACGGTCATGAATTGCTATTCATCAGTGATAAGTCTTCTCACACTGAAGGAAGTCAGTCAGTCTCAAGGAGCATTTTTATTTCTCTGAGCACTTAGAAAATGCCCTTTGTGTCCTAATAAAGGGGCCTTGTGCTCACCGTCAGCCAGCACGTCTCTCCAAGCTTTGCTTCTTTCCTTGTTTCATCTTCAGAGGTTACAAAGATACATGAAATAACGAGAAGGTTCTTAGGACAAATGTCTTTACAAGCATCACAGAAGGAAGCATTTCTTCTTTGCTTCCTTTGCCCCAAGGTCGGTATCAAGCAGAGTTCCTAATTGCTGGAAGAAGCTGCATCTGAGAGGACATTTAAATGACCTTGAAGTCACAGCACCATCCTGCACTCCTGCAGGTTGAGCATTTTCCCAAAACAATTGTGAAGCTGGTGATGTTAATATCGAATTAAAGCAGCAGGGGGCACAATTTCTTCACAATGTGCTGGGCTTTTTTGTTATTATTAGGAAAAGAGAGAAAAAAAAAAAAAAAGACCCACCTAAGCTGTTTCTTTGTGCTGTTTTTGAGATCAACCCTACCGGGTAAATAATCCAGATCTCAAAATGTCACACACGTATTCATTTTACACAGAAAAAGGCAAACTAAGCCATCTAAGAGGAGTAGGTGAATTTACTGACAGTGCCCTGCTAATGATATCATTTCTGCACTAGTAATTCTTTATTTTTATTTTTTAAATAAACAGTCATAGAGTGAGAATGTGTAGGACTGTACTGTACGTGCAAAGTCCTGCAGGCAAAGGCTTTTTTAAAAATTTATTTCAAGTTTCTCCCTAGAAACTCCGAGCATGGTGGTGACCCCCATTCTCCGGGGCTCTAGAAAATTAGAAGGCAGATTTCAAACGATTGATTTCATCAAGATTTGTGGCAGTTACCGGCAGGGGTTGTGTTTGGTACCTGTCTTGCGTTTTGAGACAGGTTGTGTGTTTAGAATACCTCCGAATTAGGTTGACGGTATTTTCTTTTGGATTTGCTAAAACGGAGTAGGAATCAGTGCACTTGACTCGTAGCTGCGTTCATATGTGTATACATATACATACACTGTTCATGTACAGAGCCCTGCTGCCAGCTCCCGCATTGTCCCACACTCAGTGCTATCTTGAATTAATCACCTTATTTCTTTTGGCTTTCATTTTATTATCTTCAAAAGCGAAAACAGCTTATCCCCACACAAGAATACTGAAGATTCTGAAAATCTCACCATGCATGCATGCTAAGTTGCTCAGTCGTGTCCATCTCTTTGCGATCCCATGGACTGTAGCCTGCCAGGTTCCTCTGTCCATGAGGTTTTCCAGGCAAGAATACTGGAGTGGGTTGTCATGCCCTCCTCCAGGGGATCTTCCTGACCCAGGGATCGAACCTGTGTCCCTTATGTTTTATGCACTGGCAGACAGGTTCTTTACCACTAGAGCCACCTTTAATCACTGAAGAGGTCACCTTAGCAAACTCTTTGGGCTTCCCTGGTGGCTCAGCAGTAAAGAATCTGTCTGCAATGCAGGAGACAAGGGTTTGATCCCTGGTTTGGGAAGATTCCCCTGGAGTAGGGCATGGCAGCCCACTCCAGTATTTTTACCTGGAGACTCCCATGGACAGAGGTGCCTGGCAGGAGACAGTCCATGGGGTCTCAGAGTCAAATACAACTGAAGCAACTGTGCAAGAGCTCTTTAAAATAATTCTTACTAAATTCAGTACTAATAACAGCCCACACTTGCACAGAACTACTTCTGTTTCAAGTTTGAATTTTTTTTTTTTTTTGCATTTATCAACTCATCAAATTCTTCTTCAGAGGGGTTAAGAAATTTGCCCAGATTCACTGATTTTGTAAAAGGTGCAGCAGAGAAACAAAGACACACACTGGCTCTAAAACTTATGGGCAAGATGTAGGATTTAAAAATTTTAATTTTTGGAATATGTAATAATTCACAGGTTTTAAAAGCCAAAATGGTACACAGTGAGAAGTTTTGGTTCCACTCCATCCACCCAGTTCTGCCATCTGCTCACTCCCTTGCAGTACACACAACCGGTATTTTCTGCAATTACAAACAAAAACAAATGTGAAAGTCTATCCTCCCCTTCATGAAACAGAAAGCATTGCATTGTGGTCACTATGCTAAACTTTGCTTTTCCACTGAACCATTTGCCCTGGGACCTTCCCAGAACACAACAGAGAAGGCATCCTCCTTTGAATTCAGCTGCATAGTATTCCATTGTGAGGACCTACCATAGTTTACTTATTTATTTTTGAAAGATTATTAATTAATTCATTTATTTATATTTTTTGGCTGCGCTGAACAGCATGTGGGGTCCTAGTTCCCCAACCAGGGATCAAACCCTTGTCCCTTGCATTGGAAGCGTGGAGCCTTAAACATCAGACTGCCAGGGAAATCCTACCATAGCTTAATTAACCACTCTCCACCTACAGAAATGGCTTGCTTCTCATCTTCTTGTGCCTTGCTAAGTCGCTTCAGTCGTGTCTGACTCTGTGTCCCCGTGTACTGTAGCCCACCAGCCACCTGCCAGGCTTCTCTGTCCATGGGATTCTCCAGGAAAAAGACTGGAGTGGGTTGCCATGCCCTCCTCCAGGGGATCTTCCCGAACCAGGAATAAAACCCACACCTCTTACATCTCCTATTTGGCAGGCAGGTTCTTTACCACTATCGCCACCTGGGAAACGCTCTTATCTTGCAGTATTGGTCAATTCCACATCCCATGCCTCTGTGCATCATTTTGTAACTGTGCAGAGATTTCTGCAAGACGAGTTTCCAGAGGAGGAGAATTGGGTTAAAGAGTGAGAGTATTTGTAACACGTATTGCATAGATACTGCCACATAGTACGCACTCAAGATGACACTGTTTCTGCCTCTTCCAGAAACATTGAAATCACTCATTTTCCAACAGTCTCACTAACAGAGTATATTGTTGAACTTTTGGATTTTTGCCAATATGATAAGTGAGAAGAGCATCTTAACATATTTTTAATTAGCATTTTAAAAATTATGACTAATATTGGGTTTATTTGCATTGAATTAAGGGCCATTTGGGAAGATCCCCTGGAGGAGGGCATGGCAATGCACTCCAGTATTCTTGCCTGGAGAATCCCATGGACAGAGGAGCCCGATGGGCTACAGTCCATGGGGTCGCAAAGAGTTGGACACGAATGAGCAACTAAGCACAGCACAGCATACTTCTTTTTATGTGATTTGTCTATGTCCTTGCCTGTTTATCTGTTTTATCTCAACTTTTAGCAGTTTATATATATTAGAAAAATAAACCATTTTCACATGACAGGAGTTGCAAATATTTTTCTTGCTTTGCATTTGCTTCCTATTTTGAGTTTCTGAGTGTTTTTTTAAATTTTTATGTGCTTGAGTTAAGATGTAAGACTTTATCTTATATCAAATACTGTATGATCTCACTTATTTGTGGCATCTAAAAACACAACAGACTAATGAAAAGATCAGAAAGAAGCAGACTCATTTGAGAGCACAAACTAGTGGTTTCCAGTGGGGAGAGCCAAGACAGAGGTAGGGGAGTAAGAGGTGCAAATTATTAGGCATGAGACCAGCTCCAGGATTTCTTTGGAAGGAATGATGCTAAAGCTGAAACTCCAGTACTTTGGCCACCTCATGCGAAGAGCTGACTCATTGGAAAAGACTCTGATGCTGGGAGGGATTGGGGGCAGGAGGAGAAGGGGACGACAGAGGATGAGATGGCTGGATGGCATCACTGGCCCGATGGACGTGAGTCTGGGTGAACCCCAGGAGTTGGTGATGGACAGGGAGGCCTGGGGTGCTGTGATTCATGGGGTCGCAAAGAGTCGGACACGACTGAGCGACTGAACTGAATTGAAGCTACAAAGATATATTGTACAACACAGGAATAATAGCCAGTATTTTATAATAACTATAAATGGAGTGTAACCTTTAAAATTTATGAATCACTGCATGCACCTGTAACATACTGTACAGCAGCTGTACTTCAATTTAAAAAAAGGTGTAGGACTTTAATGTTATAAGTTAACAACTATTCAAAGTGTAAATAGATTTTATTCAATAAGACTGTGTTACTACTGTGCTTCCAACCTTGTACTAAATGTTTGGGACAAAACTTCTCCCTTGGGAATGTTGCTAACCTGGTGGGTGAGATGGCTGGATAAGTCAGTCATTCCTGTGTGCCAGTGGTAAAGTGTTAGGGAAAAGAGAAATATGGAAAGGGGCTATTAGATTACAGATGGTTGGTCTAACTTTGAGAACCTTGTGAGTGATTTCACAAAGCAAGTCATTTTTAAGCAGGGTCTTGAGGAGTTTGGCAAATGAAAGGGAAAGTAGGGGGCAGGTTAAGTCCTCATAGCCTGTCTCCTTAGGGATGAGGTCCATTGGTAGCATTTGAAAATTTTCTTCCCTCCTGACCAGATAGGTTAATTTTCCTTGCATCAGTCTGCCAACACTCAGGTAACAATCCCAACTATCTCTTAATTGAATGAGGCAATATAGTACTCTTACCTGAAAGAAACTTAACCATGATTAGAATTCTGCAAAGGGAGGTAGGCTTGCGATGGCTTCAGACCCTTAACGTCAAACCACTGAGGTCAACTCTGGCATTTTGGACTTCCCTTGGGACTCAGTTGGTAAAGAATCCACCTGCAATGTGGGAGACTTGGGTTCGATCCCTGGGTTGAGAAGATCCCCTGGAGAAGGGAAAGGCTATCCATTACAGTATTCTGGCCTGGAGAATTCCACACTGTATAGTCCATGGGGTCACAAAGAGCCGGACATGACTCGAGAAACTTTCACTTTCTGGTATTTCACCTCTAGAATGAAGAAAAGAAAAAAGGCTTCAAAAGGCATTCAAGGCTGGTATGTCTATAGTCTTTGATTGTGAAAACTCTAATAGTTTTTTTTTTCTTTTAGGTGACTCTCACAGTTTCTGTAGAGTTGGAAGTTGTTTTCACAAGGTCCTCAATCACCTAGTCCAGTTTGAGTAGGAGCCACAGTTGAATCACAAGCAGGGACAGACTGGAGTCAGCTACTGATAAGTCTTTGGGAGCTGAGAAGCTGGGACTGGCCACACTGGCTCAAGTGGCAGACACAGCTGTTGCCTACCCAATCCATTCTCCTCTCTGTCTCACCAGTGAAGCTCCTGTCTGGTTATGAGAGGCAAGGAGACCCACCCAGCAGCGTACTATGACCAGTCTGATCTAGTCTAGGCCAATCATCCCAATCTAGTTCCTCTCTTTCAAAACTGGATCTCTGGCCTCCCCTGAAGCTCAGGTTGGTGTGACCCTGTTAGGGCCAATAATACACAAGGGAAAGTCTGCAGACAGGCTTCTGGAAAAGCTATGGCTTTCCTAAAGTAAACAGATGCATAGCTGGAACCTGCCTTTACTGCTTCATCCTGCCTTGAATGCAGATGTGATGCCTGCCACCACAGCAGCTATCTTGGGACCAAGAAGCCTGCTAAACAGTGACACCAGCTCTGACATCATGTCCATCACTTAACATAGCAGTTGCTCATGTCCAGACTTCTTAGCATGTGAGGAATATAAACATCCTCCCCCTCTTAAGCTACTGTTGACCAGTTTTTCTACCAAGCTGTTATCCACCTGCCAATGCAGGAGATATGAGTTCGGCCCCTGGATCAGGAAGATTCCCTGGTAAAGGAAATGGCAACCTGCTCCAGTATTCTTGCCTGGAAAGTCCCATGGACAGAGGAGCCTGGCGGGCTATAGTCCATGGGGGTCACAAAAAGTCAGACATGACTGTGCGACTAAACAGGAACTCCAGGCAGTCAAGCATTCTCTAGGCAGCAGCGTGTGGCCACTTGGAATGCAGTAAGATCAGCTTGCAACACTGCTAAGGAGACAACAAGCCCAGGTGGATTTAGACAATCTTAATAAGATCAGTGTGTGTCAGTTATCTGCGTCTCTGTCCTGCAGGACAACACCAAACCCAAAGGGCCCAATGATGAAGGTGACATGAGCAGGGGGACGCTGTTCCTGAGGACCCCGAGTTGCTTTAGAGTCTGCATCTGTTTCTGAAGGCTGGGGGATGGGTGGAAAGTCCCATGGCTCCTAGGGACCAGGGGAACAGATGAGAAACTGCCTTGTGGCATCTCTTACAGGTCGGGCAGTTGGATGGGACATGGCTCGGGGACATCTCCTCTCAAGATTGCCTCTTTCGCTGAGTTCCTGAGAGGATGATCGATGGTCACTGAGACAAGTCAGGCTGCAGCGGGGCCTTGCCTCCAAGGCTTATGTTGGGACCTGGCGTGAGAGCAGCCATGATGGAGCTGGTTCCCTACAAATTGCACATAAGAGCCTTTCTGACTGAAAGAGTTCTCATCCCAAGGCAGCATGGGGGAAAGGACTTAAGCTTTTTAAAGGACACAGGTTTTTCAGAGGAATAAAGTATTCTGCTTAGAGTCTTATCTTTTGCTGAACTATTTCCCAGTATCTCACAGGATTAACTACAAGGATATTTCCCTCGTATGTCAAAGTACATCCTAGACATTTGCAAGGACCAATTCCAAGGTCTTGAGTGTGTGTTTAAACACATGTGAAAGCAAAACATTAGCAGCATACTCACAGACCCCACACACTGTATTAACTTGCTTTCTGCAGCTGACTTCGGAAGTGATGTGTCTAATGACATATTCCAATTTATCCCAGCCATGCAAACTGGCTTGTCTCACTCTGCTTTATTAAATATATGATGCAGATGTAGAAATGTGACATTCCAATCCTAACAAGCCTTAAAAGAAACATTTTTACGTTCTCACCTCTCCATACCTGAAAGACAAGTTCAACTCACTGCCGAAGTAGAGGGCAAGTAACAAGGCTTGTTCATTTGCCACCCAAACTAGCACTGCTAATTCATTAGTCACACCTACCACATTGGGAGGAGACGTTACTGTTACTCATGAGTCAGAGTCTGCATAGCCTATCACCTTAATGTCCTGAAGTAAAATTTATGACTGGTTATGACTCACTGCCTGTTGGCTTGCTCTTGGCTTTGACTGACCTTCCTTTCCCTTTGAGGCATTCCAAAATCATCCCTTCTCAAAACACAGCTCTCTGAGTTTCCAAAGCTAACTGTGGGTTTAGTTTTCCAGTAGGACAATGACTTAAAGATAAATATGGGTGGAAGAAAATCCATAAATTGGATATATGGATATCCATATACATCCACATATATATGATGACTGGAGCAGGAACTGGCCGTTCCAAGAATACTGGAACCCACTCTAGTATTCTTTTTTTTTTTTAATTTAAATTTATTTTAATTAGAGGCTAATTACTTTACAATATTGTATTGGTTTTGCCATACATCAACATGAATCTGTCACGGGTGTACACGTGTTCCCCATCCTGAACCCCCCTCCCACCTCCCTTCCCGTACCATCCCTCTGGGTCATCCCAGTGCACCAGCCCCAAGCATCCTGTATCCTGCATTGAACCTGGACTGGCGATTCATTTCTTATATGATATTATACATGTTTCAATGCCATTCTCCCAAATCATTCCACCCTCTCCCTCTCCCACAGAGTCCAAAAGACTATTCTATACATCTGTGTCTCTTTTGCTGTCTCGCATACAGGGTTATTGTTACCATCTTTCTAAATTCCATATATATGCATTAGAATACTGTATTGGTGTTTTTCTTTCTGGCTTACTTCACTCTGTGTAATAGGCTCCAGTTTCATCCACCTCATTAGAACTGATTCAAATATATTTTTTTAATGGCTGAGTAATGCTCCATTGTATATATGTACCACAGCTTTCTTATCTATTCATCTGCTGATGGGCATCTAGGTTGCTTCCATGTCCTGGCTATTATAAACAGTGCTGCGATGAACAGTGGGGTACACGTGTCCCTTTCAATTCTGGTTTCCTTGGTGTGTATGCCCAGCAGTGGGATTGCTGGGTCATAAGGCAGTTCTATTTCCAGTTTTTTAAGGAATCTCCACACTGTTCTCCATAGTGGCTGCACTAGTTTGCATTCCCACCAACAGTGTAAGAGGGTTCCCTTTTCTCCACACCCTCTCCAGCATTTATTGCTTGTAGACTTTTGGATCGTAGCCATTCTGACTGGTGTGAAATGGTACCTCATTGTGGTTTTGATTTGCATTTTTCTGATAATGAGTGATGTTGAGCATCTTTTCATGTGTTTGTTAGCCATCTATATGTCTTCTTTGGAGAAATGTCTATTTAGTTCTTTGGCCCATTTTTTGATTGGGTCGTTTATTTTTCTGGAATTGAGCTGCAGGAGTTGCTTGTATATTTTTGAGATTAGTTGTTTGTCAGTTGCTTCATTTGCTATTATTTTCTCCCATTCTGAAGGCTGTCTTTTCACCTTGCTTATAGTTTCCTTTGTTGTGCAGAAGCTGTTAATTTTAATTAGGTCCCATTTGTTTACTTTTGCTTTTATTTCCAGTATTCTGGGAGGTTGGTTGTAGAGAATCCTGTTGTGATTTATGCTGGAGAGTGTTTTGCCTATGTTCTCCTCTAGGAGTTTTATAGTTTCTGGTCTTACATTTAGATCTTTAATCCATTTTGAGTTTATTTTTGTGTATGGTGTTAGAAAGTGTTCTAGTTTCATTCTTTTACAAGTGGTTGACCAGTTTTCCCAACACCACTGTTAAAGAGATTGTCTTTTCTCTATTGTATATTCTTGCCTCCTTTGTCAAAGATAAGGTGTCCATAGGTGTGTGGATTTATCTCTGGGCTTTCTATTTTGTTCCATTGATCTATATTTCTGTCTTTGTGCCAGTACCATACTGTCTTGATGACTGTGGCTTTGTAGTAGAGCCTGAAGTCAGGCAGGTTGATTCCTCCAGTTCCATTCTTCTTTCTCAAGATTGCTTTGGCTATTCAAGGTTTTTTTGTATTTCCATACAAATTGTGAAATTATTTGTTCTAGCTCTGTGAAAAATACCGTTGGTAGCTTTATAGGGATTGCATTGAATCTATAGATTGCTTTGGGTAGTATACTCATTTTCAGTATATTGATTCTTCCAATCCATGAACATGGTATATTTCTCCATCAATTAGTGTCCTCTTTGATTTCTTTCACCAGTGTTTTATAGTTTTCTATATACAGGTCTTTAGTTTCTTTAGGTAGATATATTCCTAAGTATTTTATTCTTTTCATTTCAATGGTGAATGGAATTGTTTCCTTGATTTCTCTTTCTATTTTCTCATTATTAGTGTATAGGAATGCAAGGGATTTCTGTGTTGACTTTATATCCTGCAACTTACTATATTCATTGATCAGCTCTAGTAATTTTCTGGTGGAGTCTTTAGGGTTTTCTATGTAGAGAATCATGTCATCTGCAAACAGTGAGAGTTTTACTTCTTCTTTTCCAATCTGGATTCCTTTTATTTCTTTTTCTGCTCTGATTTCTGTGGCCAAAACTTCCAAAACTATGTTAAGTAGTAGTGGTGAAAGTGGGCACCCTTGTCTTGTTCCTGACTTTAGGGGAAATGCTTTCAATTTTTCACCATTGAGGATAAGGTTTGCTGTGGGTTTGTCTTACATAGCTTTTATTATGTTGAGGTATGTTCCTTCTTTTTTTTTAAAGACATTTTTATGAATGTAAATGTCAACTTTGAAATGCCTGTCCTCTGATACAGTGCTGTGTGTTCAGGCATGCATTGGGTAAATGTGTTTCAACCTTTTGTCCTGAGTGAGTGGGTTAGGCCAGTTGGTTTTTTTTTTTTTTTTTGCTTTCACACATACAATTTTATTTTATTTTATTTTTTCTAATGTTTGACATTTCATAGAAAGAGGAATCATAATTTCTATTTACTGCTATTTCATTGAAATGCTTTTTTTTTTTTTTTCAAGTAAGCTATTTTTTTTTTCCATGTGCACTTGAGAAAAAGGTGAAATTCATTGTTTTGGGATGAAATGTCCTATAGCTATCAATTAGGTCTAACTGGTCTATTGTATCGTTTAAAGTTTGTGTTTCCTTGTTAATTTTCTGTTTAGTTGATCTATCCATAGGTGTGAGTGGGGTATTAAAGTCTCCCACTTTTATTGTGTTATTGTTAATTTCTCCTTTCATACTTATTAGCATTTGTCTTACATACTGCGGTGCTCCCATGTTGGGTGCATATATATTTATAATTGTTATATCTTCTTCTTGGATTGATCCTTTGATCATTATGTAGTGACCTTCTTTGTCTCTTTTCACAGCCTTTGTTTTAAAGTCTAATTTATCTGATATGAGTATTGTGACTCCTGCTTTCTTTTGGTCCCAATTTGCATGGAAAATCTTTTTCCAGCCCTTCACTTTCAGTCTGTATGTGTCCCCTGTTTTGAGGTGGGTCTCTTGTAGACAACATATGTAGGGGTCTTGTTTTTGTATCCATTCAGCCAGTCTTTGTCTTTTGGTTGGGGCATTCAACCCATTTACGTTTAAGGTAATTACTGATAAGTATGATCCCGTTGCCATTTACTTTATTGTTTTGGGTTCGAGTTTATACACCGTTTTTGTGTTTCCTGTCTAGAGAATATCCTTTAGTATTTGTTGGAGAGCTGGTTTGGTGGTGCAGAATTCTCTCAGCTTTTGCTTGTCTGAAAAGCTTTTGATTTCTCCTTCATACTTAAATGAGATCCTTGCTGGGTACAATAATCTGGGCTGTAGGTTATTTTCTTTCATCATTTTAAGTATGTCTTGCCATTCCCTCCTGGCTTGAAGAGTTTCTATTGAAAGATCAGCTGTTATCCTTATGGGAATTCCCTTGTGTGTTATTTGTTGTTTTTCCCTTGCTGCTTTTAATATTTGTTCTTTGTGTTTGATCTTTGTTAATTTGATTAATATGTGTCTTGGGGTGTTTCTCCTTGGGTTTATCCTGTTTGGGACTCTCTGGGTTTCTTGGACTTGGGTGATTATTTCCTTCCCCAGTTTAGGGAAGTTTTCAACTATTATCTCCTCAAGTATTTTCTCATGGTCTTTCTTTTTGTCTTCTTCTTCTGGAACCCCTATGATTCGAATGTTGTAGCGTTTAATATTGTCCTGGAGGTCTCTGAGATTGTCCTCATTTCTTTTAATTTGTTTTTCTTTTATCCTCTCTGATTCATTTATTTCTACCATTCTATCTTCTAATTCACTAATCCTATCTTCTGCCTCTGTTATTCTACTATTTGTTTCCTCCAGAGTGTTTTTAATTTCATTTATTGCATTATTCATTATATATTGACTCTATTTTATTTCTTCTAGGTTCTTGTTAAACCTTTCTTGCATCTTCTCAATCCTTGTCTCCAGGCTATTTATCTGTGATTCCATTTTAATTTCAAGATTTTGGATCAATTTCACTATCATTATTTGGAGTTCTTTATCAGGTAGATTCCCTATCTCTTCCTCTTTTGTTTGGTTTGGTGGGCATTTATCCTGTTCCTTTATCTGCTGGGTATTCCTCTGTCTCTCGTCTTGTTTAAATTGCTGAGTTTGGGAGTCCTTTCTGTATTCTGGCAGTTTGTGGAGTTCTCTTTATTGTGGCGTTTCCTCGCTGTGTGTGGGTTTGTACAGGTGGCTTGTCAAGGTTTCCTGGTTAGGGAAGCTTGTGTCGGTGTTCTGGTGGGTGGAGCTGTATTTCTTCTCTTTGTTCAGTCACGCTGTGGGGAGGGAGGGAGGGATGCTGCAAACAAATGACACTGGCATGCGCTCGCAGTGCCTCAGCCACACTGGGTCTGCCCCCGCTCACAGCGCGTGTAGCCTCCCTGCCCACACTGCTTGGGCTCTAGGTTGTTCCGCCGGGAACAATCCGAGGCTGGGCCTGGGTTGCATGCACCTCCCATGTCCAAGCCGCTCAGGTTCAGGCACTCGGGTAGTCCTCAGAGGCGCAGACTCAGTTGGGCCTGCGTTTTGTGCTCTTCCCAGGTCCGAGCAGCTCAGGTGATGAGGTGTTTGGCGAGCGCCAATGCTGTGACTTATCGCCTCCCCGCCACTCGGTTATCTGGGTGTAAAACCGGCGCACCTTCTCAGGCAGATGTTGACCGTCCAGACCCCCAATAAGTTTTAATTAGCAAAGAAGCCAGTTTTATAGATAATGTCTCTCTGGGGCTGCGATTGCCCCCTTCCGGCTCTGACTGCCTGTCACCGGAGGGGGAAGGTCTGCAGCCGGCTATCTCTGTTTAGTCCTTTGTTCCGTGCGCGGGCTGGTGGTGTCTTAGGTTAGGGCTGGCTTTTCGCATGGTAGATATCCCACAGTCTGGTTTGCTAGCCCAAATTATTTCGCTCAGATAGTGCTCAGGGTATTCAGGCCAGATTCTTACTCTCAGTGATGCAGCCCGCGCCGCGCCTCCCTGCCCAGCCCCTGCTTGCTAATGGCGGATGCAGGCGTCTGCGCTGTTTCTCCGCTGGGGGAGTTACCGTAGGGCTCGCAATCTGCGAGTTTTAATTGTTTATTTATTTTTTCTCCCTGTTATGTTACCCTCTGTGCTTCCAAAGCTCGGCACGGATTCGGCAGTGAGAAGGTTTCCTGGTGTTTGGAAACCTCTCTTTTTAAGACTCCCTTCCCGGGACGGAACTCCGTCCCTCCCTCTTTTGTCTCTTTTATTGTCTTTAATATTTTTTCCTACCTCCTTTCGAAGAGTTGGGTTGCTTTTCTGGGTGCCTGATGTTCTCTGCCGGCATTCAGAAGTTGTTTTATGGAATTTACTCGATGTTTAAATGCTCTTTTGATGAATTTGTGGGGGAGAAAGTGTTTTCCCCGTCCTACTCCTCCGCCATCTTGGCGCCTCCCTCGAGGTATGTTCCTTCTATTCCTGCTTTCTGGAGAGTTTTTTATCATAAATGGATGTTGAATTTTGTCAAAGGCTTTCTCTGCATCTATTGAGATAATCATATGGCTTTTGTTTTTCAATTTGTTAATATGGTGTATTACATTGATCGATTTGCGGATATTGAATAATCCTTGCATCCCTGGGATAAAGCCCACTTGGTCATGGTGTATGATCTTTTTAATGTGTTGTTGGATTCTGATTGCTAGAATTTTGTTAAGGATTTTTGCATCTATGTTCATCAGTGACATTGGCCTGTAATTTTCTTTTTTTTGTGGCATCTTGGTCAGGTTTTGGTATTAGGGTGATGGTGACCTCATAAAATGAGTTTGGAAGTTTGCCTTCCTCTGCAATTTTCTGGAAGAGTTTGAGTAGGATAGGTGTTAGTTCTTCTCTAAATTTTTGGTAGAATTCATCTGTGAAGCCATCTGGACCTGGGCTTTTTTTTTTTTTTTTTGGAAGATTTCTGATTACAGTTTCAATTTCCATGCTTGTGATGGGTCTGTTAAGATTTTCTATTTCTTCCTGGTTCAGTTTTGGAAAGTTGTACTTTTCTAAGAATTTGTCCATTTCTTCCACGTTGTCCATTTTATTGGAATATAATTGCTGATAGTAGTCTCTTATGATCCTTTGTATTTCTGTGTTGTCTGTTGTGATCTCTCCATTTTCATTTCTAATTTTATTGATTTGACTTTTCTCCCTTTGTTTCTTGATGAGTCTGGCTAATGGTTTCTCAATTTTATTTATCCTTTCAAAGAACCAGCTTTTGGCTTTGTTGATTTTTGCTATGGTCTCTGTTGTTTCTTTTGCATTTATTTCTGCCCTAATTTTTAAGATTTCTTTCCTTCTACTAACCCTGGGGTTCTTCATTTCTTCCTTTTCTAGTTGCTTTAGGTGTAGAGTTAGGTTATTTATTTGACTTTTTTCTTGTTTCTTGAGGTATGCCTGTATTGCTATGAACTTTCCCCTTAGCACTGCTTTTACAGTGTCCCACAGGTTTTGGGTTGTTTTGTTTTCATTTTCATTCATTTCTATGCATATTTTGATTTCTTTTTTGATTTCTTCTATGATTTGTTGGTTATTCAGCAGTGTGTTCTTCAGCCTCCATATGTTGGAATTTTAAAAAGTTTTTCTCCTGTAATTGAGATCTAATCTTACTGTATTGTGGTCAGAAAAGATGCTTGGAATGATTTCAAATTTTTTTGAATTTACCAAGGCTAGATTTATGGCCCAGGGTGTGATCTATCCTGGAGAAGGTTCCATGTGTGCTTGAGAAAAAGGTGAAATTCATTGTTTTGGGGTGAAATGTCCTATAGATATCAATTAGGTCTAATGAGTCTATTGTATCATTTAAAGTTTGTGTTTCCTTATCCAAATTGGAAAAGAAGAAGTAAAACTCTCACTGTTTGCAGATGACATGATCCTTTACATAGAAAACCCTAAAGATTCCACCAGAAAATTACTAGAACTAATCAATGATTATAGCAAAGTTGCAGGATATAAAATCAACACACAGAAATCCCTTGCATTCCTATACACTAATAATGAGAAAACAGAAAGAGAAATTAAGGAAACAATTCCATTCACCATTGCAATGGAAAGAATAAAATACTTAGGAATATATCTACCTAAAGAAACTAAAGACCTATATATAGAAAACTATAAAACACTGGTGAAAGAAATCAAAGAGGACACTAATAGATGGAGAAATATACCATGTTCATGGATTGGAAGAATCAATATAGTGAAAATGAGTATACTACCCAAAGCAATTTATAGATTCAACGCAATCCCTATCAAGCTACCAACAGTATTCTTCACAGAGCTAGAACAAATAATTTCACAATTCGTATGGAAATACAAAAAACCTCGAATAGCCAAAGTGATCTTGAGAAAGAAGAATGGAACGGGAGGAATCAATCTACCTGACTTCAGGCTCTATTACAAAGCCACAGTTATCAAGACAGTATGGTACTGGCACAAAGACAGAAATATTGATCAATGGAACAAAATAGAAAGCCCAGAGGTAAATCCACGCACATATGGACACCTTATCTTTGACAAAGGAGGCAAGAATATACAATGGAGAAAAGACAATCTCTTTAACAAGTGGTGCTGGGAAAGCTGGTCAACCACTTGTAAAAGAATGAAACTAGAACACTTTCTAACACCATACACAAAAATAAACTCAAAATGGATTAAAGATCTCAACGTAAGACCAGAAACTATAAAACTCCTAGAGGAGAACATAGGCAAAACACTCTCCGACATACATCACAGCAGGATCCTCTATGATCCACCTCCCAGAATATTGGAAATAAAAGCAAAAATAAACAAATGGGACCTAATTAAACTTAAAAGCTTCTGCACAACAAAGGAAACTATTAGCAAGGTGAAAAGGAAGCCTTCAGAATGGGAGAAAATAATAGCAAATGAAGCAACGGACAAACAACTAATCTCAAAAATATACAAGCAGCTCCTACAGCTCAACTCCAGAAAAATAAATGACCCAATCAAAAAATGGGCCAAAGAACTAAATAGACATTTCTCCAAAGAAGACATACAGATGGCTAACAAACACATAAAAAGATGCTCAACATCACTCATTATCAGAGAAATGCAAATCAAAACCACTATGAGGTACCATTTCACGCCAGTCAGAATGGCTGCAATCCATAAGTCTACAAGCAATAAATGCTGGAGAGGGTGTGGAGAAAAGGGAACTCTCTTACACTGTTGGTGGGAATGCAAACTAGTACAGCCACTATGGAGAACAGTGTGGAGATTCCTTAAAAAACTGGAAATAGAATTGCCTTATGATCCAGCAATTCCACTGCTGGGCATACACACTGAGGAAACCAGAAGGGAAAGAGACACGTGTACCCCAATGTTCATCGCAGCACTGTTTATAATAGCCAGGACATGGAAGCAACCTAGATGCCCATCAGCAGATGAATGGATAAGAAAGCTGTGGTACATACACACAATGGAGTATTACTCAGCCATTAAAAAGAATACATTTGAATCAGTTCTAATGAGATGGATGAAACTGGAACCTATTATACAGAGTGAAGTAAGCCAGAAAGAAAAACACCAATACAGTATACTAATGCATATATATGGAATTTAGAAAGATGGTAACAATAACCCTGTGTACGAGACAGCAAAAGAGACACCGATGTATAGAAAAGTCTTATGGACTCTATGGGAGAGGGAAAGGGTGGGAAGATTTGGGAGAATGGCATTGAAACATGTATAATATCATGTATGAAACGAGTTGCCAGTCCAGATTCCATGCATGGTACTGGATGCTTGGGGCTGGTGCACTGGGACGACCCAGAGGGAGGGGAGGGGAGGGAGGAGGGAGGAGAGTTCAGGATGGGGAACACGGGTATACCTGTGGCGGATTCATTTCGATATTTGGCAAAACTAATACAATATTATAAAGTTTAAAAATAAAATCAAATTAAAAAAAAATAAAGTTTGTGTTTCCTTGTTAATTTTCTGTTTAGTTGATCTACCCATAGGTGTGAGTGGGGTATTAAAGTCTCCCACTATTATTGTGTTATTGTTAATTTCCCCTTTCATACTTGTTAGCATTTGTCTTACATATTGCGGTGCTCCTATGTTGGGTGCATATATATTTATAATTGTTATATCTTCTTCTTGGATTGATGCTCTGATCATTATGTAGTGTCCTTCTTTGTCTCTTTTCACAGCCTTTGTTTTAAAGTCTATTTTATCTGATATGAGTATTGCTACTCCTGCTTTCTTTTGGTCTCTAGTTGCATGGAGTATAAAAATATGGAACGCTTCACTGATTTGTGTGTCATCCTTGTGCAGGGCCATGCTAATCTTTTCTGTATCGTTCCAATTTTAGTATATGTGCTGCCGAAGTGAGCACCACTCCAGTATTCATGCCTGGAGAATTTCATGGACAGAGGAGCCTGGCAGGCTACAGTCCATGGGGTCACAAAGAGTCAGACATGACTGAGTGACTAACACACACACACACATACACATGACTCACCACAGCTCTCCACAGTGAGAAAAATGAGATGAGCTTATTATTGCCCAGGGGAACAGAGGCTCTTTGAGTTTGGTTCAGTTCAGTTCAGTCGCTCAGCTGTGTCTGACTCTTTGCGATCCAATGGATTGCAGCACCCGAGGTTCCCTCAGATCAGATTAGATCAGATCAGTCGCTCAGTTGTGTCCGATTCTTCGAGACCCCATGAATCGCAGCATGCCAGGCCTCCCTGTCCAACACCAACTCCCGGAGTTCACTCAGACTCATGTCCATCGAGTCAGTGATGCCATCCAGCCATCTCATCCTCTGTTGTCCCCTTCTCCTCCTGCCCCCAATCCCTCCCAGCATCAGCGTCTTTTCCAATGAGTCAACTCTTCACATGAGGTGGCCAAAGTATGGAGTTTCAGCTTTAGCATTGTTCCTTCCAAAGAAATCCTAGGGCTGATCTCCTTCAGAATGGACTGGTTGGATCTCCTTGCAGTCCAAGGGACTCTCAAGAGTCTTCTCCAACACCACAGTTCAAAAGCATCAATTCTTTGGCGCTCAGCTTTCTTCACAGTCCAACTCTCATATCCATACATGACCACAGGAAAAACCATAGCCTTGACTAGACGGACCTTTGTTGGCAAAGTAATGTCTCTGCTTTTCAATATTCTATCTAGGTTGGTCATAACTTTCCTTCCAAGGAGTAAGCTTCTTTTAATTTCATGGCTGCAGTCACCCTCTGTAGTGATTTGGGAGCCCAGAAAAATAGAGTCTGACACTGTTTCCACTGTTTCCCCATCTATTTCCCATCAAGTGATGGGACCGGATGTCATGATCTTCGTTTTCTGAATGTTGAGCTTTAAGCCAACTTTTTCACTCTCCACTTTCACTTTCATCAAGAGGCTTTTTAGTTCCTCTTCACTTTCTGCCATGAGGGTGGTGCCATCTGCATATCTGAGGTTATTGAGATTTCTCCCGGCAATCTTGATTCCAGCTTGTGTTTCTTCCAGTCCAGCGTTTCTCATGATGTACTCTGCATATAAGTTAAATAAAGAGGGTGACAATATACAGCCTTGATGTACTCCTTTTGCTATTTGGAACAAGTCTGTTCTTCCATGTCCAGTTCTAACTGTTGCTTCCTGACCTGCATACAGATTTCTCAAGAGGCAGGTCAGGTGGTCTGGTATTCCCATCTCTAGAAGAATTTTCCACAGTTTATTGTGATCGACACAAAGGCTTTGGCATAGTCAATAAAGCAGAAATAGATGTTTTTCTGGAACTCTCTTGCTTTTTCCATGATCCAGCAGATGTTGGCAATTTGATCTTTGGTTCCTCTGCCTTTTCTAAAACCAGCTTGAACATCAGGAAGTTCACAGTTCACATATTGCTGAAGCCTGGCTTGGAGAATTTTGAGCATTACTTTACCAGCATGTGAGATGAGTGCAATTGTGCAGTAGTTTGAGCATTCTTTGGCATTGCCTTTCTTTGGGATTGGAATGAAAACTGACCTTTTCCAGTCCTGTGGCCACAGCTGAGTTTTCCAAATTTGCTGGCATATTGAGTGCAGCACTTTCACAGCACCATCTTTCAGGATTTGAAATAGCTCAACTGGAATTCCATCACCTCCACTAGCTTTGTTTGTAGTGATGCTTTCTAAGGCCCACTTGACTTCACATTCCATCACCAACTCCCAGAGGTTACTCAAACTCATGTCCATTGAGTTGGTGATGCCATCCAATCATCTAATCCTCTATGAACCCCGTCTACACCTGACTTCTATCATTCCCAGCATCAGGGGCTTTTCCAATGAGTCAGTTCTTCACAACAGGTGCCCAAAGTATTGGAGCTTCAGCTTCAGCAGCAGTCCTTCCAATGAATATTCAGGACTGAGTTCCTTTAGAATTGACTGGTTGGATCTCCTTGCAGTCCAAGGAACTCTCAAGAGTCTTCTCCAACACCACACTTCAAAAGCATCAATTCTTCGGTGCTCAGCTTTCTTTATAGTCCAACACTCATATCGATACATGACTACTGGAAAAACTGTAGCTTTGACTAGATGGACCTTTGTTGTCAAAATAATATCTCTATTTATTAATATGCTGTCCAGGTTGATCATAGCTTTTCTTCCCAGGAGCAAGTGTCTTTTAATTTCATGGTTGCAGTCACCATCTGCAGTGATTTTGGAGCCCAAGAAAATAAAGCCTGTCACTGTTTCCACTGTTTTCCCATCCATTTGCCATGAAGTGATGGGACCAGATGCCATGCTTTTTGTTTTTTGAACGTTGAGTTTTAAGTCAGCTTTTTCACTCTCCTCTTTCACTTTCATCAAGAGGCTCTTCAGCTCTTCTTCACTTTCTACCATAAGGGTGGTGTCATCTGCATATCTGAAGTTGTCGATATTTCTCTCAGCAATCTTGATTCCAGCTTGTGCTTCATCCAGCTTGGCATTTCCCATGATCTAGTTTCCCTGGTGACTCACACAGTAAAGTGTCTGCCTGCAGTGTGCGAGATCTGGGTTTGATCCCTGGGTCGGGAAGATCCCCTGGAGAAGGAAATGGCAACCCACTCCAGTACTCTTGCCTAGAAAATTCCATGGATGGAGATCCATGTCCACAAAGAGTCAGACATGACTGAGTGACTTCACTTTCTTTCTTCTTTCTTTCTACTCTGCCTATACTTTAAATAAGCAAGGTGACAGTATACAGCCTTGACGTATTCCTTTCCTAATTTGGAACCAGTTATTCCATGTTTGATTTTAACTGTTGCTTCTTGACCTGCATACAGATTTCTCACAAGGCAGGTAAGGTGGTCCGGTATTCCCATCTCTTGAAGAATTTTCCACAGTTCATCATGATCCACACCATCAAAGGCTGTGTGGATGAAGTGGAATTAGATGTTTTTCTGGAACTCTATTTTTTTTTCTATGATCCAACAGATGTTGTCAATATGATCTCTGAAAGATGAACACCCCAGGTGGGTAGGTGCCCAATATGCTACTAGAGAATAGGGAAGAAATAACTCCAGAAAGAATGAAGAGATGGAGCCAGAGCAAAAACAATGTGCAGTTGTGGATGTGACTGGTGATGGAAGTAAAATCCCATGCTGTAAAGAACAATATTGCATAGGAACCTGGAATGTTAGGTCCATGAATCAAGGTAAATTGGAAGTGGTCAAATAGGAGATGGCAAGAGTGAACATCAACATCTTAGGAATTAGTCAACTAAAATGAACTGTAATGGGCAAATTTAATTCAGATGACCATTAAGTGTATCTATGGGCAAGAATCCCTTAGAAGAAATGGAGTAGCCCTCATAGTCAACAAAAGAGTCCAAAATGCAGTACTTGGGTACAATCTCAAAAATGACAGAATGATCTCTGTTCGTTTCCAAGGCAAACCATTCAATAGCACAGTAATCCAAATCTATGCCCCAACCACTAATGCCAAAGAAGCTGAAGTTGAATGGTTCTTTGAAGACCTACAAGACCTTCTAGAACTAACACCAAAAGAAGATGTGCTTTTCATCATAGAGGAATGGAATGCAAAAGTAGGGAGTCAGGAGATACCTGGAGTATCAGGCAAGTTTGGCCTTGGAGTACAAAATGAAGCAGGGCAAAGGCTTAACAGAGTTTTGCCAAAAGAATACACTGGTCATAGCAAACACCCTCTTCCAACAACACAAGAGAAGACTCTACACATGGACATCACTAGATGGTCAATACCAAAATCAGATTGATTATTCTTTGCAGACAAAGATGGAGAAGCTCTATACAGTCAGCATAAACAAGACTGGGAGCTGACTGTGGCTCAGATCATGAATTCCTTATTGCAAAATTCAGACTTAAATTGAAGAAAGTAGGGGAAACCACTACACCAATCAGGTATGACCTAAATCAAATCCCTTATGATTATACAGTGGAAGTGACAAACATATTCAAGGGATTAGATCCAATAGACAGAGTGCCTGAAGAACTACGGACAGAGGTTTGTGACACTGTATAGGAGGCAGTGATCAAGACTATCCCCAAGAAAAAGAAATGCTAAAGGGCAAAATGGTTGTCTGAGGTTGTCTTACAAATAGCTGAGAAAAAAAAGAGAAGCAAAAGGCAAAGGAGAAAAGGAAAGATATACCCATCTGAATGCAGAGTTCCAAAGAATAACAAGGAGAGATAAGAAAGCCTTCCTCAGTGATCAATGCAAAGAAATAGAGGAAAACAATAGAATCGGAAAGACTAGAGATCTCTTCAAAAAAATCAGAGATTCCAAGGGAATATTTCATGCAAAGATGGGCACAGTAAAGGAGAGATACGGTATGGACCTAACAAAAGCAGAAGATATTAAGAAGAGGTGTCAAGAATACACAGAAGAACTGTACAAAAATCATCTTCACAACCCAGATAACCCTAATGGTGTGATCAATCACCTAGAGCCAGACATCCTGCAATGTGAAGTCACATGGCCTTTCAGAAGCATCACTATGGACAAACCTGTGGAAGTGATGGAATTCCAGTCGAGCTATTTCAAATCCTAAAAGCTGCTGCTGTGAAAGTGCTGCACTCAATATGCCAGCACATTTGGAAAACTCAGCAGTGGCCACAGGACTGGAAAAGGTCAGTTTTCATTCCAATCCCAAAGAAAGGCAATGTCAAAGAATGCTCAAACAGATTTGTGAAGGTCACTTGATAAAATGGCCAGCTCTTCCCAAAACCCCACAGGGAGGTTCACCAGGACATGTAGCAGCCCTGCACAGGGCTTCCCCCAGCTGCTCTCACGTGGATGGAAAAAGAGAGCAGAGGGCAGGTCGATGCTGCTAACATGAAAGAGACAAAAGAGTAAAAATGAAAAGGAGCCCAGACAGGTTGGGGACCATACAGAGAAGAGAAGAACAACCTCCCCCAAACATTTTGTAATTGAACTCCTCTGGGGGCAACAAGAGGATGTGTTACATCCACAAAATAAGAAATGGAGAGCTCTTGAAGTCGATATCTGAAAGCTGAAATGGAAAAAGTCAATAAAACTGCTAGGAGATAAACTTCAGGAAATAGACCAGGAAGTAAAACAACATGAAAACAACACCACCACCGTCACAACATCCACGACAAACCCAAGAGAGCTCCGAGGGGAAAACAGGAAAGAAACCGTAGGAAAGCCGGAGGGCCAAACTGGAAGGTAAATTTCAATAACTAGAACTGCTTAAAAAGAAGAGACAACATGGAAAAGAGGAAATGACATAAAGAAGTCTTGAGACCACTACTATATTTAAAATAGATAACCAGCAAGAAGGGCTTCCCTGGTGGCTCAGTGATAAAAAAAAAATCCACCTGCCAGTGCAGGAGACATAAGAGATGAGGGTTTGATCTCTGGGTCAGGATGATCCCCTGGAGGAGGGCGTAACAACCCACTCCAGTATTCTTGTCTGGAGAATCCCATAGACGGGGAGACTGGTGGGCTACAGTCCATAGGGTCTCAAAGAGTCGGACACAACTGAAGTAACTTAGCCCACAAATGTGCTGCTACTGCTAAGTCGCTTCAGTCGTGTCCGACTCTGTGCGACCCCATAGACGGCAGCCCACCAGGCTTCCCCATCCCTGGGATTCTCCAGGCAAGAACATTGGAGTGGGTTGCAACAGTCCTAAAAATTCTGTATAAGTCAGAATTTTCCCAATATCTCAATATGTAAAAAAATTTTTTTCTCAGTACTATTTCTGGACCATATATTTGGGCCAGGAGGAGCTCTAGGCCTTAAACTCTAAGATCTCAACAAGCAAATACCTGTTAAAAACATTGGAGGACTTCCCTGGTGGTCCAGAGGTTAAGACTTGCCTTCCAATGCAGGACGTGTGGATTCAATCCCTGGCTGAGGAGCAAAGATCCCACATGCCTTGTGGCTAAAAACACCCCCACCAAAACATAAAACAGAAGCAATATTGAAACAAATTCAATAATGACTTTTAAAATAGTCCACATCAGAAAAATTATTAAAAAAAAAAAAAGATTGGATTCCCAGAGGATTTGTTGCCCTAAAATATTCCTGTCCATAATTAAACACAGAAGCCAAATCACCAAAATAAGGTTACTGGACAATGGTGGCATTGAAACACTACGCGGAAACCCAGGAGGACTGCACGTAAGCAGCTCAGGAAGCCCCCAGCCACTGTCTTAGCACTGGGAATGCACAGAGGGCAAAACAGGTCCTTTCCTCACAGACCTCATGTTCTAGGAGGGGAGACGCTAAACAAGCAAACATGTTTCCCTTACCTGGTTTGTTTATTTCACAAACATATAACATGGCTGTGTGCCACATTCTGCTCCAAGGACTTTAAAGAGTAACTTAGTTAGTCCTCCCAACAGTCCCATAAAGCAGGCATGTTAACATCTCCAGGGCTTCCTCGGTGGCTCAGTGGTAAAGAATCTGCCTGCAGTGCAGGAGACACGAGTTCGATCCCTGGGTGGGGATGATCCCCTGGAGAAGGAAATAGCAACCCGGTCCAATATTCTTGCCTGAGAATTCCATGGACAAAGGAGCCTGGCGGACAGCAGTCTGTGGGGTCGCAAAGAGTCGGGACTAAACAACGACAGCAAATTAACATCTCCATTTTTCAGAAGTAGAAACTGAGGCAGAGAAAAATAAGTCCCTTGTCCAAGGTTCCACAGCTGGTAAGTCACAGGTGGAGGCTGCACACAAAGGCTGCCACCTTCCCAGCCACTGGTCTGCTCTCCCGGGACAGATCAAGGAGCTGGAGAGTCTTGTGGGGCATGGGCTGCTTTCAGCACGAGTGTTGGGGCAATACGTCTGAATGGCTCTCCATGGGCTTTGGAGCTCAAGGTTCTCTGCAAATTCTCATGGTCAAGGGGAGTCTTTTCTTACTTTCCACCCTCATGATTAATTTCAAAAGGAATAGGAAGTTTCTTGTTTAACAAGTGATGTCAGACTCCTTAAATTATTCAAGGTCACAGTTGCCAGGAGCCGTGTCCACAATCCCCTTGCCAGCAATGGTTACCCTGGTTTCTTGGGAATTTTTTTCCCCTCTCATGACTATAAATTAGATTCCACCAATGCAATTAACTTTTGCCCCATTTCATACATGTGATAACACATTTTTGCTTCATTTTCTGGTGTGAATGGTTTAGCAGTATGTGACTATTTCTATGCTTATATTCACACACACTCTTTGGATGTTTTTATAGTTGCTATTAAACATCGAATCTGTAGGACCCCAGGAAAATATCCTAGGCATTATCTACCCAGATAGATTACCCCAAGGTTTCATCTTCCCTTTACTTTGGCCTTTAGCAAGGGAGTTATGGCTCAGACGGTAAAGCGTCTGTCTGCAATGCAGGAGACCCGGGTTCAATCCCTGGGTTGGGAAGATCCCCTGGAGAAGGAAATGGCAGCCCACTCCAGTATTCTTGCCTGGAAAATCTCATGGACCTCGGAGCCTGGTAGGCTACCGTCCATGGGGTCGCAAAGAGTCGGACACAAGTGAGCGACTTCACTTTACTTTGGCCTTTACAGTTCATCTGTCAGTGTTCTTATGATGCTTGCTGCTGCTGCTGCTACGTCACTTTAGTCGTGTCCGACTCTGTGCGAACCCATAGACGGCAGCCCACCAGGCTCCTCCGTCCCTGGGATTCTCCAGGCAAGAACACTGGAGTGGGTTGCCATTTCCTTCTCCAATGCATGAAAGTGAAAAGTGAAAGTGAAGTCGCTCAGTCGTGTCCGACTCTAGCGACCCCATGGCCTGCAGCCTACCAGGCTCTTCTGTCCATGGAATTTTCCAGGCAAGAGTACTGGAGTGGGGTGCCATTGCCTTCTTCCTTATGATGCTTACCAGTGTCTAAATCTTTATTTATATAGCTTGGTAAAGAAATTGAAGAATGAAAGTCCCCAACGTGTCCTCAGTCTTCCTGTGCTCTCTTCAATTATTTTTTTAGAATTAATTTTTATTGGAGTATACTTGATTAACAGTATTGTGTGTCAGATGTACAGCAAAGTGAATCAGTTCTGCATATACATATACCCAAAGAACTGAATAGAGTTCCCTACGCTATACAGTGTGTCCCTATTGGTTATCTATTTTAAATATGTGTGCGTGTATGCTCAGTCGCTTTGTGTCTGACTCTGCGACCCTGTGGACTATAGCCCACAAGGCTCCTCTGTCTGTGGGATTTTCCAGGCAAGAATACTGGAGTGGGTTGCCATGCCCTCTTCTTGGGGATCTTCCCAACCCAGGGATCGAAACCACATCTCTTGCATTGCAGGTGGATCCTTTACAACGAGTCACCAGGAAAGCCCCTATTTTATATACGCTTGTGTGCTAAGTTGCTCCAGTTGTGTCTGACTCTTTGGGACACTGTGGACTGTGTACATTTTATATACAGTAGTGTGTATATGTCAGTCTCAATCTCTCAATTTATGCCTTACCCCCTTTCCTCCTGGTAACAGGAGAATCTTAAAATTAAACGTATGGTGAGAGCCTTTCTTGGCAATGGCATTAGCACAGCTATGGAAGCTGGGAGCCCCAGGTAAACTTATCTTTTCACTGTTAAATGCCATACATTTTCATTAGGTGGTCAATAGAAATGATATGATTGCTCAGAAGCTCAACCCTGATATTTAAATTTCCTGTTCTTGACCTCAATGCGGGCGTATATCAGAGCCGTGGAGTGTGGTGACATTTATGACACTGCAGCTCTGCTCTGTGATTAGACACTGGTAATTCAGAGGTTAGCCTATGGGCCAGGGGTGATGCCAGCATCTTCTAAGTGGCATCGTGGTCATTGCAAAGCTTGCAATAAGAATAACAAATAATATCTGGTTTTGCAAACTGCACCTCCATTCTCTGTAGCATCACGTAAGTCGGTAGTTTGGGAGGAAGGTCTAGTCTGTGTCAGGCCCCCAACCCACGGGTGGGAGGAGGGGAGGATGAAGAAATAAAGAATCGGAGGAGGTAACGGAAAAAGATCGGAGAAGACAATGGCATCCCACTCCAGTACTCTTGCCTGGAAAATTCCGTGGACGGCAGAGCCTGGTAGGCTGCAGTCCATGGGGTCGCTAAGAGTCAGACACGACTGAGCGGCTTCTCTTTCACTTTTCACTTTCACGCATTGGAGAAGGAAATGGCAACCCACTCCAGTACTCTTGCCTGGAGAATCCCAGGGACGGGGGAGCCTTGTGGGCTTCCATTTATGGCACGCACAGAGTCGGACACGACTGAAGCGACTTAGCAGCAGCAGCAGCAACGGAAAAAGATAAAAGTCACAGAAACTAGGTGTGTTCATCCGAGTTCTCCACAAAGGGTTAAATTCGGTCTGGTAAAAAGAGCAATTTGTGAACTTCATCTTATTTAAGTTTTCAGTCAGTTGATAAAAGTCGACTTCAGGACTTCCCTGTTGGTCCGGTGGTTAAGACTCCACGCTTCCCTCTGTATCCGGTGCAGGTTCTATCCCTGGTCAGGGAACAGAGATCGCACATGCCTTGCAGCATGGTCAAAAATATGCATAAATAAATAAAAATTAAAAGGTTAAAAAAAGACCCTTGACTTTATAGCCTTCAGGTCAAGGTATATCTATGTTTTTTAATCCCAAATTCCAAACAAAGGAGAGACCAACCAATTCAGAGTCTCAAGTGGGAGGTATACTTTACCGTGAAGCTGTAAAGTTTTCTCAGAACTGCAAGAAAAGTGATTTATCCCAAGGACGTTTGGGATAGCTGAGTTCCAGTACCACTGCATCCTGTTTCTGAACATTTGGATCCAGACAAACCCCGTCATCTTGAGACAGTTCTTACCTTTAGCAAATGTATCAACTAGTGAACCATCAGGCAAGAGCCACAGCCGATCTTTGAACTGCCAGGAGGGACCCTGAACCCAAAGTGCTACAGCCTGGCCCCTCTACTCCTAAGACCTGCACTTACAGGGCTGGTTACCACTCCATGAAGAGCTCAGTCACTGTCATGCCCTCTGACTGTATCTGCTCTTTCTTGCTCTGAATTACAGTTTCATTTTCTC
The DNA here is from genome assembly GCF_003369695.1 of Bos indicus x Bos taurus. Classification (NCBI taxonomy): domain Eukaryota; kingdom Metazoa; phylum Chordata; class Mammalia; order Artiodactyla; family Bovidae; genus Bos; species Bos indicus x Bos taurus. The sequence goes on along the minus strand of NC_040084.1, from coordinate 19,637,003 downwards.
AATGGCAGCCTTGCTTTTGCTTTTCATCAGATGGGACAAATTCCAGATCCTGTAGAAAGTCTTTTGCATTAAGCAAGGTCTTCAGTGAGACGTAGCTGGCTGAGTTAGGATGACAGGTGCACGAGATCCTTTCTTCTGGTCTGGGGGAAGTCTGGCTTGAGCACTTGGCCTCAGAGTTGACCATGGTCAGGAATCTGAGTCTTATGGGCAGAGGCATCCTGCTTTGTTACAGGTTTTCTGTGGTCTCCTGGGAGTGGTGGTGTGGAGTCAGTTTTGAAGCCTTCTTTTTCTTCTTCTCTGACTCCTTCCTAGTTGTATATGTTGCAGGCAGCTGGGAAATGTTACTTGGTAACACAGGATCCACAGATATTTGGACTAGTTAACTCTTCAGGTACATTTCAGTCTTCTCTGGCCTTTACAGATGGAAGAATTGGAGAGAGATTCTTGCAAACAGTTGATTGTGCTTCGGATTCTCCTTTCTCCCCTGGTAACAAGATCTTGAGTCACAGTTAACTTTAGCATCCCACAAACACCTCTGTTTTAGGCCAGTTATATCATCATCTAGATCGATTTTCTTCTTTTTTATAATTTTATTTGTCTATTTATTTGTTTTTGATGTGCTGCGTCTTCCTTGCTGCACAGGCTTTTTCTCTAGCTTCGGCCAGGGGGCTGCTCTCTAGTTGCAGTGGGAGGGCTTCTCATTGCAGTGGCTTCTCATGCTGCAGAGCACAGGCTCTGGGCTATGGGGCTTCAGCAGTTGCCGCACGTGGGCTCAATAGTTGTGGCCCACAGGATTGGTTTTTCCGAGGTATGTGGGATCTTCTCGGATCAGGGATTGAACTCATGTCTCCTGCATTGGTAGGCAGATTCTTTACCCCTGAGCCACCAGGAAGGCCCCTAGATCAGTCTTGATTGGAGATCTTTTCTTAGCCTTAATTTTGACTTTGAAGTAATATTTTCCACAGGCTTAGCTTTGGATAAAAACCTAACCTGTTCTGATTCTACAATTCATACACTGGACCCATCTCATGTACCCATTTTTTTTTTAAGGGTGAGAAAAATGATTGCTTGGATTACAATGTTTTTAAATTGAAGTATGGTTGATTTACAAATATTGTGTTAGTTTCAGGTATACAGTGAAGTGACTCAGTTATATATATGGATAACTGAATATATACATTCTTTTTCAGATTCTTTTCCCTTTTAGGTTATTACAAGATATTGAGTAGAGTTCCTTGTGCTATACAGTAGGTCCTTGTTGGTTATGTTTTATATATAGTAGTGTGTATCTGTTTGGAGAAGGTGATGGCACCCCACTCCAGTACTCTTGCCTGGAAAATCCCATGGATGGAGGAGCCTGGTGGGCTGCAGTCCATGGGGTTGTGAAGAGTCGGACACGACTGAGCAACTTCACTTTCACTTTTCACTTTCATGCATTGGAGGAGGAAATGGCAACCCACTCCAGTGTTCTTGCCTGGAGAATCCCAGGGAGTGGAGAGCCTGGTGGGCTTTCGTCTATGGGGTTGCACAGAGTCAGACACTACTGACATGACTTAGCAGCAGCAGCAGTGTGTATCTGTTAATCCCAAACTCCAATTTGACCCTCTGCCCTCCCTTTCCCTTTTGGTAACCATAAGTTTGTTTTCTATGTCTGTGGGTTTCTCCCTGTTTTGTAAATAAGTTCATTTGTATCTTTTTTTGAAGATTCTACATATAAGTGATATCACATGATATTTGTCTTTCCCTGTCTGACTTGTTTCACTTAGTATGGTAATCTCTAGGTCCACCCATGGAATGGCATGATTTCATTCTTTTTTTCTGTGGGTTGATCTCTATGAAGACGACACATTCTTCATCTTCAATTCATAGCTCCTTTGCTTGTGCTGAAACCTTATTTGCTACTCAAGTAACTTGAGCAGATCTCCAAAGACTTATTTCTAGGGGGCACTTGTGCCTACATTCACCAGTGTTTCACCATGTTTCATCCATGTTTCACCATGGATATCCAAGTTCATTTTCCAATCGGATTTTCTAACCACAGCAGTGTTTTCGGTGGCTGCATTAGGACACAAACAGCAAGATGAGGGGAGCGCACATTGTAAAGTGGAAATAAGATAGGATCCAGTGTGTGGGATTCTCTGGGTTGGTTTCCTTTCCAGTCTCCCAAGCCACACAGTTGGTGTCGGTATTCTTGGGCTGCTAGAAGGCCTGCCAGTCGCTTTGTCTGCCTCCAGTGTCCCTTCCTGGGTGTTCTACTATTGCAGAAGGCTGAGCACATGTGTATCCCGCAGTCACCGGCACTTCAATGAAGCAGCAGCACTAACAGTTGTCTGCGCCCATGATGGCAGCTGGGGCTCCCAGCACCCCACACTGTGAGATAATCGTACTGGGCCCTCTCGCCCTTGATGTCTTTTGTACAGGAGCAGTGTCCAAAGTGCCTAACTGCCGTCATAATCACCTTCATTAAGAGGGCTTCTCCAAAGATTTCACACATTGTCAGTCTACAATTGGCCTCTGGATTACCTGCTCACATTCACCCAAACCGGCTTCTCTCACAATCTTGCCCATCTTAATGAAGACAGTTAGCCCTCTAAACTTGGAGTTTGCCTCTGTGGATGTAAGCAGCTACAGATTGAAAGTATTCAGAAAAAAAAAATCCAGAAAGTTCCAAAAAGCAAAACTTGAATTTGTCACACTCTGGTAACTACTTGCATAGCATTTACATTATATTAAGTATTTCAAGTAACCTAGAGATGTTTTAAAGTATACAGAAGGATGTGTGTAGCTTAAATGCAAATAGTATGCTGTTTTACATGAGGAATTTGAGCATCCTTGGATTTTGGTATTCAGAGGGTGGGGGTCGGGGAGCTGGAACTGATCCCCCCAAATGAGAATAACTGTAGTCCTGCTCGGGTGATGAGGCGCTTTACCAGAGTTATCCTTCATTTTTCTCTTTTTCCCATCCTGTATCCAACCCAGCCAGAAATCCTTTCTGGTCCAAACCAGTCATCTCTGGGGAGGATTTCTGTAATCTTATGTGATTTTCCCATTTGTATTTCTAGTGTCCCTCCCAGACTCAACACACACATGGTTTAGTGTGTGTGTTAAACTACAGCCAGAGGATCCTTTTAAAAGGCAATGTGGATTCTGATACTCTTTTGTGACAACACTCTAAATGCACTGACCAATCCAAAGTCCTCCCTAGGGTCTCCATGCCCCACATGCTTGTTCCCCTGGGTGTCTCTCTGACACAATTCACACACTCAACTCCTCGCTCACTCTGCTTGACACACTGCCTGGTCCTCGCACATCCCCTGCCTGCATCTGCCCTTGTACAAGCCTGCCCTGGATCCCTTGCACCTGCTCTTCCCACTGCCTGGAGCTTCTGCCTCTAGACAGCCCAAGGCTGGCCCCTCAATTCACTCCCTTCTCTCCTATAGAGAGCTCTACCTGGAATGTCACTCCCATCACCTCATCCTTGTCTTTTATCATAGCATTTATGGTGATCCAGTTTCATATTATGTATTTTTATTCATTTATTTATTGCCTCTGCCTAATAAACTAGGACCCATGAGAGCAGGAGCTGTTTTGTTGTCTGCAGGATCACCACACTGAGACAATGCTTGGCATCTAATATGTGCTTCATATGTATTTGCTGAAGAAATGGCAAAGTGGAACTTAAGACAAACTGTCCTGATTTCTCTGCTTTGTTTTACCCAAGGACAATTCTGCCAAAGGTAAGGATAATCCAGTGCGCAAATAACGTGGAGGTCCATTATCAGAAATTGACTGTAATTTGGACTCAAGTCCTGTTGCGTCCCTCTGTGGCTCCCTGTTCAGTTCAGATCAGTCGCTCAGTCGTGTCCGACTCTTTGCGACCCCATGAATTGCATCACGCTGGGCCTCCCTGTCCATCACCAACTCCCAGAGTTCACCCAAACTCATGTGCATTGAATCGGTGATGCCATCCAGCCATCTCATCCTCTGTTGTCCCCTTCTCCTCCTGCACCCAACCCCTCCCAGCATCAGGGTTTTTTCCAATGAGTCAATTCTTTGCATGAGTTGTTGTAATAACATTTTATAATAGTCTGCCAGGTGAAACTTTAAACTCTAAATTCTTTCCCTCTAGAGTCTCGGAGTAACAGTCCCAGGCCTGGGCATGCAGAGGATGTGCAGGAGGTGATTTACTGGAATGGCATATATGCCTGGGACTGGCACAGTGATGTCAATGTCATATTTGCTAAATTATGTTGCTAATGAGGGCTTTCCAGGGAGTCTCAATGACAGACTCCTCATTTACTTCCAGAGCTGCAAACTCAACTCCAACAGCCCCTGAAACAAGCTTGGCAACATAAAGGCATAAATCCCTCTTCCACTGAGCAAAGAAATTATGTCATGACTCATGTTTACCCCGTGTAATAGCAAATGAAGGTGAGCATTTATTATTTACTTACTTGGGTTCTTTCAGGTTTTTAAATCATTCTAGTTGGACTATAAAGCTTTATCAACTGTCTTAGACTGACCTACATAGCAGAGTGGAGGAATTTTTTAGTGGCAGTTAGAAAGCTTAGATTTGTTAGCGACGTGTAAACTTGTGGAAGCAGCTTGTCTCCCTTCTGTCCCTTTTTATAATGGAGGATAATATCGTTGAAAACTTCCCCAAATCCCATTTTCAGGAAATAACAAGTCTCATCAGCTTCCCCTTCTACAGCAAAAGAAACAGACAACTCAAAATATAAATAGAAAATATATTTATGGAATAAGATTTGTCTGTGTACAAATGTACAAATGTATGTGTAAAGAGTATGTGTCTCTCAAATTGTTTGTCAGTATTTGTAAGTTTCCTGCATTTCTTCATGCATCTAACACATAAATATTTATTGAGCATCTATTATGTTCCACTTCCTTTGCTAAATAGAGCCAGGGCTAAGCCATGCAGAGGACAGGTAGGAATGTACACATGCATTGCTTTTATCAATTAAGTTACAAGAATATGTTTTCTCTGACAAAAATCTGCTTGAGTTTGATAAAAGTTTGAGGGGAAGATAGAAGGGGTTATCAATATTTCAAGAAAAGTCTTATAAACCAACAACTGTAACAAACTGGATAGTTGTGTTGTATCTACATGACCACTGCAGAATCAGATGGCAGAAGTTCAGAAAATATTTGCAGCTTTTGAAACTAGTCTCTGATACTCCTCTTAATAGCATTTATTTCGTATCTGTGGTTTGTTTTGTAAATCTCTTCCGGAGGTTCTAGGGACCTACTGACCTCCCCATTGCCAGAGCTTCCAGTACCCAGAGCAGGGCCTAGCAGCTCAGGAATGATGAGGTCGAAGGTCCCATGCCTTCTGGAGGAAATGTTTACCATGCTTGTTTGGAAAGCAATTTGTAAGTATGCATTCTCCACCTCACATGACATTTGTGGAAAAACTTCAGACTTGGCCTTAAAAAAAAGGAAAAGAATTTGAAAAAGAACAGACACGTGTATCTGAACATGTATTTGAAAAGACACCAAATCACTTTGCTGTACATGTGAAATGAACACATTGTTAATCAACTATGTGTGTGTGTGTGTGTTAGTTGCTCAGTCATGTCCAACTCTTTGTAACCCCATGGATTGTAGCCCGCCAGGCTCCTCTGTCCATGGAATTCTCCAGGCAAGAATACTGGAGTGGGTTGCCATTCCCTTCTCCAGGGGATCTTCCCAACCTAGGGATCAAACCCAGGCCACCTACATTGCAGGCAGGTTCTTTACCATCTGAGCCACATAATCAACTATACTCCAATATAAAATTTAAAAAATAATAAAAACAAAGATATTGATCAAGAACCTCCAATTCCCCTTTCTGTATCTTTTTCCTTCTTAAAGATACCTCCTAAGTTTCCTGGAACTTCATGTGCTTTGTCCACAGGCAAATCTGTTTCTAGGAGGTGATCTGGCTAGAGTCAGTCACACCAAAGTTCAAATGTCTGATGTGACTTTCTCCTTTTCCATAGACATTTACACTAACAAGACTCATCACTTCAGTCAAGTAGAATCATGTCTGAACTTCTTCCTTTACCACCTATTAATTGGAGATTTAGAGTGACTTTCAGCTCTGGTGTTCTGTGGTTCAACATGAAGCGGGCAGGCAGGAGGGAACATTGCAGGTAAAATTCTTTGTGGAAGACCCTGTTCTCAATTAGGGTGATTTTCCTTAGAAGTATTTCCTTAAAGTAGACTTCCCAGTTGGCTCTAGTGGTAAAGAACCCGCCTACCCATGCAGGAGACCTAAGAGAGGTGGGTGCCATCCCTGCGTGGGGAACATCCCCTGGAGAAGGAAACAGCAACCCACTCCAGTATTCTTGCATGGAGAATCCCATGGACAGAGGATGGTCCATAGGTCGCAAATAGTCAGACACAACTAAATCGACTTAGCCTGCATGTATCCTTACAAATAACAAAACACCTAACCACAGTTTAACCAGTAAAGTTACTTAATTACTCATGTAACAGGAAGTCTAGGGGTGGGAGTTTCAGGAGAGTGTCAGCAGTTCAGTACAGTTGGGCTACTGCTTCAGTCCCTCTGATGGGCTTGTCTTCCCATTGTGGTTCCCAAAGGTACCACATGGCTCCAGGCATCATATCCTCACAAAAGTGTTCAAAGAAGGAAGTCGAGGGGAGGGCAAAAGGGTGGACTCATGGGCCCTTCCCCTTCTGTCTGTGAGGAAACTCTCTGAGTCCCCAGCAGGTCCTCTGGAATCACATTGGCCAAGACTGGGTCATTCTGCCACCTCTAGGGGCAAAGAATTGATAGAGATCAATCTTCAGTTATGGGCTTCTCAGGTGGCGCTAGTGGTAAAGAACATGGCTGCCAATGCAGGAGACATAATAGACTCGGGTTCCATCCCTGGGTCAGAAAGATCCCCTGTAGGAGGGCTTGGCCACCCACTCCAGCATTTCTGCCAGGAGAATCCCATGGACAGAAGAGCCTGATGGGCTACAGTCCATGGAGTCACAAAGAGTCAGACAAAACTGAAGCAACTTAGCATGCATGCACACCAATCCTGAATTATATTCTAGGGTTAGGCATACTGAAAACTGATCAAAACAGAGTTATTGCTATCAAGGGAGCAAGGGAAAGTGCTGCGGGAAGGCAGTCTAGCCTGGAGGGTGTCCACCACAATCTTGCAACCACATCACCAAGGAGCTCTTCTGAGCAGGTCTATGGCCAGGCTGGAAAATAGGTGAGTCAGACACCTGGACTCTCTCTAATCCCCACAGTCTCCTTTCTTGCAAATGTTCAGGTTAAGAGGGGAGGAGGCTGTGACAGAGAACGGATTGCTGTCGTTGTTCAGTCAGTCGTGTCTGACTCTTTGCGATCCCACGAACTGCAGCACGCCAGGCTTCCCTGCCCTTCACTATCTCCTGGAGTTTGCTCAACGCATGTCCATTGAGTCAATGATGCCATCCAACTATCTCATCCTCTGTTACTCCTTCTCCTCCTGCCTTCAATATTTCCCAGCATCATGGTCTTTTCCAGTGAGTCAGTTCTTCGCATCAGATGGCCAAAGTATTGCAGCTTCAGCTTCAGCATCAGTCCTTCCAATGAATATTCAGGGTTTATTTCCTTTAGGATTGACTGGTGTGATCTCCTTGCTGTCCAAAGGACTCTCAAGAGTCTTCTCCAGCACCATAGTTTGAAAGCATCAAACTTTTAGGCGATGTTCTAAATTAAAAGAGAAGCGAGATGTTGTAGCACTGTGCTCAACTTGCACATATAAGAACTTGCCTGTTCTTATATTTTCTCATATTTTTAGTTCTTTAACTTGAATTTATTCTGCTAAACATCTTCTTTAATCAAATCTGCAAACTTGCTAGAAAAAGCAATAGAGCTTTTTTTTTTTTTTTGGTGAAGCTATCCTCTCTCACTGAAATGGTCCAAAGATGATTATATTCAGTTTTATTTTCAAAATCTCCACTTACCAAAGGCTAGCATGCTAAGAAAACAGATGGTTTGATCTAAAGCTTCTTTTGTTGGAGGCAGGCTAATGTTTTAAACATCATGCCAAGATTTGAGTTGAAATTTTAAAATTGTTGTTTTCCCAGATTAAGCTTGGGACACTATCAAAATTCTTAGACAGTCTTCATGAGGGGAAAGCAAAGTTTGTGCATGAGGGCCAATTTAAGAAAAATAAAAATGTTTAAAAAACACATATTTCCCAATCAAAATGAAAGTAGTTTTATTGATCCCCATGGAGGAAAAAGTCTCTTTTTTAGGACATATGGTACCTATTGCATTCAATAGGAGAATATCAGTTTACAAGTTCTTCCTTTTTTATAAAACAATTTAAGAAAATATTTTTATTATTTACAGTTGTGATTTCCCTTATTTTCCAGCTGCTAAAATATTTATATATTAGCATCACCATAAAGGAGCAAACTTAGATTCATCTTTCTAATCCTTCATCTTTTATAATTGGATAGAGTTTGAGTTCATGAAATCTGCTTATGCACATCATTTTGTGTTACCTTTTAATTCACCTGTCAAAAATATTTTTTCCCATTTACAGATAAGAAAACTGAGATTCAAAAATATAAATAATTTTCCTAAGGTCACAGAATGTTAATGATGTAGTTAAGGCTAAAAATGAGATTGTCATACCCATTGCAACTCTTACTAGTGTCTATCCTATGTCAAGCCCCATTTGACACTGGAAATAAGAAAACAGTAGTAATCAGATCTAACATGTACTGGATGCCAGGCACTGTCCTAAATATTTACATGCATTCCTTCATTTAATCCTCACAAAAACTCTATGAAGTAGGAATTCTTGAATTTCCCACTTTGCAGATGTGGAAACTGAGGTCTAGCGTCTGGGATAAGGTCATATTGCTAGAAATGGGGGCTTGTTGGCTCCTGACCATGTAACAAACACAGACCTGTCTGTGCACAGGTTACGGGAGCTGGTCACAGGTAGGGGCTGGAGCCATGACTGGCTGCCGTGATAGACAGCTGCTCTTTGCACCATCGCTGCATTTTTTTTCATGACTCTCAAGTTGCCATGGTGCAAACCCGACTCAAAGAAGCTGATGCGAAAAGGATGTCTCTGATTCATAGAATCTAGGTGAGGGCTGAACAGCCAGACCACCCACCACGAGAAGGACAACGATGCCGCCGGTCTCAGGCGCCACTGGAACCAGGAACCTCGGTGCTCACTGAGTGTTTGTCATCTCTTGGCTTTGTTTCCTTGTGCCCCGGCTCCATTCTTTTTGCACTACCAATGGTTTTTATCAAATGGTAGGAACCCTAGTCACCAATAGTTTACAAAATTCATCATTTGACTTTCGCTAACAGAGAAGGTCTGACTCTCTTGGGTCTAGTTGGAAAAAAATTCCACTGAAGAGCTCTGATTGGCCTGGCTTATATAAGAAGCCACCCCTGGACCGATCAAATGGAGCTAAGGAGACACATCACATAAGAACATGTAAGAACTAACATGTGTTGTTGTTTTTGTTATTCAGTTGCTCAGTTGTGTCTGATTCTTTGTGACCCCATGGACTGTAGTATGGCAGGCTTCTCTGTCCTTCACTGTCTCCCAGAGTTTGCTCAAACTCATGTCCTTTGAGTCAATGATGCCATCCAACCATTTCATCTTCCGTTGCCCTCTTCTCCTCCTTAATCTCTCCCAGTATCAAGGTCTTTTCCAATGGGCTGGCTCTTCGAATCAAGTGGCCAAAGTACTGAAGCTTCAGCATCAGTCCTTCCAATGAGTATTGAGGGTTGTGCAGTTTGTGCATTTCACAAAATGCCTACCTAAAGGATGTGTGGGATTGAAATCAAGCCAATACTCTGCTCACCAAGCCATGCAGCCTGGAGAAGAGATCTTCCCAGAGGCAGGGTTACCCTATATTTCTCTCAGACACTGGGACTTACCAAGCTGGGCACCCATTGGGTTGGGTCTTTATTTTTTTTAATTGAGCTATAATTGACATATATCATTATGTTAGTTTCAGGTGTAAAATGTAAGGATGTGATACTTACATATCTTGTGAAATGACACCACAATAAGTCTAGTTAATGTCTGCCATAGCTATAAATTTTTTTTCTTGTGATGAGGACTTTTAAGATCTACTCTCTTGGCAACTTCAAATATGCACCATATCAACTATAGTCACCATACTGTACATTACATTCCCTGGACTGACTTACTTTACAACTGGAAGTCTGTACCTTAAAATCCCTTCACCCATTTCAATCTCCCCCACACCCCCCATCCCAGCAACCATCAATATGTTCTCTATGGATGAGCCCTTCTGCCTTTTTTTCACACAAAGGCATTGATTAGGTTTGCGGTTGCCCTTTGTAAAACATGACCGCTCCCAAGGAAATATTGTATTTGTAGATGGAGGAAGAAAAAGCAAGTATTAATTTCAGGACAGAGGAGATATTCAACAGGACAATGAGTGTAAAACTATTTCTATTTCATGTAAATTAAAAAAAAAGCAATTCCACAATTAAGTCATGAAAAAAGATGATAAATAGAGTCTATGATGTGAGCAAAACCCAACTGCCCCTTCAAGGCCTAACAGATCTTGGGGAGTGTCTTGTTACTTTTCTAGGCAAATACATGTCCTCTCTTTGAGAATTCAGAACCTCTCTTGCAATGGATTTCAATTAAACAATTTCATGGTTTTTATATGAAAAGACAGTCTGACATTTCATAGAGATGCCTATTAATCTGATGGTCTCTGCTAGCAAAGTGCTACAGAAAGCAGCTCTGGTTACATTAAAATGGTATTTTAATGCTAGGTTTGTGAAGCTGTAAAAGCTTAATTTTCAATTTTTCCATACTTTTTAAACAAACTTTAGTGATTTCTCATGGATCACAGCAAGGTTTTCTCTGGAATACAGTCATCCCACCTCTACCCAGCAATTCCAGCCAGTTCTCCAAAGCCTTGGTCCTCACGGAGGTAGTTCGACTGGGCGTGTGTCTAATGATGGATGGAACGGGCTGCCCTGGGAGCATGACCAGACTGCCCTATTCAGGGCAGGTCAGTCCCCAAACCATAAGGCCAAGGGTTCTGTGGATTTATTCTGGGATGACCAGTTCCCAACCTATTAGTAATCGTCCCAGAGACAGTCTCAGGAGGGTGAGCTTCACCATCATCATCAGGCAGAGGGCAGCAGAGGAAGAATCTGATATTTCAAGAAGATGAGCAGTTTCATCAGCTGCAGTGTCTCCCCAGCTTAAGCAGATACTGAATTTTAGACTCTCCATGGCCACTTCCATTTTCCTTGGCCCCTTTCTGTTCCTTGTTCTTCCTCCAGTTACCCATCTTGGAGAGTCCACACTCAGGCATCTTTGAGTCACCATCCCCCCGCCCCCCATCACGAGTTCCATTCTGAGTGCACGTCTGTTAAACCCAGTTTGTTCATAAGTCCAACAGAAGTTACCCCGGGTACCCAACTAGCACAATCACAATATACACATGTATACACATTACATACAGACTATAGTACTGTGCTGTAATTGATTTATAATACTTTTCACACAATACATAAAAATCAAAAGTAAACAAAACACTTTTAATCTTATAGTACAGTACCTTGGAAGGTACAGTAGAACAGTACAACAGCTGGCACACGGCGGCTGGCATCCAGTGAACAGACAAGAAAAGCTATGGACTAGAGGAGGAAGAGGAGGTGGGAGGCGGGAGAGCTGAAGGATCGTCAGCAACGGGAGACGGAGGGCAAGCTGCAGTCTCACTCACGCCTGACATTGATGGCACATTGATGGTTCTGGTTCCTTGCTAGAACCAGATGCACATTTGCATCTTTGATAGTTAGCAACTTAAAGGTTCATATGTAGGAGACTTACTGTGCCCACATCATCGTGCCCTTCCCTTCTGCCTCCTCTTGCCTACAGGTCTTTCTTGGTTCAATTAAGTAGTCAGAACCTAGAGAAATGAACAACCATGGAGCATCAGAGGAGGAGGAGAAAGCTGTGCCAAAGCCACCTCGGGGGAAGATGGGCAATACTCACGCTCATGAATCTCCTTCTTGCCTTCACTTCTCTTATGTCTCTATTTGCTTCTCAAGCTTCACTCATCCTCTCTTCTCTGCTTATTCCATCATCTCTCTTTCTTCACCTTCCTATGACCAGACCATCGTTACAGAGTTATTTTGTCAGGAAAGCTAACTGCCTGCTCAGTACATTTCAAATTTGATTATCATTTTCCTAATTAAAACCATATACCCTTCATCCAAAGACTCAAGTGATTCCTTTGGAATATGGGATTGGGGTCTGTGGCCACCATCATTCTGCTGCCTTTGCCCATGTGTGGCATTACTTTGGACCAGCGGAAGTCACATCCACCACTGCTGGCCTGGGGTGGGGGGCAGGTTTAAGGGCCTGAAAAGATAACAGCTTTAAGCAGAGGCCACACAAGGCACATGCCTGCATTAAACATGTAGATAAACAAGAAACAAATGTTCCCTGTTTTATGCCATAGAGGTTTTGGGGCTGTTTGTTACTGCAGCTAATGTTGCAGCCTAGCTGTTACAGAACAGAACCTGATGACAACCATGCAGACAGAATGACATGTTTCCTACTGAGTAATCCTCATGGAAAATTTCCATCTGCAGCATGAAACTGCAGCTTGTGACTCAGAGAGATCAAGAAGGCAGGCCAGTGACAGAGGGTACGTCTGATGCTGAATGTCTTAGTTTTACTCGTGTGTGTTAGTCGCTCAGTCGTGTCCAGCTCTTTGTGATTCCATGGACTGCAGCCTGGAAGGCTTCTTCCTCTGTCCATGGAATTCTCCAGCAAGAATACTGGAGTTGGTAGCCATTCTCTTTTTCAGGGGATCCTCCAGAACCAGGGATCAAACCTGGGTCTCCTACATTGCAGGCAGATTCTTTATCCTCTGAACCATCAGCGAGGCCCTACCCTCATCCCAATAGCAGAAAAGCTCCAGGAATATCCCTGCCTTAGAACCTTAGCCCCAGAGAGAAGGAAAACTTTCTCTCCTAAGTGGCTTACAAAATCTTTATTTCTTATCCAAGGCCTGAGTATTTCCCAAGATGACTGATTCCAGGAGTTTCTTCTCTTTTCAGGAAACTCCATCCTCTCCTTCACATACTGTGATCGGATCTGTGACTCCAACAAGACCATCATACAAATGTACTGGAAAGAAGAATCTAGGCTCTGCTGCAGTAAGAACCCAAGACTTCAGATGGATGGTTCAGGGATCTGAAAAGGTCTTTTGTGTGCTCTGCATGCTGGTATCAGGAAAAGCTTTTTTTTTTTTGCTCTTTTTTACTTTGGTGTTTTATTATTTCCAAATCTGGCTTATATTCCGGATAACCAGGGCACTGTTAAGGAAAAAAAAGGAGCTTAAACAGCCTGGCTGATGTGGCCAGTGGGCCCAGCCCCCACGGCTCAGCCCTGGGAGGGAGTCTCGGGGCTGGGAGCCTCTGGGCCCTGCCTGGTTTGTGCGCCTGTGGCCCAGCAGCCACTAGCCTGCCAGGGGCAGGGCAGCAGTGCAGACTGTCCCCTCCTCGCCCCATTCAGCTGGGGTTGCAGCCAGCCTGGTAGGGCAGTGACAGAGCTGACGGTCCTATCCCCAGAGATCTGGTTGCTGCAGATGGACACCAGTACCCCGTGTGTCCTGAGTGAGGGTCAGTCCGGGAGGCCTCAGTTGTGGCCACCCTGCTCATAGGAGCTGCTCTCTGCTGGAGGCTGAGATGTCCGGGAGCCACCAGGAGACAGAGGGTTTCAGCTCATCCTGGTCTGGGCAGAGCACCCGCATGTACAACATTAGCGGTACCTTGTCCAGGTCGCTCTCAACCAACTCGCCTTTGGGGTTCTTGATCACCATCACCAACTGGGCCTGGAAGGTGGTGATTAGCACAGGCCTCTGCATCCATCATCTTGCTGTGACCTTGACTGTCAGCAAGTCCTTGACCTTGACTATCAGCACTGTGGGACACCCAGCCCAAGGCGTTGTTGCTCTTGGCACACTTCATCTTCATCTCAAAGAACCAATCAAGCACCACATTGCTGTCCCTGAGGTCCTTCAGCTGCTGGGCCCACTTGGAGTCCTTGTGCAGCAACCTCCAGTGCCTCCTCGTTGGCTTCAAACACTTCCTCTTCCTTCAACTTCTCTCTGGCCGCAGGTAGGCCCAGTCTGCCAGGGATGCTCTGGTCTGTCTCCTTCTAGAGGGACTCCACACCCTGGCAGGCGGCTTTGAGGGTGGCAGTCCAGTAGAGCTTCTCCCTGCCTTTGGACAACAACTCGGCGACGGCTCAGCTGTCGTGGCTGCTTCTTCGACACCCTCCTTGATTTTCCCGCCAAGGTCACTTTGACTGACTTCATCAAGACTCTCCTTCCCGCTGCCTGTGATCTCCCCCAGCTTCTTTCCTGATCGCCTCTTTCCTTCTCAGAATTTCCGATTCGATGGTTCTGTGTCTCCTTGGCTTCCTGGCCTTGTCTCAGAACTTTTTTTTTTTTTAACTTTCTTTCATTTCTTTATTTTTGGCTAATTCCTGTGTGATATTAAGAAGCCAGCGAGAGAGAAAGCCGTTTCTGTTTCCCAAGGCACAGGATTTGGACAGGGTCCGCTCTCCGCTCGGCTGGTAGCAGCACCAGGTTCTGGCTGGACCGGAGGTGGACTCCGCTGCAGACCATCTCCGTGGGCACGGTACCAGCCTGCCCGCAGCAGCGCCGCCACCCTGCTGCAGGATCCCACGTGGGGGAAAGCTTTGACTGTGTTTTTAGAGCATTTACTTTTTAGAATTGGAGAAGGAAATGGCAACCCACTCCAGTGTTCTTGCCTGGAGAATTCCAGGGACGGAGGAGCCCGGTGGGCTGCCGTCTATGGGGTCGCACAGAGTCGGACACGACTGAAGCAACTTAGCAGCAGCAGAACTTTATTCATTCCAGACCTTTTCTCCTTTTTGTCTGGCGAAATCCTATGCCTTTAAGGGTCCAGCTCTCTGTGAAGTCTTCCCTGACTTCAGGAAGGGTGGATCTGTCCATTCTGAGAATTCCACAGCACTGCTCTCCATATCTTTATGACAAAATTACTTCCCTTACTATATTGTGATTTGCCATTTTTTTTATGTCTCTCGCCAGTTACTTAAAGATGCCTTGCCACAGGAATTGGGTATATTATTCCTGGGTCCCTCCTAGTGCCCAGCAGGAGTACATGCGACACAGGAATTATAACATGTATGTCAATCATATGGATGAGAGGCATCAAAAGGCATCGTCATTTCTCAACTCATTCTTGGGTTGTGCCTGTGTTGTTTCTGTATTGTGGGAGTATGGAATACAGTTATGTCCATATAGCCATCAGATATGAAGGCTGTGTCCACAATGGTCTATAGAGAATCTGTGAAAATAGTTCTTGGGCTGAAATATACAAAAGGCTTGAGAACTATTTATGCAGCAATCACACCCTGAAAAGGAAGTGTGAGAGCCTTATTTGCCAAATAAGGCTACCCATACCATGTGTTATAACCCCATGTTTATCCCTACACCATTGCTTTTGTATTTAAAATCAGAACTTTCAAAAACATTTTCTTTCTTTTTTTTTTAATGTGCATTAAGGGCACATAATACACGATTGTATACTTAAACTGACAGTTGTGATTTCTCAGTAGAAAATAAAGGAAATGGTCAATTTTTTTTGGTAGGGAGTTTTCAGCCCACATGATAAATCAACATTTTAAACAAATTTCTCCATCTGACTTCTCGTTTTCTGGTTTCATCTCATTGTGTGTGTGTGTGAGAGAGAGAGGGAGAGAGCAAGAGAGATGAGGATTGTAAACCTTGTTGAAAAACAACCAAAAAAGGAGTGGCAGATTCTAACTGAGTTATTATAGAATTGCATTACTACATCTCTCCCCCTATTATAGGCCATGCTATTTTGTCATTTGTCAACTCCCTGAAAATATCCTTTTTCCCCCCACAAGTCAAAAATGTCTTCTTTAGGGCATACAGGATAAGTTGTAATAACACATTTGATAGCTCTAAGTAATTCTCTGCTACCAATGTACACAGTGAATGTTATTAATGGGAGACTCTTTCCATGGGCCCTGAAAATAGCCAATAACTCAACCTGTCAGCATTTGGATAACTACAGCCTTCAATTTAACATGAAGAAATATCAGATTCAGTTTAGTAGTCTCAAAAGCAATGAATACAGATGATGAAATCTCTTCTTTCAGGCAGAGACTGCAAATTATACATAGACACTTATTTCTAATAATGTCATTTCAATTTGCTTCTCAGTTGCCTGATATTAGAAGCATTTATTCAGGAATTGGATGAGAATTTAATCATCATTTCAGAGCTCCAGGCCCATCTCAGGGACCAATGGAATATCATATCAGCAACTGAGTGGCAATTCTTCCTACCCCCTTCCTGCATTTCCTTATCTCCTTTTTCTTCTTACTTTCCAAGTTTTATTTCTTTGTTTAAAAATTTTTCATTGGAATATAGCTGATTTACAACATTGTGTTAATTTCAGATGTACAGCAAAGTGAATCAGTTATACATATACACACATCCTGCCCTCCTTTTTTAGATTCTTTTCCCATACAGATTATTACAGAATATTGTGTAGAGTTCCCTGTGCTATACAGTGGGTCCTTATTAGTTACCTAGAGCTCTGACAAACCTAGATAGCATATTTAAAAGCAGAGACATCACTTTGCCAACAAAGGTCCATATCGTCAAAGCTATGGTTTTTCCAGTAGTCATGTATGGATGTGAGAGTTGGACTATAAAGAAGGCTGAGCACCAAAAAATTGATGCTTTCAAATTGTGGTGCTGGAGAAGACTCTTGAGAGTCCTTTGGACAGCACGGAGATCAAATGAGTCAATCCCAAAGGAAATCAACCTTGAATATGCATTAGAAGGACGGATGCTTGAAGCTCCAATACTTTGGCCACCTGATTCAAAGAGCTGACTCATTGGAAAAAGACTCTAATGCTGGGAAAGATTGAAGGTAGGAGGAGAAGGGAGCAACAGAGGATGAGATGGTTGGATGGCATCACCGACTCAGTGGACATGAGTTTGAGCAAACTCCAAGAGATAGTGAAGGACAGGGAAGCCTGGCGTGCTGCAATCCATGGGGCCATAAAGCGTCGGACACAACTTATTGACTGAACAATAACAAGTGTGTATATGTCAATCCCAGTCTCCAAGTTTATCTCTCCTCTTCCTTACCCCCTAGTAATCATAAATTTGTTTTCTATATCTGTAACTGTACTTTGTAATGGGATTTTATTTTGCCTGTAAAGCCAGCTCTGATGTAAAAGGCAAGCTCACCCTTAGAGATGGTATATTGTAGCAAGGACCAGTGATATGTTGGTAAATGTTTATCAGTGTAGCTGATTTCCAGCCACCAGCATGTTAACACTGAGGGCAGCCCTGGGAAAAGAGGCCCCGAAGCACATTATTCTGCAGCACTTCCATCGTACAGTGACAGTGTAAGAAAGTGTCCTCAAGAGCATAGATAACAGTAAAATGTACTGACATAATCAGAGAGTGGAACGGTGTGAGCATTTATTACCTTTGTTTTTTATATAATTTATGTAATTGTATTTTTAATATAATTTTTATAATGGCTATACTGGCTGACAAAATTCCTGATAATTTAATTTTTTCTTGTGATACTATGGGCTTCCATGTGGCTTAGATGGTAAAGAATCCTCCTGCAATGCAAGAGATCTGGGTTCGATCCCTGGGTCAGGAAGATCCCCTGGAGAAGGGAATGACTACCCACTCCAGTATTCTTGCCTGGGAAATCCCATGGACAGAGGAGCCTGGCGGGCTACAGTGAATAGGGTCACAAAAGAGTCAGACATGACTGAGTAACTTTTCATGATACTACAGGAGCTAGATTCGCTTTCATGATACTATAGGAGCTAGCTTCAGCTATCGGATAGGATGCTTTACTCAACCTGCCTTCAGAACCCACACCCTCCCCATCCAACCCTGAACCCATACGGCATCACTTCAAGCACTTCTTTGCTAGAATCTTCAATCAGGAACATTTGTTGTTTGATTGGGATGGCCAATTGTTTTGGTTAGTGGCGGAGAAGTGCAAAGATTCATAAGAAAGAGTAGATAGATCAGAAAGAAGATTGGGACATCCTTTAACTCCCCCAAACCTAGAAACTTTTACTAAGTATCTTGAGTTACAGATAGACAGCCTGCTTCAATTTTATATTCTTGAATTTGGCTCACCACCTCCCAATGTCTTATAATTCACAGTTTATACACACACACACACACACACATTTTTATATTTTTATATTCTCTTGAGAAATCTGAAAGTCTGGGCCAGTATTACCATAGGACTACAACCCCCTGGGTCTGAATAGTGACCCTTGAATGGCCTTGAGCTCTCCAATTCAATCTCTTCAATTTGCCAGTCCCTGGAGAGTGACTGAGTGGTCCCATTATAACCATGGCTTCCCCCCCAACCCCTGCCACCACCCCGCATCCTGGCCATTTCTACATATCACCACACCCCAAGTCCAACTTGCTTTCAGTCATTCATTTTCTGGCCTGTATGTCTCCTTCTCAATCTTCTTGATTGTACAAACAGCATTTGAAGTCTCATTTCATACCAGAATTGTCTTGACTTTGGATGAAAGGTAATGATTCCTCTACCATTATTCTGGCCTTATTTCAGTGGTAAAGAATCCTCCTGCCAATGCAGGAGCCACAGGAGATGTCGGTTAGCAGGTTCGAATCCTGGATCAGGAAGATCCCCTGGAGTAGGAAATGGCAACCCACTCCATTATTCTTGCTGGGATCCCATAATCCCATGGACAGAGGAATCTGCCGGGCCTCAGTCCATGGGGTCGCAAAGAGTCAGACATGATTGAGCACGATGATTGAGACCATTACTCTGCTTGTTTTGCCTTCACCAACTGAAACAAATTTTTTATTTTTAAAAAACCACCAAAACACTTCTGTGCACCTTGATTTTATGAATATCTTATGAATGTACAATTTTCATTGTCCTGTTCTTTTACAAGTCCCTTTTAGACAGCCTGTTCTTGAAGGGCAGTGCTCAGGAATCATAACCATTTAGCTTTCTTTGCATCTCACTTAGTAAAGAATCATGGACAGCTTTCTAAATGTTCTTTCATAGCTTCAAGAATGGGGATATTCACGGTGAGCTTATTGATACACGCTTGTGAGTGGCAGCATATGAAACAATCACTCTATCTTAGAGCAAGTTCAGTTCAGTCCAGTTTAGTGGCTCATTCATGTCCGACTCTTTGCGACCCCATGAATTGCAGCACACCAGGCCTCCCTGTCCATCACCAACTCCTGGTGTTTACCCAAACTCATGTCCATCGAGTCGGTAATGCCATCCAGCCATCTCATCCTCTGTTGTCCCCTTCTCCTCCTGCCCCCAATCCCTCCCAGCACCAGAGTCTTTTCCAATGAGTCAACCCTTCACATGAGGTGGCCAAAGTATTGGAGTTTCAGCTTTAGCATTAGTCATTCAAAAGAACACCCAGGACTGATCTCCTTTAGAATGGACTGGTTGGATCTCCTTGCAATCCAAGGGACTCTCAAGAGTCTTCTCCAACACCACACTTCAAAAGCATCAATTCTTCGGCGCTCAGCTTTCTTCACAGTCCATCTCTCACAGCCATACATGACCACTGGAAAAACCATAGCCCTGACTAGATGGACCTTTGTTGGCAAAGTAATGTCTCTGCTTTTGAATATGCTCTCTAGGTTGGTCACAATTTTCCTTCCAAGGAGTAAGTGCTTTTTAATTTCATGGCTGCAATCACCATCTGCAGTGATTTTGGAGCCCCCCAAAATAAAGTCTGACACTGTTTCCACTGTTTCCCCATCTATTTCCCATGAAGTGATGGGACCAGATGCCATGATCTTGGTTTCTGAATGTTGAGCTTTAAGCCAACTTTTTCACTCTCCTCTTTTACTTTCATCAGGAGGCTTTTTAGTTTCTCTTCACTTTCTGCCATAAGGGTGGTGTCATCTGCATATCTGAGGTTATTGATATTTCTCCCAGCAATCTTGATTCCAGCTTGTGCTTCTTCCAGCCCAGCGTTTCTCATGATGTATTCTGCATATAAGTTAAATAAGCAGGGTGACAATATTCAGTCTTGATGTACTCCTTTTCCTATTTGGAACCAGTCTGTTGTTCCATGTCCAGTTCTAACTGTTGCTTCCTGACCTGCATAGAGGTTTCTCAAGAGGCATGTCAGGTGTGTGGATCTTAGAGCAAGGGCCCTCATTAAAGAGTAAGTCATGGTGTTAATAAGAGTGCTTTCAAATTTCTAGCAGTCTCCATGGCTTAGCAAATTATGTCTGCATCAGAGCTTATGCAGAAATTGTGCCAAGACACACTCTCAAAAATCCACAATTATTGTGTCTTTCTTTAAATGTCTTCTAAGTTATGAATATATAATGCATAAACAAGTTCTAGCTATTTTGTGCATTAAGAGTAATGAAACAATATTTCAACTGCCTTATCCTCACAAACAGAAACAACCACTAGCTTTTATTTCTAAATGTTTAATTCATCACCACAGCCACCATCATCTGGACTACAGATGGCAGACATACTTTCTGGAACTCTATTTCCAAGTAAACAGCATTTCCTTCAACGGTTCTGTAGAGAGAATACACAGTGTTTATATTCCTCTCAGCTCTTCTCTGCATTTTGCCCAAGATTATAAGCACATTTGGGATGAGAACATCTCACTAAAGAACAAGTGTATTCTGTCAAATTGGGTTAGAGAGAAAAACTAAACTCAGAGGAGAGGGAAAATCCTTATAAAGAGATTCTTTTGGTTGGGTTGGGGTTTTTTGTTTAATTTGTATATCGCTTACTCAGTCTTTTGTGAGGGCACAGTTATCATTTCCAGTTCTATTTTCTTTGTTCATAAATTCCTGACCAGACATAATTCACTTAATTAACAGCTCTTTGAGTCAATCGAGTTTGCTGCCTTAGGGGACAGACACCAGAGGGCCAGAAACTCCTGAGTGAGCTGGCGAGGCTCCAGAAGTGCATAATCACACACTTGGGCTGTTTCTGAAGAAACAGAACAGACCCGAATGCAAAATGACAGCAGCAGAGCCCGCGGCCGCTGTGTACAGGAGGTGAGTCTCCCTCTGTCTTCCATGTTGGAAAAGCCTGCTTTCCATGTACGTGTGAACCCCAGTGATACACACAGATACAGTGAGCTCAAAAATCAGAGCAGGCAGATGTCAGTAGCCAGTTCACTGGAATGTCTGGAACCAATAATTTCAACCACTTGACACAAGCATTTGATCACTGCAAGTATGAAACATACAATCAAAAATAAAAAAATAGAATAGATAAAATGAAATGAGTGGAAACCATCACATTACTGGGTTCACTGTGCTTTCAGGGATTTACACCTGTTTACAGCATGAGTACTAAGTTTTTATTTCTGAGGTCTGCTGGTAACAGTGTTGATTTCTGGGCTGCAAGATAACTGGGGCAAAGGTTGTTTAGGATCCTATTGAATGATCTGGCTGTGTGCTTTTAGAAAGCAATTCCGTATTTCATATGGTGGACATTAAAGTGGGACAGGTGCCTTGGGGCTTGAAATGTTTATGACTGCTAATTACTGATTTTTTTTTGTAGAAAAAATATATATGAAATTTTATTACCAGTACCATTTGAATATAAATATAACAAAAACATATTTACTAATCTATAAACCACTTGATTTCAAACAGTATTCTATACACAAAGTTATTATATCAATTATTATAATGGTTCAAAGTAAACTTGAACAATCTAATGTTTAACTTTAATAATTACTAATATTTAGTTGTACTTAACTGTAGCATATCTAAATGCTTATTTGGAAGTAGTAATAGATCAGAGGTCTTCTGATTCCCTTTTATTTTTGATTTATTCATTTTTAATCCGAGGATAATTGCTGTACAATATGGTGTTGGTTTCCGCCATACATCAGCATGAATCAGCCATAGGTATGTATATGTTTCCTGCCTCTTGAACCTCCCTCCCAACTCCCACCCCACCCCACCCCTTTGATCAGCATTTTATGTCCTTCTCTATATTTCTTTACTCCTAGGTTGATCTAATATTTGACCAATAAGGAGTACCCAGAGGGAAAATTAATACTTTTTACAGGTAGATAGCACCATATCACCTGTGGTAAACGGCTGAATGTTGCTGTATGTTACCTTTTCTTGTGTTCCCTCCCATAGAGCATCCTGATTAGACAGGTCAAGCTCCACTTCTGAGTCAGAGAATCTTACAAACCAACTTCATTTATTTAAGCAACTGCTCTAGGAAAAGCAAAATGCTAAGCAGTGAAAGCAACCTACAAAACTTTGAGTAGTAAAAGGAAAAAAGTGAAAGTGAAAGCAAAAGTCGTTCAGTTGTGTCTGACTCTTTGTGACCCCATGGACTGTAGTCCATGGAATTCTCCAGGTCAGAATACAGGAGTGGGTAGCCTTGCCCTTCTCCAAGGATCTTCCCAAACCAGAGATCAAACCCAGGTCTCCCGCATTGCAGGCAGATTCTTTACCAACTGAGCCACAAGGGAAGCAAAGGAAAAAAGAGTGTAGAAATACAGATTATACACTGTGATTATGCAAAGAACTAACTGTGGCTTCATCACTTCATGGGAAACAGATGGGGAAACAGTGGAAACAGTGTCAGACTTTATTTCTGGGGGCTCCAAAATCACTGCAGATGGTGACTGCAGCCACGAAATTAAAAGATGCTTACCTCTTGGAAGGAAAGTTATGACCAACCTAGATAGCATATTCAAAAGCAGAGACATTACTTTGCCAACAAAGGTCCATCTAGTCAAGGCTATGGTTTTTCCTGTGGTCATGTATGGATATGAGAGTTGGACTGTGAAGAAGGCTGAGTGTCAAAGAATTGATGCTTTTGAATTGTGGTGTTGCAGAAGACTCTTGAGAGTCCCTTGGACTGCAAGGAGATCCAACCAGTCCATTCTGAAGGAGATCAGCCCTGGGATTTCTTTGGAGGGAATGATGCTGAAGCTGAAACTCCAGTACTTTGGCCACCTCATGCGAAGAGTTGACTCATTGGAAAAGAGTCTGATGCTGGGAGGGATTGGGGGCAGGAGGAGAAGGGGACGACAGAGGCTGAGATGGCTGAATGGCATCACTGACTCGATGGACGTGAGTCTGAGTGAACTCTGGGAGTTGGTGATGGACAGGGAGGCCTGGCATCCTTCGATTCAGGGAGTCACGAAGAGTCGGACACGACTGAGCGACTGAACTGAACTGTGGCTGAGTAGTCCTGGCCTCAGAGCAGGGCTAGAAGCACAGTCCTTTTTTTGGCCCACTTGTTGTTTTTCTTTTTAAAAACTGATTCAAGAACAATAAAACTGCAATAGGCAGCCGGGTCCACCTGCCATGTGATGCTGACCCCCCTCATCAGCACTTCTAATTTCCAGAGGCTGGAGTCCGAGGCAGCCTCAGCAAGTACACAGATTAATATATTTGCCCAAAATGGAAGAGTTTTTGAGCTGGCAGTTGTTGATAAAGATGTTTCATCCCTGGTTTTGTTCTTTACATAAGGTCTTTGCACCGAGACGGTGAAATTCTTGTCACTTTTATGTAGGTTGTTGTTTTGGTACAAATGAAGACATGGAAGAGGGTGGTGATCATTCCTAAACTATTGAAACAAAGGAAGGTGGATTTTATTATTCCAAGGGCCCTGGGAATTGAATGTCTTCAGAAACATTCGAGAAAGAAGGAAGCTAAATGTTAAAAGGCCTTGAGTGAGTGAGTGAAGTCGCTCAGTCGTGTCCGACTCTTTGCGACCCCATGGACTGTAGCCTGCCAGGCTCCTCCATCCATGGGATTCTCCAGGCAAGAATACTGGAGTGGGTTGCCATTTCCTTCTCCAGGAGATCTTCCTGACCCAGGGATTGAACCCGGGTCTCCCACATTGTAGGCAGATGTTTTACCATCTTAAGGCCTTAGTGTTGATTAAAAAGTGAGATCAGAAACAAACAAAAAATAAATAAAATGGATTCAGTATTTTACAATTAGGAGATTATACACAGTGACACACAAACTTTTATGTTTTTGTATTCTCTTGAAAAATCAGAAAGTCTGGGCCTGTGTTAGCACGGGGCCACAATCCCTTGGGTCTGATTACTGATCCTTAGATGGCCTTGAGCTTTCCAGTTCAAGACAGTCTCACCAGTCCCT
The DNA here is from genome assembly GCF_003369695.1 of Bos indicus x Bos taurus. Lineage (NCBI taxonomy): Eukaryota > Metazoa > Chordata > Mammalia > Artiodactyla > Bovidae > Bos > Bos indicus x Bos taurus. Next base: position 19,612,754 of record NC_040084.1, on the reverse strand, counting down.
AGGGAGTGAGTGACTGGTCTCATTACAACCATACCCCCCTCCCCCCATGTATCCTTCCTGCCTGGACAAGAAGACATTTGGGTCTCTGTCATAGAATTCCTCATGAGAACTCGGTCACTTTAGTCATGTCTGACTCTTTGGGACCCCATAGACTATAGCCTGCCAGGTTCCTCTATCCATGGGATTATCCTAGCAAAAATACAGGAGTAGGTTGCCATTTCCTACCCCAGGGTATTAAACCCATGTCACCTGCATTGGCAGACAAATTCTTTACCACTGAGCCACCATAGAAGTTCCATAACGTTGCTCATAGAAATTGTTTCAGATCCTCTACTAAAACTCCGTGACTGTGAACAAATCACGTATCCTCTCTGTCCTCTGTCTCCTCATCTCTGAAACAGGGATGATAATACCTGTAACAGTACACCTATCTCATAGTGTTGAAGTGTAGATCATACAGCCTGCAAAAGAGCTTCTCATGTGTTAGTTACTGCTGTTCATTTATTATTAAATAATTTTGTAATTATATGAGTGTTAATGATTGATCTAAAACCATTAAATCAGGAGTCAAATAAGTTTCTAATTCTGATTTTTTTCTTCATTGTATATATAATGTCATCAGCAACACATTAAGAGTAACCAATGAACTGTAATTTAGAGATGTAATTTGCTGATGGGGTCAAAAGCAGGTTTACTATAAAACTGACAAAATGTCAGAGCCCCTCATTTTTAATGGACCATTTCCAAGGCCTGGGAGAGAACCTAGAAATGAGTTCACCTAGTCATGTGCTTTTCTAAAATATGTCAAAGTAAGATAGTTTCACTGTAAGTTTCAAAGTAAGATAGTTAAGACAATTGTCTCTTTCCACTCATTTTTCCTTTGTCATACTTGCCCTGTGATATCAGGGATTTTAGAGTGGCCTGGCTTTTGGGAGATACAGATAAAGGGAGCTGAGCAAAGGAAGCATATATTTTTGGTTTAATGGAGTATATTTATGTAGCTTATGGTCTCTTCTGGCATTGTTACTTATTGCTAGGTATCCAGGTATAAAGATGACTTCCAGGAAAACCACCGTTGTCCACCAGGCTGACTCACCTAACTGTAACACAAAGTGTAGGGTCAGAGATGAGGCTGCAACATGAAAGTGTTCTAACCACTCAGCCCTAGATACGGGGGCCATGTGGGAGAAACAAGGTTTGGAATGTATGGACCGAAGCTAGTCTGCAGAAATCTCTTTTAATTATCAGACCCGTAAATCAAAATTGTTAGTGGAAAATTTGGTTCACTACAATACCTACCCAAATGGGAGTGTTGTCAGGGAGAGAGAAAATAATTCAGAATATACAATTTTAAATACTCTATACGTTTCTTTTTTTGTGGGAATCATGCAAATATAAGTTTATAAGAATTCTTATGTTTATAGAGCAAAACTGTGGCAGTACCACGTGCATCTGAAATGTCTGTGTGGCATTCTGTGCTTTCTGCAATGCATTAACTTGTTACTCAACAAGCTTTACTGTTATTGTTACTCAACATCTTGTCCTGACAGTAGTTCCAGAAGAAACAACCTATAACATTGCCATTGGCATAGTGAGTCTGCACACAAATGGTCTAAAAGCAGTAAGACGACCCGAAGGATAGAGGGTCTCAGTGATAAAAGTTCCTACACATATACATCAACAAGTTAATATATGTAAAATAGAAATTGTGTGATAGATAACCAGTAAGGACCTACTGTTCCCTGCTGTACAGGGAACTATAATAAATATTTTGTAATAACCTAAGGGAAAAGAAGCTGAAAAAGAATAGATATATATGTATAACTGAACCACTTTGCTGTATACGTGAAGCTAACCTGACACTGCAAATCAACCATACCTCAATTTTTTTTTAAGTTGTTTGATCACCAATTTATATGGCTCTATACAAGGTAGGAGCAATTAAAATGTATTTGAAATGCACTTTTGCAAACCTTAAATTCAGATTGTGTACACTGCTATGAGTTATGGACTATGCCAAAATTTAAATAAAATGAAATTAAGTATCCTACTGCAAGCCAAAAACCTATTCTGAAAGAAAGAAGACTGTACGGGCCTCAAAATGGCCAAATTCTCCTACTGGGTCTGAAGGAAATGGAAATCTCTTGGAAGCAACATTGTGAAAAGATAGATATATTTACTAGAATGCGAATACTTTCAGAAGGAAGAGCAGTGAAAGAAAAGAAAAGTTAAGAAGGGAGAAAGTGTGTATGTTAGTCCTTTTCTCCCAGTTCGTCCCACCCTCCCCGTGCCGCCTATGTCTAGTCCGTTCTCTATATCTGCATCACTATCCTGCCCTGTGAATAGGTTCATCTGTACCATTTTTCTAGATTCTACATATATGCATTAACATATGATACTTGCTTTTCTCTTTCTGACTTAATTCACTCCATACGACAGACTCTAGGTCCATCCACATCTCCATCATATGACCCAGTTTTGTTGAGTTTTGTTTTTTATGGCTGAGTAATATTCCATCGTATATATGAACCACATTTTCTTTATCCATTCATCCGTTGACGGATGTATAGGCTGCTTCCATGTCCTGGGGTACATATGTATACATATAGCTGATTCACGTCATTGTATAGCTGAAGCTAACATTGTAAAGCAATGTTGCAAAGCAATTGTACACGATGAAAAACATTTTTAAAATAAATTTTAAAAAAAAGAGGAGAGAAATTATAAGTCCACCAGAGCATTCAAGACAGTCAGCAACCACTTATCTTGAGGAAGAAGTTGATTTTGTTAGGAACCATGTCTCTTTCCTCATGTTGTTACAGAAAGCAATAAAATGTTCAACATTGTTAATGACAGCAGGTTTTCAGAATTGTGATCCTTATAATATGTAGAGAGAAATGAACAGAATGCAAAATAAACAAAAAGTCTTAAATAGATATTTTGAGAAGAAAAAAATGTAACTGGTTAAATTATTTTGAGATCCGGACTAGGCTAGCCCAACACTAAACTGCATGAATCGTTTTAAACTGTTTTCAGTGAGACAGACACAACCGACACGAGACAAGTGCTCAGTCGGAATGACCATATTGAGAATTCTCAAGTCCTGGAGATGACACCGAATCCAAGGAGGCTGTGTTTACTTGTTTTATATGCAAGTGAAGCCAAACAAAGCACACTGAATCAGGATTTTAAGACCAAAGACAACTTACTATTATTCCTGGAGTAGTTACAGTTGTTCAATTTTAAGTGAGAGTTTTGTCCTTCAGGGTCATAATGAAAGCGAAATTCTTAAATAAAACAAATTTAGTGGGAATTATGTAGTTATTGAATTTAATCCATTGTTGTGTCAGGACTTGGAAAAAATGTCAAAGTGAAAAAAAACAAATGTGACTTACTTATACAAACATTTAAAAAAAATTTGAAATAATGGGAGAATCCGTACAAAATGAAGTGGCAAACCAAACACCACCTACCACTCCATTACTGTAGATTCTACCCTGGTCACTTGGCAATAACAATGCACACTTTTTACAAAAGGAAATCCTATGAGCAGTTTTAAGCTATTTTTTTTTTTTCCCTTTGGCCAAATGAAAATCATCTATTTGTAAGTTTCTTAAATCAATAAAATATGTTCTGGACAATTGCAACCTGTCATTGAAAACCATTTGCCATCAGTTGTGTGGCAACATAGCAGTTACGAGAGACGAGAACCAAGATCTGTGTGAATGTGTAACACGTGTTGCTCCATCTCGGCATCTCATCAGACGGAAAGTTGCTTCTTAGGACCAGAAGTTATTAATTACTTTGGTATTTTATAATAGTTTTGTTTTCTTTTCAGATCCGTCTGATTGATGGAACAAATGAAACACATATGCTATCCCGGATTACTTTTGAAGAGTAAGTATAACAAGATGGCCCATCTCTAATAACACTGGGGCTAGGAATATAGATGAGGCAAGATTGGCCTGTTTATGTTTGGGGCTGGAGAATGGGTTCACTATACTGTCTATTTATTTTTATATATGTTAAAAATTAAAAAAGGTTAACATTTTTTGGTTTGGTGGTAAAAGGGAAAAGCTGATTTTCTGTTCATTCAAGTTATGTACAGACCCAGATTTATTCATTAACTCACTTCCTCTAGCAGAAGCTACAAAATTTGAGGGGAAAACTTCCTTATGTCATTTCTCCCTTTTCTATAGATTTCATGCTCAAAAGCTGATGGGCTATAAGAAAAGCAATAAAGACGAACAACAAAATAAATAGACATATATGGGGGCACTGAGAAGCAAATTGTAGCGAAAAATTTTCAGAGCATGATAACAGCAATAATTCATTACAAGATAAACTTCTAATAGAAGTAATAAACAGGGTATTTGATTGTTTGCTGTTCCATCCAATTAGTGGAAAAGAATTTTATGAACAATGAAGAAATATTTATAAGATTTGTTTCTTGGACAGGAAATACTAATATCAACGAAGATAATCTGAAATTCATAGCACATTTTCATCACTACAGAAAGCTTCCTTGTCCCAATTTTCAGTCAACCTCCCCACCTCCAGTGCCATAATAAACAACCATCAGTATTCTCATTTCTGACTTACAGCTTAGTTTTGACTGTTCCAGTGTTTAATATAAACAGCATAATATACTGTTCACTCTTCTGTGAATGTCTTCTTTCAGTCAAGGTATTATTTGGAAGATTAATCTCTGTTTTATACATATCACAAGAGGGGCCATGGTGAAAGCAGCTTCCCAATGACTCCCTTTCCTGTTATCTTATCCTTGTATAATGGAAAATTGCTACCCCTGCCATCACGTGACTAGGTCTATATACTACCCCATGAAACGGACTGCTTTTATGACTTGATTGACCAATAAAATGTGATGGAAGTGATATTCTTTGACTTCTGAATCCAAGCCTTAATAGAGCTTATAGCTTCTACTTTATGTCTTGGAAGAAAGGTGTGAACGTGCGAGCTCCGTCATGTCCAACTCTTCACGTCTCCATGGACTGTAGCCTGCCAGGCTCCTCTGTCCATGGGATTCCCAGGTGAGAATACTGGAGTAGGTAGCCGTTTCTTTCTCCAGCAGCCATATAAGGAAGTTCAGGCTATCCTGCTGAAGAGACAGGCCACATTTATAGGGAGTACCCCTGGAGGATGGGAAGACCACCTGGATAAAGGGCCACATGGAGGCAGGTGTCCAGCCCACTGCCAGCATCAAGCCACCAGGAGGTGAGTGAGGCTCTCTTGGTTCCATCCAGGCAACTGAATATAAATGCAAGAATCAGCCCAGGCAGAAATGCCACTCTTAACCTACAGAAATAATACACCATAGTTGTTTTAAGTCACTATATGTTGAAGTGATTTGTTACACAGTCCCAGATAACTGATATACAGTGGTTTGTTCCTTTTCATTGGTCAGTAGAATTTCATTGAATGGGTATGCCATCATATAATTCAACAATTTATTTCCTTAGTAGTTTTTTCTCCCCTAGTTTTGACAATTATGGAACAGTTGCTATGAAAATCCTTATACAGTTTTTTTTTTTTTAAGTGGACCATTTTTAAAGTCTTCATTGAATTTGTTACAATATTGCTTCCAAATATTTTTGTTTTGCTTTCTTGGCCCCGAGGCATGTGGGATCTAGTTCCCTGACCAGAGATCAAAAATGCATTCTCTGCATTGGAAGGTGAAGTCTTAACCACTGGATCTCCAGGGAAGTCCTTTGTACAGTGTTGTTGTATTTTTTTTTTTACTGAGTGTATTTTTATTTCCCTAGGAGTTGAATTGTTAAATTATATTTTAAATATATGTTAAAACTACCAGATCAGTTCCCAAAGTACTTGTCTTTATACATTTCCAGCAATAGTGCATGAGAGTTGCATTTGTAACCTTCCCCAATACTTAGTATTGTCTGTGTATTCTATTTCTAATTTGAGCTATTCCAGTTACTGTAAATTATGCTTTTAATCCGCATTTCACTGATGTTTAGCATCAGTGTGTATTGGCCACTTTTATAATTACAATCATATAATTTCTTTTGTGAAGTATGTTTCGGTTTTTGCAATTTTTTTTAACAAGATTGCTCAATTTTCTATTAGTTAGTAGTTGGAATTATTTATATATACTGGGTATGAGTCTTTTATGAGATATTGGTATTGGAAATATTTTCTTTCAGCTGTAGCTACTTTTTCTTTTATCATCTTAATGAAATCTTTTGATGCATGGAAATTTTGTATTTTGATGGACTATATTTTATAATTACTATTTTTCATCTACAAAACATGTGCCATCTGTGTCACAAAGATCTTCTATGTTTCCTCTAGAAGTTTTTAAGTTTTGTGTGTGTGTTCTTGAAACCCTATTCTTTTTTTAAAGAATTCTTTCCCATTATGGTACATCACAGTACAATTTGATCTTGTTTATCCATCCTATATATCCCAGTTTGCATCTGCTAATCCCAAACTCTCAATTCAACCTTCTCCCAGCCCACCCACCCAAGCTTTTCTTTTCTGTTCTCTATGAGTCTGTTTCTGTTTTACAGATAGGTTCATTTGTGTCGTATTTTAGATCCACATAGAAGTGATATCATACGGTGTTTGTCTTAGAGATCTCTTTCTGATTTACTCCACTTAGTGTGGTAATCTCTAGTTGCATCCACGTTGCTGCAAAATGGCATTATTTCATTCTTCTTTATGGCCAAGTGGTTGAGTTTCAACTTTTAGCTATATGTAGCATTTATATTGGAGAAGGCAATAGCACCCCACTCCAGTGCGACCCCATAGATGGCAGCCCACCAGGCTCCCCCGTCCCTGGGATTCTCCAGGCAAGAACGCTGGAGTGGGTTGCCATTTCCTTCTCCAATGCATGAAAGTGAAAAGTGAAAGTGAAGTTGCTCAGTCGTGTCCGATTCTTCGCGACCCCATGGACTGCAGCCTACCAGGCTCCTCCATCCATGGGATTTTCCAGGCAAGAGTACTGGAGTGGGGTGCCATCACCTTCTCCGGATCATGTCCTAGGTGGGGTCCTAATCAGACCCCACCCCCTGATACCACCCCTTAGGTGTTCTATGTATAAATTTGGAGGGACACACACATTCAGACCATAGCAAGTGACCCCTTGCATACTAGAAGCTATCTGAGCAGCAATCAGATGTAACGAGCTCAAGGAATTGAGGGTTTTAAATTACGAATTTTATGTGTTTTAAACACCAAGCTTTGGGGAAATAAAAGAAACATGAGATAATCCTTCTTTCCCCCATCTTAGTCACAAATCAACCTGTCCTCACTATAGATGGGAACTTTTTATAGCATATTAGCCTTGGGGTTTAGTATAATGGTTTAGTTTGATTAATGAATGAATTAGCCTGGAAAAAAATATCGAGGTTGAAGGCATTATTTATTGCCAGATATATTCTGTTTTATAAACAGAAATGCAAGTGAACTTTTTGTTCCCCAGACCTGGGGTGCTGGGGAATCATTCATCACAGCTGTCTTCCCTACAGCTATGAGTTCCCAACAAATGCTAGCATTCCAGGTCTGCATCGTCCAAAAGCCCATCCCCCAGATAAGAAGAACACTGCTCACACTGATTACAAGCTCAACATATCTGTATGTAGCTCATCTCCTGGGAAAGAAATGTTTTCTAAATGGTTAGTACAATTTTCTTTATTGCTAGCCACTAGGCTTCTGTCTTATCTTAACAAAAGACAGAAAAAGGAAGTTCAAAGATAAGCCATTTTTCACGTAAAGAACAGCCTAGAAGCATTTACAAATGAGAGCAATTTAGACCATATCCCTTCCCATGATTTACAACAAAAATCTGGAAGACCTGGGTTACTGCCTCCACAGCTGCTCCCTGCTTCTTCTTTTTTTTTTTTTTTTTTATTTCCCAGATGAAGGAATCAATAAACTCAAATGGAATTCAAATGAAATTAATATCATTGCCTGAATCACTCAATTCACATAGCTTCCTGAGGACTTCAAGTTAAACGGTAGCCTTTTGTCCTAGAAAAGAAAGTTAATCAAACTGTCTTGCAGCTCCTCAGCAAACTGTGTGATTTGTTCCTAGAGCATGTCTTACACGGAAGTAAAAAACAGTTTGCCAGTTACCAAGCTCATAGCATTCAGCAAAACTCTCCAGTAATCCCACATTTAAAAACATATGTCTTTCCTTCAGCAATCTTTTAAACCAGTGCTTCGGTCCTTCAAAAGTAACCATAACTTTACCCCTTTTCACTTCACATTGGCTCAGCATGATTAATGACACTTCAAATATAAAGAGGTATTGTTTATCATCTCAGCAGAGACCACCCACCACTGTAGTGAATCTGTTAGTTCTTCTCCCGGTGTGCTGTGAGGTTAAAATGCCCAAGATTTAATGAAGCAAGTGGTATTATTGTATTAGCCCTTGAAGTCTGAACAGAGATATTTTCTTTCTAGGGCAACTCTAACAACTCATAATTAAATGTCAGAATACTAATAAAACACCAGAAAATTATTTTAAAACAAAAAGAGGAAAAATTTGGATATCAACCTTTAGCAGATAAGAAACTAGGTCCATGTGGATGTTTGGAAAGGTTTATAAAAGTTTTTTCAAGCAAAGCTGAACATCCAGCACATACACTACCTTACTGAGCATTTGGCTTCTGTCTAGTTGAGATCTTAAGTGCAACTTCTCTCAGTTTTCCCAGGGAAACGACTTACCTTAGTTGCAGGCTGAGTATAAGTCAAACAGGCTGGGACGTGGAACCTGGAATCCTTTGCTGCAATGCTTGCACCAGGACACACAAAATAGAAACTCTAAAGAATTAAAAATGAATGCATGTGCAGTTGGGGCAAATTATGGGCAAGATACAGAATGATCAACCCTCCCACCACCACCCCTGCCACCCACGGCCATTTCTGAAGAGCCGGGAGCAGAAGTAGTTTGACGCAAAAGCCAGGGACTGCGCATGCGCCCTGCACGCAACACCGCTAAAGGGGAGTCAGACCACCTAAGCCACCTCTCTACCCTACCCCTGGACACATCCTTACCCTCGCCTCATATAAGAAGCAAGCTCTCCCTCTTCTCGGGGAGTGAGCAAGGGAAACTTGTTTTCTCTGGCTTCCTCCTGCTATAACAGGAGCCCCAATAAAGCCTTGCCTGAATTTCTTGTTTGGTCTGGAATCAATTTCTATTGATTGGGGAAGGCCAAGAACGCTGGTGGGTCTTACAGGAAGGAATGGGGCTTGTTCATGAATCTGTGTTTTCTCTCCTTCATGTAGCCCCATAGAAGTCAGGGCATATGCTGATGTTTATCACCCAACCAACACATCCCCAGGGTCAGCACAGACACTCCCAACTGGGAGACTCATTTATGTGTGGTATGTGTGGCTACAGTCATGGAGAGGGCTTGGTAAGAGGGTTATACCTTTTCTGAAAGGGTTGGAAAATAAGTATGAGAGGAAAGAACAGCACAAAGTGCTCTTCCACCCTTGATCCCAGATCTCAGATAAAGGCTGAGACTGTGGAAGGAAGAGAGAGCAGGGTGAGGGATCTTTCAGGTCTCTGGTCACAGCCTGAAGCTGTGGACCACTTCTTTCTTTCTTTTGCATCCATACATTTATTAAAATTATGGCAAGTTTAAGTTAGACTTTGTTCCATTTTTTGCTTTTTCTAATTTTTAAATATTTTTAACTGGAGGATAATTGCTTTACAATGTGTTAGTTTCTGCCATAGAACAGCGTGAATTAGCCATAAGTATAAGGAGACGACATAGGACAAGATGGTTGGGAGGCATCACCGACTCAATGGACATGAGTTTGAGCAAGTTCCGGAAGATGGTGAAGGACAGGGAAGCCTGGTGTGTGGCAGTCCATGGGGTCACAAGGAGTTGGACACAATTGAGCCGCTGATCAACAACAATACATATATCCCCCGCTCTTTTTTACTTTTATTACATTTATTTATTATTAATTGGGGGATAATTGCTTTGCAGTATTGAGTGGGTTGCTGCCATACATCACCATGAATCAGCCACAGGTATACATATTTCCCCTCCCTCTTGAGCCTCCCCCCCATCTCCCCATCCCACCCCTCCAGACCATCACAGAGCACCGACCTGAGCTCTCTGCGCCATACAGCAGCTTCCCACTAGCTATCTGTTTTGCACATGGTGGTGTATATATTTCAATGGTACTCTCTCAATTCATCCCACCCTCTCTTTCCCCTGCTGTGTCCATAACTCCATTCTCTACATCTGCATCTCTAGTCTGGCTGTGGGACCACATCTGTGTTCTTTAGCTTCATGATCTCATTTCATGTTGATGCGGGGTCCTGTCAAGTAGCATCTCAATGGCCTCACACAATATCAGTCCTCAAAGGCTGAGTAGCCTTCACTTACCTTCTGCAACCCTTTGGAAGAGGTCTGTTGAGTCAGAATTTTCTCTGGGGTGTCCATCGGACTAAACCAGCCCTGAAGAGCAAAACAAATACAACACAGGGAGACCATCAAAGAGAACCAAAATAGAAAGCACGTATAGGAATGAAAGATAGCAGAGAAATACAAGTCAATGACCCAAAATTGATGGGCTTACAAGTCTCAGATGAGCTGTTTATAGAGAAAACTAGCCCATGCTTATTTTTAGAAATTCAAAATGAACACAAAGTGTCTTAAAATACATAGTTTTTAAGTTTTAATATTAAGGATCTATTACAAATAAATGGATTTATAATTAGTGTGAAAGCAAAGACTTAGTATTCACTATGAATTTTATTGCTCCATAGGAGGCTCAACTCTTGAGTTCCAAACATATACCAAAATATGTACTATTTTGTTATTAAAAATAACATTGTTCATCCTATTTACATGATTCACATAACTGCTAAAGGCCATTTGCTGCTGGGTGTGCTCTGGGGATGGAGAAGGCAATGGCACCCCACTCCAGTACTCTTGCCTGGAAACTCCCACAGATGGAGGAGCCTGGTAGGCTACAGTCCATGGGGTCGCTAAGGGTTGGACACGACTGAGCGACTTCACTTTCACTTTTCACTTTCATGCATTGGAGAAGGAAATGGCAGCCCACTCCAGTGTTCTTGCCTGGAGAATCCCAGGGACGGCGGAGCCTGGAGGGCTGCCGTCTATTGGGTCGCACAGAGTCAGACACGACTGAAGCGACTTAGCAGCAGCAGCAGCAGTGCTCTGGGGAGAGCTTCCCAGGTGACGCTAGTGGTAAAGAACCCTCCTGCCAATGCAGGAGACATAAGAGACATGGGTTCAATCTCTGGGCCAGGAAGATCCTCTGGAGAAGGGAAGGGCAACCCACTCCAGTATTCTTGCCTGGAAAATCCCATGGACAGAGGAGCCTGGCGGGCTACAGTCCATGAGGCCCCAAAGAGTCAGACACGACTGAAGCAACTTAGCGCTCACGCACATGCTCTGGGTATTGAGCATAGATTCATGCCATCTGAGTCTAACCTATTTTCTCTAGAGAGATCTGCTTATTTTTTATTCCTTTCAATTTATACCATAATTTATGATTTAGGCTATGAAGACTTCCTACTTTGCTAGTTATTGCCAACATTCACCTGTCACCTGAAAGTTTGACGGCCTTCTGCTAAGGGGAAGGTATACCAGGAAGGCAGGCTCATTTTGACATCCAGCATTGGAAAGATATATTTCTGCATGAAAATCAAATCACGCTTCAAAACCCGTAAGAGTTTTTGTACAACTCACATAGTCTTGTTCATGTTGTCATTCATTATCAGAAGAATGGAGACCTGACCATATAACTTGTTGCATTTCACTCAGATTTTGGAACGTTTAAAGAATTATTAATTTTTTGAGATGTTAAGTGAGAAAAATGTAGCTCTTTAATATAAAAATGTATGTCAGGACTTTTTAGGCTTGAATGATAAAAACAGTGTGAAAGTTATAGAAATCATAATTGATGATAGTTTTTAATTATATAAGGTAATATCCTTATTATAGAAAATATAAACAGTATAGAGAATATAAAAATTACCTTAATATCATAGCTGAGGTTTACAACTTCAAATGTTGTAGTATTGTCTTCTCATTATATTTGTAGCATTAGATAGTCTTTTTAAATTGTGATCATAGTATTTGTACAACTTTGTAGATTCATTGTAGATCCACAACATTACATATTAAGTATTCTTCTAAAACATGACTATGAATCGTTAGATAATAATCTATCATGTGTTTGTACTATTATCAGAAACAATCTCCTAATAATATTCCAAGGAAAAAATGAAAAATATAAACTTTTCTATATCTCATTCTAAGAAAATGTTTCACATAATTATGTGAAATAGGAGTGAAGTGATATATTAATATTTGGTATATGTTTGGTTGGGCTTCCCTGGCAGTTAAGACAATAAAGAATCCACTTACAAAGCAGGAGACCCAGATTCAATCTCTGGGTGGGGAAGATCCTTTGGAGATGGGAAAGGCTACCCACTACAATATTCTTGCCTGGAAAATTCCATAGACAGAGGAGCCTGGCGGGCTACAGTCCATAGGGTGCAAAGAATCGGACACGATTGAGCGACTAACGTAGACACACAGACACACACACATGTTTAGCTGTAATTCTTAATAATATTTAGTATTATCTCTGTGTTTGTGCAATTTCCTTATTTGAACATATTGCACTAAAATTTATATTATCTTCCAGGATTTGCTCCAAGTGCTTTCCACAACATGTAAATTTTATTGTACAGTTGGTATGTATTTTTTCATTTATATATATATTTACATGTATATGTGTTTTATATGTTGCATATGTAATGTATGTTACATGTGTGTGTATATATATATATATATATATATATATATATATATATATACTTTTTATATATATATATATATACACACACTGAGGGGGGCATGGAGACTGGTGAAGCAACACTTTAAATGCTTTGTTTTCCTCTTTGTTGTTGTTTTGTTTTTGTCTTTTCAAAGGAAGAAGATCCACCATTTCCAGGCTGCCTTGCACTTTTCTGCCTACAGAAATCTTGGTCACCTTGATGTAGGTGTCTTCCTTTAGGAAGGGAAGTCACCTGAGTGATGTCCCCTTGATGATGTAAATATAGATGATTCTCATTACTCATGGTAGTTCTACAAAGTCACTCCAAAAACAGACTTAGTGAATACTGAACAACTGCTCCTAAGGTAAATATAGAGTTAGGTTCCTAAGAGCCTCTGGTCACAACATTTTCATTAACTGATCACTGCATATCTTTCTTTTATGTACATTTCTATTTAAAGACAGGTTATTAAACATGCATTGTTAATCTATTAACACTGAACTCACAGCTGACATCACTTTAACTGATGCCTGAAGGAAGCTTATCTAACGCACATATCTTGTCCATGACACATAGCACAGCCTTCTAGTATTTAGGTACGCTAGTCAGCACTTTAGCACTACACTTGGGGCATTTTAAATCACCAACAAAATGCACAAAAATGCAAAATATATATATATATATATATGACCAAATAGACCACACAAAAGTGATTTTACCTGCCAATGCAGGAGACAAAAGAGACATGAGTTTGATCCCTGGGTTGGGAAGATACCCTGAAGGAGGAAATGGTAACCCACTCCAGTATTCTTGCCTGGAAAATTCCATGGACAGAGAAGCCTGGTGGGGTACAATTCATGGGTTGCAAAGAGTCAGACACAACCGAGCACACACAGACGGAGAAAGGAACTGAAACAGGAGAGGAAAATAGGTATTAGGAAAAATGTTTTCCACTAACATGAGGAAAGGGTGCAATAAAATACTCTGTGGCCAGACCACATCTGATTAGAAATAATACACTAAACTTCCGTGGTGGCCCAATGGTTAAGAATCTGCCTGCCAGCGCAAGAGACATAGGTTAGATCCTTGGGGTGGGAAGATCCCACATGCTGCTGAGTGGCTGGGTCCGTGCACCCCAGCTCCTGAGCCTGTGCTCTGGAGCCACAACTACTGAGATTCGCCTAGAATCTGTGCTCCACAACAAGAAAAATCACCACAATAAGAGGCCAGTGTGTTGCCACTAGATAAAGCCTGCCCAGAGCAACAAAAACCCAGTGAGGCCAAAAATAAATAAAGACTAAAAAGAAGAAGAAGAAGAAATAATACCCCTTAGGATACAGATCTAGTGTCTGGAGAAATTTGCAAATTTCTTTGGTGAAAAGAACTTCCTGAGGACAAAAGAATGAAGTCCCTTCTTTCCCTGTTGTGGTCCAGCATTATCGAACTTTACCTTGAGGATGGCCAATCATTCTGGTTGAGCTTTGCTGCCAGGAAAGTTGGGAAGGACTCTTGAAAGAAAACTAATCATAGTGTCCCCCGGACTGGAAATCTGTGCTCAATATAGAAATCCTAGTTTGGCATAGAAGAGGAGTTGATCTGAAAAGAGTAGCAGGGACTAGCACCTTCTGACCTGAATCACCCTAGTATTGGGGCATTCTTTGGGAACAATGATAGCTCAGTTGGTAAAGAACCTGCCTGCAATGCAGGAGACCTGGGTTCGATCTCTGGGTTGGGAAGATCCCCTGGAGAAGGGAAAGACTACCCAGTCCAGTATTCTGACCTGGAGAATTCCATGGACTGTATCATCCATGGGGTTGCAAAGAGTCAGACACAACTGAGTGACTTGCACTTTCACTTTGGGAACAATGACAAAGTGAATATAAGTAACAGGGTCTTAGCAGTGGTACCCAAGATTAGGACAAAGTATGGTATTTTTTTCCCCGAAGTATGGCACATAAGGAATGGTATTATTCTCCCTGAATTGCTTATTATAATTTTTGTAGTTTTTTAAAAATTCTTTAATCTTTTTATTTTTATCTTTTGATTGTGCTGAGTCCCTGCTGCTGCACACGGGCTGTCATTGGTTGCTGTGTATGTGCATGAAAGTCGCTCAGTCGTGTCTGACTCTTTGTGTCCCCATGGATGATATAGTCCATGGAATTCTCCAGGCCAGAATCCTGGAGTAGGTAGGCTATCCCTTCTCCAATGGATCTTCCCAACCCAGGGATCAAGCCCAGGTCTCCTGCATTGCAGGTGGATTCTTTACCAGCTGAGCCACAAGGGAAGCCCAAGAATACTGGAGTGGGTAGGCTATCCCTTCTCCAGGGGTTCTTCCCTACCCAGGAATCGAACCGGGGTCTCCTGCATTGTAGGCAGATTCTCTACCAACTGAGCTATTTCTGTGAGCAGGGGCTATTCTTCATTGTGGTGTGTGGGATTCTCATTGTGTTGGCTTCTCTTGTTGTGGGGCACAGGCTTTCAACACGTGATTCAGTAGCTGCAGTACAGGGGCTCAGTAGTTACAGCTCACAGGCTCTAGAGCAGGGGCTCAGTAGTTGTGGCACACAGGCTTAGTTGCTCTGAGGCACGTGGGATCTTCCTGGACCAGAGTTCGAACCCATGTTGCCTACACTGGCAGAAAGATTCTAATCCACTGTACTGCCAGGGAAGTCCCTCTTGGTAGGTTTTTTAAAAGCACCAGAATTCATTGAATTCTCCTGGTTTTATTCCTAAATTTCTGGCCAAGATTTCCTGCTCTGATTAACCAGGATTTTGTAATATTCTTGGGAATAGCCACAGCAATTGGTGCAGATTTTTTCTCTCCTTCTGGTGGGGGAGGGTGTTGCTGCTGCTGCTGCTAAGTCGCTTCAGTCGTGTCCAACTCTGTGCGACCCCATAGACAGCAGCCCACCAGGCTCCCCTGTCCCTGGGATTCTCCAGGCAAGAACACTGGAGTGGGTTGCCATTTCCTTCTCCAATGCATGAAAGTGAAAAGTGAAAGTGAAGTCGCTCAGTAGTGTCCGACTCTTCGAGACCCCATGGACGGGGCTCCTTTGTTCATGGGATTTTCCAGGCAAGAGTACTGGAGTGGGATGCCACCCCCTTCTCCGGGGGAGGGTGTTAGGTTTTTCTTTTTGCAAAAGAATCCATCACCTTTTCTATCTTGTCTTTCTTTTCTCTGCCACATTTAATTCCTTGAGTTCCTGGAACAGGGTCTTGTGTCCACTTCTTGGTGATCTCTTTGCATCATGCACAACTCTCAAAATTAGATCTTTAGAGCCCAACCTCTTCTTTGAGCTCCTGACTCCAGAGAAAACAGCTGAGTTTGCATCTTAGCCTGAATATTTAAGAGAGCTTTTAAATCAGAACTATCCAAAATAAAGATTCCTTTCTATAGTCTCTGCTCACACTTGGTTTTCCTCCTATCTTTCCCATCTTGCTTTTAAATGATAGTCTATTTGTTTATTTTTGGCTTCCCTGGGTCTTTACTGCTGCACACAGACTTGCTTTCTCTAGCTGCGGCAAGCAAGCAGGGGCTAGTCTCTAGCTGTGATGCCTGGGCTTCTCATTGTAGTGGCTTCTCTTGTTGCAGAGCACGGGCTCTAGGGTATGCAGGTTTCAGAAGTTGTGCCGTGCGGGCTTAGTTGCTCTCTGACATGTGGGATCTTAGTTCCTGAACCAGGGATTGAACCCAGTGTCCGCTGCATTGCAGGCAGATTCTTAACCACTGGAGCACCAGGGAAGTCCTATCTTTCCTATCTTAGTAAAGGGCATCACCATTCATCCAACTGCTCAAAAGGAAAAAAACTAGGAGTCATCCTTGATTCCTTTCTTTCCATCATCTCTCATATCCAAACCAGTGTGTTGATGGGATGATCCCAATATTTTCCCAATGATCATTTTGCTTTTGCTTTTACTCTCTGTCTCTGTCTCCTTCTACCAAACATACAAAAATGATTTTTTTTAATTGGGCTTTATCACAACTCTGTTTAAAATCTTCTAGTGACACAAATACACCACTCCAAGAATCACCGTCTCTGCAAGGCATTTCCTCACCACCTTTTCAAACGATGCTTGACTTCTCCAGCCACCCTCCATCACGTGATCACATTATTCTCTTTATCATACTCCAGTCAGTATTATTTTGTTTATTCTCTTGTTAATTGCGTGTTGTTTGTACCCTCATGCCCCTCCCCCCTGAACATAAAGATAGGGTAGTTTGAGTCTCTTGTTTAGGGAGTATCACAATGTCTCCAAGCTTGATGCTTGGGGGATAGTTGGTTTTCAAGAGACAGTTGTTGAATGAGTGAAAACCTTTTTTAAAAAGCCCTATACATAAAAACAGAGTTTAGAGCAAAGTCACTCTCATTGAATGGGAGGAGCTGGGGGAGGGACTGAGTGGTGATGGTGGTTTTACTTACTTGGCCCTATTCCAGCTGCTCCAGCTGTTCTCCTTGAAGAACAGAGTGAAAATCAGGGGCCATGTGGGGAGGGAAGGAGCCATCAAGTGGAAACTGTCTTAGTCAACAATTTTTAAAGGAGTTTTAAAACCCTGCTGAAATAAATCAGCAAAAAGAGTAGCACCTAACTCCAGTGTTTATTCATGGCTCCAAACATTACTTGTAAAATACCTTTCTGTCATGGATAGAGCAGCCTCAAATAATAAGAAGCAAATCCCCCAAAATCCCTTTGCTGTAGCCAAAACATCTTTGGTAGATAGTTCTACATAAGCGGAATTGCTTCAGGCAGCCAGCAGCCCATCACTAATCCTTAACCAATCAGAAGACAGTCTCCAAAAAGTGTTAGTCAGTCAACAGCATTGGGAAAGCAATGTTATGAGCATGGCACTATCTTCTGGGATCAAGTTAATTTATTGTATCATTGACATTTTCAACAATTTACCACCTAAGAAGTTCTCTGGTTGAGAAAATTGCATGTAATAAATTTCTTATCTGAACATTAACAAAGAGATTATATAATGAATTAAAAATAAGATGTATAATTTTAAGAAAAGTTAGTTTCTCCTATCAACTAAAAATAAATAACATTTTAAAACGTATTGATTTGTACATAGTGTTACATTTCCCAAGGTATTTATGCCTTGATCTTACCTTAAATAAATGTATGATATTCTGATATTCTCAAGGGAATATGTCTCCTTTGAGAAAAACCTCTATACTCATCTAAGCCATGATGGCATGAATCCCTGACAGATGGCTAGTCTCCCTCACAAACCCCAAAACTCTAATCAATTTCTGCCTTAATGAAAGAACTAACTACTTTAGATTGCAGACCTCCTGGTTGCTCTTGAGAAACTGATATTTAAGGGGAGAAATAAAAGATTTTTAAGGTATTTCATGGCTTTTAATTTATGTAAAAACTTCATTTAAAAATTATGTTCACAGAAACAGACTCACAGAGAAAAAATTAGTGGTTACCTAGGATAGAGGGAAGTGGGAGGGCAAGATAAGGGTAGGGTATTAAGAGGTACAAACTACTCTGTATAAAATAAATGAGCTAAAGGATATATACTACAGTGCAGGGAATATAGCCAGTATTTAATAAAAACTTTAAATGGAGTACAACCTATAAACTTTTTGAATAACTATATTGTACATCTGAAACCAAAAAAATGTTATAAATCAACTCTACTTCAGTTCTAAAATTATGTTTATATCCAAAAGACATTTTACTTATGTACTGTAAATGCAAGAATAAACAGGTATTGGAAAATGGACTCATGTCTTATAAGCACAGGCACAATACAAACATTAATTTGTAGACAGTTGAAAGTAGGGAAAGAGAAGGAAGGGAGAAAAGGGTGAACTCTTGGTATTAGGACTTTTCAGGACAAGATTCAGGAAAAGCCATCTCAAACAGGTGTTTAATCCTTCAGTTCAGTTCAGTTCAGTCGCTCAGTCGTGTCCAACTCTTCGTGACCCCGTGAATCGCAGCACGCCAGGCCTCCCTGTCCATCACCAACTCCTGGAGTTCACCCAGACTCACGTCCATCAAGTCAGTGATGCCATCCAGCCATCTCATCCTCTGTCATCCCCTTCTCCTCCTGCCCCCAATCCCTCCCAGCATCAGACTCTTTTCCAATGAGTCAACTCTTCACATGAGGTGGCCAAAGTACTGGAGTTTCAGCTTTAGCATCAGTCCTTCCAAAGAACACCCAGGACTGATCTCCTTCAGAATGGACTGGTTGGATCTCCTTGCAGTCCAAGGGACTCTCAAGAGTCTTCTCCAACACCACAGTTCAAAAGCATCAATTCTTTGGCACTCAGTCTTCTTCACAGTCCAACTCTCACATCCATACATGACTACCGGAAAAACCATAGCCTTGACTAGATGGACCTTTGTTGGCAAAGTTATGTCTCTGCTTTTGAATATGCTATCTAGGTTGGTCATAACTTTTCTTCCAAGGAGTAAGCGTCTTTTAATTTCATGGCTGCAATCACCATCTGCAGTGATTTTGGAGCCCCCCCAAAATAGTCTGACACTGTTTCCACTGTTTCCCCATCTATTTCCCATGAAGTGATGGGACCAGATGCCATGATCTTCGTTTTCTGAATGTTGAGCTTTAAGCCAATTTTTTCACTCTCCTGAAAGTTTAGAGGCATTTATTGGCTCTCAGAACGGAAACATCCAAGAGCAGAACGGAAACATCTAAGAGCAGAGCTGGGTCCAAGCACAGCTGGAATTGGGGGCACAGAGCTGTCACTGGTTCAGGTGTTCCACGTCTCTCAGCTTTTCTTGCACGGTGGCAACCTAAGGATGTTGGGCTCCGCTGGGCAGAGCGAGGGCAGCTTCCAGCGGGCACTGTTGACACCACTGGCTGAGTCAGTGGAAAAGAGCACGTGCTTCTCCCTGACCCGGGCTGGCAAAAGCGTCAGAGGATCTGATTGGCTTTCCCTAAGCCTATCGCTGCATCCCGGGGAGTATGCATCCCGAGGAGTAGTCCCCGTTAGAGAGGCCTGGGAAGAGATGGGAGACCCCAGCCCCAAGCAGGTCAAAGTTAGAGGACCAGGACTTAGCCCGTGGGGCAGGCGTGGGGGCTGGAGGTGTGTGGGGGGCGGGGTGGGATGGGGGGGAGGGCGTGGAGCCGGTGCAGCTATTGTCAGCTGGAGCAAGGCTGTGTGAACTTGATTCTTCCGTGGGTAAGTTTCTTTACCTGACCTCATGTGCTCATGGAGAAAAATTCCCATTTCATAGTGTTGAAAGGATCACATAAAATAACGTTTAAGTAAAGCGACTCAAAGCATTTTGAAGACAAATTCTTTTCTCTCCTTCATAAAGATTTTACTTTTTATTTTAACTTTTAAATATGATTTTTAAAGGTCACTTTCCATGTACAGTTATAACAAAGTATTGGCTTTATATTTCCCAGGTTGTACAATATATCCTCGTGCCTATCTTAAACACAGTAGTTTGTATATGCCCCTCCTCCCCCGCCCCTATATTGCCCCTTCCCCTCTCCCCATTGTTGGTAACCTCGTTTGTTGTTTACATCTGTAAGTCTGCTTCTTTTTTGTTAAATTCACATATAAATTATTCTTAATCTGTTTCCTTTCTGGACAGTGCGAGTTCCTGCTTTGCACAGGCAGCAACGACCATCGTCACCAGTAGGTGGCAGTCGTGTGCTGGAAGGTAATGAACTGGTTTTTCAGGGAAAAAGAACTGGCTGAAATGCTGATAAGCAGTTGGAGGACTCACAGTGGGGACTGTGAATCCAATTGCTGCTGCCCTGAAACCAGCCGTTGTGACCTTGATCAAGGTCTGCATTGCTCTCTGGCCTGGATCAACTCGAATGAAATTTGGAGGCTAATTCTCCATTTGGCTTTAAACATTTTTGTTTGTTTCTGTAAAGAGTAAATCTTGTATTTCACAGCAATAATCTCAGAAGCCAAAAACTGCTCAACAGTCTTGGTTGTTAGTATATATTGTCTAAAAATATGATGATGTGAAGCATAATCCATTCATTTTTTTGTGAAGTCTTTGCTACCTCGGGAGGCCTAAAACAGTTCATGTAATTCTGTAAGGTAACTAATGGGCCCGCAGAGATGCTCTTGAGTTATACCCAGCTCGGAAAATCCACCTAGGAGGCCTGCAATTCAGAAACCTCGCTATTAAAAAAAGTCACACTGAGCAGGCTTCAAAAGTATTTTCCAGTCATGTAATTATGCTTTAATGGCAGGTTCTTAAAATGACTTGGGAAAGAAGAAGGAGTTCAGAAAATTTCAGGTCTGAAATATGTTGGAAGTATCTGGGGCAGCAGGAGAAATCGGGAAATGGTGACATTTAATTGGGTTTAAGAACGAAAATGACAACCCTCCACTTTTGCTTGAATCAAACCTTATAACAAGGTTGAAATAAGATGATGTGATAAAAATGAGCATTTACCTGGTATATATATTGGAGGAGGATATTGCATTTTTAACACAGACCGTTTTTTTACTACAAGGAGTTATGTGCTGGGTCCATGTTAGTATAAAAATCCTTGCAAAAGGGAGACCCAATTGAAATTCTAAGAGTGTTCACACCTTTCTGCATTCCATGGAGATGTGGAACAGCCTCGACTGAACACTTGACCTTTATTTCTCTGCATGCTTCTTTTTCAGGATAAAGCCTCTTGCATTCTTAAACCTGGCGGGTGGGGGTGAGGATTCGTTGGTGAGATGTGGATCAGACGTGTTCTCAGGTTTCCTCTGTTCTTTATGAAACCAGACTGTGCTTGCAGTGCCTTAATCAAGGGGAGAGAGAATTAACTAAGGTATCATTAACCAAAATTTCAGAAATGAAGACCTGATTGAACGGAAAGGTGTTTATTTGGGGTTTTTTAGGACTGTATCCCAGAAGACACAGAAACAAGAAGCAGGACCTTCCTCGGTGGTCCAGTGGGTAAGACTCCACGCTCAATGCAGCATGCCCAGGGTTCGATCGCCGATTCGGAAAGTAGTTCCCACAAGCCACAACTAAGATTTCACATGCTGCAACTAAGACCTGGCACAGCCGAAAAAGTAAATAAAAGAAACTCATGAATATATTTTAAAAGATTCAAGACACGTTTGGGTTGTGTTCTGCTGACCATGGAGTGGGGGAGGCTTATACTGCAAGGCTATGGTTACATGAGTTGTTTCTCAAGAATTATCATTGGAGGTGGCAAGAAGTAAGGGTGCTTGTTAGGGATTTGTTGGGGTCTGAAATTTTACAAGGGGAGATTTTAAGACCATAAGGTTACAGTTGGCGGGTTTTGTTCTGACTATGGTTGGGGATTTGTTGGGGTCTGAAATTATTTACAAGGGGAGATTTTAAGACCATAAGGTTACAGTTGGCGGGTTTTGTTCTGACTATGGTTGGGGATTTGTTGGGGTCTGAAATTATTTACAAGGGGAGATTTTAAGACCATAAGGTTACAGTTGGCGGGTTTTGTTCTGACTATGGTTGGGGATTTGTTGGGGTCTGAAATTATTTACAAGGGGAGATTTTAAGACCATAAGGTTACAGTTGGCGGGTTTTGTTCTGACTATGGTTGCTGGTATCCTCGGGTCTGGTTTACTTCAAAGAAAGTGCAAGTTCCCATTCGTTGCAGAGACGTGTCTGACCAAGTCCTTAATGGCCACCCG
Source organism: Bos indicus x Bos taurus (assembly GCF_003369695.1). Taxonomy (NCBI): domain Eukaryota; kingdom Metazoa; phylum Chordata; class Mammalia; order Artiodactyla; family Bovidae; genus Bos; species Bos indicus x Bos taurus. Next base: position 19,590,311 of record NC_040084.1, on the reverse strand, counting down.
ACTCCAGTTCTGTCTGCCTGAACTGAGGTCACTCCGTTGGCATTACAGTTTGTCATCAGCATTTATTTTATTTGTTGCTGTAGAAGTATCTGAAAGAATGAGAGTTGTTTTGCGTTAACCTCTCCATTTTTCCTCCCCCCACTTAAACAAGAGACTAGGACTTGACAGTCTCTTGCTTCTGGGTACTTATTGTGAGGTGGAACAGAAAGCCCAGGTTACTTTCTGGACCCACGAGGGCTGAAGACACAGCATGCTGGGCCCCATTCCCAGGGTTTCTGATTCAACAAGTCTGGGGTGGAGTCCAGGAATTGGCATTTCTAACCATGAGCCTCCCTTGAATATTAGATGCTGCAGGCCAGGACCACATGTTGAGAGCTACTGTGTTAAGGTAATCTCTCTCCCCTGAAGCCCATTTTCTTACTGAAGCCTGAAACTTGAGTTTCTTTAGAATATAGTGCTAGGGAGCTGACTGTGGCTCAGATCATGAACTCCTTATTGCCAAATTCAGACTTAAATTGAAGAAAGTAGGGAAAACCACTAGACCATTCAGGTATGACCTAAATCAAATCCCTTATGATTATACAGTGGAAGTGAGAAATACATTTAAGGGATTAGATCCAATAGACAGAGAACCTGAAGAACTATGGAAAGAGGTTAGTGACATTGTACAGGAGGCAGTGATCAAGACCATTCTCAAGAAAAAGAAATGCAAAAAGGCAAATGGCTGTCTGAGGAGGCCTGGCAAATAGCTGAGAAAAGAAGAGAACCAAAAAACAAAGGAGAAAAGGAAAGATATAAGCATCTGAATGCAGAGTCCCAAAGAATAGCAAGGACTGATAAGAAAGCCTTTCTCAGCGATCAGTGCAAAGAAATAGAGGAAAACAATAGAATGGGAAAGACTAGAGATCTCACAGGAATTTTATGCAAAGATGAGCACAATAAAGGACAGAAATGGTAGGGACCTAACAGAAGCAGAAGATATTAAGAAGAGGTGGCAAGAATACACAGAAGAACTATACAAAAAAGATCTTCATGATGCAGATAACCACGATGGTGTGATCACTCACCTAGAGCCAGACATCCTGGAATTCGAAGTCAAGTGGGCCTTAGAAAGCATCACTACGAACAAAGCTAGTGGAGGTGATGGAATTCCAGTTGAGCTATTTCAAATCCTGAAAGATGATGCTGTGAAAGTGCTTCACTCAATATGCCTGCAAATTTGGAAAACTCAGCCGTGGCCACAGGACTGTAAAATGTCAGTTTTCATTCCAATCCCAAAGAAAGGGAGTGCCAAAAAGTTTCAAACTACTGCAGAATTGCACTCATCTCACATGATAGCCAAGTACAATGCTCAAAATTCTCCAAGCCAGGCTTCAACAGTACTTGAACCATGAACTTTCAGATGTTCAAGCTGGATTTAGAAAAGGCAGAGGAACCAGAGATCAAATTGCCAACATCTGCTAGATCATCGAAAAAGCAAGAGAGTTCCAGAAAAACATCTATTTCTGCTTTATTGACTATGCCAAAGCCTTACTGTATGGATCAGAATAAACTGTGGAAAATTCTTCAAGAGATGGGAATACCAGACCACCTGACCTGCCTCTTGAGAAATCTGTATGCAGGTCAGGAAGCAACAGTTAGAACTGGACATGGAACAACAGACTGGTTCCAAATAGGAAAAGGAGTACGTCAAGGCTGTACATTGTCACTCTGCTTATTTAATTTATATGCAGAGTACATCATGAGAAATGCCAGGCTGGATAAAGCACAAGCTGGAATCAAGATTGCCAGGAGAAACACCAATAACCTCAGATATGTAGATGACACCATCCTTATGGCAGAAAGCGAAGAAGAACTAAAGATCCTCTTGATGAAAGTGAAAGAGGAGAGTGAAAAAGTTGGCTTAAAACTCAGAAAACTAAGATCATGGCATCCAGTCCCATCACTTCATGACAAATAGATGGGGAAACAGTGGAAACAGTGTCAGACTTTATTTTTGGGGGGGCTCCAAAATCACTGCAGATGGTGACTGCAGCCATGAAATTTAAAGACTCCTTGGAAGGAAAGCTATGACCAACCTAGACAGCATATTAAAAAACAGAGACATTACTTTGCTGACAAAGGTCCATCTAGTCAAAGCTTTGGTTTTTCCAGTAGTCATGTATGGATGTGAGAGTTGGACTATAAAGAAGGCTGAGCGCTGAAGAATTGATGCTTTTGAACTGTGGTGTTGGAGACGACTCTTGAGTCCCTTGGACTGCAAGGAAATCCATCCAGTCTATCCTAAAGGAAATCAGTCCTGAATATTCATTGAAAGGACTGATGCTGAAGCTGAAACTCCAATACTTTGGCCATCTGATGTGAAGAACTGACTCATTGGAAAAGACTCTGATGATGCGAAGGATTGAAGGCAGGAGGAGAAGGGGACGACAGAGGATGAGATGGTTGGATGGCATCACCGACTCCATGGACATGAGTTTGAGTAGGCTCCAGGAGTTAGTGATGGACAGGGAAGCCTGGCATGCTGCAGTCCACAGGGTCACAGAGAGTCAGACACGACTGAGCGACTGAACTGAATAGTGCTAGGGACTGTGCATGTATGTGAAGGTGTCTGTTGAGAGAACATGGATCTTCTTGGAACTGAGGGACAGGACATTCTCAAAGCTCAGGAAAAACATGAGGGTCTGCAGATCCTGAACCCCTTGAAGATCAGTGCCATTCCCTTAGCCTAGCTCCAGGACTGGCCTGAGCTCAATGAGGATGGGGCTTGATGAGAAGCTCCTTTGTCCAGAACCAGGTGAGCCAATTTCCTGGATAAACCTTGGACAGTGATGATCCAGAGCACCCATGACACACTGAGAAACTTTATTGCCTGGGTACCAAATAACCCTGGGAGAAAGAGGACACATAGCTGAATTTCTTGCCAGTTTGTCACCAAGCCCAAGCTCATATTGCTCCCCTCACAACTGGCCAATACATCAAGAGGCACAGTGTTGGGACAAAGAATAGCAACTTTATTGGGAAAGCCAGCAGACTGAGAACACGGTGGACTAGTGTCCCAAGGATGGAGAAAGCAATGGCACCCCGACTCCAGTACTCTTGCCTGGAAAATCCCATGGACAGAGGAGCCTGGTTGGCTGCAGTCCATGGGGTCGCTAGGAGTCGGACACGACTGAGCGACTTCACTTTCACTTTCATGCATTGGAGAAGGAAATGGCAGCCCACTCCAATGTTCTTGCCTGGAGAATCCCAGGGACGGGAGAGCCTGGTGGGCTGCCATCTCTGGAGTCACACAGAGTCGGACACGACTGAAGCGGTTTAGCAAAAGCAGCAGCAGTGTCCCAAGGAACCACTTGAGTCAGAATTCACACTTCTTTTATACTAAAGGGGAGAGGGTATGGTTGATTGTTGCAGAGTTCTTGATCCTGGAATCCTTTGTTCTTGCAGCTGTCCATGTAGGTCTGGTTACAATGTCCCTATAAACCTCTAACAAGACAAACATTATTCTCTGCTCTGCAACTTTTCTTTTCTGTATGCATGGAAAAAAGTTATACCTTTCTATCATGTATATATCAGGATATAGGCCACATACTTTTCCAGAAGGTACAAAGTCAGCATGACTAAGCACAGGCAACAGAGCATAAGGGTCAGAGCTAAAGGAATAGATCCAATAGGAAGACAGGTTTGTTCTACTCTTACAAATTTGGTGGTATAGGGAATGGCAGTCAGATTTAATTTGATTTGAAGAAAGCAATTAGCTATTTCTTACTTACCCAACTTTGAGTCAATGTCACACCCAGTACACGAATTTCTGACTTATGACACATAATCCACATTAGTATTTGAAACCCCAAAGTAAGTTCTGCCCCTGCCAAGCTCTGGATCCACTTGGGAAGAAATAAGGCAGGTTGGGACCTGGGACCCTTTGCTGCAGTGCTTACTCCTGGACAAACCTCTCCTCCAGCAACAAAATACAGAGAACCTACATGGGACTAAAAACAAGCATGTGCATACGCAAATTGGAGCAAATTATGGACAAAACGTTCAAAAAAAAATTCAATTGCCATTTCTGAAGAGCTGGGAGCAAAAACAGAGTATTGGGAGCAAAAGCAGGGTACTGAGCATGCCCCCTGCAAACACAACCAGCAGAGGAGTGGGCAAAACACCTGTTACCTCTCTGGCCCGACTCCTGGACTTATCCCTACCCTGACCCCATATAAGAAACAAGCTTGTCCCCCTTGGGGGGCAAGCTAGCAAGGGAACTTGTTGTTTGATCTCGCTCTCCTCTGCAGCGGTCACAATAAAGCCTTGACTGGGCTCTAGTCAATTTATTTTGATCTAGGGAGGCCAAGAACCCTGGTCCGTATCAGGAAGAACTGGGCTTCTTTCAACAGCTGTGGAAATCTTGCCCTGCCCAACACTGGGAGCTGAAATCCAGTCAGGCTGTGAAAAATAGATGACTTTTCCTAATTTTCCAAAGTGCACACACAATTTTTGCATGATATTACATCATGAATATGTCAGGCGAGTGTATTCTTCTAGGTTCTTGTCTCGTCACAACAATGATTCGGAGCTATGGATATTAAAGCCCTTGGTGTGTCACAACTCTCGGGTTTGAACAAACTGTGTCATAGCTCTTAGACAAATCAGTGTTACAGCTCTATTTTATTTAGAAGATAGCAGGAGAATACATCCTCGAAGAAGAGAAGAGAGTGGAGGAGAGCATGGGGGGGAGGGGGATGAGGGGAGAGAGAGAGAGAAAGAGCATACGCACACACGGGGGAGGAAGAGAGAGCGCTTGGCTCCTTCTTTAATATGTTTTCTTCCCCCTGGGCCTGCCCTATGCAAATTGGGCTCAGGCAGGAGTGCTGTTCTACCTGAAGTTCTCAGTCAGGTCCTCGGACCTTTCTTTGACCTTCCTTTGTTCTATTTTCGCGGGCTTTTCCCTTCCTTGTCTTTTAGCCATCGCCATTTTGGACTCCTTTTCCCTATTCTATCTACCTAACAAATATATTACACTTTAGGCATTTTCCTGTTGACTTTCACGTGGGTTCTACCTTTCACCACCCCAACAAATATCCCTGTGCATTTCTCCTCCTAATATAGATATTTTCAAGTTAGATCTTTAGAAATGGAATTACTCAACTACCTGACATTTTCACTTGACTTTTCTCACAGAAATTCTGCCAATTAGAGATGTATGTGATATTAGAAGCAGTTTGGTTTAAAAAAAAATGCAAAGACTTCTGAGAGTGTTCGGACCTCACCCATGAGTACAGATCAGCCCATACAGGTTGCTTTTCTTTAATTTCTAGTTGAAAAAAATTTTTTCTAGTTGAAGTATATTGTCCTGAGCAAATGAAAGAAAAATTAGAAGGCAATGAGTGGAGAATTACTAAAATAGGTACATTTGGAGTAGGGATTAGGGGGCAATGCCTAGTGAGTTAAATTACACAAAGGCACTGATTTCCTAAGGGTTGAACACAGGGACATAAGAAGTTAAAAATTTTGAGGATTAGCTTGTATCTCAAAATTACAGACTAGTCCGTTTCCATTTCCCACTAAGAGAGAGGAAAAAACATCCACATTGTTTTCCTTGGAACCCAGTGCTCAGGTAATGTGAGTTACACCTCATTATAAATTAAAAAGACTTTGGGGGTCACATGGCAATGTAAATATCTTTGCAGTATTGTTTCTATGGAGAAGGCAATGGCACCCCACTCCAGTACTCTTGCCTGGAAAATCCCACGGGCGGAGGAGCCTGGTAGGCTGCAGTCCATAGAGAATGGATTACTCTTTCCAAGCAATTGATTTCAGTGTATGCTTTTGGTACCTGACCACTTAATAGGAAGGTAAATTATGTGGTTATAAAGCTCAATCTTGAAGGACCCTGGCTTTTGGACATCAGTAAGTACAACTAAAATAGCTGAACCAGGAAGAAACCATGCTCCAAAGTCTCTAAGAGAGGTTTCAAATGTTATTTACTGCAATTCTTGTGCTGGTGTGGTTTGTGGTCATTTTAAAAGCTAGGCTTTTAATGAACTTATTTGCAAAACAGAATTAGACTCACAGACACAGAAAACAAACTTATGTTTATCAAAGGGAGTGTGGGGGGGATAAATTACGTTCAGCATTTACATGTACACGCTACTATATATAAAAGAGGTAAACATCAAGCACCTGCTGTATAGCACAGGGAACTAGACTCAATCTGTTGTAATAACCTAAATTGGAAAAGAACCTGAAATCACATATATACATAGATAACTGAATCCCTTTTGCTATACACCTGAAATGAACATAGCATTGTAAAGTAACTGTACTTATAAAATAAATAAAAACTAGGCTGTAACACCATGACGTATGCTGTCTTCTTTCCCCTGTAAAACAAGATGAACCCGCAGGGCAGCTCTGTGGAAAACGGCTTAAGAAACACAGCCATTCCGGGACCCCTCTGGAGCGTCGGGAGGGGCTTGCACCGCCAGCTGCAGGAAACTTAAATTCCTGACCTCGTTTTTGAAGATATTCAAGGAGAAAGCAGGGCCACTCATACCCTGTCTAGCCCAGCTACTGTTCCTTTTATCATTTCAAGTTAGCCACATTTGTTTGAGCAGCAGGTAAAGCGCCTTTCAAAAGGCTGTCATCTCCAAGGGAAGTCATCTGTTTTACATTAATTGTCCATTAGTCTCCAAGCCTCCATCCATTAAAATCCTCAGCTGCTCATTGCAGATATTGTGCCCGAGTCCTGCTGTCAGCTTTCAAAGCAGAGCTGTTTTTTCCACATCTGACTTAATTGCTGTAAGTGCCTTTTCCTTTGAGAGACCTTGGAGCTCACCAATTAATGCTAACTTTCCTTCCTTGCTAGGTTGAACAGATAAACCTCGGTGAGGACAGTTGGGCTGCTATTTACTCTAATTTGCTAGCTATGTTTCTGCCTTAAGCTCACAACTAGTATTTTTATATCTGTACTGCTGTTTCCCTGATTACTTATGAATATGTTTTGAATGGACTTAGTTTTCTAGAGCAAAACTGGTCCATACACTTACAATCCATCCACGCTATTGTGATAAGGGGTGTAAATTCTGTTTTCTCCTGATTACTTTAAACATGTAATTTTTTAATGCACTCTGAAGAACAGCTTGGATGAAACTGACATCGTTGATGGAAAAATTAAGCTTTCATCCTTTCACATTACAACTCAAGAGGCAGCAGCACAATAATTTAATTACTGAAGCTGCTTTATTATAACTGACTCACCTACCTCTAGCCTCATGGCTGCTGTTTTGAAAAAAACATATTTAAAAGGAGGAAGAGCAGAAATCATTAGATGACCAGTTTTAAAGCAGCTTTTAGAAATTTTTGATAGGAATGGAGGAAAATGAGAGTATGCGAGACAGAAAAGTAGATTAACATACAGAAGTACTAGAAAAACAACAGTTTTGATTTATCTTTTAAAAATCATATCATATTCCCACTTATTATTGCGTTTTATACATTTAATTAACATTTAAAATAGCCAGCCCATCAATATAAATTCCTTTCAAGATATCATGGTAATCTATCTATGAATTCAGATTTTAAATAATGACTCTTGTCATTAACCGATTTTATTACAGGCTTTTTGGGGGCCTTCCATTTTCCGTGCCTGGATAATCCCACGGACAGAGAAGCCTGGCGGGCTACAGACCATAGGGTGGCAAAGAGTTGGTTGGCTATGACTGAGCACACACAGGTTTTTTAAAACTTTATCAGGATTTTGTTACTGTTCAGTCACTAAGTCAAATCCAACGCTTTGTCACCCCGTGAACTGCAGCACGCCAGGCCTCCCTGTCCCTCACTATCTCAGGATTTAATTTCAATCTTATAATTGGATTTGCTAATAAACATCCCTGTTAATATCTGGTAAGTACTCATGTACTGAGTTGCTGTACTTTATTTACACAATACCAGAAAGAAGAAAGAAGAGGAAGAGGAGCAAGATGGGGAAGGGGAAAGAGACAGGGGGCGGGAGAGGAGTAGTGGTGGAGAGAAAGAGGTAAATGCATCCGGACTGATGCGTTTTCTACCCCTTGAAGACTGTTGAAAAAAATATCCCCTTTTGCCCTCAGTGAACCATTTAGCATAAAAATAAGCATCTAAAACAAGTGAAATCTACCTGAGAGGCCCTCCACCTTCCTTGCAAGGGGCCTAACCTGGTAGCAATCCCTCCCACAAGCTATCCTCTCCGCTAATCCATCTGGGGTGATGGGGAGGGGCAAGCCTGTGTCACATCTCAGATAGCCTTGGTTAGTACTAAGGTATCAGCAAAGCCAGCTACTAAGGTCGAGGGTTTTGGCCTTTTCAGAGGGTTCTCACTCAGTCAACGTTTCTGAAAGCAGACTGGTATACACAGCCTGGTGAGCAGAGTTATATCTTTCTAAATCAAGATCTTTGTTTTCTTCCTGGGTTACCTCCTCTGATTCATTCTACAAGTTTTGTTTCTGTATCATGGGTACAATGGATGGCCACATTCATCCATCTTTACAGAAAGAAATCTTTCAGTTCAGTTCAGTCGCTCAGTCGTGTCCAACTCTTTGCGACCGCATGGACTGCAGCACACCAGGCCTCCCTGTCCATCACCAACTCCCAGAGTTTACTCAAACTCATCTCCATTGAATCAGTGATGCCATCCAACCATCTCATCCTCTGTCTCCCCTTCTCCTCACACTTTCCATCCATCCCAGCATCAGAGTCTTTTCAAATGAGTCAGTTCGTTGCATCAGGTGGCCAAAATATTAGAGTTTCAGCTTCAACATCAGTCCTATCAATGAACACCCAGGACTGATTTCCTTTAGGATGGACTGGTTGGATCTCCTTGCAGTCCAAGGGACTCTCAAGAGTCTTCTCCAACACCACAGTTCAAAAGCATCAATTCTTCAGCGCTCAGCTTTCTTTATAGTCTAACTCTCACGTCCATACATGACCACTGGAAAAACCATAGCCTTGACTAGATGGACCTTGGTTGGCAAAGTAATGTCTCTGCTTTTGAATATGCTATCTAGGTTGGTCATAACTTTTCTTCCAAGGAGTAAGTGTCTTTTTATTTCATGGCTGCAGTCACCATCTGCAGTGATTTTGGAGCCCAGAAAAATAAAATCTGTCACTGTTTCCCCATTTATTTGCTGTGAAGTATGGGACCAGATGCCATGGTCTTAGTTTTCTGAATGTTGAGCTTTAAGGGAACAAATCACAAGCTAGTCATTTCTAGGAGATTCCCTCTATAGGCCCTCTCTTCTACGGGCGATCCTTGAAAAATCCTGTCAACTTTTCCCTCAACTTTTCATGAATAAAGTTTAGGAAAATGCCAAAAACACAATCTAACAGATTCAAAGACATATTTATCCGGGATTAAAAAACCTCACATACATCCCTTTGCCCTTCAGGATAATGCTTCTTAATGCTCCTTAGCTTTTACAGTATGATTTGTATTAGCCAATGGTGATTAGAGTAGAGATGCCAAATCCACCAACTCAGCTAGTAGCTTTGTACCTCCTACAATTCTGTCATCATCTTTTACGTCATAATCTTTGTGACTGTTTCATTTGCCCAGGAATGTGATGGTTCTGTATTTCTGTGTTTCTGAACTTCCACCTTAGTGTTCTGATTGAAAGTCTGGAATGTTGTTCACCCATGTGGGGTCTTGCTGGAAAGGATATTCTTTCCAAGGTCTCTGCCTGAAGCTTCAGTCATGCCTTTGTGCTAACTCTCAGGTGTCTTTGTATCAAAATTTTTCTTATTATGGTTGAATCTGTTCCCCACCCATGGCAGACACACAATAGAGTGATTATCTGAGTCATGCCCGTAATTCCCTCAGCATACAGTGTGGGTAGATCCTGTGATCTGCTTCTAGTCAATAGAATATGACAAAGATGCAGGATATCACTCCTGTGATTCTCTTATGTGTTAAAGGTGACGGGATTTTACAGGTACAATTAAGGTCACTAATCAGTTGATAATCAAACACCCTCTTCCAACAACACAAGAGAAGACTCTACACATGGACATCACCAGATGGTCAACACTGAAATCAGATTGATTATATTCTTTGCAGCGAAAGATGGAGAAGCTCTATACAGTCAACAAAAACAAGACCAGGAGCTGACTGTGGCTCAGATCATGAACTCCTTATTGCCAAATTCAGACTGAAATTGAAGAAAGTAGGGAAAACCATTAGACCATTCAGGTATGACCTAAATCAAATCCCTTATGATTATACCATGGAAGTGAGAAATAGATTTAAGGGCCTAGATCTGATAGATAGAGTGCCTGATGAACTATGGAATGAGGGTCGTGACATTGTACAGGAGACAGGGATCAAGACCATCCCCATGGAAAAGAAATGCAAAAAAGCAAAATGGCTGTCTGAGGAGGCCTTACAAATAGCTGTGAAAAGAAGAGAAGCCAAAAGCAAAGGAGAAAAGGAAAGATATAAGCATCTGAATGCAGAGTTCCAAAGAATAGCAAGAAGAGATAAGAAAGCCTTCCTCAGCGATCAATGCAAAGAAATAGAGGAAAACAACAGAATGGGAAAGACTAGAGATCTCTTCAAGAAAATTAGAGATACCAAGGGAACATTTCATGCGAAGATGGGCTCGATAAAGGACAAAAATGGTATAGACCTAACAGAAGCAGAAGATATGGCAAGAATACACAGAAGAACTGTACAAAAAAGATCTTCATGACCCAGATAATCATGATGATGTGATCACTGACCTAGAGCCAGACATCCTGGAATGTGAAGTTAAGTGGGCCTTAGAAAGCATCACTACGAACAAAGCTAGTGGAGGTGATGGAATTCCAGTTGAGCTATTTCAAATCCTGAAAGATGATGCTGTGAAAGTGCTGCACTCAATATGCCAGCAAATTTGGAAAACTCAGCCGTGGCCACAGGACTGGAAAAGGTCAGTTTTCATTCCAATCCCAAAGAAAGGCAATGCCAAAGAATGCTCAAACTACCGCACGATTGCATTCATCTCACACACTAGTAAAGTAATGCTCAAAATTCTCCAAGCCAGGCTTCAGCAATACGTGAACCATGGTTTTAGAAAAGGCAGAGGAACCAGAGATCAAATTTGCAACATCCGCTGGATCATGGAAAAAGCAAGAGAGTTCCAGAAAACCATCTATTTCTGCTTTATTGACTATGCCAAAGCCTCTGACTGTGTGGATCACAAGAAACTGTGGAAAATTCTGAAAGAGATAGGAATACCAGACCACCTGACCTGCCTCTTGAGAAATCTGTATGCAGGTCAGGAAGCAACAGTTAGAACTGGGCATGGAACAACAGACGGGTTCCAAATAAGAAAAGGAGTACGTCAAGGCTGTATATTGTCACCCTGCTTATTTAACTTATATGCAAAGTATATCATGAGAAACGCTGGGCTGGAAGAAGCAGAAGCTGGAGTCCAGATTGCTGGGAGAAATATCAATAACCTCAGATATGCAGATGACACCACCCTTATAGCAGAAAATGAAGAGAAACTAAAAAGCCTCTTGATGAAAGAGGAGAGTGAAAAAGTTGGCCTAAAGCTCAACATTCAGAAAACGAAGATCATGGCATCTGGTCCCATCACTTCATGGGAAATAGATGGGGAAACAGTGTCAGACTTTATTTTTGGGGGCTCCAAAATCACTGCAGATGGTGATTACAGCCATGAAATTAAAAGACGCTTACTCCTTGGAAGAAAAATTATGACCAACCTAGATAGCATATTGAAAAGCAGAGACATTACTTTGCCCACAAAGGTCCATCTAGTCAAGGCTATGGTTTTTCCAGTGGTCATGTATGGATGTGGGAGTTGGACCGTGAAGAAAGCTGAGTGCCGAAGAATTGATACTTTTGAAGTGTGGTGTTGGAGAAGACTCTTGAGAGTCCCTTGGACTGCAAGGAGATCCAACCAGTCCATTCTGAAGGAGATCAGCCCTGGGATTTCTTTGGAGGGAATGATGCTGAAGCTGAAACTCCAGTACTTTGGCCATCTCATGCGAAGAGTTGACTCCTTGGAAAAGAGTCTGATGCTGGGAGGGATTGGGGGCAGGAGGAGAAGGGGACAACAGAGGATTAGATGGCTGGATGGCATCACTGACTCGATGGATGTGAGTCTGAGTGAACTCCGGGAGTTGGTGATGGACAGGAAGGCCTGGTGTGCTGCAATTCATGGAGTCGCAGAGTCGGACACGACTGAGCGACTGAACTGAACTGAATTGAATCAGTTGACTTTAAACAAGAGAGAGTTTATCCAGGGTGGGCCTGACATAATCACGTGGGCCCTTTACAAGAGGCTCCAGGCCTTCCCTGCAGTTACAGACTTAAAACAGCAGAGACTGTCTTCTCTCCACTGCATGCTTTGAAGAAGCAAGTTGCCGTGAATTCTACAGCCACAAGGAAATGAATTCTGCCCTTAACCTGAAGGAGCTTTGAAGTGAATTGTTCTCTAGGTGAGTCTCCAGATGGTTAATGCAGTCCAGGCAACACCTGGTTTCATTCTATGTGAGGCCCTGAGCAGAGAACCCAGTTACACCCATCCCAGATTCCTAACCCAGGACGTGTGAGATAACAAATGAATGTTGTTTTAGGATGCAAAGTGGGAGGTAATTTGTTGTGCAGCAACAAGAAACTAATACCCACCCTTACAATAAAGATATTGTACTGTTTTTATTACCCAGCACCCCTCGCATCATTCCTTACACAGGTAAACCTTAATCCAGGGACTACATAGAAGGTCGTGTAGCACTTTGTACTCGAGTCACACCCAGGTTGCACAGATGACTTATACATATAGCCTTCATGTTTCCTATGTGCTTTGCTACCAGATAACCTGAAAACAGATCTGGTGCCCATCATGGGGGATAGTTCCTTCAAGTACCTGGACACGTCTGGTCCCTTTCCTCTCTTTACATCAGCAGCTCTGTTGGTCTCAGGGCTCCTTTTTATCCAAAATTATTTAAGACCCCCATAAGATTTTGCTTATGTGGTAATGTTTATCATCTACTGCATTTGAAATTTAAACGGAGTGATTTTTATTTTTATCTGCAACTTTTTATTTTGTGTTGGGTTACAGCTGAGTAACAATGTTGTGATAGTTTTGGGTGAACAGAGAAGGGACTTGGCCACACATATACATGCATCCATTCTCCCCCAAACTCCCCTCCCATCCAGGCTGCCATGTAGCATTGAGCAGGGTTCCATGTGCCATTCAGTAGGTCCTTGCTGGTTACGCATTTTAAATATAGCAGTTTGTACATGCCCATCCCAAACTCCCTGACTATCCCTTTCCCCCATCCTTCCCCCTGGCAATGAACCATAAGTTCATTCTCTATGTCTGTGAGTCTCTTTCTGGTTTATAAGTTCATTTGTATTATATCTATTTAGATCTATATATACCCCATGGACTGTAGCCCACCAGGCTCCTCCATCCATGGGATTCTCCAGGCAAGAATACTGGAGTGGGTTGCCATTTCCTTCTCCAGGGGATCTTCCCAACCCAGGGATTGAACCCAGGTCTCCTGAATTGCAGGCAGACACTTTAACCTCTGAGCCACCAGGTAAGCCCAGTGTATATATATATATATATATATATATATATATATATAAAATAGCATATGTTATTTTTCCTTCTCTGTCTGACTTATTTCACACAGTATGACAATCTCTAGGTCCATTCATGTGGCTGAAATAACGCCATTTGCAGCAACATGGAGTGATTTTTAAGCATGAGAACACTCAAGCACACATTCATTACATTAGCCATCAGAACAATGGTGTTGTCCCTCACCACGAAGCTTCTGGAAAACCCCACTATTCTCTTGTGAGAAAATGAAGTAAATAACTAAATAGCATTGCAGTGTTATTATACATGGACCTGCAGACCTACAAGGGTCTTGAGGACCCCAGAGAGTCCTAGACAACACTATGAGAACCATTGCTTTATATTTTCCATTTTTATCTTTGTTCTGTTTTACAGAGTATCAAGTTTTTTCCCCCAACTTTATTGATAAAGAGTTGATATATATCATATCAAATTACATTGTTGTAAGCAAACTCAGGGAAAGGAATTGGCAACCCACTCCAGTGTTCTTGCCTGGAGAATCCCAGAGGCAGAGGAGCCTGGTGGGTTGCCATCTATGGGATTGCACAGAGTCGGACACGACTGAAGCGACTTAGCAGCAGCAGTAGCAAGCAAACTCAAATAAGTCTATAAACTAAATGAGGTAAACATTAAAAAAATAAAAAGAAAGACACAAGAACCCAGCTATATGATGGTGCTGGTTATTTCTTCCTTGCCCCCTGAATACACCGTCAGTGCTTCTCTGCTCAGTTCTGTGGCCTGGAGGCTGACCTCCACAGGCAGCGTCACCAGCTCCCAACGCTCCATCTTCCAGAGTAGACCAATGGGAGATGCCAGGGGGTGTGGGAGGATGGGGAGGGCGAGGCTGAAGTCACGCAGTTACCCCATTCCCTGCCACATCGCTGGTCATCGGCAGCCCCTCGCCCCTGGCTCTTGCCCTTAGTTACGCTCCAGTAACAAAGTGCTTCTCTTTTCCCTTCGGGGCCTGCAAGGCAGAGGTCTCACTAGGCCTGTTGGCTTCCCTAATCCTTTCCACATTCCATGCACTGTTTTAATCTCTTTTGATTATTCTGTTTCCTCAGGGATCCTGGCTCTAGGGTGACTTGAAACAATTCCCTCAAGCTTAAATTTATCTCACTGTAAAATGAAGGGTCTCAGCAACATTTCCCAAAGAGGTTTCTGCACATCTGTCTCACCATATTCCAGGTTGTATTCTGTGATCAAATACATCTGGAAAACACAGAACATCAGTTCAGCTCAGTTCAGTCGCTCAGTCATGTCTGACTGTTTGCGACGCCATGGACTGCAGCATGCCAGGCTTCCCTGTCTGTTGCCAACTCCCGGAGTTTACTCAAACTCATGTCCATTGAGTCGTTGATGCCATCCAACCATCTCATCCTCTGTCATCCCCTTCTCCTCCCGCCTTCAATCCTTTTCAGCATGGGGTCTTTTCCAATGAGTCAGTTCTTTGAATCACGTGGCAAAAGTATTGGAGTTTCAGCTTCAGCATCAGTCCTTCCAATGAACACTCAGGACTGATCTCCTTTAGGATGGACTGGTTTGATCTCCTTGCTATCCAAGGGACTCTCAAGGATCCTCTCCACACCACAGTTCAAAAACATCAATTCTTCAGCGCTCAGCTTTCTTTATAGTCCAACTCTCACATCCATACCTGACTACTGGAAAAACCATAGCTTTGACTAGATGGACCTTTGTTGGCAAAGTAATGTCTCTGCTTTTTAATATCCCGTCTAGGTTGGTCATAGCTTTTCTTCCAAGGAGCAAGCGTCTTTTAGTTTCATGGCTGCAGTTCTTGTTTGGAAAACACAGAACATAATGAACCACAATTTACGGCACCATAGCAAAAGCTCTGGGAGGTCGTGAAGTCACAAGCCTGTTTAGCCAGTATTTCCCCAACTTCACCGTGGAGCCACTGCTTTTGCAGAACACCTGGTGACACCTAGTGACCTCTGGACTAGGTCGTCTCTGGGTCAGTCTCATTCTAAGGAAAGCTCTCTGATGCGTATTAGTAACAGTGGGAATATTTGCTAGTTCTCTGTCCTGAAACCAGAAACACTCCCATTGCTGGTGCTCATTTTACTCCAGGCACGTTAATGGTGAAAACCTGGCCCCAGCCTCACTCAAATGCTCAGGAAAAAGCCCCCAGTGACAGGCTCCCTCCCCTTCCACTCCTCCTTAGCCTTCCCCATGCGCCCTGGATTGGGTGATACCAGTGGGAAACAGGAGACCAAGGCCAGTTTGTGGGAGGTTCCTGAAGACGGACTTCTATTTCCGTGCCCTCAGTTCCAGACTGAGCTGCTCTTCTGACCATGACATTGACATGGTAAAGAAAGACAACCCTCATTAAAATCGGGATTGGAAGCAGGATGCCAGAAATAGCTGAATACAAATCTGGACGGAGCACAAGGGCACCTGAGCACAGTTGAGGGTGGTGATGCAAAATAAGGTGTGAATCCTCTAGGAGCCCCCTGCAGGCCAGCAGTTGCTATGAACAACGTGGGCTCCTGGCAAGTTTTAGGGTCCCTCTTGGGTTCCCTTGACAATTAGTAGCTCCCCTCTTGACCGATCTCCAGAAAAGCCAACAGACACCCTCTCCTACTCTTATTGCCAAGGCCCATGGATGGCATCAGCCCATCCCACTCCAATGGCACTAACGTGAGGATCCATTCCCAGTTCCAGGGTTGAATTCTGACTGAACAGACCCGGTTTGTACAGTCTCATTTTCTTTCCAAGGACATGTTTCAGGGTGGGCTTATGACTCCCTTCTGGCCAGTGGGACATACAAGAGGGGTAGGTATTGAAGGGGCTTTAGGGAAAGTGTCCTTGTTTATAAGAAAATGAACATCAGGCTCTGCGTTCCCTTCCTACCATTCAATGCTGTTTCATTTCTGGGTGTCTCGCTGGGCCACACTGCACCCATCTTGCTTCCCTAAGGAGAAGAGCTTGAAAATACAACTGATGCCGAGAACGGCAGAGCAGAGTCTGGGAGGACCTTGGACAGGAGGCATCATGGGAGGACCTTGGACAGGAGGCATCACTGAGCTTCTGGATGTGCAAACGTTCCCTTCCGTGAAGTTTAAGCCAGTTTGAGCTGATGTTTTCTGTCTTATGAAACTGAAATCTTTCTGACAAGTGCTCCTTTTAATGGAACCACTTATGGCCATTATTTTCATCCTCGAATTCTTCCCAGGAATCCCCCCATGAATGTTCAGGAGACAGCAGAAAATGAAGCCCTGCATTTCTGTGTTCACTGACCTGCCTCCTCCAATGCCCAGATATACAATGCCAGTGATGACACTGTCCCTGCAGGATGGCATGTCAAAGCAGCTCAGGAATGTAGTTCCTGAGGACAGCACTTGTCTGGGAAGGCCATCCATGGAGAGTTTCCCCATAGAGGATTTTGAAAAGAAAAATACTTGGATGAATGCCTTGCTTACAACAGATTCCCAGATGGAGTCTTTCCTGGACACCTGGTTTTAGTGACTGCGTTGACACATACAGTTTCATGTATGCGTGGTTGTCATTTCGTCTCTTCTTTAGAACTGTTGGGAGGTAGGACTTTACCTTTGACTTGTGTCCTTGGTATGTAAGACACTGTACCGTAACTCATCCTCTTTCAAGAAAGACTTTCTCATTAATGGGTGCGTGCGTGCTAAGTCGCTTCAGTCGTGTCTTACTCTGCAACCCTTTAGACTGTAACCCTCCAGGCTCCTCTGTCCATGGGATTCCCCAGGCATGAACACTGGAGTGCATTACTGTGCCCTCCTCCAGGGGATCTTCCCCACCCAGGGGTCGAACCTGCATCTCTTATATCTGCCTACATTAGCAGGTAGGTTCTTTATCACTAGCACCAGCTGGGAAGCCCTTTCTCACTAATATCCCTCCCCATTTGTAACATAAGGAAAAAGCAGAATGATATAATGAGTGCTTTGCCCTTATATCAATCAGGATTCAATTAGAGTTGCTATAGGAACTTAAGCTTACTCACAATTAAACGACGGGGTAAGTAAAGGTCAGAAGGTTGCACTGGAGACATCTGACAGGGCAGGGCAGAGTCTCAAGAGGAACTGGGGTTCCCCTGGTGAGTGGTCCCCAGGATCCAAGCCATTGTTTGCAGCTGGCACTGAGAAACACTGACTTCACTTCCTTTACTGCCTTGGACATCTCATGGGGTTACCTCTCACCAGTCAGATCCAACCAGGAACCATGTGGGGAAGGAACTTCTGGGGTAGGAGTTTCCTGAATTTCTTCTGAGGCCCAGGGAAGAACGGGTGTGAAGTAGAAGGTAGATGGCCTCCTGGACTGAGCAGCTGGAGTTTGTCGAGTGGAGTAAATTGGAGCTTGTCTTCCTTCAACACTTCAAGGGAAAACTTAATGGCAGGAGTAGAGAGGATCTGAGCTGTGCTGAAATAAAAAGATAAGAAAACCATATTTTTCATTCTTGAGGTCAAAGAGACGTCCCCAACTACACATGTGCAGAAAGGCTCCTTGGGGGTCAAAAAAAGGAGAGGGAGCACTAACACATAATAAGTTCTGTCAATCTCCCAAGGATCCCCACCCCCACCCCCACTGGAACCCATTTGGCTTGAAGATTCACATGTGTTTCAGGAAGGGCCCTGGTCAGGTTAGATGTAATGAAATGAAACAAAGCAAGACAACTGGCCAGAAGAAGAGACCCAGAAAAACTGCCCCCATCTAAGTGATTTAAATCTCCTTTCTGGTACACTTCTCACTAAGGAGGGCACCTGTACTCTTCTCTGGGTGTGTATTTCTGCTTTGCTTCTGCTCTAAATAAACTGCTTCTACTTTCTCTTTGCACATACTGTGCTTCCAATAAACTCTGCCTGCTTTACAACATCTCTTTGTGGAATTCTTTCTCCAAAGCAGACAAGGACCAAGGTCCTCTTACCTGTAGATATCAGATGTATGCATCACAATGAAGGTGAGTTGTCCACAGATCACTCGGCAACGCTCCCTCCATACATCAGATGAATAGAAAAGAAAATCAAAACAAAAGCAAAGAACAAGTGAGAAACAACTATCTTTAAATAATGCCTTGGACAAGATCACTCTGGTAAAAAAAAAAACATTCACTATGCAGTTAACTGGGACTTCCCTGGTGGCTCAGATGTTAAAGACTCTGCCTGCAGTGCAGGAGACCTGGGTTAGATCCCTGAGTTGGGAAGATCCTCTGGAGAAGGGCATGGCTACCCACTCCAGTATTCTTGCTTGGAGAATTCCATGAACTGAGAAGCCTGGCAGGCTACAATCCATGGGGCTACAAAGAGTCAGACAAGACTGAGCAACTAACACGTGCGCTTATGCAGCTGATTGATGGTGTGTATGTGCTCAGCTTATGCAGTTGATTGACGGTGTGTGTATCGCGTCCAACTCTTTGCAACCCCATGGACTGTAGACCACAAGGCCCCTCTGTCCATGGAATTTCCCAGGCAAGAATACTGAAGTGGGTTGCCATTTCCTACTCCAAGTTAATTGGTGGAGGTATTTTTTTCTATTAGATTATTTCTTGCTCAAAACTCACTCAGGCACCTGGGAGCCAGATATAGCAGCATTGATGTCACCAGTACTTTCTTTAGAAACTTGAAATTTGGAGCAGCTTTCTAAAATCTGCAGCTCTAAAAACCCATACAGTTCATGAAACAATTTCCCATCGGCTGGCAGTAGCCTCAAGTCACAGTAAAGTGACAGAAATGATTTCCACCAAGAACTTAGCAAACTTTCTCCTCTTGTTTCAAGAGGGAAGAAATAGCATTGGAGAAAAGTAGCAATGTTTCTAGATTTCCACACACATCCACACCTACAGTTTTCCCCTTGATGATCCTCCTGTTTAGACTAACTGGGTTTTCTTGAGGAGCCTGGGATGAAGTGAGAAAGAAAAATTAATTGGCCAGAAGGTAAATTTAGCAAAACAAAAGCATTGTATTCACGGACCAAAGACTCTGGTGTTTCTAGGGGGAAGCCCCATGCTTTGGTTAAGAATAGAGGCCCAGTTACAGACCAGGCCTTCCAGAGAGAAATCAGCAGTCCCTTTAGTGCAGGGATTCTAGAAGCTTCCTAGATTTTGCATTTCCTGCAGCAAACACACCAACACAAAAAAAGCATCAGAAAGTCAGAGGCCCAGTGAAGCAAATTCGGGTACATCCTAAAGGTCATGATTTGCTGGAAGCTTTGGCAAAATTGGGAGGAGGACCAAGAGAGAACTTATGGAAATTAAATTTGGGGTGAACTATTCATATTTCCCCTACCCCTCCCACACATTAGCAGAGCATTGAAAAAGGACCATCTACATATGTATGTGGTCCAGGAAGTGCTAGGCTGAGTAAAGAAGGCCCAACATGTGATCCTGAAGGTAAACTACTGTCACTGCCCAGCAGCCAGTCCTCCTCAGAGTTGGAGCCCTGGTTCTCAGGGCCTGATGTTTGCAGATTGGGAGGCAAGAAGGCCCCTGTTCCCATCCATTCTTCCCACTCTGGCAGGTGCCCCTTCCACCAGCAACTCCAGCACAGGCTGGTTGGGGTCCACTCCTCAGGGATGTTTCCTTCAGCCTGAAAGAAAGATTCCGAAGAATGAACAGTGGGTGTGGAGAGCAGGCCCTTGCCTTTGAAGGTGACTTGCCAACATTCCATTCTGCATCTTTAGTGTCTTGTGGAGTGGATCTGGGCAGTGAAGAGCTGGATGAAAAGTGTTGACTGATGGCTGGGACACAGCGGTTAAGAAGTGCTTCGTTTTCTCTTGAGGGTCTATTTAGGAAAATTTATCATAAGAAATATTGGAATGACTTAGATTGTTTCAGAATAGGAGCAGGCTCTACTACAGCCTCCAATCCAATCTAATCCATTTAAGAAACTGACATTCAGGTGAGGGTTACTCTGAAACAATCCAGTCCCATCAGCCTCATAAAGACCCTTGCATTATCATCAGCTAATATAGCTTTTTTAGTCTAAATGCTGGGCATGTGGCCATTTGGAGGGTGAAGTGTGCTGTTTGCTGTGAAGAGCAAAAAAAATGACTCCTAGCCGTAAAAAGCCATTTCTACCCTTGTGGGAGGTAGAGAGGGTCATGTGACTTCCCTCAGAAAGGAGTCTAACATTTCTAACCACTTTTGCACAATTATTTTCAAAATGTAGGTGATAAAACAGTTGGATTGCATTCACTGACTTCCTTAATTTACTTTATTGGATTATTTGTTTTGGTGCTTAAACTTCAGCTGCTGCTGCTACTGCTAAGTCACATCAGTCATGTCTGACTCTGTGAGACCCCATAGATGGCAGCCCACCAGGCTCCTCTCTCCCTGGGATTCTCCAGAAAGGAATACTGGAGTGGGTTGCCATTAAACATCAGAGGCAAGTCTAAATTCATTCAAGGGTCTACAGCTTCTGAAATAATTTTAGAGCATTTTAAATTGTGTGTTTTTTGTTCTAATGCATAAAGTAACTTTTACCTTAGACATAGTTGCCTTTTCAGAGGTCTATACAGATTTCACAGAAGGGGTGGGGTAGGGGAATAAGGGGGACAGAGAATTGAGCAATAAGATTTAAATCTTAAATCCCCAGGGCTTCCCTGGTAGCTCAGTGGTTAAGAATCTGTCTGCTAATACAGGAGACACAGGTTCAATCCCTGACCTGGGAAGATCCCACATGCCTGGGAGCGACTAAGCCAGTGCGCCACAACTGCTGAGTCCTCTCTTTGGAGTCCAGGAGCCACAACTACTGAAGCATTAGCACCCTAGAGCCCGTGCTCTGCAGCAAGAGAAGACTCCTCAGTGAGAAGCCCGTGCATCGCAACTAGAGAGTAGTCCTCACTTGCTGCAACTAGGGAAAAGCCTGAGAAGCAAAAAAAAAAAAAGACCCAGCACAGCCAAAAATAAATAAATGAATTAAAAAAAATTTTTTTTTAAGTCTTAAATCCCCATCTCCAGCCATCAGGTAGGCAAAGAAAATGAATTCATTATGTGTTGCTGCAAAACATTCATCTATGAGCCTCGAGGGGATCACAGGTGTTCCTGTGTTCAGGAGCCATCTCTCACTGAGCAATGGAAATCTATCCAAATTGACAAACAAGAAATTCAAACATTGGTGTGACCTGGTCTCGGAAACGCCCTTTGTCAGTGTAAAATTCATTGCCCAATGATGGGGGTAGAATGGGAAGTCATTGTTGGTCAGTTAACAAAAATTCCAAGTACATCACATAAACTGGAGCTCCTGAGCCAGGACATACTATTCTCTTCAGAGCCGAGAGGATGGGGGAGAGGAAGACAAAACTCTGAGTGGGGCATTGTTCCCCTCAGAGCCGATCAGTCTCCCAGACTTGTCTACCTTGGCACCCACATTCTTATACAATGGCAATGCTGTTTCATTCCCTTACTGTATTCTGTCCACAGCCTCACCTGCCACCCAATTATCATGTCTTCCTGGATCTTGTCTCAGCTTGACCCTTCTTCATGCAGCCTAGCCTAACCTGCTCAGTTTTCAAAGAATGTTGTCGGCCGTATCAATAAACAAAGGATGTTGCAGCCACTGGGCCGTCAGCTTCTGCGGCCACCCACCACGGTGCACCCTGTGAGAATTCAGGATGGAGAAAAACAGAGCCCCGGCCCTAGATAGCGGAGATGCACGTCAAAGGAATGATTTCATTAAGCCCAGAGTCTTGCATCTTCCCCTACAAAGAAAAGCATTAAATCAATTAACTTGAGATGTCTTTTTTTTTCCTTTGATTAACAGTAATCTTTTGATGTTCAACTACCTGGTTTTATTCCCCCTCTTTCCCAAATTCCTCTTTATCCTGGCTCCTCCCTTACCTCTTTGGGACAGTTCCTCGGAGCTATCTGAAAGCCTGGCTCCTGGGCTTAAGTCCTCAGTATGTCTGTCAAATAAAACACAGTTCTCAAATTTTAGGGTGTACATTTTTTCAGTGGGCACTATCAATTTCAGTGGCTCCATATTGCCCTGTATACCTTGTATGGTTGTATATATATATATATATGTTTGTAATATTTTGTTGATGTAATATTTGACATATACCAAGTGTGATTTATGAATATGATATTTAACCTCTCCACAATGACTTTGAAAACCTCCAATAGGAGACCTCATTCTATACTGCTAATCACTGGGAACTGTTTTTCAGGATTAAACCGTGTTTATCTCCAGTCGCATCTCTTACATGCCTCTTCTTACTCCATCTCACAGCAAGTGAATGAGTCAAACCAGATGACTTGAGGTCCAAACAGGACTTCTGCTCCTTGTGTATAATTTTGCCCTTGCTGTCATCTCTGCCTGGTGTATGTCGTCACCATCAAGCTGAAACATGCCTACTTCTCTTTCACAACATAGCTGAGCAATCACCTCTTTTAAGTGTTTCTATGAGTCTTCCAGCTTCAGGAGCTGGTTGCTTTTTCTTGGACCTCCAGCTCCCAAGGCACCTGACACAGCTTCTGATTTGTTTTCACGTTGAACTATCCCCACTGATTTGGAAGCTCACCCAGGGACTTCAGCCATGGCCTCCTAGTCTTGGTCTGCATTTCTGCATTGGCCAAACCCTAGCATGTGTTGTGATTGTTGTTTACTTGCTAAGTCGTATCCGACTCTTTGTGATCCCACGGACTGCAGCACCCCCGGCTTCCCTGTTCTTCACTGTCTCCCAGAGTTTGCTCAAACTCATGTCCACTGAGGTGGTGATGCTGTCCAATCATCTGATCCTCTGTTGCCGCCTAAGTTCTCATAAGTATCTTTTGAACTCATGTGTGAATAGAGGGTCCTGCCTTACCTGATGGAAGTTCACTTCCAGACCCTGGCAGTCTAGTCCATCACCACTACGTTAAAAATGGGCTGTGTCAAGCAGTAAAGTGACTATGGGAAAGAGAGTTTAAGGGAGTCCAGAAAAAAGCTTCTGGGCCAAATCAGCTTGTAATCGTAGGACCTGTTGGTCTGACGTACGAGGGACAAAACAGGCTTCTGCTCAGAAGTCACCTCCTCTGAGAGATGCTCTCTGAAATGTTGGTCCCGCCCCAGCCCTCAGGCCTCCTGTTTGGCTTTGTCTTCATCACTCTCACCGAAATCTTACAGTTTATTCTATATCCATCTATCTATTGTCTGATCCCCAGTATAATGTAAGACCCACAAGGGTGAGAACTCTGTTGAATTCACATGACCTATCTCAGCACTGACCACAGGGTAGACCCTCAATAAATATGGGTTGAAAAATAAAGGAATAGATTAATCCTGGCCCCCCCAAAATTGTTGCATCCTGTTGCTGCTTGTTCCAAGTATTATGAATAGCAATTTAATAAGCCTGGTTTCCTGAGAGTTTGAGTTGAGAGTGATATGAAGTGGAATCAAAAGCTCTGGAGCCTGGGTGGTGAAGGAAAGAGGATTTCCTGAGGGCCGAGCCATCCATGACTGATCACTGTGGTTCACAACGTGATCCTAGATCATGACACAGTGTGTGCTCATTGTTCCCGGGTTTATCATTCACACATGGACTTACTGAACTATTCAACTAATATACCTTTTGCACCTGGTGGTGGTGGTGGTTAGTCACTAAGTCGTGTCTGACTCGTGCAACTCCATTGACTGTAGCCCACCAGGCTCCTCCGTCCATGGGATTCTCCAGGCCAGAATACTGAAGTAGGTAGCCATTCCCTTCTCCAAGGGATCTTCCTGATCCAGGGACTGAACCTGGGTCTCATGCACTGCAGGCAGATTCTTAATCATCTGGGCCACCAGAGAAGCCAAAAGTCGAGAGTCGTGTTTTATTTGGAGGACAAAACTGGGGACTTAAGCCTGGACACAGCATCTCAGAAAACTCTGAGAGACTGCTCCAAAGAGATAAGGGAGGAGCCAGGATACATACAAGCTTTTGCAAAAAGACCGAGTAGTCAGAACATTAAAAGATTACTATTAAAGAAAACCAGGTATCTCGAGGAATTTAGTGCTTTTCATGCATGGGAAGATGCAAGAGTCTGGGCTCACTGAAATCTTTCCTTTGATATACATCTCAGTTCTCTGGTGCCTGTAACCTGTGCTTTATCAGCCTGAGTTTTCTCAGGTACACGGTGGGGGTGGGGGTTGGGACATGGCTACAGTGTCTGATGATTTGCTGGCGGGCATTCTGTTTCCATTCTGAGGCTCCCTTAGGGCTCACCTTCTGTTGATCAAAGCGGCTGATGGCTGCAACATCCTTTGTTTACTGATGTGACAGGCAGCATAGTCTACAGATATTAGCAAAAAAAATTTTTTAAAGGCATCTTGGTTATCCTGAAAGCTCTGCTATTTATTTATACAGAAAACCTTTCTCTACCCAATAATACTGGATAAACAAGGTGCTGCTGGAATAATGGTCTTTTGTCATTGGTGTAGCTGGCAAAATTAACCTTTTGAATGTCTTTCTCCCATGGCATGGCCAAGGTAATTTTTATAAAGACCCAGGACATCTTCAGGCACACATTATGACTCTGAGATTCAGGGCTGTGACTGGAGAATATCCTTTTGTTCCCCAAACGCACAACTTTGGGAAATCTCTGGATATCTGGTGAAACATAGGATGTTGTACAAAACATGAGCTTTAATTAAGGTTTCCTTTTGTCCTTAAGAGTCTGCTAATTATGAATATAAGTGACATAATTCCTCAGACTATATTATGTCTCATTTCCAGAGGCTCTTAAAATTCATATGCCTACATTTACTAGACCCTGAAAGAGAAGAGTAGTGACTGGGTAGGTGTATTAGATGGTTCTGTGCCAGCTATAAGCCTCCATGGGGAAATCTGAGCAGACATTTCCGTGCTACGCACTGGGTGAGGGTCAATGTAATAGAGCTTCCAGGAGGCGCCTCCACTAGCCGGGGCTTCCGAGTAAAAGATGTTGCCCTGATGAACTGGTAATGCTCCATAAAGACAACCACAAGTATCATGAAATATCAGCTGGAGCTGCTCTGAGATCAAGGGCAAGCCATGGCATGCTGATCTTCTACAAAACCTTAGGACACAAGGTGAAATGACCTAGGCCTTCCATTATTATCATATGATGGGGCTTTTTTCTTCTAAATCCGTGTTTTTTAAGTGAGAAGTAATTATTGATTTGAAAACTGTTCTAGTCAAAACAGACTGTTCATGTGTTATTTTTCTTGCCCCATTAGAAATTAAAATTTTCTATCCCTTTTAATTATGTCTGGAACCAACAATAGGTTTTCCAGAACAAAGTGTAGCTACTAAAGAGGCAGAAATATACTATTACATAAGTGAGGAAGTGTCAGTCTTTTACAAAGTTTGGAGTTTACTATTAAAAATTAAAAACACTAATGGAATTAAAATTTTGAGTTTTAATGAGAGTAGGAGTTCTAATTGGTAGAAATACTTTATGTTTTCTTAAATACAGTTTAAGCTAAATAAGACAAACTTTTCACTTTTCAAATTAGCAAAGATTTGAAAATATAATAACACTCCATTGCTGAGTGTTAGGGAGACAGGCTCTCTTAAAACATTAATGGTAAGATATGACTTGACAGAATCTCTCTGGCTGAAAATTTGGCAAAACTCTTCAAAATTAAAGATCTGTGTTGCATTAGATGGGGCTGAGGAAATAAGCCTCAGTGCATGGTAGAAGAGAGGGAGCTGTGGCAGCCTGAGCTGACTAAGGAGGAGGTCATACAGAAGAGTGAGCAGACTCCGGGTGTCAGGGTACAGGAGGTGAGAAGGATGTCCAAGTGGGTGGACGAGGGTAACAACAGACCACTCACTCCAGGCCATCAGAGCCCAAGAGGGAGGGGGAAGCCATCTGCATGGTGTAGGGCAGCTTGACATAGGGTTTCAGAGCCCAAGTAGGGAGCGGGGAGGGGTAGTCCAGAAAAACGAATTAAAACCCAGTGGAGAGACAGGGTAGAGTGTCAGCATCTTAATGAAATGAAGAGAGAGTTGGTGCGTTGGGAGAGGGTAATGGCAGAGTATCATTACTAAATATATTGAGTGTAACATGAGGCAGGATTCTCAGTGTTGGAGACTGGAGTTACAGATATGAGAAGGGAGAATACTAGAGTGAACCCTGGGGTGCTGGATTATAATTGAGGATATTGCTGTGAACTCTTGGCTTCTAGTTTGTAAAGATAGTTATAGAAGTGAGTATGACATAAATGTGTGTGTGTGTCTGTGTGTCTGTGTGTGTGTGTGTGTGTGTGTCTACACATAGGTTCCAGCTCTGTCCACTGGAAAGGTCTGGGAACTGTGACACCTTAATAGCAGTGAACACACCTGGTGCCTAGATATTGGTTTCTAAATACCCATCTGTACTCAAAGGGACCAAAGATTCTTGAACAAATAGCTGATACCAGGGCTGGAGCAGAGAAAGTAAACACTAATTCTAAACATCTTGTTATATACACATACACATGAAACACACAAGCAAGTGCTCCAATAATGATGGGGTTATGTATGAAATAAGCAAGCCAACTTAAATGGTTTCCCACTGACCAAATCTGGATTATTGGAACATCAAAATAAGTATTGACTCTAATGGATTATAGCCTATTGAATAAGCTAGGAATCCATGAGTTCATAATGGTATGAATGAATGAATTGCATTGAAAATTTGAAGGTGTATGGGATACACACATGATTTCAAAATACCTCCCACAAAAATATTTATTTAAGGGGAAAAAGAGTCACTTGCCTGGTCGACATCCACTTAGTCAAGCAAATAGAAACTAATAGGGCAAATTGAAGTCATGTGCCATCTGATAGAAGGAAAAAGAAGATTGCAGTGACAGCCCTCTGACAGCTGAAGTGTGCACACTTGAATCTAATCATCAGGAAACAGCAGACTAACCTCAACTGAGGGATGTCCTGCTAAATATCTGACTTGAAATCTTCAAAAGCACCAATGTTGTGAGGGTCAAGGAAAGTCTGAGGAACTCCTAAAGAGAAAACTACGTGCAACATGTGATCCCGGACTTGATCCTTTTGCTATAAAAAATGTTTGGGACAACTGGTGAAATTTGAATGGAATCTAAGATGGAAGATGTACTGATGCTAACTTCCTGAATTTGAAGTTTATAGTTGTACAAGTGAATATCCTTGTTTGCAGGAAATACGTAATAAATTATTTGGGGACTGGGGCATCATGCCAGCAACTTATTATATATGTTTCAGGGGAAAAAAATCTCTGCACTATTCTTGTAACTTTTCTGTGAATTTTAAGTTGTTTCCAAGTAAAAAGCTAAAGAATCCATATTGAAACTCTACTTTTGTAAGTTACATGTGTAGATTTTTGTCCTATAGATGTGTACTTTCACATGTGCAAAATATGTGTATGATAAAATTCACCTATGCATTGAAACAAAAGATAATATACAGTGAGAACACAATAAATAAAACCTGGTTCTCGTTACTGCCTCTGTTCACCATTCCAGCTTCCAGTGAGATCACAGTGGGATGAGGAGGTCATCCTTATAGGAAAGGGATTGCCGGGCATGAGTAGGACATCAGTGTGGAAGGTTGGGGTGGCCCAGAAAAAAGTGTGGTTCTCAAAATCAAATGTACAGAAACCAAATGCACTCCCCACCTAGCCTATTAGATAAGTGGTAACTTAGAATACACCTTTCAAAAGTTCGTGCTGGAACTCATCATGAAGCGAAGTGGGAGATTTTCCACCAGTGGTTCCTAGCTCTGGCCGCATCTTGCAAAGAGAGCTGTAAAAATCCATCCATGGACTCACACTCAGAGATTCTTATCTAATTGGTCTGAAGTGGAGCCTCAGCATGACTGATTTTTTGGAAGCCCCCTGGGCAGTCCTACTGTGCAGCTGTGATTGTGAACCACCTTCTGTGAGTTAAAGATACACACCTAGCTTTTAGGACCCTAATAATGAGATCTTGGAATGTTAAATCAGTGCTTCGCAACAGTGTTCATTCAAATTCCAACTTCACAGATTTTCACCATGTGTGTGTACCATCTACACTATTATTAAATTTTTTCTTCCAATTGACCCTGTTTTACAAGAATTTTTAAAGAAATGCGTCACCACTGGGTGTGGACACTCAAGACTGCTTGCCATAAAGGGAAGGTAAAGGTAAAAATAAATACTTAAATTCCCCTCGAATGTTATTACATTCTTAATATTTAATGTAAATGAGACAATAATGATAAATCAAATCCATTTGTACAAAAAATGAATATCTGAAATATAGCTTCTCCCATGGGATTAAAATGATCTGAGCAGTCATTTGTAAAAGGCATCATTTGGTTAGTTTTTATCTAGGAGGTTAAAGGAGTAATGAGTTTCTAGGCCAGTGAGATGATTGGATTTTCAGTTTTACAGTTAACAAGTTCAGAGCCACTCTATCAACACGTCGTACGAAACTATAAAAACAGTGCAAAGGATTATCGGAGCATTGATTTCTAAGGCAAATGTTGTAAGAGACTTCTGTTCAATGAAATATGGTTTTAGGAAGCAATTGTAAATGAGTTCCAGATGCCACTAGCGGACTAGGGGCCAGAATCACTCAACCCTCTTTGCTCCCCTCCCCGCCAAACCCCCAAGTCTAGCCACCTCCACTTAGAACCAGCAGGGCTGACCACTGTGGGAAACTCTCGCCAGACAGTTACCTGCTAACCAGTGTTTACTTGAGAGCGTACATTTCAAACACATCTCTCTTACTTTCCTCTTGTTCCTTGGCTTAAAAAAAACGTAATTTATGAGTCTTCTTTACTGCACACGGGCTTTCTCTAGTTGCAGAAAGTGAGGGCTACTCTTCCTTGCAGTGCAAGGGTTTCTCACAGCGGTGGCTTCTCTTGTTGCAGAGCTCAGGATCTAGGGCATGGGCTCAGTCGCTGTGACCTGTGGGCTTAATTGCTCTGTGGCATGTGAGAACTTCCTGGACCAGGGATCGAACCTGTGTCCTCTGCATTGGCAGGAGGATTCTTAACTGACCACCAGGGAAGTCCCCCTCTTTGTCTTTTAAAGAAACACTATCTCCTGAAATTCCAGGCAATATTTTTAAACAGGGTGGGCTTTCTTCTCCTGTTTCTATTGCTTTTTTCTTTCCAACCCTGACTCCTAGGGACCAAGGGGCTCTCCCTCTCTCTCTCTAATCATGCTCAAAAGACCCTTTCAGGGAAGAGTTTTTTGAAGGCAAAGCTAGGGATAAAGTTTGTAGGATGCCTGGTAAACTCTGGACATCCTTCTGATTGACTGGTAGTGAGGTAAAGGTGTTTTGGAAATCTTAACCATCAACCTTCTGGTTCTAACTAATCAGAGTCTATGGGTTCGTGGTCAGTATACAGTTAACTTCTTCCACCTGGTGGGGGTTTCAGTATCTGCAAAACAACTCAAGGAAATGGCTCAGGATATTATTAATATCCATGGCCCTTGAGGAGGAACTTAAAGGTCCTTACTTTGTTTTATGTTTAAACTATTATTATTTTGGTTTGCTTGACTCTTTTGTTTCTGTATTTTTTTTCATTTCTCTGATTTTTTTTTTCTTTTTGAAATTCAGGGAAAGCCTAGAAGACTAAAGCTTTTTTTGCAAAGAAGAAGCAAAGGACACAGGTTGTTGTAGGGGGGAGGTCTGTCCCCAGGAAAACCCACTTGGTTTAGGAGTGTCTTGGATCCCTGAGTCACTGCTTGGAGTGGAGCTGCCCTGGAGAAAGCCACTTGGCTCACAGTGGCATTTTCATTGATTAAGAAAAAATTTTTGAGCCACCAAGATGCCAAGGTTTGTTTATTCCTCTTGAATGGCCTCTCCCAGGTACAAATATTCATCCTTATAAAACACCGGAGAGCTAGAAAGCAAAATGAAGACAGTGTCTACATTTCAGTGGTGGGCTAGTCAGTTTCCACTTATTCATTCCAGCAGAGGTTTTCTGAGCCCGTGCGCACCAGTGCTGTTAGAGGTACAGCAGTTCAGTGACAAGCATGGAGCTGTCTCCACTATAAGGCGCTCACGGTCCTTTCCTATGTCAGAAGACTGGGCAGGTAAGACAGTCTTCAAACAAAATGGAAAACATTTGTAAAAAGAAGGCCCTAAACACCTAAAGGAGAAAATCCTACACCCGTAACCTGACGAGATAGAAGTAACCGGGCACACCCTCCATATACCTTTGATGGAGCGTATTTTGTACAAGTTGGTACAAACTAAGATGAGAAATACAGAGCCCCCAAGATGTTCTGTCACGCTTGAGCAGACCCAGTCGCGAACATGGCTTGTCAGAGATTTCATTAGATTGTATAAAAATGCCACCTCTGTTTAGGACTAGATGTTTGTAATCTTTCTGCTCTATTTGCCGCATGAACATTCATTATTTTAAATCAAAACAAACGGAGGAAGCCACTCACACTCCCCCAGTGTCTCTCTCATTAAAATTAATTATTTTCCCAGTTCAGCCCTCTTTGTTCACAATCGTGTCCAGTGAGAGAAACAGGTCTTAGGAAACCCAATTATGTCGGAGGCAGTTTCAGAATCAGATAAAAAGGGCTGGGGGCTGGGGCTTAAGAAAGGTCGGGAAGGGAGTAACTTCACATTTCCAAAGCACTGCCATATTAAGAATTCTCTTCTTTGGGATTAGTTTTGAAAGCACTTTGCCTTAAATACAGGCATTTTCCAATTCTAATTTCTAAAACTGAAAAGAATGAATCTCATTCAGAAAGGAATAAACCAGCTCTCTGCACTGCTTTATAGCACATGAATTTAATTACCACATCAGCCAATAAAGGAATCTCAGTGCATTCTGTGAAGTATTTTGCTAATATTGTGCAGCTATGGGTTTCACTTGTTTTATTTAAAGAACCCATAACATACGTATAAATGATTCCTTCAAACACAGGGATTTGATTCTCAGCTCACTGGGGAATGAATATATTGATCATTGTCAATGCATAAACCATACCCAATTAAATGTTTCAGCAGAAATAATCTCATCGAAATGAAGTCCTGAGAGCTCAATTTCATGTGTTTATTTTAATTCTCATTTATTAATAGAACATGAGAGCTTTGTGTTCCAAAAACAATGTCTTGAAAATTTCAAAGGAATGGTAAAAAAAAAAAAAAGAAAAAATTACTGCTCTTTTTCTCTTAGACTCATCTTGACAGGACAGGAGAGTGTCAGTGTTAAGCGGATATATGAGGAGTCCAGGAAGGCTCTGGAGAACAGCATTCCACAGTACACTGTGGTCTTCCGTGCTGGTAAGCTGTGTGCTTAATGGTGTTGTTCATCTATGCTTAGAAACAATGGCAACCCCGCTTCCTAGGATGTGCAGCTGGTGACGGAGTCCCTGGAGGATGCTTGTGCAGAATCTTCTCCAGGGAGAGAAAGAATGGTCTGGGTCCGGTTCTTGAAGGATCTTACTGAGTTCAGGCTGCTGGGAAGTACCTTAGGAATGTGGGGGCTAATAGTGAGAAGGGAGGACTCGCCAGGGCTGCTGACTGCATGCATTATCTGCTGATGACTGAATGCTATGTCCCCCCAAATTCATACATTGAACTCTAATTCTCAGTCTCCAAAATCTGCAGATGGTGACTGCAGCCATGAAATTAGAAGACATTCATTTCTTGGAAGGAAAGACATGACGAATTGTTTTGTTGTTATTGTTGTTCAGTCACTCAGTCATGTCTGACTCTTTGTGACCCCATGGACTGCAGCACATCAGGCTTTCCTGTCCTTCACTAGCTCCCAGAATTTGCTCAAACTCATGTCCATGAGTAGATGACAAACCTAGACAGCATATTTAAAAGCAGAGACTTCACTTTGCTGATAAAGGTCCGTATAGTCAAAGCTATGGTTTTTCTAGTAGTTGTATACGGTTGTGAGAGTTGGACCATGAAGAAGTCTGAGTGCTGAAGAATTGATGCTTTCGAATTGTGGTCCTGGAGAAGACCCTTGAGAGTCCCTTGGATTGTATATCCAGTCCCTTGGACTGCAAGGAGGTCAAATCAGTCAATCCTAAAGGAAATCAACCCTGAATATTCATTAGAAGAACTGAGACCGAAGCTGAAGCTCCGATACTATGACCACCTGATGCGAAGAGCTGACTCACTGGAACAGACCCTGATGCTGGGAAAGATTGAAGGCAGGAGCGGAAGAGAATAACAGAAGATGAGATGGTTGGATGGCATCACCAACTTGAGGACATGAGTTTGAGTAATCTCCAGGAGTCGGTGATGGACAGGGAAACCTGGTGTGCTGCAGTCCATGGGGCCTCAGAGTCAGACACGACTGAGCAACTGAATAACAACAATAATCTCCAATGTGATGGTGTGTGAAGGTGGGCCCTTTGAGAGGTAATTAGGTCATGAGGGTGAAGCCCACATGAATGAGATCAGTGCCCTTAGAGAAGAGACCCAGAGAACCCTGTCAATCTTCCACTCTGTGAGGACAGGGCAAAAAGATCACTGTTTATGAACCTGGGAGAAGGTTCTTACCAAACACTAAATATTCCAGTACTTTGGACTGCCCAGACTCCAGGACTGTGAGAAATAAATGCATGTTGTTTAAATTACCAAGTCTATGGTGTTTTTGTTATAGCAACCTGAGTGAGCTAAGACTCAGTGCAAATGTCCAGTACAAATATGAGCAAGTGAAGATGGTTTTCTTACTTACTTTTCATTACAAGCATTGGTTCATTTTTGCTATAAAATATAATATGACCACTGTATAAAATGTAAACCATATGAATTAGCCAGAAGAAAGAAAAATTTAAATCATGTGTATTCCCACTGTTTCAAAGAAATAATCATGTCAATATTTTGGAGTCTGTTATTTCAGACTTTTTCCTGTGCATATGCTTAACAATTTATAAAAAGTGTATATTTTTAAGGTTTTTTAAAATTTGATTTTTAATTCAGTCATTTCAATAACACCTTTCCATAATGCCATGTAGGCATGTGTGCCAAGTCGCTTCAGTCATGTCCAACTCTTTACAACGCTTTGGGCTGTAGCCAGCCAGCCTCCTCTGTCCATGGGATTCTCCAGGGGAGTGGGTTGCCATGCCCTCCTCCAGGGGATCTTCCAGACCAAGGGATGGAACCCATGTTGCTTATGTCCCCTGGATTGGCAGGCAGGTTCTTTACCACTAGCGCCACCTCAGAAGCCCATTACTATGTCTGCATCTACATAATTTTAATTGCTGCATCCTACTGTCCTTTTCATTATAGGGGACTGGAATGCAAAAGTAGGAAGTCAAGAAACACCTGGAGTAACAGGCAAATTTGGCTTTGGAATACGGAATGAAGCAGGGCAAAGACTAATAGAGTTTTGCCAAGAAAATGCACTGGTCATAGCAAACACCCTCTTCCAACAACACAAGAGAAGACTCTACACATGGACATCACCAGATGGTCAACACCGAAATCAGATTGATTACATTCTTTGCAGCGAAAGATGGAGAAGCTCTATACAGTCAACGAAAACAAGACCAGGAGCTGACTGTGGCTCAGACCATGAACTCCTTATTGCCAAATTCAGACTGAAATTGAAGAAAGTAGGGAAAACCACTAGACCATTCAGGTACGACCTAAATCAAATCCCTTATGATTATACAGTGGAAGTGAGAAATAGGTTTAAGGGCCTAGATCTGATAGATAGAGTGCCTGATGAACTATGGAATGAGGGTCGTGACATTGTACAGGAGACAGGAATCAAGACCATCCCCAAGGAAAAGAAATGCAAAAAAGCAAAATGGCTGTCTGAGGAGGCCTTACAAATAGCTGTGAAAAGAAGAGAACCAAAAAACAAAGGAGAAAAGGAAAGATATAAGCATCTGAATGCAGAGTCCCAAAGAATAGCAAGAAGAAATAAGAAAGCCTTCCTCAGTGATCAATGCAAAGAAATAGAGGAAACAACAGAATGGGGAAGACTAGAGATCTCTTCAAGAAAATTAGAGATACCAAGGGAACATTTCATGCAAAGATGGGCTCAATAAAGGACAGAAATGGTATGGACCTAACAGAAGCAGAAGGTATTAAGAAGAGGTGGCAAGAATACACAGAAGAATTGCACAAAAAAGATCTTCACGACCCAGATAATCATGATGATGTAATCACTGACCTAGAGCCAGACATCCTGGAATGTGAAGTCAAGTGGGCCTTAGAAAGCATCACTATGAACAAAGCTCGTGGAGGTAATGGAATTCCAGTTGAGCTATTTCAAATCCTGAAAGATGATGCTGTGAAAGTGCTGCACTCAATATGCCAGCAAATTTGGAACACTCAGCCATGGCCACAGGACTGGAAAATGTCAGTTTTCATTCTAATCCCAAAGAAAGGCAATGCCAAAGAATGCTCAAACTACCGCACAATTGCACTCATCTCACATGCTAGTAAAGTAATGCTCAAGATTCTCCAAGCCAGGCTTCAGCAATACATGAACCATGAACTTCCAGATGTTCAAGCTGGTTTTAGAAAAGGCAGAGGAACCAAAGATCAAATTGCCAACATCCGCTAGATCATCAAAAAAGCAAGAGAGTTCCAGAAAAACATCTATTTCTGCTTTATTGACTATGCCAAAGCCTTTGACTGTGTGGATCAGAATAAACTGTGGAAAATTCTTCAAGAGATGGGAATACCAGACCACCTGACCTGCCTCTTGAGATATCTGTATGCAGGTCAGGAAGCAACAGTTAGAACTGGACATGGAGCAACAGACTGGTTCCAAATAGGAAAAGGAGTACAACAAGGCTGTATATTGTCACCCTGCTTATTTAACTTCTATGCAGAGTACATCATGAGAAACGCTGAACTGGAAGAAACACAAGCTGGAATCAAGATTGCCGGGAGAAATATCAATAACCTGATATGCAGATGACACCACCCTTATGGCAGAAAGAGGAACTAAAAAGCTTCTTGATGAAAGTGAAAGTGGAGAGTGAAAAAGTTGGCTTAAAACTCAACATTCAGAAAACGAAGATCATGGCATCTGGTCCCATCACTTCATGGGAAATAGATGGGGAAACAGTGGAAACAGTGTCAGACTTTATTTTGAGGGGGCTCCAAAATCACTGCAGAGGGTGACTGCAGCCATGAAATTAAAAGACGCTTACTCCTTGGAAAAGTTATGACCAACCTAGATAGCATATTCAAAAGCAGAGACATTACTTTGCCAACAAAGGTCCGTCTAGCCAAGGCAATGGTTTTTCCTGTGGTCATGTATGGATGTGAGAGTTGGACTGTGAAGAAGGCTGAGCACCGAAGAATTGATGCTTTTGAACTGTGGTGTTGGAGAAGACTCTTGAGAGTCCCTTGGACTGCAAGGAGATCCAACCAGTCCATTCTGAAGGACATCAGCCCTGGGATTTCTTTGGAAGGAATGATGCTAAAGCTGAAACTCTAGTACTTTGGCCACCTCATGCGAAGAGTTGATTCACTGGAAAAGACTCTGATGCTGGGAGGGATTGGGGGCAGGAGGAGAAGGGGACGACAGAGGATGAGATGGCTGGATAACATCACTGACTCGATGTACTTGAGTCTGAGTGAACTCCAGGAGTTGGTGATGGACAGGGAGACCTGGCTTGCTGCGATTCATGGGGTCACAAAGAGTTGGACATGACTGAGTGACTGAACTGCACTGCACTGCACTGTTCTGTTATGAAGCTAAAACCCAATTTACTTAAAGAAGACTATTGACATTTGGTTGTTCCTATTTTATTCTATTATATGCCATTCCATATAAAAAATGTTCCTACATTCTTTTCCTTGTGTACTTTTTTCAATTATTTCCTTAGAACAGACGTGTCAATAAAATGTGCCTTCACTTTTGACACCTATTGCCAAATTGTCTCCTGGGTGAGCAGCCTCCAAGATGAGGCTCAGTGATCCTCACTTTTGGTTCTTACGTCGTCAAATGTGTGGGCTTGAATGTGGCCTAGACTGACGTCTCTGACCAGAAAGAACCGATTACCAGCAGGGAGGTGGGTCCTCCTGGTCGTGGAGCCTTGAGATGACTTAGTCCTCCAGCCAGGCTCATGGCTGCAGCTTTGAAAGGGTCCTTGGGCTAAGGGACCTAGTTAAGTTGCACCCAGATTCCCAAGGAATTTGTGAAAAAGTGTTTGTTGTTTTTATCGGCTAAATTCAGGGCAGCTTAACGGTATCCCCTCAAATCAGTCCTAATCAGGGTCTCAACGGTAGTGGACGTGAGTGTGCATTTCTCACATGGTCTTTAATGTTGTGATTTTGGTCCTTGCTGGACTGTTAACATTTCTTTCATTACTACCAAAGTTTAATATTTAAATAAATATGTATAGTTTCTTTGTATTTTCTTTATTGAATTGTCCAATCATGTCCTTTGCCTATTTTTCTATGAAAGGTTTGTTCTTTTTATTGAAGATGTGAAGAGTGCTTTATGTATTTGGGATATTGCAGATTTCTATTCCACCCCTCTGTGTACAGATGCCACACACACACACACACACACACATACATTTTCTACATAACATCTATTTTAATTTGACATTGTTGTTACAAAAATCTTTGGAGTTCCATGCCATCAGATTTTTACATAGTAGATTTTGTTCTTTGATATTGTACTTTACATTTTCTTTCAGTAACTTTATAATTTCAATATTCATGTGCACCCTCAGTCACTCAGTCATGTCTAACTCTGCAACCCCATGGACTGTAGCCCGCCAGGCTCCTCTGTCCACAGAATTCTCCAGGCAAGAATCCTGCAATGTGTTGCCATTCCTTTCTTCAGGGACTCTATCCTGGTCTCCAGCATTACAGACAGATTCTTTACCATCTGAGCCAGGAAAACCTTGGAGCAGGAAAACCAGGGAAACCTTGGAATATTTGTAAAAAATCATAAGTCTTTCTAGAGTTTAATTTGGCATAAAACATAATGTTTTTATATTTTATAAACATACTGTAAGATTTTAGCCTTTCCCCACAATAATTAATCAGCTGCCCTATGACCATTTAATAATTCTTTTCCCAATTATTTTAAATACTGAGAAAGTATAATCTGTTTTAATATCATATTAGTCAAATCATCTATTATTACTATTTTCTATAAAATTTTATGTATTTATTCTTATAAATTTTTAATTTTTAAATAACATTAGAATTAACATCTTTATAAGGTAACTATTCCCATCCAGAAATATAGTATGTCTCCATTTATTCAGTCTTTCTTGTGTGTGTGTGTGTGCTCAGTTACTCAGTTGTGTCTGACTCTTTGCCACCCTATAGATGGCAGGCCACTAGGCTCCTCTGTCCATGAAATTTTCCAGGCAAGAATACTGGAATGGGTTGCCATTTCCTACTCCAGGGGATTTTCCTTTCTTTTGTGTACTTCAGCTAAATTTTAGTATTTTCTTTAAAATGATCCTGCACATTTTATTTTACATGTATTCCTAAGGATTTTGTTCTGTGTTTTATTTCGTTGTTGTCATTACGGTAGCAGTGGTGTTGCTGGTTCCTCTGACTCATAGAAAGCATTTGGTTTCTGCTTCTTGAATAAATGAATGAATGAATAAGCAAATAAGTGACAAACTGGCCCCGTGTTTGGTAACACATAGTGAAGCAAAAGGTATGAAAGTTTCATAATAAAAGCACATGACTGCTGTACACATCTAGTGAAAGTGAAAGTCACTCAGTTGTGTCCAACTATTTGTGGCCCCATGGACCATACAGTCCATGGAATTCTCCAGGACAGAACACTGGACTGGGCAGCCTTTCCATTCTCCAGGGGATCTTTCCAACCCAGGGATCAAACCCAGCTCTCCCGCATTGCAGGCGGATTCTTTACCAGCTGAGCCACAAGGGAAGCCCAAGAACACTGGACTGGGTAGCCTATCCCTTCGCCAGCGGATCTTCCTGACCTAGCAAATCGAACCGGAGTCTCCTGCATTGCAGGTGGATTCTTCACCAACTGAGCTATGAGGGAAGCCCACATCTAGAATACCATTAAAAATCTGCAACATGAGAAAAAAACAACAACTTAAAAAGGGGGAAAAATCCTTACTGTGCAAAGAACTCTTTCCAACAGAAGAGACAACACCAGAAGTGGGCAAAAGACATTAATAGGTAGTTTAGAAGAGAAGAAAGGTAAATGGCCAATATCTATATGAAGAGAAGAAAAACAAGCAAATGGAAACAAAATGAGCTATCATTGACAAAGTCATGTTGAAAACAATTTTAAGTTTGATAATAAAAGCCAGTTTTGTTTAGAGAAACAAGCAGTTTTCTTATATTCCTGGCAGATAGGGTTTTAAACTGGGACAATCAACCCCTATTGAGGGCAAATATATGTCAAAATTGAAAATGAGGTTATGAGTAGATGCAGTAATTTAATCCTAACTTTATCTTTATCTTAATTTAAATATTTAATTTGTTTTTAAAATAATTACACAAGCAAGTACATTTGGAAGAAATTAATAAGACTAACCACCAGGGAACCTGCTGCTTGGATAAATCATCTGTATTCTCATACCAGTCCCTATCTCTGTGAAGTGTCTCTTTCATCATCTTATGCTTTCTCTTTTTCCTTCCCTTTTCTTTTTCCCTCTGGGCAAAAATTTAAAAATTGGGTTAATTAAGAAGATTAATAAATGGCAACTGAGATCAGTGAAGGGTTAGATACTGTTTGCATGCCCAGAAATGGATATCCTTAACTCTTGATACCATGATTAGTTATGTTTATGTCTCCCCTTTTTGTAGGAAATTCAGTCTGCTCCAGTGCTGCTTCTCACAGTGAGTCAAGCACATACATGGTCTCTCCATTCACAAGGCAAACTGGAATCCAAGCCTGGGGATTACCTTAGTGGGCATGTCTGGACTCACCCAGAACAGGCAGGAGAAAGTAAACTTCCTAAGATACAAAATATACAGGAAACCTTTACACATTTATGACCATTTTCTGACTTTGCACCAGTTGATTTTCTTTTTGTGCTGTGTTTTCTTTTTGTGCTGACCACTGGGGTGAGACACACCCTGGGACTCACTGCTGCAGAAGCAACTCCCTCTATCCCATCACGGGTCCCAGAAGAGATGCTGAACAGGTGACAGGAACTTTTTCTCTTCTTAATCAGAGATGCAGAATCTTGATCGTTGATTCCATGTTTCTTCCTCTTCCTCAACAGTAGGGTTTCTCCATCTCAGGAAATTTAGACATTTGGGACCATTTATTTTGGACTCATTTTTTTGTTGTTCAGCTTTGGATCATTTTTTGTTGTTTTGAGCACTGGAGGATGTAGGATGTAGTGGGCTCTACCCACTAGATGCCAGTAGGGATCCCCCACCCCGGCCAATTGTGACAATGAAAAATGTCTCCAGATATTACCAAATGGGAGAGCATTCCCAGCTAAGAACCAGGGTTGTACACCCAAAGTGACTTGCTAAACTCATTTGTATGAAAAGCATATACTAGGTTTTGGTTTTGTGGGTGGGTTTTTTTTTTTTGCTAGGCATTCTTTAAAAAAAATGTGGTGGTTGGGGGTGGGGGGGGTGCCTTCCCAGGTGTCCCAGTGGCAAAGAATCCACCTGCCAATGCAGGAAACGCAGGTTTAATCCCTGGGTCAGGAAGACCTCCTGGAGAAGGAAATGACTACCCACGTCAGTATTCTTGCCTGGAGAATTCCATGGACAGAGAAGCCTGGTGGGTACAGTCCATGAGGTTGCAAAGAGTGGGACATGACTGAGCGACGGAGCACGCATGCTTTAAAAAAAAAAAATGGAAGAAAGGAAAGGGGAGAAAGAAGACAGGAAGAAAGCAGACAGGAAGAAAGAAAGAAAAGGATAAAGAAAGGAAGAAAGGAGAGAGGGAGAGAGGAAGGACGGGAAGAAAGAAAGAAAATGGTCAATTTAGGCCAATATCTCTGGGCACTTACATTTCAAACAAGAATCTACACAGACGTAAAAATATACATAATGCTTGATATTATGGACTTGCATTTCACGTTCAAAGAAAACTAAGGTCAAGTGTCAACCCCTCTCTAGCCAAAAGAAAGATAACTCTTAAATTAATACATGTCACATGAACCCAAGTAGAGAGACCAGGATCATATCTGAATTTTACTCACCTTGCAAACTAGGTAAAAATGCAGCACCAGAAGTTGAGGTGACCAGGTGTCCGATTATAGTAATCCCACTAACAGTGACTTGGAGAAAACTGTGTAAACTTTTTAAACTTTCGCATCACTCGTCTCCCAGGGCTCTGGTTTGTAGAGCGTTTTCAGTTGCATCAGGTACCACCCTACTGGGCTTCCCAGGTGGTAAAGAACCTGCCTGCCAATGCAGGAGACATAAGAGACGTGGGTTCAAGCCCTGGGTCAGGAAGATGCCCTGGAGGAGGGCACGGCAACCCACTCCAGTATTCTTGCCTGGAGAATCCCGTGGACAGAGGAGCCTGGCAGGCTATGGTCCATGGGGTGGCAAAGAAGTCGGATATGACTCAGCTACTAAACAACAAAATGTATATGTGTGTGTGTGTGTATAAGTATATATATTCATATTCATTTTCAGATTCTTTTCCCTTTTAGGTTACTACCCAGTACACTTCCCTGTGCTATATAGTGGGTCCCTATTGGTTGTCTATTTTATATGTAGTAGTGTGTATATGTTAATCTCAAACTCCTAATTTGATCCCTTCCACCCTTTCCCATTCGATAACCATAAGTTTGTTATCTATGTCTGTGGGTCTATTTCTCTTTTGTAAATAAGTTCATTTACATCATTTTTTTTTAAGATTTCATACATAAGTGGTATCATATGGTATGTCTTTCTCTGTCTGGATTACTTCACTTAGTATGATAATCTCTGGGTCCATTCAGGTTGCTTCAAATGGCATTATTTCATTCCTTTTTATGGCTGAGTAGTATTCATATACCAGAGAAGGCAATGGCACCCCACTCCAGTACTCTTGCCTGGAAAATCCCATGGAAGGAAGAGCCTGGTAGGCTGCAGTCCATGGGGTCGCTAAGAGTCAGACACGACTGAGTGACTTCACTTTCACTTTTCACTTTCATGCATTGGAGAAGGAAATGGCAACCCACTACAGTGTTCTTGTCTGGAGAATCCCAGGGATGGGGGAGCCTGGTGGGCTGCCGTCTATGGGGTCACACAGAGTCAGACACGACTGAAGTGACTTAGCAGCAGCAGCAGTATTCAATATATATACTCAAATATATATATATATATATATATATTTATGTATTTATTTCCTATAAATATATATGGGCTTCCCTGATAGCTCAGCTGGTAAAGAATCTGCCTGCAATGCAAGAGACCCTGGTTCAATTCCTGGGTCTGGAAGATCTTCTGGAGAAGGGATAAACTACCCACTCCAGTATTCTTGGGCTTTCCTGGTGGCTCAGCTGGTAAAGATTCTGCCTGCAGTGCAGGAGACCTGGTTGATCCCCGAGTTGGGAAGATCCCCTGGAGTAGGTGTCCCAGGTGGCACAGTGATAAGGAATCCGCCTGCGAAGCAGGAGACCCCAACAGTCATGCCTTCAATCCCTGGGTCAGAAAGACCCCCTGGAGAAGAAAATGGAAACCCATTCCAGTATTCTTGCCTGGAGAATCCCATGGACAGATGAGCCTGGTTGGCTACAGTCCATGGGGTTGCAAAGAGTCAGACATGACATGACTGAGCACACACATATATACACCACATCTTTGTTCATTCATCTGTCAATGAACATTTATTTAGGTTGTTTCCATGTCTTGGTTATTGTAAATAGTGCTGCAATGAACATTAAGGAGCACGTATCTTTTTAAATTAGAGCTTTCTCTGAATATATGCCCAGGAGTGGGATTGCAGGATCATATGGTAACTCTACTTTTAGGGTGTTTTTTTAAAATTATTAGAAACATTTTTAAGGAACCTCCATACTGATCTCCATGTGGCTATACCAATTTACATTCCCACCAACTGTGTGTAGGAGGGCTCCCTTTTCTTCACACTTTCTCCAGCATTTATTATTTGTAGACTTTTTGATGATGGCCATTCTGACTAGTGAGGTGATACCTTATGGTAATTTTGGCTTGCATTCCTCTAATAATTAGTGACATCAATAATTTTTCTTGTGCTCTGTATTTTCACTTTGCCCTGGACCCCACAAATTCTGTAGCCTGTCATGTTGATGAAGGAAGTTTACTTATAAACTAAACTATTGCAAGCATCCCTCCCCTGTCCCATTCCTATCTCTGAGGTTCTTCTTTGAACACCAATAATAGTAACTACAGGTACATCTCCTGGGCACTTGGCCTGTATCAGTCACTAGATACTTTATAGCTATTATGTCAGTCCATCTTCAAAATGTCTCAATAAAATAGTGTTATTATGACATCAACTTCACAGATGTGGGAATAGTTGAGAATGTGCCCAGTGGTCCCCATTATCCACGGCTTTGCTTTCTGTGGCTTCAGTTACTCACGATCAACTGTGGTCTGAAAATAATAAATGGAAAACCCTAAAGATAAACAATTCGTACATTTTAAATTACAGGGCTCCTGAGTGGATCTAATGCCTGATGATCTGAGGTGGAACTGATGTACTAATAATAATAGAAATTAAGTGCACAATAAATGTCATTTACTGAACCATCCTCCCATCCCAGGTCCATGGAAAAATGGTCTTCCATGAAACCAGTCCCTGGAGCCAAAAAGGCTGGGGATCGTTGTTGACAATTCTGAGCAGTGTAATGAAATCTCACACCATCCTGCCCCACCCGACCTGGGATCCCCAACATTCGAAATCATCTGCTCCTGACATGCAACCATTGACATCGTCACGCTCATTGATCCAGGATCACCAGAAGCAGATGGTCCTCCT
This sequence comes from Bos indicus x Bos taurus, assembly GCF_003369695.1. Taxonomy (NCBI): domain Eukaryota; kingdom Metazoa; phylum Chordata; class Mammalia; order Artiodactyla; family Bovidae; genus Bos; species Bos indicus x Bos taurus. Next base: position 19,546,914 of record NC_040084.1, on the reverse strand, counting down.
TCTGAAGGTCAATAGTAACCTATACTATGTCACAGGGCCTAAATCCTCATCACAGAGGCATTTTTATCATCTCACATCATCACAAGAAGGATGAGTAGACTACAATAAGATATCTTGAGAGAAACAGAGGCCAAATTCATGTAACATTCATTATGGTATATTGTTATAATTGTTCTATTTTATTATTAGTTATTGTTGTTAATCTCTTAATGCACTTAATTTATAAATGAAATTAATTAGATTAAATCTTGCTCAGTTGATTCTGTCATGTCCAACTCTTTGCGACCCTATGGACCCTATAGTCCCCCCAGGCTCCTCTGTCCATGGGATTCTGTAGACAAGAATACTGGAGTGGGTTGCCATGCCCTCCTTCAGGGCATCTTCCTGACTCTGGGATTGAACCTGCGTTTCTTAGTCTCCTGCACTGGCAGTCAGGTTCTTTACCCCTAGCGCCACCTGGGAAGCCCCTTTTTCCTTTATCAGCTTCCCAGTCCCTCGAGCTCAACCTCTCCGAACTACCTCTCTTATGTAGCTTCTGTCTCCCCTTCAGTTTAGTTCAGTTCAGTCGCTCTGTTGTGTCCGACTCTGCGAAACCATGGACTGTAGCACGCCAGGCCTCCCTGTCCATCACCAACTCCTACTCAAACTCATGTTCATCAAGTTGGTGATGCCATCCAACCATCTCATCCTCTGTCTCCCCTTAAAGGAAGGTAATTCTCAAAGAGCAGGCCCCTATTGTGTCCACCGACATGCCCCTCACACCTGCAACGTGTCTCCAAGTTCCTAGGAGATGTTCAGTGTCTGTTGAAGTAGCCTGTGAGCAAATGACTCATCGCTGTTCATTTCCCTTCTGCCCAGGCACATGCGTCACCACCTCCCAATGACGATTCCTCTTTCACAAGCTGAGCGGAGGCGAGGCCAGCATTACGGTGGAGAAAATTAAGAGAACTTGCACAAGGGAAACCACTCCCAGATGAAGAAGACTAGACCCACGTCTCCCTCCACACATGTCTTGGTTAAGGCTCCCACCCTCCACTTTGCCGCTCCCAGCGACACTTCCTTCAAGTCACTGCCAACCTTCTGCTCCACCGGTCTTACTGTGGTCTCAAACCCAACACCCCCACACTGCCTCTCACAGAGATTTACATAAACACAGACACACCTTGCCCTCTTGGAAGAGAACAAAGTAAGTCATCTCTGATGAGAGAAATGGGTGACTACGTGGGGCATTTAAGGCCCTCAGCATTTGTAAGTGCAAATGTGTTCATCGTATAAAATTTCCTAGCAGGCATCCATGCATCCCAAACTGCTTTAGGGAGCACGTAAAATTCAATGGTGTTGCCAAGGCAGGGGAGAAATTTCCCACACTGCTCAGTATAATCTGGCCACCCTTTCAGAAGAGTGCAAAGGCAGGGTGGTTGACTCGGGGATGCCCTGGGTGTCTGCCCACACCAAGGTTGTTTTCAGGGCACTCCCAAAGCCACAGTCTTGATTTTGTCACCACTTTGATCTATTCTGCCAGTGGCATCTCAGATTCTAACCCAGACACCCGTGGCTTATCCACAGAATCTCCCCACCTCTCTCACTCTGACCACTTCTACTAAGTCTCCTGTCCTTCTTGGCAAGACCTCCCAGTTCTTCCACCCTCCTTGGGTATGTGGAATGCAGAATCGCTCCCTACCTGCAGTTTCCTGAACCCCACTTGAACTCCTTCCGTTTTTTTCTCTGACTCCTCTGCTGCATCTGCACTGCCCCATCTTGCCTGAACCATCTCATTTTCCCCCCTTCTCTGGTTTCAGCTTCCCACGTTCTCTAAGGGCAACATTAACAGGCCAGGCAGCTAACTGGCTGCTCTCTCTGTTGGGTCACCGGCCCCCACCACTCCACCAACCATCATCCACCAACAGCAATACAGACAACTCCATCACTTCCTTCAAGTCTTTGAGGACAGTGAGGACTTCCCTGAAGTGTTGATGTAGAATTTGAAGTCACAGCTTCCCCACCACAGGATAATCTGATTTCCCTTATCCTGATCTAGTATTTCCACAAAACCCATCACCTACTAGCCATTCCGTTCTTCTTATTAATCTGTTATGCTTATTCTTTTTTATTAGCTCCCTTCTCCAACTAGAATATTTCCCAAAGGCTTGGATTTTTCTCTCCTTGTTCATTGGTATTTCCTCATGTCTTTTTTTTTTTTAACCGTTTATTTTTTTCTGGCATGGTCTTGCAGTGGCTTGTGGGATTTTAGTTCCTTGGAGGATTGAATCTGGGCCCTCCTCAGGGAGAGCCTGGAGTCCCAACCACTGGACCCCCAGGGAATTCCCTATGGTTATCTTTTAAAACAGTGTGGTCACATAACAGATGCTTAATAAACATTTCTTAAGTACACAAGTGAGCGAACAACTGGTTTCCAACGTCCCAGTGGGCCCTTACCTTCACAAGGCCTCTCCCACCACGGTTCCCCTTTTCCGCAAAAGTGCTTGACCTTCAGGTACTGTTCTCTGCCTTGCTTTTGGACCCTGTTTCATCATGAAATACGGAAGGAAACTGACCCCAGATCTCCCCCTCCAAAAGCATCTACCCACCCAGCCTCCTTCTCTCCTTTTCAAGTCTAACCCTTCCCCGTCCGCGCTTCTCAGTCTTCTGCCCTCCCCATTTTTATTTTTTAGGAGGGAAGACTTGCTCAGTCATGGTTCCCCCAAACTGGTGGGGTTTTTGCACCCTGAAAGAGGTATCTTTCTTTCTGTGAGAAGAATTAAGAAAGAGAGAAGGGTGTTCCTGCATCCTGGGGGAGGGAAGATCTAACCAGGAGGTGAACAGAGCTTTGCAGCTCAGAGTTCGTGCAACTGAAGCAGGATCCCCGGGTTTGGCCAGGACAATCGTGAACGTTTGCCTGGGCAGGTTTAGGTTGTAGATTGCTGAGTGCAGGTTGTTCAGCCCTGGTGAGGCCGGTCTCAGAGAGACACCCCTGAACCCAGTGAGTCAGGAGAGGCTCCAGGCGAAGAGGCAGGACCTAGGTCTCCAAATATCTTTTCCTTCTAAGGCGGCGGCTTCACAAGAGTGAGGGAGGGTGGAACCAGGCCAGCAGCCTCCCACGACTGGGAGCTTTCAACCCAGTTCCCCCCGCCCCCCGAGGTCAGGGACAGCTGCGGCCGCTGGAGAAGCAGCGCCATCTCGTGGCCACGACGGCACCGGCTGCCCTTGCGGACGGAGCCGGCTGCCCCATTCTCTTCGCTTCACACCGTTGTCCAGTTGGAAGCACGGAGAAAGATGCTTCATGGAGGGGGCGTTGCCTAGGCCGATCTTAAACGAGATTCAGGGGATTTGCGTGAAGAACATTTATCACACTTTCAACCTGATGATCTCTTTAGGCCTATATATTCATCTCCTAGGGCTGACATAACAAAATACCACGAACTGGGTGGTTTAAAGCAACCACCAAGGGATTTCCCTGGTGGTCCATTGCCTAAGACTCCATCCTCTTGATGCTGGGGGTCCAGGTAAGATTCTTGGCCAGGAAACTAGATAACGCTGTGCTGTAACTAAGCAACCAACCAACCAACCAACCAAACAAACCAAAAAAACCAGCAGCCACCAAGGGGTGGCTTAAAATATACTGTCTCCTAGTTCTGGAGGTAAACTGATTACATCCTCAAAGCTCCTCTTTCTAAACAAGGTCACACTCATGGGATCCAGTGATTAGGGCTTCAACTATATCTTGGAGGGATAGCATAGTTTAACTCATAACAGCCTGTATGTTGGTGTTTTTGCAATGAGAATGCATGACTTTTGTAATCTGAAAATATACTCTGAAAAAAATAACACGAGAAGACTTTTTTAAAGCTATTTGTCTAGCAAAGATGAAGAAGAATGATGACTTACTGATAGTCTAGGCGAGAAGAGGGACTCCCACATTGAGGAAGGAGAAAGGATTGGTTCAATCTTTGTTAAAAGCTGTGTACAAATAAGGTTAAAAGTTTTAAATGAGCATACCTACCCTTGGACCTGAAATGAAAAATTTCATTTTTCATGGGTAGGTATGCTCTGAAGGTCACACCTAAAATGAAAATGACCTGAAATTTTCACCGCTGAAAATTTAAATGAAGGAAATAGACAAATGCTCAGAAGAATGGGGGTGAGGATATTCACTACAGTGTGGTTTTATGAAACAAGTGATAAATGGAAACTACTTAATATAGGCAGATGACTGGGGGTGAGTTGGGAGGGCATTCTGGGCAATTAGCAGCAGAGACACAGATGGGCTGGAAGGGCTGTGGAGAATAGATCCAATGAAGTGCATTTGGATCAACATGATTAGAGTTTAGGGATTATGATGAGTAAAGAGGGATGGAGAAATCGGGCAGAGGTTTGCCATGCTGAGTGTGCCAGTTTATGTGGGTCATATATGGAGAGAAGGACTTTAGACAGCGGAGATAATTAATTGGGGATTGTTTTAGAAACAAGACCCAGATGTGTGGATGAGAGCAAACAGATGAAGAGGGAGAGGGAGATGAGAATGAATGAAAGCTGGAGGATCATCACAATATTCCAGGCCACCTTGAGGATGTGGGACAGGAATAAGGGGTCCAGAGAAGTCAGTGGATATGACAGATACCAAGAATGAGAATCAACAGGACCAAGCAATTGCTAGTCTACTGAGGGCAAAGGGGAGGTGTGTTTGGCTTGAGTGATTCAGTGGATAGTGGTGTCAGTCGCCGAATTAGAGAATTGAGGAGGAGGAGGAGCAGATCTGGGGAGAAAGCACATGGATTCATTTGGGGACAAGTTGGGTTCCGGGAGCCATCTAAGAGAAGAGCAGTGAAGCAATTCCACGTGCGGGTACAGAGCTCATGAGACAGCTCCAGGTTAAAGAGAGAAGTGAGGAGTGTGCTGAAGTCATGGAGTGGGTGGAATGCCCATAAGGTCATGTGCAGTGAGGAGAGAGGGGAACTCAAGGCCAAATCCTAGAGTATCACTTAACATTCTCTCGTTGCAAGGACAGAAAACAAACCCAATAAATGTAAGCAGTAGATAATGAAAGAATGTACTGGAAGCCTGATGGGTGGATCACAAAATAGTTGAATAACCAGGATGCAGGGAGGAAGGGAAGGAAAGGGGAGAAAGAGGAAGTAAGTAGTCTTTCTTTCTCTCATATGTAAGCTACATGTCTCTTCTTGTTGGGGTTCAGTTGCTAAGTCGGGTCTGACCCCACGGACTGCAGCACACGATTCTTCCCTGTCCCTCACCTGGAGTTTGCCTAAGTTCACATCCATTGAGTCAGTGATGCCATCCAACCATCTCCTCCTCTGTCACCCTCTTCTCCTTCTGCCTTCAATCTTTCCCAGCAGCAGGGTCTTTTCCAGTGATTGGTCATCAGGAAGGGCAGGCCAGGGCTCTCCTGCACTGCTGTCGATGGCAGAATTTCTTCTTTTCAGGGAGGCTTCAGCCTGGATTTTAAGGTCTTTCAACTGATTGAATCAGGGCCACCCAGATCATCTAGGATAATTTCTCATATTGAAAGTTAACTGATTATGGAGTTTAACCACATCTACCAAACACCTTCACCATAACACCTAGATTAGTGTTTGATTGAATCACTGGGGAGTGGAGCCTAACTAAGCTGACACAGCAAAATATTCTTCACAAACATATTCTAAATATTTAACATACTCTCAATACTATTTCAGATATTCTAGCCAGAACACTCTTTCTGAGGTTCTATGCTTACTTTTTTTCCTTCTACAGGTGAAGATGCTAAAACTCTGAATGAATGAACAACTTGCTTAATGCTTTGCAGCTAGTGAAAGGTGAAGCTGGAGTTTGACCCAGAAAAATCACTCTACAACCAACCAGCTGAGCCATTTTCCTGCTGTCTCCATGGAGCAGATGAGGAGTAAATGCCTGGATAGCAGAGACCAGCTGCACTCATTCTGTGTTCTTAGGATCCAGCCTGGTGGATAGTAGGAACTCACTTGTTGAGTCAACTAGTTAAGGTGTAATATTTAAAACTGTCTGTGTATACGCACGGGAAGATCATTGAAATCCATTTAACAGAGTCTTCAAAGTGCAAACTCCTAAAATAAACTTTCTTAATTACTATTTAATCGTTCTTGGGTTATCTAAAGGAATTAAGCAGTATTTAGTTCTGAGCTGAAGTTTTAAGTAAAATACTTTGAGAGTTTTTTTTTTCTAAATTAGCCCTTTAACTTTCTATCATGTGGCTTTATCCCTTTATGCATGACATGAAGCCAAATTCCATATTTAATTAAAGTGCAATACTTTCATGAGAATACAGGAGGTATTTTTATGAGTTCTTTCTTGGAAAACTAAATAGAACATGTTTAAATATATTTAGTGACAAGACTCAAACTGGGGTTTTTCAGTATTTAACTCCTTTTATTGACTATAGAGTTAAACAACAAAATTGCAAAATGAAGTCTATGTAGCTCATAAAATTTCTTTCAATCAAGGAAAGTAAATGAAAACCAAAATTACTCAAAATTCTGGAAAAGCCAACTGGAAAAACACTTCACAAAAGAAGTGAGAAGTGGGGCACGTAAATCCTGTTGTATTCATGAGGCTTCTTTTAAAATTCAGAGATAGCTGATATTCTAGAAGAATAAGAATCTGAAAGAAATTTGACAGATGTCCATTTGTTCATGGGTGCTCAGTTGTGTCCAACTCTTTGTGACCCCATGGACTGTAGCCCCCAGGTTCCTCTGTCCATGGAATTTTCCAAGCAAGAATACTGGAGTGGGTTGCCATTTGCTACTCTGGGGATCTTCCCCACCCAGGGATTGAAAACTTGTCTTTTACATCTCCTGAATTGGCAGGCAGGTTCTTTACCCACTGCACCACCTGGAAAGGGGTCTTGGATATTATCTAATCCCATCTAGAGCATTTTGACAGAGAGACTAGACCTAGAAGCCCAGGAGGATAAATTAAGTATTGAATTAAGTATTGAATACAATGCCCAAGGGCATAACAGGACAGATCCAGTCCTGGATTGTGAGTCCCCTGCCCACCTAGGACGACGGCTCCTATGGGCAGAAGTTTGTAGACAAGTGTCCACAGCTCCTACCCTACCAACCCATCATTGACTCTTCACTCATTTAATTCTGCAATTATTCTTTCCACTTTGCCTCAGATTCCCAGGCCTACCCTCGCCCTTCAAAATGCCACTCCTCAATGTAGAACCCCGTTTACCTGCTTACATTTCAGCTGTTTTTCTCCTTTGGTTTTGAGGGTTCCTGCCTACTTTGGCTGGGAAGTCGCTGCTTCCTCCTCTGAACCTGTAGGTAGAGCCAGCGCTCACAGGCAAGGGAAGTGAGACGTTCAAACACAGTGCTGCGTCTTGGGTTTGAGATTAAGTTTGGTGAGGAAGCCTACTTGTGAGTTCACCCTCAAGGTACTTTCAGGAGTGGACTGTTTCATTCTCAGCATCTTGTGCTTTTAAAGCCACAGAATCCCATGTTCAGACTGGCCTTTGGGTCGACGTCTTAAGCTAATCTTGTGACCCTGATTGACCTGGAGAGCGTCCTTGTCCAGGGGTTGGTCCCCACACCAGGTACTACCACCCATTCAACTTCAGAAAATGCTGGCTCTTAGAAACTTGTTTACATGGAGCTAAAAATCTTTCCCTCGGAGGCTTCCATCAGGGAGTTGACAATGTTGACTCTTACTTGAGCTCTGGACTCTTGGAAAACTGTCTCTTCTCCCCTTGCGATATTCCCTTTCGAATAGTCTCTCTTTATTCAACCAAGATTTGTTTGTTTATTTTTTAATTGGAGTATACTTGCTTTACAATATCATGTTAGTTTCTGCTGTACGACGAAGTGAGTCAGCTATACATATACTGATACATATACGTATATAGCTGATATATGTATATAGCTGATATAGCTGATATTATACGTATATCAGCTATATACGTATAATATCCCCTACATCCCCCCCATCCCACCCCTCTAGTCATCATAGAGCACCAGGATAAGCTTCCTGTGCTTTACAGCCGCTCCCACCAGCTCTCTATTTTACACATGGTACTGTATATATGTCCGTGCAACTCTCGCAGTTCATCCCACCCTTCCCTTCCCTGCCCTGTAATGTCCATCCGCTATGTCTGTGTCTCTATTCCTGCCCGGGAAATAGGTTCATTTGTGAAACTTTTCTAGATTCCACATATACACTTTCATATACAATATTTGTTTTTCTCTTCCTGACGTCACTCTGTGTGACAGACTATAGGTCCAACCCCATCCACAGAAAACTGAAAAATAGACAACTATCTTCAGTTCAGTTCAGTTCAGTCGCTCTGTCGTGTCCGACTCTTTGTGACCCCATGAATCGCAGCAGCCAGGCCTCCCTGTCCATCACCAACTCCCGGAGTTCACTCAGACTCACGTCCATCGAGTCAGTGATGCCATTCAGCCATCTCAGCCTCTGTCATCCCCTTCTCCTCCTGCCCCCAATCCCTCCCAGCATCAGAGTCTTTTCCAATGAGTCAACTCTTCGCATGAGGTGGCCAAAGTACTGGAGTTTCAGCTTTAGCATCATTCCTTCCAAAGAAATCCCAGGGCTGATCTCCTTCAGAATGGACTGGCTGGATCTCCTTGCAGTCCAAGGGACTCTCAAGAGTCTTCTCCAACACCACAGTTCAAAAGCATCAATTCTTCTGCGCTCAGCTTTCATTATAGTCCAACTCTCATATCCATACACGACCACTGGAAAAACCATAGCCTTGACTAGACGGACCTTTGTTGGCAAAGTAATGTTTCTGCTTTTGAATATGCTATCTAGGTTGGTCATAACTTTCCTTCCAAGGAGTAAGCGTCTTTTAATTTCATGGCTGCAGTTACCATTTGCAGTGATTTTGGAGCCCCCCAAAATAAAGTCTGACACTGTTTCCACTGTTTCCCCCATCTATTTCCCATGAAGTGATGGGACCGGATGCCATGATCTTCATTTTCTGAATGTTGAGCTTTAAGCCAACTTTTTCACTGTCCACTTTCACTTTCATCAAGAGGCTGTATAGTTATGACCCAGCAACCCTTTTACTGGTCATATACCCTGAGAAAACCGTAATTCAAAATGACACATGTACCTCAGTGTTCACTGCAGCGCTACCTACAACAGCCAGGACTTGGAGACAGTGCAGATGAGCCTTTCTTGGACATCCTTTATCTGAAATAGACCCTCCCCTCTACCACCAGACCCCCATGTGATGTGTGATGATTTACTTCAACCATAGAAATGATCAGTTTCTAGATTTTTCTAACTTGTTTATATTGTATGTTTACATTCTAGATTAGAACCTTCACAAGGGTAGGGACCTTGTCCATCTCACTCAGAAACCCCAGAGACCCCAGATGGTTCTTGACATGGTGAAGTGAGCAGTAAATATTTCCCTGCAGGAATAAGTCATGTGACTTAAGCTCATATTAAATTTGAGGGACATTGCCCTCATGTGATATCCTAAAATTTTTTTCACCAGCACAGCTAGTTCATTTATCTTTATTTTCTTGCTGACTGAGTCATAGATGTTCCACCTTCTAATCCATGTATAACTTTGATGAAGGGGATCAATTGGAAGGCAAAATGAAATCCATTCCCTTAATGGTCTAATTTTTTTTGAATAGGTAAGAATATATGAGTTCTGAAATAAGTCAGACAGAGTATATATGAGTGTATATGTTCATATATTATATTCTGTTCATCAGTGAAACTTCTATTGTATGATAGGTGCTGCGTTAGGCACTGGGATGTGTGAAATATATATTTCTATAGAGTTATATATATAATTATGCATATAGTGAGATATAGACATAGATCAAAATCTCTATTAAATATAAACAAATACAGATGTTCTCTCAAGACCCAACTGCTCATGAGAATCAAAAAAAAAAAGGATCAGAATCTCAACCAAGCTAAACAAGCTAACAAAGCTAAGGATTTGAAACAAGAAGAAAAGATGTGCCAAATGTGTTCTGATTTAATCTCAGTTGCTAATCCCTCAGTCCCACGTCATAGGGTTCTTTCAAGCAATGGGTGAGATGCCTACATAAGCCTCTTACCACAGAGTCTGGCAGAGAATACGTGTTCAGTGAAAGCTAGCTGTTTCTAAGGATGGTTTCTACTCATTGCAAAATGGCCTTGCTGTTGTGACTGCTGGGTGAAAGGGCTTGGCCTCTGGAGGTCGCAGAGTCCTATGGAGGCCCCTGGGTGGGGGGACAGCTTCCCTCCATGACTTCCAAGGCCTGCATTGCAATCCATCCAGCAACCAGCTATGCATGGGGGGGTTCTGATTTCTCCACATCCCTGCCAACTTCTTTCTTTTTTTCTTTCTCTCTCTCTCTCCTTCCCTCTCTCCCTCCTTCCTTCCTTTCTCTTTTTTCTTCCTTCCTTCTTTATTTTCTTCCTATTTCTTTCTTTCTTCCTCCCCTCTCCTTCCCTCCTTCCTTCCTTTCTCTTTTTTTCCTATCCTTCCTTCTTTCCTTCCTTTCTTTTTTCATAATAGTCAAACTAGTAGAGGGAATGGTTTCTCACCCACACTTTGATTTGCATTTCCCTAATGGCTGATATTGTTGAGCAGCCAAGCATTGCCCTGTCTGGATACAAATCCTAAATTGTCATTTCATCCTCAACTTCATTTTGGCCTATGTATGCCTCATTTCCTGTTACTTCAAATTGATCTCCCAATTTCATTTGTTCTTAGCATCCTCTTGTGACTGTCCTTTATTGATGCTCTTGGACATGGTAAAATCCGTAATCTCTACCTACCCACAAAGTCTATTTGAGCTCACCATTCTGGCTGTTGTGATCTGACCCATTCCACAATGCCCCACCTCTATGAAAACAAAGGTAGATAAATGTTTAGGAGCAAAGGACAGAGCTGAGAAGGAAAGAAGCAGGTCACTGCCCAGAGCCCCAGAGGCAATTTCAGAGTTTAGGGGTAAAACTGATATGGACAGTTTCAGCCTCAGGCCTCCTTCAGATATTTCTCATTAAATGTGAAAAGAAAATTACTGAAGAAAGAAATGCAACCAAGTAGATCATAGGTTAGTGTTTCTCAGACCTGGTTGAGGATGAGAATTATTGACAGCACTTTAAAAAATCCTGATTCCTATACCTCACCGCAGAGGCTATGATTTAAATGATCTGAAATGAGAGTAATGGATCAACACTTGAAAAACGTCCCCCTCTCTCTGCTCCCTGTGATGTCCATGAGCAGCGGAGATTAAGAACCACTAGACTAAGGGGAACCAGGACTACAGTTCTTCCCTGATTGTGGTCAGCAAAGGACAGGACACCTGGATGAGCAGAACTTACTTAAATATGACAGCTGCAGTTTGAGAAGAGACTTCCCTCAGCCTCACAGAAAAATACAAGGGAAAATATTCAGCTCAAAAAGGCCATTAGTTAGGGACTTTCTTGGTGGTAAAAGAGTGAAAAGCCTGGCTTAAAACTCAACATTAAAAAAGCTAAGATCATGACATCCGGTCCCATCACTTCATGGCAAATAGATACAGAAACAATGGAAACAACGAAAGAGTTTATTTTCTTGGGCTCCAAAATCCACTGCAACCACAAAATTAAAAGATGAAGACATAAAATTAAAAGATGCTTACTCCTTGGAAGAAAAGCTATGACAAACTTAGATAGCGTATTAAAAAGCAGAGACATCACTTTGCCAGCAAAAATCTGTATAGTCAAATCTATGGTTTTTCCACTAGTCATGTATGGATGTGAGAGTTGGATCATGAAGAAGCCTGAATACCAAAGAATCGATTATTTCAAACTGTGGTGTTGGAGAAGACTCTTGAGAGTCCCTTGGACCGCAAGGATATCAAACCAGTCAATTCTCAAAGAAATCAGTCCTGAGTGCTCATTGGAAGGACTGATGTTGAAGCCGAAGCTCCAATACTTTGGCCATCTGATGTGAAGAGCTGACTCACTGGAAAAGACCCTGATGCTGGGAAAGACTGAGGGCAGGAGAACGGAGTGGCAGAGGATGAGATGATTGAATGGCATCACCAACTCAATGGACACGAGTTTGAGCAAGCTCTGAGAAATGGTGAAGAGCAAGGAAGCCTGGTGTCCTGCAGTCCATGGGGTCACAAAGAGTTGGACATGCCTTAGTGATAGAACAGCAACAACTGGCAGTCTAGAGGTTAAGACTCTGCTTTCCAATGCAGGGGCTGCAGGTTTGATCCCTGGACAGGAAGCTAACATCCCACATGCCACTCGGCCAAAAACCCAAAACATAAAAAAATAGAAGCAATATTGTTACAAACTCAATAAAGACTAAAAAATGGTCCATGATGAAAATAAAATCATTTAAAAAATTAGTTACAATAGAACATTATGTCCATCTTAGCCATTTTTCCTAGAATGTTTTATCTTTAGCATATAACCCAGGAAAATCGCATGAGTATCTAATGATGTATTCATAAGCTCTAAAAAATATACCATTTACACAGTTCTATTGCTATGCCTTGCTCAGCACAAGGTTGGAAAAATGGCCCATGTTTATACAGCTTTTCATACCCATGAATCAGAAAAATGTTCAAGGCTTATCAAGGACCTGCCTGAGGTAGGCTGGAGCCTGCTTGTACCAGCTCCAGAGATCTGATTGTTATTATTTCTCAAATCCATGTCCAGTCACACTGCATTGTGGGAGTATTTATACTATAAAAACTGGTAAATGTTGCAAATCAAAATTTTCCTTTTAAACTTCTGATTCTTATTCCCAGCATACCTCTGGACCTGATACAAAAGTTTGATGCTCACTCTTTGATAAACTCATGCCAAGTATTCCCCTGCATCTTTTGCTTTCAATGAAATGAAATGCTACTGCTGACTGTGCAAAGGTGTGGTGGGGAGTCTGTGCACCAGGACGTTGAACCTGGAGCCATCCCAGAGTCTGAGCTGATAGGGTGAACAGCAGATCAGTCCATTCAGTCATGCAGCTCATCTCTGTTCCACTTTTATCCTCGGTGGTTGATCTCTATTGGCTCTGCGTGTTTTATCCTTTAGGGAACTTACGTTGGATAGAATTCTATATCACTTAATAATTAGACAGTTCTATCGACAGTAATTCTAGATGCTCTTTTAAGTCTTGCAAATTAAAAAACATAAACCGTGACACAGGAAGCATCTGAAATGAAAGTGTGAAAGGATGTTCTTCCATCAAACTACTGAAAGTGAAATTCCTTTCTCATTAGTAAAGACTATGCAATTTTTGTTACTTAGTTAATGTATAGGCTATGTACTGACCATGCATATATATATATATATATATATACACACACACACGCACACACACACACACGTGCATGTGTGTATTCTAAATTTTGCCTGGTTCTTTTAACTTTTTATATTTTTTACTGAAGTATAGTTGATTTACAATGTAAAACATTGTAACACATATATTGTATATATATAAAGACTAACATTTTTGCTTGAAGTAGTGTCCTGGAAAATTTAGAGACAAAGCCAAAGTCATCTCAGTTCAGATCATATGTGTGTCAGTCGCATCTGACTCTTTGCGATCTCATGGACGGTATCCTGTCAGGCTCCTCTGTCCATGGGGATTCTCCAGGCAAGAATCCTGGAGTGGTATGTCATTGCCTTCTCCAGGGGATCTTCCCAGCCCAGGGATTGAACCCTGGTTACCTGCAATGCAGGAAGATTCTTTACTGTTTGAGCCACCAGGAAAGTTCATATCATAAAATTCTTAAATATCTGGTTTTCAGAGGTCCATTCCTATCCTATCCCAGGACTGGTAGTCTTGCTTCCTATTGATCTAAATCATTTTAATGTAGAAAGACAGGTCCCTTCTGTTACCAGTTGGTGAGCACTCCTCAAACTCCTCACCCTTGGCCACAGCATTTAATCTTCATCTGACACGGTATATGCAGTTAGGTTCATTATGCTCTGAAGGGCTATAGATGCTGAATTATTATCTATTGCCTCACACCATCAGCCCATCAAGTAATCTCTATTTTCTTGGCTTATTTTTTGTTAATGTTTGTCATCGCTCAGTACATATGGTACTGCTGGTGACGGGAAATGGGGCAGTTATTCACCTCAAGATGGAATGTAATTAAAGATTACTAGATTGTTTTCTAAATGTCTAATCTATGCCGTGTGGGGTTTTTGAAATGATGGTTACTTCCAAGAAAAGTTGAGACAGAAGTCTGAATTAGCATCCACTTCACAGGGTCGCCAAAAATGCCTATTTTTGGTCTAGGGTCAATGAGCAGAATACATTTATGAACAGAGTAGAAACTTCCCAGTACATGAGGCAGCATCTCTCTTAGGGGTGACCCTGACTATATGCCATTGCAGTGAAAAGCAGATCTCCTGTGCAAACCCTTGAGGTAAAAACGTCCTCCAGTCATTCCCAGAGTTTACCAGTAGGGGCGCCAAAAAGCCAGTCATCCAGCTACAAAGCCAAGTGTGAAAAGTTTCCAGGCAAGAATTCTGAGTGGGTCGTCATTCCCTTCTCTAGGGGATCTCCCCGCCCCAGAGACTGAGCCTGGGTCTTCTGCACTGTAGGCAGATTCTTTACCGTCTGAGCCACCAGGGAAGTCCCGCAAAGCCAAGAGGCAATCAAATACATTGACGGACGTATTTCACATTGAATTTGCCAAGTAATTCTGCAAATGACCCAGAAAATGACGCTCTTAACGCCAGTGACAACCTCATTTTCCCCGAATCAATTGTTCTCTTCTCCCACGTTTTGGTTGTTTTTTTTTTTTTTTTTTTTCCCTTCAGAGCCCAAGCACATGAAGTCTTCATGCCTTTCTGGCATGTTTACAGAATTTCCAAACATTTATCTGTTTAAATGTCTAGATCCTTTTAAGGAGCAGAAGAAAGAGTTACTAATTAGGTATTCTGAAGGAAGATTCAGTTCATTACAACTGATCTGGGAGCTGTAAGCGCCATTCCAGCTATGGAGAATCAATCCTTCTCAGGGAACTAATGAACCCTAGCTTCTGCGTTAAATTGGTGCCTGTCATTTAAAATTATACACGGAGGTATACATACCTGCATGTGGTGTAAGTTATTTATATGGAAATAGTACATATACCCAGTTTTTCTAAAAAGGAATTTATTTGCTCCAATGTACCCAGTTTTTCTACAAAGGAATTTATTTGCTCCAGACTTTAACATCTGTACTTTAAAAAAAAAGGGGGGGGGGGTTATCAGAGCTCTAATTTAAAACTCTTTCTTCAGTCAGCACGTGAGAGGAGTCTGTATAACTTTGAGGAGATACGTGATGCAAAAATAAATGTTCATTAAATCATATCTGCGTTTCTGATCCCAAGCTTACACCTGCCTCCAAATAGTGAGAGTGGCTCCCCGCTCCCTCCCCACAAAAGGGTATTAGGGTGTGGGATTCTGTTTTCATTTTCTCTCTTCATCTGCACTGATTTCCAGTTTCCATCACAGCTGTTAAGGCTGCTGAGCGGAGCCACATGACAGGATGTGAAGACTCGGCAATGGCTCAGATGAAAACAAAAGCGTAAATAAAAGAAGTAGCTGCAGTCTCTGTGGCTGGGGAAGGTGGAGCCTGCAGTGAAGGCTAGCTACCTCCGCAGGAAGACTTGGGTGAGTCAGCACACTGAAGGAAGCTCGTAGTCCCAGGACATGGGGGATTTAGGCAGCCCAAGCAGAGTTGTCTGTTTTGTTCATTCGTTTGTCAGTTAGTTTCCACTCCTCTCTGTTTAAAAGATACACACCATCACCGTATTTTTAAAACAAGGTCTGCAAATATTCTCTGTTGGAAAGATCCCCTGGAGAAGAAAATAGCAACCCATTCCAGTATTCTTGCCTGGAGAATTCCATGGACAGAGGAGCCTGGTGAGCTACAGTCCATGGGGTCTCAAAAGAGTTGGACATGACTTAGTGACTGAGCACTCGTGCACACGCAGTACATTTTTAGGAGGAAATGCTGGTCAGTGTTTGCTACAGGGTTGTGTATATTACACACATATATATAGAGAGATAAATTTGTAAGTGGCAACTGTCAATCACGCTCTTTCTCTGTGGATGTAGTCATATGCTTAGCCTCAGCAAATATCACGCATCGGCCCAAATTTCCAGGCAAATATTTATCCCATTATTTACAACATTTGTGGAATGTGGAGACCTAAAAATGAGACTGAATAGAAATATTTAATGTAATCCCCCTAATGATAAAGCTCAGAAAAAAATTTAGAGCAACAATGCAAAGGTCAATTTTAATAGCACCAGAATCTCAGAGTTTCACATTCAGCTGGCACAGACGTTAAAGTCTTCATCGCTATAATTTTTAAATCTTCTTTGAGACTAGAGTGACAGGTTGGTGTCAATATACTGAGAACACTTATGAGATATTAGGGTCTGTCCTATCTAAAATTTTGTAAGAGGTAAGTTTGTCTTCTAGGGTCTCAGCCTCGGTTTGGAAGAAATTTTTCTTTGCACCCTTGTAACGTCTTCTGTCTTCAGGATTTATTTATTTATATTTTACTTTTGAAAAACTAATCTTAGAAAAAGAGCTGATAAATTCACTCATGATAAGGTGTAAAAACAACTGGAGATGGACTCTCAGGGGTTATGCCTTAAGCCAACACTAAAACAAATTCTGACAGTGGAATTTTAACCAAAATCATGAAAAGAACCAAATTTTAAACTTAAAATATTAGAAAGGCACTGACAGCTTTGCCCTCAAGCATAAAGAATACCTGTAAATGAAATACCTTGGCTAAGTTCTGTAATTATAAATGAATGTAACCTAAAAATTTGCCATGGTTTAAAATTTTAAAGCCACTTTAGAAAAATCTCTTTTTCTAGTGAGATGCCTGTGACATGTGTGTTCAGATTCATGACAGCAGTATTTATAATAGCAAAAAATCTGCAAACAACATAAATGTCCATTGATAGGCACATGGTAAAATGATTGCAATATAAAGAAATACATCTATGCAATCATTTTTTGGTGATTAAAAATTCTGATAAAATACATGTATAACATGCCACATTTTATCCATTTTTAGGTACATAGTTTAGTAATATGCAACCATTTTAAAACCAAGTTGATCTCTGTGTGCTAGGATGATTAATACCCTCCAATATATATGGTTAAATGGGAAGAGTACAATGCAGAGCAGTATGTGTTGAATGAATCTACTTTGTTTTTAAATTTTGTTTTTATTTATTTATTTATTTTTCTTTAATAGAAAATTATTTAATTAGTATACATGTGTTCCCCATCCTGAACCCTCCTCCCTCCTCCCTCCCCACAGCATCCCTCTGGGTCGTCACAGTGCACTAAATTTTGTTTTTAAACATTTAAAAATAAATACTATACAGAGAATAAGTTTCACCCATAAAGCTACTCCTGAAACTGGCAGTTCTTTTTTTTTAATTTATTTTTTTATTGAAGGATAATTGCTTTACAGAATTTTGTTGCTTTCTGTCAAACCTCAACATGGATCAGCCATAAATACACATATATCCCCTCCCTTTTGAACCTCCCTCCTATCTCCCTCCCTACTCCACTCTTCTAGGCTGATACAGAGCCCCTGTTTGAGTTCCCTGAAACATACAGCAAATTTCCACTGGCTGTCTTATTTTACATATGGTAATATAAGTTTCCATGTTACTCCATATATCTCACCCTCTCCTCACCTCTCCCCATGTCCATAAGTCTATTCTCTATATCTGTTTCTCCATTGCTGCCCTGTAAATAAATTCTTCAGTGCCATTTTCTAGATTCTGTATATATGCATTAGAATATGATATTTATCTTTTTCTTTCTGACTTACTTCACTCTGTATAATAGGTTCTAGGTTCATCCACCTCATTAGAACTGACTCAAATGTGTTCCTTTTTCTGGTTGAGTAATATTCCATTGTGTATATGTACCACAGCTTCTTTATTTATTCATCTGTGAATGGACATCTAGGTTCTAGCTATTGTAAATAGTGCTTCGATGAACAGTGGGATACACGTGTCCTTTTCAATTTTGATTTCCTTGGGGTATATGCCTAGGAGTGGGATTGCTTGGTCATATGGGAGTTTTATTCTTAGTTTTTCAAGGAATCTCCATACTGTCTTCCATAGTGGCCGTATCAATAACATTCCCACCTACAGTGCAAGAGCATTCCCTTTTCTCCACACCCTCTCCAGCATTTATTCTTCGTAGACTTTTTGATGATGGCCATTCTGACCATTGTGAGGTGATATCTCATTGAAGTTTTGATTTGCATTTCTCTAACAATGAGCTATGTTGAGATCTTTTCATGTATTTGTTAGTCATCTGTATGTCTTCTTTGAAGAAATGTCTGTTTAGGTCTTTTTCACACTTTTTGATTGTGTTGTTTGTTTTTCTGCCATTGAGTTGTATGAGCTGCTTGTATATTTTGGAAATTAATCCTTTGTCCATTGTTTCATTTGCTATTGTTTTTTCCCATTCTGAGGGTTGTCCTTTCACCCTGCTTACAGTTTCCTTTGCTGTGCAAAAGCTTTAAGTTTAATCAGGTCCCGCTTGTTTACTTTTGTTTTTATTTCTGTTACTCTAGGAGGTACATCTAAGAGGTACGTCATAGAGGATCTTGCTTTGATTTATGTCATCAAGTGTTCTGCCTATGTTTTCCTCTAAGAGTTTTATAGTTTCTGGTCTTACATTTAGGTCTTTAACCCATTTTGAGTTTATCTTTGTGTATGGTGTTAGGAAGTGTTCTAATTTCATTCTTTTACATGTAGCTGTCCAGTTTTCCCAGCACCATTTATTGAAGAGGCTGTCTTTACCCCATTGTATATTCTTGCCTACTTTGTCAAAAATTAGGTACCCATAGGTGCATGGGTTTATTTCTTGGCTTTCTATCTTGTTCCATTGGTCTATATTTCTGTTTTTGTGCCAGTACCATACTGTCTTGATGACTGAAGCTTTGTAGTATAATCTGAAGTCAGGAAGGTTGATTCCTCCAGTTCCATTCTTCTTTCTCAAGACTGCTTTGGCTATTTGGGGTCTTTTGTGTTTCCATATGAATTGTGAAATTTTTCTTTCTAGTTCTGTGAAAAATGCCATTGGTAATTTGATAGGGATCACACTGAATCTGTGTATTGCATTTGGTAGTATAGGCATTTTCACAATATTGATTCTTCCTACCCAGGAACATGGAATATCTGTCCATCTGTTTATGTCATCTTTGATTTCTTTCATTAGTGTTTTATTTTCTGTGTACAGTTCTTTTGTCTCCTTAGGTAAGTTTATTTCTAGATATTTACTTATTTTTGTTGCAATGGTAAATGGGATTGATTCCTTAATTTCTCTTTCTGACTTTTCATTGTTAGTATATAGAAATGCAAGTGATTTCTGTGTATTGATTTTGTATCCTGAAACTTTGCTAAATTCACCGATTAGTTCTAGTAATTTTCTGATACTATCTATCTTCAGAGTTTTCTATGTAGAGTATCATGTCATCTGCAAACAGTGAGAGCTTTAGTACTTCTTTTCTGATCTGGATTCCTTTTACTTCTTTTTCTTCTCTGATTCCTGTAGCTAGGACTTCCAGACTATGTTGAATAATGGGTAAAGTGGACACCCTTGTCTTTTTCCTGATCTTAGGGGGAATGCTTTCAGTTTTTCACCATTAAGAATAATGTTTGCTGTAGGCTTATCATATATGGCCTTTACTATGTTGAGGTAGGTTCCTTCTATGCCCATTTTTGAAGAATTTTAATCATAAATGGGTGCTGAATTTTGTCAAAGGTTTTTTCTGCTGTATAATCTCTTCAAAAATTTTCTCATACCCTTTCTTTTTCTCAGACCCTCCAGTGTTCTTGCCCGGAAAATCCCAGGGACGGGGGAGCCTCGTGGGCTGACGTCTGTGGGGTCACACAGAGTCGGACACGACTGAAGTGACTTAGCAGCAGTAGCGTTTGATATTGTCCCAGAGGTCTCTGAGAGTATCCTCAGTTATCTTCATTCTTTTTACTTTATTCTGCTCTTCAGAAATTATTTCCACCATTTCATCTTCCAGCTCATGGATTTCATGCTTCTGCTTCAGATATTCTGCTATTGATTCCTTCTAGAGTATTTTTAACTTCAGTAATTGTTTTGCTTGTCTCTGTATATTTATTCTTTAATTCTTCTAGATCTTTGTTAATTGATTCTTGCATTTTCTCCGTTTTGTTTTCAAGGTTTTTAATCATCTTTACTATCATTATTCTGAATTCTTTTCCAGGTACTTTGCCTATTTCCTCTTCATTTATTTGGACTTCTGCATTTCTAGTTTGTTCCTTCATTTGTGTAGTATTTCTCTGCCTTTTAATTATTTATTTATATTTTACCTTATTGAGTTTGAGGTCTCCTTTTTCCAGGCTTCAAGGTTGAATTCTTTCTTCCTTTTGGTTTCCGCTCTCCTAAGGTTTGTCCAGTGGTTTGTGTAATTTGTGTGTGTGTGTGTGTGTGTGTAAGATTTGTATAGGGTGAGATTTGTGCTGAGTTTTGTTTGCTTGTTTGTTTGTTTTTCCTCGGATGGGCAAGGCTGAGTGAGGTGGTAATCCTGCCTGCTGATGATTGGTTGTGTTTTGTTTGTTGTTTAGATGGGGTGTCCTGCACAGGGTGCTACTGGTTGTTGGATGATGCCAGGTCTTGTATTCAAGTGGTTCCCCTTGTGTTAGTTCTCACTATTTGACACTCCCTAGGGTTAGTTCTCTGGTAGTCTAGGGTCTTGGAGTCAGTGCTCCACCTCCAAAGGCTCAGGGTTTGATCTCGAGTTTTGTGTGGTTCTGTATATACTTTCGGAGAAGGCAATGGCACCCCACTCCAGTACTTTTGCCTAGAAAATCCCACGGACAGAGGAGCCTGGTAGGCTGCAGTCCATGGGGTCGCTAGAGTCGGACACGACTGAGCGACTTCACTTTCACTTTTCACTTTCATGCATTGGAGAAGGAAATGGCAACCCACTCCAGTGTTTTTGCCTGGAGAATCCCAGGGACGGGAAGCCTGGTGGGCTGCCGTCTATGGGGTCGCACCGAGTTGGACACGACTAAAGCAACGCAGCAGCATATATACTTTCTGCTTGTCAGGCACTCCTGTCTACTCTCAGCTGGTGTTCTGCATGCACTTCGGTATCTGAAGGTGTATTCCTGATGTATCTGTAGAGAGAGAGGTACTCCATATCCATCTACTCCTCCGCCATCTTGTTCCCTCCTGAAACTGACAATTCTTAACATTGATCATATTTCCTACAATGAGTGTGTATGTAAAAAAATTCTAAGTACATCTGAGGTCCTTTACTCCTTATCCCTTGCACCTTTCTCACCTCTTGAGAATCATGAGTTTAATCTATTTTTATACCTTTTCATGTATCTATAAGTAACATGAATACATTATTATTGTTTTGTGTGCCCTTTAAAA
Source organism: Bos indicus x Bos taurus (assembly GCF_003369695.1). Taxonomy (NCBI): domain Eukaryota; kingdom Metazoa; phylum Chordata; class Mammalia; order Artiodactyla; family Bovidae; genus Bos; species Bos indicus x Bos taurus. Next base: position 19,525,496 of record NC_040084.1, on the reverse strand, counting down.
TTTGCTTAAATGTTATGACCTCTTCAACTTGCTTTCTTATTTATCACCCTGAAGCTCGTCTTCTTCATTCAGCAGTTTTTGAGTGTGAATGCCAACGTGCTTTTTGTTTAAAAAGACATATGTGTATGCTTGGTTTTGGAAGACAGCTTCCTGGTAGCACATTTAAGACCCTGTTAACAGCACTCGCATTTTGCAAGAAACACTGGAGATCAGTGTGGGGGGGGGGGGGGGGGCTGGGGCGGGAATAGGATGTTTGCTTTTCATTTTCTATCCTCTGAAGTGTTCAAAATTTTATTATAGTTATTTTTTAGTGAAAATAATTTGTTGAAAGAGGTAAATTTTTAAAAAATTATTGATTTATTGTTGGCTGCACTGGGTCTTCGTTGCTGTGTGTGGGCTTTCTCTAGCTGAGGTGAGTGGAGGTTACTCTCTGGTTGTGGTGTGCGGGACTCTCACTTTTGGTGGGCTCTCGTCTTGTGGAGCACAGATTCTAGGCCCCCGGACTTCAGTAATTGCTGCAAGTGGGGCTCAGTAGCTTTAGCGCTCAGGCTCCAGAGCACAGGTTCAACAGTGGCAGCACACGGGTTAGCTGCTATGAAGCATGGGGAGTCTTCCTGGACCAGAGACTGAACCCATGTCCCCTGCATTGGCAAGTAGAGTCTTAACCACTGGACGGCCAGGAAGATCTAAAAGCTGTAAAATTTTGATCCTGTTCATGTGACAAAGGATGTGAACATATCATGGCAGCCTAGATGGGTTAAATGATTTTCCCCATCCACACACCATGTTTCCATGTGAACTGGGGCTGTCAAGGACACGGTGTATTACAGTGAAAGTGGTAGGACTGATATAGAAATTATAGGTTCTAGGAGAAAGGAAGCTGGGAGATTACACAGAAGAGGCCACTCAGCTCCCAGCTTGTTGAGTTTGTGAAAAGTGAAGCAAATATGTCTGCTGGAAATGCATTGAATAGGAGCAGAGAAGGTGACCGAAAGGGACACCCAAACAGGTACACATCAGAATGGGAATCCATAGGTTGGATTTCATCTATGAAATCTATTTATTTCATCTATTTCATCTGGTTCTGTCAGTAACAACCACAGATTTTGACCAATTCGCTTGACTTTCTCATTGTAGTATTTCTCCTCCATAAAGTGAGAAGATACAGATTTCTTCATTCATTCAATATATGTTTATAGAACCTCTAGGTGCCAGGCAGTGTATTATGTACTAGAAATATAAAAATGAACAAGATGAAATTCTTAGCCTCATCCTAGAGGTTGCCTGACATTCTAAGAGTCCAGCCACCAAAGGCTAAAAATAGGCAGAATGTCAACCATCAGAGGCCAGTGAGTTCTGGCTATTTCCCTGGGAAGACTTGATGGTGCCAAGTCAAAGACCAGATGACAGGTGAGAGAATAGTTATTCCAAGGGTCTCAGCAGAAGTCCTGGGTCCAAAACAGAAAAAAAGTCCCCACTTTTCTTGAGACTTGGGGGAACTCAGCTTCAGCTGAGGAACCACAGAATGAATGAGAAGAATCATAGCCAGGCTGATAGAGGGAACTTGAATGTAAAAGTGTTAGTCACTCAGTTGTGTCCAACCCTTTGTGACCCCATAGACTGTAGTCTGCCAGGCTTCTCTGTCCATGGGATTCTCCAGGCAAGAATACTGGAGTGGGTAGCCATTGCCTTCTCCAGAGGAAGAAATGGGAGGGGGGATGCAATAGTGAGTGAGTTGAAGAGGATATTTGATTCTTTTCATTTCAATCAAGTTAAAGGAGAATATGGGATTTATTCTACATCTTAATAGTTTATAGTTTGAGATTCCCTTATATTTCAGTGTATGAATTTTAAAATGGCTGACCACAAAAACTGTACCTAAATGGGTCATAGAGGAGACAGAGTCATTTTGGGGGGGAAATTTCCCTTTTCATATTATAATTGCCTATCCAGTGACTGAAGAGATACTGTGAGTCACACAGAGGAGATTCCTATGTGCTGGGAGCTGAGAAGTGGCCTGGGCATTGTCTAGGGTTCTGTCCACTAGAAGTGGAGCCAAAGTTGTGGATGAGAAAACAATAACAACACCAAAGCACTTCCCACCTTGGGATTAAACTTTGAGACCCATCATTTAAGAAACTAAATTAGTATCTTCTAAAACGGGGTTAATGAAGGTTTCCCTGGTGGTTCAGTGGTAAAGAGTCTGCCTGCCAATGCAGGAGACGTGGGTTCTAGCCCTGATCTGGGAAGATCCCACGTGCCATGGGGTAACTAAGCCCATGCACCACAACTACTGAGCCTGTGCTCTGGAGCCCTGGAACTTCCACTACTGATCCCACGTGCTGCAACTCCTGAAGCACATGCACACTCTAGGGCCCGTGCTTTGCAAGAGGAGACACCACAAAGGCAATGAGAAGTCTGTGCATCAGAACTAGAGAGTAGCCCCTGCTTGCTGCAACTAGAAGAAAGCCTGCATAGCAATGAAGGCCCAGCATAGCAAAAAATAAATATTTTTAAAATGAGGTTAATGATACTTACTTTAGAGAATTACCATGAGAAAGAGTAAATTTTAAGATGTGGACACATGCTATAAACCTTTATAGTTTACAAGCTTTACAAGCATGAGGCTATCATTATTTTTGTTGGAGTTTTGGAAGACATAGGTAGTATATTTCTAGGAATTATTTCATTCCCTGGACTTATAAGGTGTGTCAAAATCCTAGTTGGCTCTCTCTCAAGCCTCATTGGTGGACAGTCACCTTATCTCTTATCTCTTACTCTCATTCCTAGAGAGTAGATTATGTGACCTAGTTTTGTGGAGGTCTGAGGACATTTTGGAGAAGGCAATGGCACCCCACTCCAGTACTCCTGCCTGGAAAATCCCATGGACAGAGGAGCCTGGTAGGCTGCAGTCCATGGGGTCGCTGAGGGTCGGACACGACTGAGCGACTTCACTTTCACTTTTCACTTTCAAAGCATTGGAGAAGGAAATGGCAACCCACTCCAGTGTTCTTGTCTGGAGAATCCCAGGGATGGGGGAGCCTGGTGGGCTGCCGTCTATTGGGGTCACACAGAGTCAGACACGACTGAAGTGACGCAGCAGCAGCAGCAGCAGAGGACATTTAGGAACTTCTCTGGTGGCTCAGATGGTAAAGCGTCTGTCTACAGTGCGGGAGACCTGCGATCCCTGGGTCTGGAAGGTTCCCTGGAGAAGGAAATGGCAACCCACTCCAGTACTCTGGCCTAGAAAATCCTATGGACAGAAGAGCCTAGTGCAGGCTACTGTCCATGGGGTTGCAAAGAGTCGGACACGACTGAGCGACTTCCAAGAGGGGAATTCAGATGGGTATTTAACTCAGGAAACACAAACATACCAGAATCTTTAAGTCCTTATGGGGTTTGACTCATGATGGCAAATAAGGAATTGAATTATGAGCTCTGACTTTCTTCGATTGTTCTAAGTTATTCCTAATTGTGTCAAATATATTGTCATAAAAATCTAAACTCTAAAAAGATGTTCTCAAAGACTTCTGAGACAATAACGGCAATGATCAAATTTGACTTGCATCTTTTTTAAAATCTTAATATCCTTATAATTTTTGCCACAAAAGATACAGGGCTCAATAGCTACACATTTAGAGAGAGAGAAGTCCAAAGATAAAACACTTTTGCAATTGCATATTCTGTTTTCTGTAAATACAAACAAGAAAAGCAATTTCTTAATGCAATCCAATCAATATCCTCCAAAGACTTTACAGTGTTCCAATGATGAAATGCTTTCTGCATGCATAACTTAAATTTAACAATTTCTAGTCATTATTTAAATGAGAAACTTGACTATGTTAACAATTTAGAAAGATATTTACATAAAAAGAAATCATTTCGACTTGATAATTATCTAGTCCATGAGAAAATTATGGGGCACTCCTCTGGGAAATACAGAACAAATGGAAAGAAAAAGAAATAGAATATAATGGAAATTTGGAAAACAAAAAGAGGAAAGCATGTCATTTGAAAAAGGACAAGTTGCTCTGATTAATGCAATAGCTTTCGGCTAGTTTGTGAGAGAGGCTAGTTTATGCCTGTTGGACCCAGGTACCTATTTGGGGGGACAGTTTGAGAACTAAACAATTCCCCCTTGGGATTCTTGAAACTTTTGGTGATTTGGGGATAAAGTCAAAGCCCTAAGGTTATTAATGCCAACGTGTAACTGAAAGTGGGGGCTGGGGGGCTGCTGATCACTGCTCAAAAACCATTAAAGAGACTAGGTTGGTGGAAAGGGAAGTTTGCTTTACTTTGGGTGCCAGCAACTGGGGTGAGGGAAGGGCAGACCCTTGTCCAAAAGCTGACTCCCCACCTTCCCCCGACTCCTGCCCCGACAATCAGTGGGCAAGAGCTTTTATAGGCTGAGGGAGGGGTCTACATGCAGAAACAGCACAATCAGCTCTGACAGTCATCTTGAAATTGGTCATCAGTGGTCTGACCAGCGACACCTTGATTGTTTTAGGTACAGTTAACCTTCAGTTACAGGGTCAGCTTGTTTCCATTTCTTTGAGGCCAATTCTCAGTATTGGGCTTCCCTGATAGCTCAGTTGGTAAAGAATCTGCCTGAATGCAGGAGACCCTGGTTCGATTCCTGGGTCAGGAAGATCCCCTAGAGAAGGGAAAGGCTATCCACTCCAGGATTCTGGTGCTGGCGTGGCTGTGAGGAGATACCCTACATCCAAAGGCAGAGAAGCCCCAGCAAGATGGGAGGTGCTGGAGCTACGGCTGAGCAGTGCCAGAGCAGCTTTGAGGAGATACCCCACATCAAAGGGCAAAGGAGAAGCCCCAGCAAGATGGTAGGAGGGGTGAAATCACATTTAGAATCAAACCCCATACCTGCCAGAGACACTCAGAGGGCTCAAACAAACCTTGTGCACACCAGGACCGAGAGACCCCACACAGACTGAGACAGAACCATGTCTGAGTGTCTCCTGTGGAGGAACAAGTCAGCAGTGGACTGCCACAGGGACAGGGGCTCTGGGTGCAGCAGACCTGGGTACGGCATAAGCCCTCTTGGAGGAGGTCTCCATTAACCCCACCATTGAACCACCAGAACTTCCACAGGACTGGGGAAACAGACTCTTTGAGGGCATAAACAGAACCCTGTGCACACTAGGACCCAGGAGAAAGGAGCAGTGACCCCACAAGAGACTACCCAGACTTGTCTGTGGTGTCCAGGAGTCTCCAGCAGGGATGTGGGTCGGCCATGGACTGCTGCAGGGTTGGGAGCACTGAGTGTAGCAGTACATGCATGGGATCTTTTGAAGGAGGTCACCATTATCTTCATTACCTCCACCATAGTCTGGCCCCAGGTAAATAAGAGGGAGGGAACACAGCCCCACTCATCAACAGAAAATTGTATTAAAGATTTACTGAGAATGGCCCCACCCATCAGAACAAGACCCAGTCAGTCAGTCTCTCCCATCAAGAAGCTTCCATAAGCCTCTTAACCTTCTCCATCAGACAGTAACAGAAGGAAAACCACAATCACAGAAAACTAACCAATCTGATCACATGGGCCACAGCCTTATCTAACTCAATAAAACTGTGAGCCATGCCATGTAGGGCCACCCAAGACAGACAGGTCATGGTGGAGAGTTCTGATAAAAACGTGGTCCACTGGAGAAGGGAATGGCAAACCACTTCAGTATTCTTGCCTTGATAACCCCATGAACAGTATGAAAAGGCAAAAAGATAAGACACCCCCCAGGTCGGTATGTGCCCTATATGCTACTGGAGATCAGTGGAGAAATAACTCCAGAAACAATGAAGAGATGGAGCCAAAGCAACAACAACACCCAGTTGTGGGTGTGACTGGTGATGGAAGTAAAGTCTGATGCTGTAAAGAGCAATATTGCACAGGAACCTGAAATGTTAGGTCCATGAATCAAGGCAAATTGGAAGTGGTCAAACAGGAGATGGCAAGTGTGAACATCAACATTTTAGGAAGCGGTGAACTAAAACGGACTGGAATGGGTGAATTTATCTCAGATGACCATTATATCTACTACTGTGGGCAAGAATCCCTTAGAAGAAATGGAGTAGCTATCATAGTCAACAGAGTCCAAAATGCAGTACTTGGATGCAATATCAAAAACGACAGAATGATCTCTGTTCGTTTCCAAGGCAAACCATTCAATATCATAGTAATCCAAGTCTATGCCCTGACCAGTAATACTAAAGAAGCTGAAGTTGAACAGTTCTATGAAGACCTACAAGACCTTCTAGAACTAACGTCCAAAAAATATGTCCTTTTCATGTTAGGGGACTGGAATGCAAAAGTAGGAAGTCAAGAAACACCTGGAGTAACATTCAAATTTGGCCTTGGAATACAAAATGAAGCAGGACAAAAGCTAATAGAGTTTAGCCAAGAGAACTCACTGGTCATAGCAAACACCCTCTTCCAACAACACAAGAGAAGACTCTACACATGGACATCACCAGATGGTCAATACTGAAATCAGATTGATTGTATTCTTTGCAGCCAAAGATGGAGAAGCTCTATACAGTCAGCAAAAACAAGATGAGGAGCTGACTGTGGCTCAGATCATAAACCCCTTATTGCCAAATTCAGACTTAAATAGAATAAAGTAGGGAAAACCACTAGACCATTCAGGTATGACCTAAATCAAATCCCTTATGATTATACAGTGGAAGTGAGAAATAGATTCAAGGGATTAGATCTGATAGACAGAGTGCCTGAAGAACTATGGATGGAGGTTCGTGACACTGTATAGGAGGCAGGGATCAAGACCATCCCCAAGAAAACAAAATGCAAGAAGGCAAAATGATTGTCTGAAAAGGCCTTACAAATAGCTGTGAAAAGAAGAGAAGAAAAAGGCAAAGGAGAAAAGGAAAGATATACCCATTTGAATGCAGAGTTCCAAAGAATAGCAAGGAGAAATAAGAAAGCCTTCTTCAGTGATCAGTGCAAAGAAATAGAGGAAAACAGTAGAATGGGAAATACTAGAGATCTCTTCAAGAAAATTAGAGATACCAAGGGAACATTTCATGCAAAGATGGGCACAATAAAGGACAGAAATGGTATGGACCTAACAGCAGCAGAAGATATTAAAAAGAGGTGCCAAGAACACACAGAAGAACTATACGAAAAAGATCTTCATTATCCAGATAACCACAATGGTGTGATCACTCACCTAGAGCCAGACATCCTGGAATGCAAAGTTAAGTGGCCCTTAGGAAGCATTACTACGAACAAAGCTAGTGGAGATGATGGAATTCTGGTTGAGCTATTTCAAATCCTAAAAGGTGATGCTATGAAAGTGCTGTACTCAAAATGCCAGTAAATTTGGAACTCAGCAGTAACCACATTACTGGAATAGGTCAGTTTTCAATCCAATCCCAAAGAAAGGCAATACCAAAGAATGCTCACTGTACCGCACAATTGCACTCATCTCACACACTAGTAAAGTAATGCTCAAAATTCTCCAAGCCAGGCTTCAACAGTACATGAACTATCTGGATTTAGAAAAGGCAGAGGAACCAGAGATCAAATTGCCAACATCCGCTGGATCATCGAAAAAGCAAGAGAGTTCCAGAAAAACATCTACTTCTGCTTTATTGACTATGCCAAAGCCTTTGACTGTGTGGATCAGAACAAATTGTGGAAAATTCTGAAAGAGATGGGAATACCAGACCACCTGACCTGCCTCCTGAGAAATCTGTATGCAGGTCAGGAAGCAACAGTTAGAACTGGATGTGGAACAGATAGGTTCCAAATCAGGAAAGGAGTACATCAAGGCTGTATATTGTCACCCTGCTTATTTAACTTATATGTAGAGTGCATCATGAGAAATGCTGGAGTAGATGAAGCACAAGCTGGAGTCCAGATTGTTGGGAGAAATATCAATAACCTCAGATACGCAGATGACACCACCCTTATGAAAGAAAGTGAAGAAGAAGTAAAGAGCCTCTTTATGAAAGTGAAAGAGGAGAGTGAAAAAGTTGGTTTAAAACTCAACATTCAGAAAACTAAGATCATGGCATCCAGACCCATAACTTCAAGGCAAATAGATGGGTAAACAGTGGAAAGAGTGAAAGACTTTATTTTGGGGGGCTCCAAAATCACTGCAGATGGTGACTACAGCCATGAAATTAAAAGATGCTTGCTCTTTGGAAGAAAAGCTATGACCAACCTAGACAGCATATTAAAGAACAGAAACATTACTTTGCCAACAAAGTTCTGTCTAGTCAAAGCTATGGTTTTTCCAGTAGTTGTGTATGGATGTGAGAGTTGGACTATAAAGAAAGCTGAGCACCGAAGAATTGATGCTTTTGAACTGTGGGTGTTAGAGAGGACTCTTGAGAGTCCCTTGGACTGCACGGAGATCCAACCAGTCCATCCTAAAGGAAATCAGTCCTGAATATTCATTGGAAGGACTGATACTGAAGCTAAATCTCCAATACTTTGGCCACCTGATGTGAAGAACTGACTCACTAGAAAAGACTCTGATGCTGGGAAAGATTGAAGGTGGGAGGAGAAGGCGATGACTGAAGGTGATATGGTTGGATGGCATCACTGACTCGATGGACATGAGTTTGAGCAAGATTGGTGTTGGACAGGGAAGTTGGTGATGGACAGGGAAGCCTGGTGTGCTGCAGTTCATGGGGTCACAAAGAGTTGGACACGACTGAGCAACTGAACTGAAATGAACTCTAAACAACTTCCCAGGTGTCATAATTCAGCTCTGGGGCCTCAGTTACAGGCACAGGCTTGTAACTTTGGGGACAGCCTTGTCCCCCCTCCATCATGCTGTACCACTCACTGTGTGACCTCTCTGTCTCTCATTTAGCAACAACTTGGTTAGTGCATGCCATCAAGCCCAATGGCCAAGCAAACACTCATTCAGGAAACAAGCAGCCAGTTTCCCTTTTAAAAATAAGACTGCAGATCTTAAAAGTCATTCTCTAGGCTGGAGAATCATTAGAGACTTGTGTTGTAAAAAGACAGGTGCCGTATCCCCCCCAGTGCATACGGTGAGGCAGTACATTACCTGTGGAGAATTTACAAACAATAGTAAACTGAATCTGAAGAATCTGAAAAAGAAGGATATATGTATGTGTATAAATGAATCACTTAGCTGTACCCCTGAAACTAACACAATGCTGTAAATACACTGTACTCCAATATAAAACAAAAATTAAATTTTAAAAATTTAAAAAACAGCAATAAACTATCAGTCGCAATGATTTTGATCATCACCATATATCACCAATTCTAAACAACATTAGTGACAAAATATTTCTCTGTGTAAGTATCTTTTGTTGGTCTAAGTTCTAAACAATTATTGGTGTTTGTGTCCCTCAAACGAATATATTTTTATTGCTTTTCTTTTTTCCACCCCTGGCATATGAGATCTCAGTTCCCCAAACAAGGATTGAACCCATTCCCTCTGTAGGGGAAGCATGGTATTTTTTTCACCCCACTTATTTGTATTTTTATCCATCTGTTCAAAAAATAATTGAACAACTACTATCCGCTAAGCACTAAGGATTCACAAATAAGTGAAAATTATCCTTATGTGCAAGGATCTTACTACAGAACATCTCGTCTTAAATATTTACTTTTCTGCTGAGATACATGATTGATGACACATATAGGATACATTCCTGTGACTGATTTACAATTACAAGCTGCCAGCTATCATTATTTCCTTCTTCACAATATAAGAGTTTACATGAGAATGTAAGCGACTGAAAGTGTTATTTTAAAGGTTAATCTTGAACCCATACTGATTTGTCTACTCAAAAATATCAGTATCATAATTACAATAAGTAGCAATATTCTTCACATATACCTCAGAAATGATTATGACATAGAAGAGTTGATAATCAGTTCAGTTCAGTTCAGTCACTCAGTCGTGTCCGACTCTTTGCGACCCCATGAATTGCATCACGCCAGGCCTCCCTGCCATCACCAACTCCCGGAGTTCACTCAAACTCACATCCATCGAGTCGGTGATGCCATCCAGCCATCTCATCCTCTGTTGTCCCTTTCTCCTCCTGCCCCCAATCCCTCCCAGCATCAGAGTCTTTTCCAATGAGTCAACTCTTCGCATGAGGTGGCCAAAGTACTGAAGTTTCAGCTTTAGCATCAGTCCTTCCAAAGAACACCCAGGACTGATCTCCTTTAGGATGGACTGGTTGGGTCTCCTTGCAGTCCAAGGGACTCTCAAGAGTCTTCTCCAACACCACACTTCAAAAGCATCAATTTTTCGGCACTCAGCTTTCTTCACAGTCCAACTCTCACATCCATACATGACCACTGGAAAAACCATAGCCTTGACTAGACGGACCTTTGTTGGCAAAGTAATGTCTCTGCTTTTGAATATGCTATCTAGGTTGGTCATAACTTTCTTTCCAAGGAGTAAGCGTCTTTTAATTTCATGGCTGTAATCACCATCTGCAGTGATTTTGGAGCCCCCTCAAAATAAAGTCTGACACTGTTTCCACTGTTTCCCCATCTATTTCCCATGAAGTGATGGGACTGGATGCCATGATCTTCGTTTTCTGAATGTTGAACCTTAAGCCAACTTTTTCACTCTCCACTTTCACTTTCATCAAGAGGCTTTTGAGTTCCTCTTCACTTTCTGCCATAAGGGTGGTGTCATCTGCATATCTGAGGTTATTGAGATTTCTCCCGGCAATCTTGATTCCAACTTGCGGTTCTTCCAGCCCAGCGTTTCTCATGATGTACTCTGCATATAAGTTAAATAAACAGGGTGACAATATACAGCCTTGACGAACTCCTTTTCCTATTTGGAACCAGTCTGTTGTTCCATGTCCAGTTCTAACTGTTGCTTCCTGACCTGCATACAAATTTCTCAAGAGGCAGATCAGGTGGTCTGGTATTCCCATCTCTTTCAGAATTTTCCACAGTTTCTTGTGATCCACACAGTCAAAGGCTTTAGGTCCTTATCAGTTATCTATTTTATATATACTGGGTTGTAGATGTCAATCCCAAACTTCCAATTTATCCCTCCTACTCTTTCCTCTCAGTGAACCGTATGTTTGTTTTCTATACCTATAACTCTATTTCTGTTTTGTAGATAAGTTCACTTGTACCTCTCTTTTAGATTCCACATATAATGATATCATATGTATTTGTTTTTCTTTGTCTGACTTACCACACTCAGTAAGACAATCTCTAGGTCTATCCGTGTGGCTGCAAATGGCATAATTTCGTTCTTTTTCATGGTTGAGTAATATTCCATTCTATAGAAATACTACGCCTTCTTTACCCATTCCTCTGTTGATGCATGTTTAGATTGTTTCATGTCTTGGTTCAGTGACATATGTTATCTTTTGGGATCCAAAATTACTTCAGATGGTGACTGCAGCCATGAAATTAAAAGACATTTGCTCCTTGGAAGGAGCAAACCTAGACAGCATATTAAAAAGCAGAGTCATCACTTTGCCAACAAAAGTCCACATAGTTAAAGCTCTGATTTACTCCAGTAGTCATGTATAGATGAGCGTTGGACCATTAAGAAAGCTGAGTGCCAAAGAATTGATGCTTTCAAATTGTGGTGCTGGAGAAGACTTTAGAATCCCTTGGACAGCAATAAGATCAAACCAGTCAATCCTAAAGGAAATCAGTCCTGAGTATTCATTGGAAGGACTGATGCTGATGCTGAAGCTCCAGTATTTTGGCCACCTGATGCAAAGAGCTGACTCACTGGAAAAGACACTGATGCTGGAAAAGAGCGAGGGCAGAAGTGGGCAACAGAGGATGAGATGGTTGGATGGCATCAGTGACAATGGAAATGAGTTTGAGGAAACTCCAGGAGATAGTGAAGGACAGGGAGTCCTGGTGCTGCAGTCTGTGGGATCGCAAAGAGTCAGACATGACTTACTGTCTGAACAACAGCAACGTCTTGGCTACTGTAAATAGTGCAGCAATGAGCTTTGGGGTGTATGTATCTTTTCCAATTATGGTTTTCTCCAGATAAATGCTCAGAAGTGGAATTGCTGGACCATATGATAACTCTTCTTAGTTTTTGAAGGAACCTCCATACTGTTTCCATAGTGGCTGTACCAATTTACATCCCCACCAACACCGTAACAGGGCTTCCCTTTTTCCACATCCTCTCCAGCATTTATTATATGTAGGCTTTTTAATGATGGCCATTCTGACCAGTATGAGGTGATACCATATTATAATTTTTATTTGCATTTTTCTAACAATTAGTGATGTTGAGCGTATTTTCATGTCTTTTTTAGCCACTGTATGTCTTCTTTGGATAAATATTTAGATCTTCCACTCACTTTTTGATTGGGTTGTTTGTCTGTTTTTTTATTGAGCTACATGAGCTTTTTGTATATTTTGGAGATTAATCTCTTGTTAGTTGCTTTATTTGCAAATATTTTCTCCTATTCTGAGGGTTGTCTTTTCATTTTGTTTATGGTTTCTTTTCCTGTGCAAAGGCTTTTAAGTTTAATTAAAACTTAATTAAATTCGTGCCCTCAAACCTGTGCCCTCTGCTGTGGAAGTGCAGATTCTTAACTAGTGGACTACCAAAGAAGTCTCTATTGTTTATCTCTTAATAAATATTTATTCTATGTGGAAGTTAATTTGAGGAACTCTCCATTAATCAGCTGGCTCTCAACACACAAGAATGCTATTACTTGCATTCCTTCCAAGAGTAAGTTCAATGTTTTTTAAGGTTCAGTTTGGTCATAACCACTATGTTTCTCCATATTCCTTCTTTCCAGCTGAATCCTTCTTTCAGTGACTCAAAGTTAAATAATAGCAGTTTGGGGTTAATATATACACACTACCATATATAAGGTAAATAATGAACAAGGATCTACTGTATAACACAGGGAACTATACTCAATATTTGTAATAAAATTTGTAATTTGTAGTAATAATAATAAGAGAAAAGAATCTGAAAAGAAGATATAGATGTATATATAACTGAATCACTTTTTTGTACACCTGAAACTAACACAACATTGTAAATCAACTAAACTTCAATTTTAAAGAAGCAAAAAGAAGAAAGAAATTTTAATTCTCTAATTTTAAAGAAACAAATAATGATAGCATAGCAAATGTGAAGAGAAAGAAACAGAACTAAAGAACTTCAATTCTGTTACTTTATGCAGCCACTTAGAGTTTTTATTTTGTTTGAAATGTATAAGAGTAGAACTGCAAACTGAGGTATAATAAGTCTGGTTGGTTTGTGTAAATTTCAGTTTGTACAGGTAATATTTTACTGAATTTGATTGCTATCTTTAAAGAGTTGAAATATAGTCTTTTAAAATTGCTAACTAAGGAATGAATCAAGAAAATAAAACATTAAATCAATGGTACTGATGTAGGAGATAGATGGGCTCCAGGTTACATATAAATACAAATAACTGGTCTCCGGTTTGTATTTCATGGGGCATGAGGAAGTGGGCTTCAGGCTGGATGCCTACAACTGTTAGCATTTTCTGAGACAAGAGATAGTTGGGCTCCTGTTAAAGCATTTACAATCAGCCTCCTGCTTGCCCTCTGAAATGGAAGTAACAATAGAAGCAGGTTACATAGCCAGTGTATGTCTCTTATAAATACCTTCAGTAATCATCATGGCAATAGTTAAGGTAATATTCTTGGGAAGGACAAAGAGGGGCAAAACCTTGTTTGAGTTAAGAGTTAAGGGATCTCCACTCCCCCTTTTTTTAGGACAAGGGAGACACTACACATGGGCAGAAAAGACTCCTTTTGGGTCAAAAGTCAAGGAGTAACTCCAGGCCATAGCGAGTCTTGCTCCTCCCAGAAGCCTTCACTTTGAGATCCATCTTGGCTGAGGGATGTGGGCACACCCAGGGGAGGGTCCCAGGGTAGGTCAGGTGTATAAAAAGAAACAAGATAATTGGCCTGATGGAAGAAAAAGACCCAGAAGAGCTGACCTATACAAGTGATTTAACTGCCTCTTTACTGTGCTCCTCCTCATGAGGGGGCCACCCGCAGCCTTTCTCTCCAGGTGTGCATCTTTGCCTTGCTTCTGTCTTAACTAGACAAACTATTTCTCTATGTGCTCTTCCACTTCTTGTGCTGTGTCTCTAATAATAAACTCTGTACCTACATTTACAATTTCTGTCTCCATGATAAATGCATTTTTCACTGGAGGCAAAGATCCAGGAAAAAATAGCTTCCAGCCTCTAGCCCTTGCTGGTCCAGTGGCTAGGATTCCTGGTTCTCATCCAGGCTACCCAGGTTTAATTTCTGGTCAGAGAATTAAAATCTCACTTCATGTCACCTCACTGTCACCTCACTTCATGTCACCTCACTTCATGTCTCAGCTCACTGCTGCCTCGCTGAGATCAGTACCACTTAATAGAGGCAGATATTTTAAAAGCACAATGCTTAGGAATCATTTCTGCTACTACTCTCCATGTTTCATACACTAATCAAACTTGCAAAGTGGTCAGATAGATCCATATTGAAGATGGAAAAGTTGAAATAAAAGAGTCACTTTTGGGTTCATCTGCTACTTCTGGAAAACTCATTATTGAACCCACAGAAGAGATGTTGAAACAACTGAATGGTGACAAGGCTGAAACTATGACAAATACAGTGGTGTCAGGCGTCAATCAAAAAACTCCTCCCAATCCTGTGTGTCTTATGTAAAGCACTCTGAACTTTTGCAGAGTTCTCTTCTTTTGAAAGTGTCATGGTTCTTCTTGAACTTTGGAAAATATTTATTCATTCATTCAGTTTCCCCCTCACTGGTGGAAAACACTGCAGAGTATGTGTTGAACAGTGAAAAGACCTTCCCAGATTAATGTCACACCCATTATGGATCTATACAGTCAAAACAAGTTTGAAAAATTGATTTCAATCTTCAAAGTACAATACAATCCAAAAGAAAATGTGGACACAAGAGAATTAGCTTACATTTCCTCTCTGTTTCATGCAGTGTTTTTTTCTGAGTTACCTTTTTTTCTAATGTAAAGTGTTAGATGAAGTTAAGCAGACCTCAAAATATTTGCAAACAGCTCAAATCAACCTTGAGTACAATATAGTGAAACAGCAAGTTTTAAAATGATTGCTGGAAGATCAACACCCAAAAATTCTGACGAAGGCTGTAATTATACCACATTACATGGAAAGGAACAAAAGTCAACCAACATGTTATCAAAGTGAAAACATCTGAACTAGAGCAGAAACAGAAAGAAATCATACCTGAATTACAAAAATCAGCTATCATAGAGGCAACTGTCCTTAGGCACTGGAATATTTTTTTTTAAAATGGGTAAACAAGCCTCATCAGAATCTTTTTCCATCCTTCGATGCTCTAACTCAGCACCCCTTCCTATACGGGGTAAGCTGGTATAGAAACCTTTATCCCCACGTGTCTCTGTAAAGTACTCACACATGTGTAATACATTTTTGTCCTGTTAATATGTCTGTTAAATTTTGTCCTGTTAAATTGCCAATTAATTCGCAGGCCCCTGACCATACAGTTCTAAGGTGGTAGAGAAAAAGTTTTCCTTCCCAATAAGATACAAGAAAATGGATGTTTACATAGAAAAAAAATTAAAATTTAAAGAAGAATGCCAAGAGGAATAGCAAGAGATGCTAGTCTCACATTACTAGAATATATTAAAAACAGCTAGAAAAGGTCCGTCTAGTCAAAGCTATGGTTTTTCCAGTAGTAATGTACAGATGTGAGAGTCAGACCATAAAGAAGGTTGAGTGCCAGAGAACTGATGCTTTCAAATTATGGGGCTGAAGAAGACTCTTTTGAGAGTCCCTTGGACAGCAATAAGATCAACCAGTCAATCCTAACAGAAATCAACCGTGAATATTCATTGGAAGGACTGATGCTGAAGCTGAAGCTCCAATACTTTGGCCACCTGGCACAAAGAGCCGACTCATTGGAAAAGACCCTAATGCTGGGGAAAACTGAGGGCAGGAGGAGCAGGGTTTGACAGAGGATGAGGTTGGATGGCATCACCGACTCAATGGACACTAATTTGAACAAACTCCAGGAGATGGTGAAGGACAGGGAAGCCTAGTTTGCTGCAGTCCATGGGGTCGCTAAGAGTTGGACATGACTGAGCAACTGGATAACAACAAAGGATTGAACCACCTCATTGTCTACCAAGAACTGGACTTTTGTTCTAAAGTGAGGGATCAAATAGCCTCTCTGATTTTTTCAGAAGAAAGAAAAATCTGCAAGTTTGTATGAAAAAAGATAACAATATATGTTGAATTTACTAACTGAAGATATTTTAATGAAAAGGTTTTTGATGGAGACGTCTGGGGAGTATGCGATTTCCTCAGTTCTGTCTCACCGCAGCAAAAAATTTGAAGTGATGGATGGACCAGTGCTACAGCTCGGTATTATAGCTTAACTTTATTTGGAACGCAAAGGAAAATACATCCTTGAGGCATGAGGGTGGGCTGACACAGAAGAAGAGAAGAGAGACAGAGGGGCTCAATTTTTGGCTCTTCTTTTTATGTGTTTTTTCTCCTCACCCTGAGCTTACCCTATGTAAACTGGGGGCTCACCTGAGGTTCCCCTCTGGTCCTTGGACTTTCCTTTGTTCTATTTTTGTGGGCTTTTTCCTTTCTTTGTCTTTTAGCCACTGCTATTTTGGACTCCTTTTTCCTATTGTAGCTACCTAACAGAGACATTTGAAAGCTGCCAGAATTGAGTCCAAAGAAACAATGACATGCTCAGTACTGCAATTTTTGGAATTTATTTTGAAATGCAAATTTTATAAATCTCTGCCAAACTTACCCTTTGCTTAAGACTTTTCACTGTTATTTGTATATGTAATGCATCATGCGAAAAAATCTTTTGAAATTAAAATGAATAGAAAGTAGTTTTTCAACCGACCATGAGGGAAGATAGATGGACAAAGGCAGCAAAATATGAATATGTGAAGAAGATCCATTTTGAAAACATTAAGGCTTGAAAATAGAAATTGTAATATTATTCATTACTGTGCTAGGCCAATATGAAGGAATATATTTTTCCTTTTTTCAGGAAATGTATTAATATAATTAAAATATATTAAGCTATTATTTTTTACCTTTTTCTGCAATATTTTGTTAATTTTTTGTTTTATTTTATTTTTCTGGCATGATCGTAGTTACAGAAATTAACAACACACTTTTCACTGTTTGCATTTCTTTTCTGTCCATTTTTATGTAGTTGTTTCAGCCTGTGATAATTGCTGAAATAATTTTATGATGGAGGGTATGAAGATACTCTCAAATACCTTAGGGGACCTCTAGATGTACCACTGCTTGAGCCCCCTCCTCAGTTTCCCCCCACAAACTTGCCTCCCACCCAGCCTCTCCTTCTCCCTCTGGGCCATCTCATCTCCATCATAGAGGAGAGGCTGAGGTTGAAATGCAGGCTTTGTGCCATTAAGGACAATCAGCAAACCACAACCCCACCTCCAACATGCCTAATCATTCTTTGAGCTAGAATGTCGGGTACTTAGTACCATTTATTCTCAGAATTGCTGTTCTTTTCAATTTTGGAAAACAGGAAAGATTTTTATCAGCCCTCACACTACCTACCACACATTTTAAAACAAGTAGGAGATCAGTTCTTGAATCAATTTCTTCTACTGAACTTGATTGTACCAGATTGGCATTATTTAATATGAATATAAAGTAATTTTAGTTTAATGGGATAACTTTGAGACTTTCCTTAATAATCTTTTTCTTAAATTCTCACCTTTAAGTATCTGTCACTTAGACTTGTTCAGTTCAGTCGCTCAGTTGTGTCCGACTTGTTGTGACCCCATGGACTGCAGCACACCAGGCCTCCCTGTCCATCACCAACTCCCAGAACTTACTCAAACTCATGTCCATTGAGTCAGTGATGTCATCCAACCATCTCATCCACTGTTGTCCCCTTCTCCTCTCACCTTTAATCTTTCCCAGCATCAGAGTCTTTTCTAGTGAGTCAGTTGTTCGCATCAGGTGTTCAGAGTATTGGAGTTTCATCTTCAGCATCAGTCCTTCCAATGAATATTCAGGACTGATTTCCTTTAGGATAGACTGGTTGGACCTCCTTGCAGTCCAAGAGACTCTCAAGAGTCTTCTCCAACACCACAGTTCAAAAGCATCAATTCTTTAGCACTCAGCTTTCTTTATACTCCAACTCTCACATCCATACATGACTACTGGAAAAACTATAGCTTTGACTAGACAGACCTTTGTTGGCAAAGTAATGTCTGCTTTTTAATATGCCATCCAGGTTGGTCATAGTTTTTCTTCCAAGGAGCAAGCGTCTTTTAATTTCAAGGCTGCAGTCATCATCTGCAGTGATTTTGGAGTCCCCCAAAATAAAGTCTGTAACTGTTTTCACTGTTTCTACTGTTTCCCCATCTATTTGCTGTGAAGTGATGGGACAAGATGCCTTGATCTTAGTTTTCTGAATGTTGAGTTTTAAGCCAACATTTTCACTCTCCTCTTTCACTTTCATCAAGAGGCTCTTAAGTTCTTCAGTTTCTGCCATAAGGGTGGTATCATCTGCATATCTGAGGTTATTGATGTTTCTCCCGGCAATCTTGATTCCAGCTTGTGCTTCATCCAGCCTGGCATTTCACATGATGTACTCTGCATATAAATTAAATAAGCAGGGTTGTCGTGGTCCGGGCACAGGTTGGAAAAGAATTTCTAGACATGAGACAGAATGAGAGGGAAATAAAGTTTATTAGAGTGGGAGATGCTGTTAGAACAGCGGCCCAGCTCAAGGGAGAACTGACGTTGAGCAGAGTACTCTAGTCCACTATTATACCCAGGGTACAAGGAGTGGGATAGAGGTCTTGCAAGTCATTTGCTGATTGAATGAGGCACATATACTGGGTGGGTGGGCGTGGAGAGTAAGGCAAATACCTTCTCCCTATAGGGTAGGAGGGGAGACAGGTTATACTGTTCAGGAGGACCTGAAATCCATTAATAGTTACAACATGGGGGAGGGAAGGATGATAAGGGTCCGGTTTTTCCATTTCTGCACTCCAAGACCCTCCTTGGTTTTATCTGCTCATTCGTCCTTGGGTCACCACAAGGGTGACAATATACAGCCTTGATGGTCTCCTTTCCCAATTTGGAACCAGGCTGCTGTTCGATGTCCAGTTCTAACTGTTGCTTCTTGACCTGAATACACATTTCTCAGGAGGCAGGTCAGGTGGTCTGGTATTCCCATCTCTTTAAGAGTTTTCCACAAATATTTTTCACAAAATAGAACAGTAGAAACATTTAAAATATGTGATCATACTCCTTTAATGCACAGGAGAAAAAATCAGAATTCCGTTCTTTGCAGCTGCTGCAATACTGACAGGATCTTTCGGTAATGGATACTTTGTTTTTATTCCCAGTTGAGAAAGACAAAAATGGTTCTGATAGCATAGTCAGTTATTTTGCAAAGATGTGTACTTATTAGGTTAAGTTTAAAATTTTGAGACTATGTTACAAAAATCCTCTCTGCAATTGTTCAGAGCTGCTATCAGGCAAGTCATCTGGTTTCTTATTTGCCTTGGCTTCTCCTCCAGGCTACAAGAAAGAGAGTTTGAGGGCAACTTATCTGTGTGGTTCCCTCCTGGGGAGAAGTCATCAGTGCAGGACTGACCGAACATGAGCAGTGAGGCTGTGTTCCTTGGAGGATGAGCCAGAAGGCTGGGCAAACGGAAGACGGCTTTTGTTTGTTTTTCTTCCTGTTACCGGTTGGCGATTTAGGATCTTGAGATCAGTGTGTATTTGACCTTTCTCTGTGTAACAAAGCCCTTCAGGTACAGCCCTTGGAGTAACATTGCAGAAAGGGAAAGAGAAAAACAAGATCATGAAGCTTGTGTGTCTCTCACTTTGAAAGGGTGTTTATACTTTGTTTAGTGACTTCTCTACAATATACACTGCACGTAAGGACAAAGGTTTTTGAACCTCTGTTCTCCATTTACTGAGAATATTGGTTCTGGTTCACTGACACAGCAGCAGGAAAGTTGCTAAAATGAATTCAGTCAACATAATTGATGGCTTCCTGAGAAAAGTTTTAAAATCATACATCTTTTATCTTTTAAGGAGAGGCTATCTAGATCTGATTTTTTTTAAAGTCCAAAAATGTTTAAAGACTGAGACTTCAAAGGAAAAAAGCTTAATCATAATGGTCACAGTATGGTCTCCATCTATAAAATAAGGTTACTTAATTGGGCCACACTACCAGCATTAGGAAATTTCCTTTTTATCATTCTTTGAAATGGCAATACTTCAATAAAATACACTGGGACCTGAAATAAATATTTTCCCAAGTAATTAAGTTTGGCTTCCTGTCCTGTAAGTCCCAGACCACTTGGGTCGGGTGCCTAAAAACCTTTTTGAAATGCCTGTAGTGTATGCCCATTGTAAGAAAAACAGCTGTGAAACTGATATTTGGCAAAACTAATACAATTATGTAAAGTTTAAAAATAAAATAAAATTAAAAAAAAAAAAAAGAGAATTCCTGTGGACGAGGAGCCTGGTGGGCTGCTGTCCATGGGGTCGCACAGAGTCGGACACGACTGAAGCAACTTAGCATGCATGAATGCATTGGAGAAGGAAATGGCAGCCCACTCCAGTATTCTTGCCTGGAAAATCCCAGGGACAGGGGAGCCTGGTGGGCTGCCATCTATGGGGTCGCACAGAGTCGGACACAACTGTCGTGACTTAGTAGCAGCAGCAGCAGCAGAAAAAAAATACTGGTTGTGTGAGTCTTACTAATGTATGGTTAATGAAGTTGACTGAGCCCGCGACTGGATTTTGTCTTCTCAACAAACTTGCCAATCCCATTCTTCTCAAAACACAGGGCTAGGATGAGCTAATTAATCCTCATGGTTTTCTACATTGGCAACTATATTGATCAAAATATGTCCTTGTCTATGCAGGACAACTCTTTCCTCGGAGTTGATAAAGAAACACACAGAGGAGGTGGCTAATGGCTCAGTGGTAAAGAATCCACCTGCCAATACAGGAGGCGTGGGTTCTATCCCTCGTCCAGAAAGAGCCTACATGCCACGAAGCAACTAAGCCCGTGCACCTCAACTACTGAGCCTGTGCTCTAGAGCCTGGGAGCCGTAACTACTGAAGTGCACATGCCCTAGGGCCTGTGCTCCACAATAAGAGAAGCCAGTGCAATGAGAAGCCCTCGCACCTCAAAGAAGAGTAGCCCCTGCTCGCTGCAACCAGAGAAAAGCCCGCACAACAACGAAGACCCAGCACAGCCACAACAAAGCTAAATAAATAATAAATACTTTTTTAATAAATTAATTAATAAACACACAGAGGAAAAAAGTTCTTTCTCTCTGCTAAATTAGGACTGCTAGGGGACAGGTTCCCCTGCCACAGGAGATCAGTAGGAAAGGACGACCGTGAGTAGAAGACCCAAAAGCCAGATGCAGAGAAAGTATGGCCCCAGTGACCTCCAGGTCCGTCTCTTAGCTCTGGTTCCTGAAGCCCTGCCGCTAGGTCTGTCATCTACCACAGGAGCTCATCCGGGCTACCTGAGCAGTCCATCGGCTCTCTCTTTTTTTTGTTTTGCTTAAAAATCATTTGCTTCTGGACGTCCCTGGCTGTTCAGTGGTTAAGTGGTTCAGTGCGTGCTTCCATGCAGATAGGCATAAGTTCCATCCCTGGTGGGCAAACTATGATCCTACGTGCTGTGCAACTCAGCCAAAACATTTAAAAAATAAAAATAGAATCATTTGTTTTTGCGACTTGCAACCCCAAATCCAGACTCACACATGAGCCATTTTTACAGCATTCATTTTTGCCCTATTTTTTAAATTTAGGTTTTAGTTCACATACAGGAAAACTCACTTTTTTTTTTGGATATGCAGTTATTTCACTTGAGTTAGCTTTGGCACATGCCTAGGGTCATGTAACAACCACTGTAACATAACACAGAACAATTCCATCAGGCTCCAAAATGTCCTTAGGCTCATCCAAATGGTCACTCCCGGTACCCAAGCCCAGCCCCTAGGAATCAGCAATCTGTTCTGCATTCCAATCATTTTGCCTTTTCCAGAATGTTATATAAATGGAAGCATAGAATATGTAGTCTTTTGTGTCTGGTTTCCTTCACTTAGCACAGGAATTGGCAACCTTGTTCTGTAAAAGGCCAGGTAGGAAATAGTTTTGTGAGCCATATGGTCTCTATTGCAACTATTTAACTCTGATATAGTAGCATGCAAGCAGCCACAGACAATACATAAATGACTAGGTGTGGCTGGAGTTGGCAGACCAAATTGTTTGCTGACTCCTAACTTAGCATAGGGCTTCCCTGGTGGCTCACTCAGTATAGAATCCACCTGCAATGCAGGAGACCCAGGTTCGATCCCTGGGTTGGAAAGATCCCCTGGAGAAGGGAATGGAGACCCACTCCAGTATTCATGCCTGGAAAATCCCATGGACAGAGAAGCCTGGAGAACTACAGTTTATGGGATCCAAGGGTTGGACACGACTTAGTGACTAAACCACAAGAATTGGTTAACTTAACTTAACATATTGCTTTCAAGATTCCTCCATCATGTTACCTGTTTATTCATTTTGATTGCTGAGTAATATTCCATTGTGTGAATGTACCATAGTGTATCCATTCAAAAATCAAAAGACACCTGGATGGTTTCCAGTTTTTGGTGATTATGAATAAAACTACTATCAACTTTTGCATAGCATACATGTTTTTGTATGAATTTGTTTAGTTTCTCTGGGGTACAACATCCAGGTGTGAGACTGCAAGGTGGTTTGGTTTTTGTATGTTTAACTTTTATTTAAAAACTTCCAAACCATTTTCTAGAGAGGATATTCTATTTTGCACACCCTCCCACAATACACGATGATTCTATCTGCTCCTTGTCTTCCCTAACACTTGATACTGCTAGCTGTTTTTTTTTGCCATGCTAATATCTGAGTGTAATAGTATCTTATGCTTTTAACTTGAATTTCCCTGTTGAGTAATGATGTTGAGTATCTTTTTAGGTGCTACTCATCTATCTTCTTTGGTAGAGAGTTTATCCAAATCTTCTGCCTATTTTTAAATTGGGTTTTTTGCTTTCTTGTTATTGTTGAGTTTTTATATTTTTTCTTATATTCTGAATACAAGTTCTTCCTCCTATGTGATTTGTAAATGTTTTCTCTCTGTTTCTTTTCAGTCTCTTGAAAGTGTCTTTCACAGAGCAAGTTGCAAAATTTTGATGCAGGCTGATCATTTTGTTGCAGTCACACTTTTGGAGTCATATATAAGATGTCTTTCTTCAATTCAAGGTCACAGAGCTTTTCGCCTATCTTTTCTTCTGAATATTTTACAGTTTCATTTTTTATATTTAGAATCATAACCTATTTGGTGTCCATGTCTTTGTTTATGGCTGGACAACTATTCTTTCTCTGTGTAATTGCCTTTGCATTATTGTTAAAAGCCAGTTGACTATATTTGAGTGAGTTTATTTCTGGACTTTCTGTTTCATGGAACTACACGTCTATCATACTATCTTAATTACCGTAGCTTTATAGGAAAAAAATTTTGAAATCAGGTATCATTCATTCTCCAACTCTGTTCTGCTTTGACAGACTTATTTTGGCTATTCCAGTTTCTTTGCCTTTCTATATAAATTTTAGAATCAAATTTTTGCTAACTAAAGAATATTCTTTCAGAGTTTCTATTTGGATTTTCTTGTATCTATAGATTTGGCAAGAATTGACTTCTTAATGATATTAAGCTTTCCATTAATATGGCATATGTCTCTAACTATCTAGTCCTTCTTTGATTTTATTCATCAGGATTTTATAATTTTCAGTATGGAGAAACAGCATATGTTTTGTTGAATTTATACTTAAGTATTTGGATTTTTTTTGAAAGGATAATTTCTTAATATTACTAGTACATAAAAATACAATTGATTTTTCTGTATGAACCTTGTATCTTTGAAATGAAACTTGTCATTTGAAATGGCAACCCACTCCAAATTTTTGCCTAGGAAATCCCATGGACAGAGGAGCCTGGTGGGCTAAAGTCCATGGGGTCTCAAAGAGTGGCATACTATTTAGAAACTAAACAACATTCTGCTTTAGTTACAGTTGAAAATTTTGATCTCCATTCAGTTCAAAACGTTGTGGAACTTTGAGGTTTCTCCTTTGTCCCATGTATCATTATTTAGAATTGTGTATTAAATTTCCGAATATTTGGGGATTATTAAAATATCTTCTTACTGTCAAACAGGCACATGAGATGTTACAACACTATCTAAGCTTTCATAAAAATAAAAGCCTGAAAAATTGTGACAAAAATTACTAGCACATAGAAATGTTAACTGTAGACAAAATTGTTAGTCAATTTTGGTTCTCCTCTCTTCTTTCCCTCCCAAGTTTTTATACTTTAGAAATTTAGGTAAATGTTTTCATACTTGATATATGGTTAGCAACTTGCTTTTCCCTTCAGTTTAGCCTGAGATTGATACCTGCTGTTTCAGTGTGACCAACTCTATTGTTAGCCATTGAGCAGTGACTGATAAAAAAGCATTTATTTATCCATTGTCCTCTTGGTAATGCTGTTTCCTGACTGATGCTATTGCCAACAATAATGTCTTGTTTCGATCATCTTATTTCATATTTTTTTGTTTATTTTTATTTTCTTTAGTTTTTCCTCTTCCAGTTTGGAAGCTGTGGCTTGTATTTTATGCATGACAAATTACCTTTAATTTTTAAATATAAATATTTAACTATATATTTTTCAAACAGTACTTAGAGTTTTTCAGTATTTCAATTATTTTCTTGAATAGGATACAAGCCACAACATGCTTTAGCTGTTCAGTGAAAAACTCCTTCCTTCCTGTTATTTTTATCTTTTAATTTTTTGACACAAAAAAATAGTAGAAGCTGTATTTTCAGTAGCTAATTTAAGACTTACTTTAATCTATTTTTGCGATGAATTTTGTTTCTTGTAATTCAAGACTTAGGAATTCATTTCTTTTTGAATAGTGCATTCTTTAAGATTCCTTTAGTGGGGTTATGGGTTAAAAAAATATTTAGCTTTGGTCTGAAAATGCCTATTTTTGAATCTCATTCTTGAATAATAATTTACCTAAGTTTAACAAAATTCTAGGTTGATAGTTACTGTCCCTTTCGCACTTGGAAGATATTAGTGTATTGCCCTCTGTCATTCTTTGCTGCCTGTAACACATATGCTCTCAGTGCAATCATGATTTCTTTGTCACAATGGCTAACACTCTTTAACTGCCTGCTCTGTACCAGTGTGCTAAGCACAGATAGGAACTTACACTTCACAGCAACCCTCTGAGGTAAGCATTGTTAATATCTTTGTGTTATAGATGAGGAAACCAGCACACCTAGAGTTAAAGCATCTTGATCAGTGTCCACAGTCAGATGGTGGCAGAGCTGGAACAGTGTATTGATCTTTCTCACGCTCAGTACTCTGAATGTGCTGTGGGGTTAATAAATCGTGTCCTCCAATGCTGGAAAATTCTCCATTCAAATCTCTTCAAACACGTTTTTCCATTATTCTCTTTTCGTTCTCTTATCAAGTTTCTGTATTGATAAAGGTTGAGCAGGGAGTGCACTGCACAATTCCAGGGGCACCATTCACAGCAGAGGTTACGAGCCTTTAACTTTTAACTCATTTCAGCCAATTAGCATAGAGACTGCTTTGTCAGTTCTCAAAGAACTGGTGCTTAATTCAGGAATTTCTACGACATGTCTGTAAAATAGCAACTACCTACATACTTGGTGCTCCAGAAAAGAAGACTGTTTTTGATGACAAATTGCTAAGTCATTCAGAACTGTCTCAGATGTTAAATAGCAATAATAAAACAATAAGTGTGTGTGTATGCTCAGTCATTCAGTAGTGTCCAACTCTTTGCCACCCCATGGACAGTAGTCTGCCAATAATGATGATTATAACGTTAGTGATAAAACCTTTCTCATGTGTCACGTTCCACCAGCTTAAAAATGATTCACGTCCATTATTTAACCTGATTCTCATTGCAATCCTGTGAGATTGGGATAGTTTGGGAATATGGTATCATCACTCCCATTTATTAAATAAGGAAACCAGATCTTAGTGAAACCAAGTGGCTTACACAAGCTCACAAGGTTACAAAGCTTTGAATGATGACTGGACTCAAGTCTTCTGAGTCTAAAACAGCACTCACAACACTCTCAAAGAAATAGTGATGTGTCGATTTCCCTGGTGGTGCAGTGGATAAGAATCTGCCTGCCAATGCAGGGGCCATGGGCTCAGTCCCTGGTCCGAGAAGATTCCTCACACCTTGGAGCAGCTAAGCCCATGTGCCGCAAGAAGTCCATGTACCTAGAGCCTGTGCTCTGCAACAGGAGAAGCCACCACCGGGAGAAAACTGACCACTGCAATGAAGAGTAGCCCCTGCTCTCCACAACTGGATAAAGCCCACGTGCAGCAACAAAGATCCAGTGCAATATAAATATATACACAAAGAAATGGCGGTGTGTGTAGTAAGGTACAAGACCAAAGGAAGTCCTGTGGAAATCAGTGGGGTCTATCGTACCACCCTTAACTTGTCATTACTATTATCAACTTCACCATAAAATAAACCACATTCAGTAATACAATTAACTATGGTATAGGGTAAAAACTTTTGATGTGACATACAATTATTTAACAGAAATATTACCCAGCAGTTTCCCATGACTGAAGGACAAAATCTAAGCCCCATAGCATTCCACAGCTTGGCTCCTCCTCACATTTTTCTGGTCTCCCTGCTTATTACCCCTGTTCCATAACTTTTCAGCATTCCTGAACATCTCAAACTGCTTCAGGGTTGATATTTCTCTTCTCTCTGATTTCTGCATCCTCTGCCCCTTTGTGGAGCCATGGAGCAGGAGACCACCTATGAGACGAGATAGTCATGGATGACATCACCTTTCTGTGACTTCTTTACCAATTTCTTCTTTGCTGTGCCTGCATCTCTCCCTCTAAACTATGAGTTGCTAGAGAGTGGGAGCTAGTTCTTAGTTGTCTGTGAATCCACATTTCTCAGCACGGCACAAAGAGTGCCTAACATTTTGCAGATGAATAAATTAATTGAAATACAAAAAGTAATTCCAGACATGATAGTTTCACAGTTTGAGAATCCTTTCATATGTAAAATACCTAACCTTTTATTTTCAAGCTCTCTGAAAAAATACCAAAGATTACATTCATATATGTTAAAAGAATAATCAGCAAATTAACTGATGAATAAATTACTGGATCATAGTGATAAAATAATGCAATATCTCATTGTGTATTTAATAATAACTCTCACTTTAAAATTTAACATAGTTTTTTGTGCAATTAACTCTTAACCTTTACTGACATGTAAATCTATAAGCTCACACATTTAATCTGTAAAATGAATGCAACGTCAAATGTTTAAAGTTTGTCAGGGAATCTGAACAAAAAGGCATGAGCAAATACAATTTGCCATGTTAGATATTGATTTCATCATTTCTGACCTGGGACTATAAAATCAATGTTTAATATGGCAGCCGATGACGAATGTTGGGGGCTAGATGAGCTTCCTGTATGTATTCATTCTGATGATAAGTGAAACAAAAGGGATCCACTGTGATTACGTCTGCATCGAAGTTGATTAAACCTGCATGCGCAGTCACAGCGTGACTGAAATATCGTCGTATCCATGATGAGTTGGCCCTGCAGAGGCTGTTTGCCTTGAGGGAGCAGCAGGCAGCAGATCCTCCACAGTTCAGGGATTTTACTGCTTATATACGATTTCAGGCAAGTGCAACGGAAGATGCTCAAAATAAGGGCAGCGCTGGAAAGACAGCCAAGCCATAAATGACAGATTGGCTGTTTCAGAGACCCCAGGAACAGGGCAGCTTGATAAGCATTAAGAAAGGAGCAATGGATGCCTGGCATTTCATTCCATTGTCAAAGCCAGACTAGAGAAAAATCTTGTCTTTGCTGGGTTTGTAAGCAGACTAGGAAGGAGAAAGATAAGCAAATATTCAAGGAGAGAAAACTAGAAAAGCACTCTTTTCACAGATAGCCCAAGTCCACTATGCTAGATTAGAAGAGGAGTTTAAGACCTAGAGAGGGAGGCATGGCTACAGGGAAAGATAATTCCATCATGATGTGGTCTGTGCGGGTCGACTTCACTTTTCATCCAACAGATATTAGTAAGGATCTTGTTAGGGAATACAGAAAATGCAAAGGCAACAGGTCATGTCTGTGCTCAGGTGGCCTTGCTTGGTTGACAATGCCCTTTACCATTATGGATGTGATTGTAGTTGGAGGTTACAATGAAGAACATCTTGTTCTTGCATGAACACACTTTCCCAGAGTCCAGTGAATTCTTTATTACGCTAGATCCCATTGTTATTATGTCATCTTAGAGACATTTACTTTGGGAGCTGTTTTGGAGCCATCAGAATGTTGTCTGGGGAGTGGTTTCTTCAAGTGCCTGAGCATTAGGATCCATTTCAGGAAAGGGTAAGAGTTAGGGGTGTTTTATTTATTTATATGCTCAAATTCAGCAATTTATTTCTATCCTAAGGCTTTTTGTTAATATGGTATTTTCCCAGGTCGTTTTAGAAATTTCTATGAGGCATGCCCGTTAAAACTGAATCTTACTTCCTCAGCGGCTAGATAAAGTGTCAAGTTTAACTGTCAGTAACTTGGGTTTACCAAATGGCACTCCTACCAATGCAGGAGACATAAGAGATGCAAATTCAATCCCTAGGTCAAGAAGATCCCCTGGAGAAGGGAATGGCTACCCACTCCAGTATTCTTGTCTGGAGAACCCCAGGGACAGAAGAGTCTGACGGTCTATAGCCCATGGGGTCACAAAGGATTGGACATGCCTAAAGTGACTTAGTGTGCATGCCTGTCAGTTACTTTTACAGTCTTGTCAGCTTTTATTCTAATATAATCTTAAAACGAACATGAATTCAGAAGCTCATAGGCTAAAATAACTGAAAAAGAGAAATTTCAGGATGGTCTCTGTTTGTAGGTTTTAAGAAGAACTGCATGTTAATCACTTCACAAGTTGACCTGAAGGAGAAAACATCAGCAAATGTGAATACAAACCATTTTGGGGGTCTTTTTCTATTTTATTTATTTTTTAGGTTTATTTTTGGCTGTGTCACGTGGCGTGTGGGATCTTAGTTCCCTGATCAGGGATTGAATCTGTCCCCCTGCAATGGATATGTCTTAATCACTGGACTGCCAAGGAAGTCCCTCTTTTGCTATTTTAAATAATTCTCTGAAAAATTATTCTAGGCTTTCTAATGACAAGTGGCCTTTATCAGTCTTGACTGTATTTTTTCAATTATTTGGCATTTTGAACAAATACCTCACTTTCCCTTATGTTACACTTGTTTAATTCAATTCAGTAAACATTTTAAACTTCTACTTGTACCCTTTTTATCTGAGAAATGTGTATCCCAAGGGCCGCATGCTGGAAAGTCTAACTAGCTAAAAAGCAAAAACTGGGAGGCAGTTTCTAGAGTCTAAATTTTACACAGGAGTCAGTTTAAACATTTTTTCATGAAAATTACTAATATTATACGATAGATTTGAATGTAAAATTTACTTGAATTTTTAAGATAAAGCACAGCTTCAAAGAAATTTTATCCTAAAGCAATATGGAGGCACATACTCCTTTGCTCTGAGTAATACCTGGAGGGAAATGTGAGAATGTTCTACGCAAGACAAGGAATGAGTCCCGTAGCCCTGAGAAGTGCAAAGAGTCATTTTCCTTTCACTCATGGAGCTTATCATTAGGAGGCAGAAAATATATTCACAGTGAACACAAACAGAAACTGTGAAAAGACATGAGGGAAAGATCAATATAAGTGCCATGTAGGTATGAAAGTTTGAAAAGGCCTGGAAAGTCTAACAGAATTCCAACAGGTAGAGTGTTGTTGTTGCTCAGTTGCTCAGTTGTATTTGACTCTTTGGGACCCCATGGGCTGCAGCACGCCAGACTTCCCTGTCCTTCACTGTCTCCTGGAATTTCCTCAAGATCATGTCCATTGAGTCAACGATGCCATCCAACCATCTCATCCTCTATGGCCCCCCTTCTCCTCCTGCCCTCCATCTTTCCCAGCATCAGGGTCTTTTTCAATGAGTCAGCTCTTTGAATCAGGTGGCCAAAGTATTGGTAGAATGTCGGGGAGGGCATTCCAGGTGAAGGGATCAGCCTGTGCAAAGGCCCAGAGGCATGAACCAGATTTAGGAACAAGAAACTATGTCACTCAGATGGAATGTGTACAGGACACAGGAAAGAAAGTGTATCAAAAGTTATGCTTAAGTGTATTTTTTCTGTGTTATTTCAGATAAACCAACGTCCAGTCTTTAAAGGAATCTGGGAAGAATCCAGGGAAGAATTAACTTTGTAAAGTAAAAATAATGACCCCCCCACACACACAATGTATCTGCAAAAAGATTGGATTTTTATTGTATTATTTTATTTTATTTTATTTTTTTGCCCATGCCACACAGCATGTGGGATCTTAGTTCCCTAACCAGGGATCAAACCCTCAACCCTTACCTCGAAGGCTTGGAGCCCTAAACACTGGACCACCAGGGGAGCCCCTGGATTTTTAAATTCATTCAGATAGGGGCACAGGTGTATATTATCACTCTTATGATAGGGTAGGTGAACATGTTTTTTTTTTTTTTTTTTTTTTCCATTTACCCACAGGAGGATTTTTCTTTTTGATTTCTGAATACAATGATATAGTGCCTACCATTGCCACGTGGAGTGCTAGAGCTAACTGTAAAGGATGCCTCTCTCCTCTAAAAAAAAAAAAAGAAAGAAAACCTTCTCTGAAAGAAGACTGAGCAGGTCTGCTACTTCTTATTTTATTTTTTTTTATTTTATTTTATTTTTAAACTTTACAATATTGTATTAGTTTTGCCAAATATCAAAATGAATCCGCCACAGGTATACCTGTGTTCCCCATCCTGAACCCTCCTCCCTCCTCCCTCCCCACACCCTCCCTCTGGGTCGTCCCAGTGCACCAGCCCCAAGCATCCAGTATCGTGCATCGAACCTGGACTGGCGACTCGTTTCATACATGATATTATACATGTTTCAATGCCATTCTCCCGAATCTCCCCACTCTCTCCCTCTCCCACAGAGTCCATAAGACTGATCTATACATCAGTGTCTCTTTTGCTGTTTCGTACACAGGGTTATTGTTACCATCTTTCTAAATTCCATACATATGCGTTAGTATACTATATTGGTGTTTTCCTTTCTGGCTTACTTCACTCTGTAAATAGGTTCCAGTTTCATCCATCTCATTAGAACGGATTCAAATGTATTCTTTTTAATGGCTGAGTAATACTCCATTGTGTATATGTACCACAGCTTTCTTATCCATTCATCTGCTGATGGGCATCTAGGTTGCTTCCATGTCCTGGCTATTATAAACAGTGCTGTGATGAACATTGGGGTACATGTGTCTCTTTCCCTTCTGGTTTCCTCAGAGTGTATATGCACAAGAAAACCTAGTTACTATGCGGCCTCCAATGACAGACCATAATTTCCAATATTCTCACAAACTTGGAAAAAAGCAAACAAATAAATCACATTATTTAACTCAATATCCATGTTTCTTCTCAAGAGTTGGAGGAGTCCCCCAGCGGCCTTCCCTTCCTTTTGCCCTCACTCAGAAGTGTAACCTTCATTTCCTATGAATAATATTGAGAAAGTTTATACATTGTGAAAAGCCAGGAATAATGGTCACATTAAAAACTTCTCTTCAGAGTGAAAAGAACAGCTGCTGAGATGGAAAATTATTTCAGTGTTGAGAAGAATATTAACACTGATCGACATTAAGGTCATAGAATGACATAGAAAGCAAAATAAATTGGGACCTTGTCAGAAGAATTCCATGCTGCCTGAGACAGATTGAGAGGGACGAGGTAGAAAGACTGACCAGGCCAGAGGACAGTATGGATGTAGTGTGACGTGTCCTTATTATGGTCACCATGGCCAGCATCTATGTACCAGCTCCCTGGGGTCAGGAACTGAATTTTTCCAACCCTCTCAGAAGCATCAGGCTCGAGTGATATGAAAAACAAAAAGCCAAGCAAGTCGTTTTATGTGACAATGTCAATTTATTAGTCTAGAGATCCATGATCAGGACAATCCCTGGTCCTACATTTCTGCCACAGGAGTACCCCGTTTGCCACCAGGATCTGGGGAGGATCAGAAGGCTACTTGGTGAGCATAGGACTGGAACAAAGGAAGGTGGGAGTCAGAAGGCTGAGTCCCTCAGGTCTCAGCACAGCCTCACAAAGGAAATGGTCTATGCTGCTCGGGAGGAAGTGCCATAGTGATGGGTGGATGGATTGGGGAGTCAGATCTGGGTTTTGGCTCAACCTAGCCATTTACCAACAATCGCCCCCAGAGAGTTAGACAGCTGCTTTATTATTCTACTATATTTATTCTTAAGTGGAATATAATTGCTTTCTAACATTGTGTTAGTTTCTGCTGTACAATGAACTGAATCAGCTGTACATATACATATATTCCTGCCCTCTGGACCTCTGTCCCTCCCATCTAAGTCACCACAGAGCAATAAGCTGAGCTTTGTGCTTTATAGCATATATTAATACAATAGCCAAGACAAGGAAGCAATGTAAATGTCCATCAACAGATGAATGAATAAAGATGTGATATATTCTTCAGTTCAGTTCAGCCTCTCAGTTGTGTCCAACTCTGTGACCCCCATGGACTGCAGCACGCCAGGCTTCCCTGTCCATCCAGCAACTCCTGGAGCTTGCTCAAACTCATGTCCATAGAGTCAGTGATGCCGTCCAACCATCTCATCCTCTTTTGTCCCCTTCTCCTCCTGCCTTCTATCTTTCCCAGCATCAGGGTCTTTTCCAATGAGTCAGTTCTTCGCATCAGGTGGCCAAAGTATCAGAGCTTCAGCTTCAGCATCAGTTCTGATATAGTCATACAATGGAATATCCAGTTCAGTTCAGTTCAGTCACTCAGTCGTGTCTGACTCTTTGTGAATTGAGTCTGAACTCCCCGTGAATTGCAGCACACCAGGCCTCCCTGTCCATCACCAACTCCTGGTGTTTACTCAAACGCACATCTATTGATGCCATCCAGCCATCTCAGCCTCTATTGTCCCCTTCTCCTCCTGCCCCCAATCCCTCCCAGCATCAGAGTCTTTTCCAATGAATCAACTCTTCGCATGAGGTGGCCAAAGTACTGGAATTTCAGCTTCAGCATCATTCCTTCCAAAGAACACCCGGGACTGATCTCCTTTAGAATGAACTGGTTGGATCTCCTTGCAGTCCAAGGGACTCTCAAGAGTCTTCTCCAACACCACAGTTCAAAAGCATCAATTCTTCGGCGCTCAGCTTTCTTCACAGTCCAACTCTCACATCCATACATGACTACTGGAAAAACCATAGCCTTGAGTAGACAGAGCTTTGCTGGCAAAGTAATGTCTCTGCTTTTCAATATGCTATTACTTAGCCATAAAAAGGAAAAAAAATTGGGTCATTTGTAGAGACATGGATGGGCCTAGAGTCTGTCTTCATATAGAGTGAAGTAAGTCAGAAAGAAAAAAACAAATACTGTATATTAACACATATATGTGGAATCTAGAAAAACGGTACAAATGAACCTATTTCCAGGGCAGGAATAATGACATAGACATAGAGAATGAACATGTGGCCACAGAGGGAGAAGAAAGAGTGGGATGAACTGGGAGATTAGAATTGACATATATACACCACCACATATAAAATAGATAGCTAGGCAGCTTCTCTTAAAGCTGCAGTTCCATCTCTGAAATGTTCCATGGATAGTAGTGATCGATATTAATAACTTTTAGTGAGCACTCTGGATCTGGCTGTGTGCCCACCACTCTGCAGACTTCTCTCAACCAACAACAAGCCTCAGAGGTGACTGATGAGGAAACCAAGGCCCTGCTGCTCCCTGCAGAACAGCGACAGGCCAGCCCCACTGTGACAGCTTTTAGAACTGTCCCATTGCATGGAGAAGGGCTTGCTACCTCTGCAGGTTCCTCCTGGCTCCCAGAGGAGAAGGGGGTAAACTGCTCTCTGTTCCCTCTGATCCCTTGACTCCTGGGGGCCCCTGGGGTCTAGAAGGGAAGCAGGAATACTAGTTTTGTGATGCCAAGGGAGGCGGGGGGCAGTGGGATCTTCCAATCTAGCTTGGGCTCCTTGTCTCCTAAAATATCGAAAATCAAACATTCATCACACCAAGACATACAATTTTTTTTTTCTGTCCCACCCTTCAAGTCTCCATGTTGCCCATGAGAATGGTTCATATTTCTCTCTCTTTTTTTAATTGGAGGATAATTGCTTTATAGGGGCTTCCCTGGTGGCTCGGACGGTAAAGAATCTACTTGCAATTCAGGACACCCAGTTTCGATCCCTGGGTCTGGAAGATCCCCTGGAGAGAGAATGGCTACCCACTCCAGGATTCTTCCCTGGGAAATTCCAAGGACAGAGGAGCCTGGTGGGTTACAGTCCACAGAGTTGCAAAGAGTTGGACACGACTGAGCGACAACTAACACTTTTTTTCTGCTTTACAATGTTGTATCGGTTTTTGCCGTACAAAAATATGAATCAGCCCTAAGTATACATACACCCCCTCCCTCTTGAACCTCTGTCTGCTCCCCTATCCCTCCCTTACAAGCCGTCACAGAGCACTGGGTTGAGCTCCTTATGTTATACAGCAACTTCCCATTAGCTATTTTACATATGGTAATGTATATGTTTTATTGTTGGTCTCTCAGTTCATCCAACCCTCTCCTTCCCCGACTGAGTCCACAAGTCTGTTTGTTCTCTATGTCTGTGTCTCTATTTCCACCCTGGAAATAGGTTTATCAGTACCATTTTTCTAAATTCCAAAGTATATGCATTAATACGTGACATCTGTTTTTCTCTTTCTGACTTACTTCACTGTGTATAACAGGATGTAGATTCAACAATCTCAGTTCAACTGACTTGAATTCATTCCACTCAGATTATTACTAATGTTACTCATGGCTGAGTAATATTCTGTTACATATATATATATACACACCACATATATATATACCACAACTTGTTTATTCACTCATCTGTTGATGGACATATAAGTTGCTCCCTTGTCCTTGCTGTTTTAAATAGTGCTTCAATGAACACTGGGCACATGTGTCTTTGAATTACGCTTTTCTCAGGGTTTATGCCCAGTAGTGGGATTGCTGGGTCATATGGTAGTTTTATTCCTAGTTTTTTTTTTAAAAGAATCTCCATAGTGTTCTCCATAGTTGCTATACCAATTTACATTCCCACCAACAGTGCGAGAGGTTTCCCAAAGCAAGGGATTAATCTCCAAGATATACAAGCAGCAATATTAGAAAAACAAACAACCCAATCAAAAAATGGACAGAAGACCTAAACAGATATTTCTCCAAAGAAGAGAAGACATCCCGAGGACCAATAAACACATGAAAAGATGCTCAACATCCCACATAAATAAAGAAATGCAAATCAAAACTATAATGAGGTATCACCTCACACCAGCCAGAATGGCCATCACCAGAAAATCTACAAACAATAAATGCTGTAGAAGATGCAGAGAAAAGAAAACCCTTATATTTCTTTTATTTAAGTATTTTTACCCTCAGTTTGTGTATAACTTCTGACTTCGGTTTGTTGACTGCATTCGTTCCTTCCTCCCCTCTGGTGCATTCTTATGCGTCCACTCACTGGCCAGTCCTGAGTGGGGTTGTGCCCCAGAGCACCCATCTTCTTTGCTTCCTCCCCTGGCTACAGAAGAAGCTTGAATACAATTATATTTCATCCACTTCACCCACCCACAGGAATTCTTTACTGAGTGGCCAGAATAACCGCATTTGCCAGATTACGTGTTTTTCTTCTATGGGCAGGGTGGAAAGAACACTGTCGAGGTCTTTAGAAATGTGTATCACACATCCAGAGAAGGGCATAACTGGCCAGCGTGACACTTAGTCAAGAGAGCTTCTGACCTAGTCTTCCCACCTAGGGTACCAGAATCTGAAGGGTAATTATCACTCATTTATAGAATACAGGTTTTATTATCATTCAGATATGGCAAGGTCAACAGACTGAGACAAGTGCCATGGAAGAGAGAGTTTGTTAAACTCATAGACTCTAAGAGGAGAGGACATGCCATGTTAAGGGGGTCACACGGGAATGTACCAGGTTAAATCAGGAGACAGAGGGCGCCAGGGGAAAATGTGGGCATGAGGCTTTATTTTAGTTCCTGTGAGAAGAAACTGGTGAGGCAAGCTGAACTGGCTTAGGATTCACTAGCTGAGATAATATCAGCAGGCCCTGGGGGTATAGGGGCAGTTTCTGGTTGTCTGGCATCTGACCCTGGAGTGATTAAGGCAGGTGGATAGTGGCCCAGAGTGTGAGACCCTGATAAAGGAGGTGCTTGAGGGGCATGGGCTCTGGATTGGCTGGTTTCCTTAGGAAAGGTGCATTCACAGGTGAGTTGTTTGCTGTCTCTGGGCAGTCCCACCAGGGTCAGCAAGCTCTCAAGATGTCAAAGCCTCAGGAAAGCAAAGGTCTGGTTAATACACCAAATGAGATCAATCAGATGTAGACTTTGGAACTAAAGACCCTCATTAACGCAACCCTGCATAGAGATCACAAAAGGAGAGATTGAGGACAACTTAATGAAGACCATATGGTATAAGAAGTATAAACACATTACTCTGAATTAGCCTGGGCATGATTCTTCACTACAAACTGTAAGCACTGTGCACAGTGGTATTTATAATAACTTCCAGCCTGGTCTCATGGCGAATTCCTAGAACCCTTAGGGGCATGGCTAGAGGAGGTGTTTAGCCTTCTATCTGATTTACCTCAGTCCTGATATTTCCTCACCTGCTGACCTTCTCTTACATGATTCTCATTGTCCTGTAGGAATGCTCATTTTTTAGTATTCTTCACAGATAATTTCACAACTTTTATTCTCTTGATCTATAAGCATTGAAAATCTAGATTTTAGGAAGGCAGATTTCTCCAGTTGTATTTCTACAAATTTGTCAACCTGTCATTAACTTAAAATTTTTTTAGGACTTTCTCATGAAAGGCCCATTGATGGTTACTTACGTGAGAATCATGCGGATATGCAGTTGGAATTTCGTTGGTTTTTTTGCTAAGAGACTTTTCATCTATTATTTGACCGTGAAATAAAGTAACATTTTCTTCATAATTGAGTGCATCTGTTCATTCATTGTCCTTTCAAGCTTTCTGTCTCATGTTTAGGCTTAATCCATTTGAAGTCCACCCTGTCTGGGTTTCTCCCCAAAGTTCCATTCAGACTATCTGGTTTGGAATTTTTTTGGGGTTTCCTACATCTGAGAATTTGAGTCTTTCTACAATTTTGGAAATTTTGAGTATCTTTTTGGATATTTCCTTTCCTTTATGCTATTCTCCTTTTCTAAAACTCTGGATTGAATATAGTTAAAACTTCTTACTAGAGACCTTCCTTTTATATCTTTTAATCTTGTTTATCTCTAATTTAATTGAGTAGTTTCTTCAGATCTATTTAGCTTCCAGTTCACAAGTCTCCTTTATCTGTGGAGTTTCTCATTTCAATAATTATATATTTATTTTCCAAAAGTTTTATCCTTTTTTTTACCCTACGCAGTCATTTTGTAAGTCTCTTTGCCCCACTCATATTCTCAATACTTTTCATTTTACTTTAAGCACAGTAAAACTTTATTTTATATTCTGGTATCAAATATCTCCAATACCAAACCTCTACTTCTGCAGTTTGCTGTTTCGGCTAAATCTTGGTTATGGTCGCTTATTTCCTCTTGCATTTAAGAGGTTTTTAATGAACTCGTGTTTCCTGGAACGTCTTCTGTAAAGATTTTTGTGTGTTGGGTTTGC
Source organism: Bos indicus x Bos taurus (assembly GCF_003369695.1). Classification (NCBI taxonomy): domain Eukaryota; kingdom Metazoa; phylum Chordata; class Mammalia; order Artiodactyla; family Bovidae; genus Bos; species Bos indicus x Bos taurus. Next base: position 19,487,520 of record NC_040084.1, on the reverse strand, counting down.
AGCTCTTACAGTAGAGAACAATACCATCTCCCACTATTGTAACCTTGTTTGGAGCCGCTGGTCAGAGCTAATGCTCACCTCCGGACTGGCTCACAGTCCCTCCAGGGCACCTCGGCTCCATGAAGGTTGTCTGGTCACAGCAGTCCTGGGAAAGAGAACTTTCAATGGGGCACCTCCGCAGTGACTGAAATCTCAAAGGCCAGGGAGTAAAACCGAGGAAAAGGGAATTAACATTTGTTAGGTGATTATTGTATCAGTTCAGTTCAGTTATTGTATGACAAGGTTCAAATTGGGTAGTTTTTTATTTAAAGCTTTTTTTGTTGTTTCTGTGGGCCATTTTAAAAGTCTTTATTGCATTTCTTACAATATTGCTATTGTTGTCTTTTATGTTCTGGTATTTGGGCTTTGGTTATGAGATCTTAGCTTCCAGACCAGGGATTAAACCCACACCCTCTGTGTTGGAAGGTGAAGTCTTAACACTGCCTGCATGCATGCTGTGCTTAGTCTTTGCAACCTCATGGACTGTGGCCCACCTGGCTCCTCTGTCCATGGGATTCTCCAGGCAAGAATACTGGAGTGGGTTGCCATGCCCTCCTCCAGGGGATCTTCCTGACCCAGGGATTGAACCCATGTCTCCTGTGGCTCTTGCATTGCAGGTGGATTCTTTACCACTGAGCCACCTAGGAAGCCCTGTCTTAACCACTGGACCACCCCAAATTGGTTGCCTATGTTTAATCTGTCTTTTAATCTGGAAAGTAGCTATCAATATCTCACATCTTGAACCCTACACTCCTACCACTTGCTAAGTGACTCAAACATCCAGGAAAGACTAGAGATAATTGGTCTCCGGAAAACGCTGGCCCTCTTAGGTACCATCTTGTTTTGATTCATAATTTTGGAATGCATTCCTACACTAATTTAGTCTCCAGGGTTATAGACCCAAGCTTCTCCTAGATCCATATGGATCTGAATACTCCCCTCTCCTGCAGAATGTTCCAGGTGATGTGGTAACATAGATTCCAGCTTTGCTACAGAACACAGGTTCATTATATCCTTGGGATGGTGCCAAAAGTTTGGCTTCACTTCCAAAGGGACTGTGTTTATCTACAGTGATTAAAAAGTATTCCTCGACATTTTTGAGAAATGTCCTAGCACTATTTCAAAACCTTCCTATCCAGGTAGATCAATCCTCCTGTGTACAAACTGTCGATATTTCCATAGGATAGTTTCCATATGGATCATCCCCACATTAACATATTAAGGCTGTATTTAAAATTAAATATTTTGCTTAAACAGAGAGGTGTTAAAAACAAAGACCAGCTGTTGTGTCTATGAACTTGGTAAAGAAACAGCTGGAATCAATATAGCATTTGGCCACATGGCTGAAGATGTGTTCTGTGTGAGGAATACGCCCTTGGGGAGAAAAAAGCCTTTGCCTTTGTGTGCAACTGAAGTGGAAAATAGAAGAGAACCTTGAAAGCCAGGGACTTTCTTCAGTTACATGACAGAAGCAAAGAGTGAAAGCTTTAAACATTATTGATTCCAAGGCAGCCATGATGAACCATGGAGTTTAATTAAATCTTGCTCACCGGCAGTGAAAGCCCAGTCCCAGATTTGTGCTAAGTTTTAGCAACTGAGTATTAATAGAGCCTCGAAGGGAACCTTAGTGGCCTGCTCATAGTAGGTGTGTGCTGTTCAGGTTGATAGCAGTAGCCACGTGTGGCTGTTTACATTTAAATTAATTTAAACGAAATAGAGTTTAACATTCAGTTCCTTGGTCTTTCTAGACACTTTCAAGTGCTCAGTAGTCACAGGTGGCTACTATGTTGAGCGGTGAACATTTTCCTCATGGTGGAAAGTTTCTTTAGACCGAACTGTATTAGATATTCAAGAAATAAATTAAGTTTGATACACAAATTGAATGAACAAATGAATGCCCAAAGTTCAAGAGGGGAAAAAAGGTACCACTTTGGTAAAAAGTTGAGCCAGTCCTCTTAAGAGCCGTGTGTTCAGTCATATCTGACTCTTTGCAGCCCCATGGATGTCGCCCGCCAGGCTCCTCTGCCCGTGGAATTCTCCCGGCAAGAATACAGGAGTGGTTGCCATGCCCTCCTCTAAGGGATCTTCGCAACCCAGGGATCGGAACTGTGTGTATTGCCTTTCTTGCATTGAAAGGTGGATTCTTTACCACTAGTGCCACCTGAGAAGCTCCCAGTCTTCTTAAAGAAGACATATTTATTGGGGGTGGGGGTGGGAATAGAACTCAGTGGTGAAGTGATAGGACAACCTCTAAAGAGCATAACTGGGGCTTCCCTGGGGGTCCAATGGGTATGGCTCTGTGCTTCCAATGCAAGGGATGCAGGTTGGATCCCTGGTTGGGTAACTAAGATGCCACATAGCCAAAAAAAATTTTTTTGAAAAGTATAGTGTCATGATCCCATTAAATATAGCTTAGGCTTGTGGCAAATTTCTCCTCTGAAATCTTCAGTAAAGTCTGTTTTGTTCAAGAAGGCCTCTGTGGGTGGGGACTTTTTTGAGTTGCTCAGTAAAGGGCCTCTATTTTACAGGAGGGTCAGCAGGGTGTAGAGTAGAAGCCTGAAATGAGGAAGGAGGAGCCTAGAGGTTTGCGGAAGTCTTGTATTCACCAAGAATAGACGGGAATCTTAGGGACAGCTTTGAAGTTCCACAAGCCGAAACTGGATTCAAGCCAATCTTGCCTCTAATTAAATTACCCTGGCTGATGTCTAAGCTGCACTTTGATATACTATATCAGGGCTGGCAAGCCCAGTCTGACCCACCATCTGTATCTGTAAAGCCCACCAGCTAAGAATCTTTTTTAAACACTTTTAACGATTATAAACAAAAAAAGGATATTTTATCACATATGAGAATAGTATGTAATTCAAATTCCCAAGTTGATAAAAAGTTTTGTTGAAGCACAGCCATGTCATTTGTTTACATATATATTGTCTATTGCTTATTTCATGCTCCAATGGCAGAGTTGAGTGGTCTCAACAGAGACCACAGGGCATGCAAAGCTTAAAATACTTATGCCCTGGCTCTTTATAGAAAAAGTTAGTCAACCTCGTCCTGTATGATCAATAGTGAGAAAAGGGATCTACCAGACATCGCAAAACATGAAGGCCAGGAATGGGTGCCACTAAAACACGGCTGTGTCATGGGGAACCGGAATGAAAGAGAAGTTTTTAAAAGATTAGAGATGGTGAGAGGTGTAGAGAGTTACTGAACTAGAAAAAACCTCTCCATCAAACGTAAACTGCTAGATTTTTATTGATAAGGATAGCAGGAAACTAGACCCATAAACAGCTGACCAATGAGTCAGCTAGCCTTTCTGAGTTCAACACCAGGCAAATAACCATCTATGAGACAGTAGAGTCCAGCACCAGAGGCTGCCACTCATTTGGCCAAGAGGTGCCTCTTTAGTGCCTCCAATGGGAAGGCCCTGTGCTAAAGAACAGGAAGGAAGGATGGGAAGCCTGAACGTTGGCCCCTGTTCTCCAAAAAATATGTAATCTCCTTGGGGAGATAAGAAAATATATTGGATTATTGCTGATAATCAAGTGAAAAATGAGAAATTTTGGAAACAAATGCTGGAAAGGAATGAGCTACAAATCAGCAGAAGTAGTCAAGAAAGTCCTCCTAGGGAATTCCCTGAGGGTCTGGTGATAAGGAATCTATTTTGCAAAGCAGGAGATGAGGGTTTGACCCCTGGATAGGGTACTAAGATCTCACAAGCCATGGAGCAACCAGCCCCGAGCACCACATCTAGAGAGCCTGTGCGTCACATAGAAAGATCCCTCATGATGCAACTAAGAAACTAAGACCCAAGGCAGCCAAATAAATAAATAGATGAAAAAAGAAAAAGCCCTTCTAAAGAAGGAAGGAAGGAACTAGGTTGGAGCTTGAAGGCTGGTTGGGCAGAGGGGAGGGGAACAAAGTCTGGATGGGGAAATTGACAAGCGATGGCTCAGTACTGTGGGGAGAAAGGCACCCTTCCCAAAATGGGGAGATCAACCAGGCTGTAACAGATCAGTCTGATGGGGAGAAGCCGGAGATAGAGGAGTAGGGCAGGGACTGGAGTTTGGGAAAGTTTTCGAAAGCCAGGATGAAGGGTTTCCCAGATTGATCATGGAGAAACCTAGTTTGTCTAAGTAAAAAGGAAGAAAAAGAAACTAGTATTCTTCAAAGCTATAGCACAGAGAAGAGTTACGTAAAGAAAACAGACAAGTCTAGTAGACTAGATATTCTAGTAGATATTCTAGAATATCTAGTAGAAGAGAGATGAGCAGTAAGCAAGACTGTGTGTCTCAGGCTTTACAAGCTGGGAAAGAGTACTAATGGACACAACATTTAGAGCTTCTGAAGACAAAATATAACAGGAGTCCATGAATAGGGACTTCCCTGGTTGTCCAGGGATTAAGAATCTGCCTTGCAATGCGGGGCACGCTAGTTTGATCCCTGGTTGGGAAACTAAGATCCCACACACCACAGAGCAACCAAGCCCACACGCCACAACTACTGAGCCCCTGCACTCTGGAGGCCAAGCACCACAACTACAGAGTGCTTGCACCCCAACAAAGAGCCCATCTATGGCACTAAGAACTGACGCAGCCAAATAAATAAATCAATATTTTTTTTTAAAAAAGATGACTTTGGTGACTCCATCAGTGAGCCCTGATTTGAGCAGATCAGACAGGCTTGGGATGAATGACCCAAAAGTCATGTTCATCTGACATGGAGGTTTTTGCCAACACTGGCCATAAATGCACTTATTGCTTGCATGAGAACGAAGGCAAAGAGTTTGCATGAGACTAGGAAAAAAATATCATAAATAAAAATTATTTATTCCATGATTAAGATGGCTCCTTGTAGATATGAAATGGAAGATAATCAGTTATCAGATTGATCTTGTATACTTGAGGAAACTGGCTTAGAAAAAAAATTAAAACTTTAGACCACTATTTTTTGATGAACAGAATTAATTATTTCTACGTAAAAGTAGATTTAATGTGATAGTGAGAAAACATAGACTATCCAGTTTTATATTTAAAAAGGTGTCCAAAACATCTAAATCATCTGCTAATTAATTTACAACTATATGAGTAACTAGAATGGACAGGAATTATTGGAATGGACAGTGTTGATATTGAAACATGTTTCTAGCTAGACTAATTTCTGTAAAATAGGGTGATTATATTGTGAAATGAACTAAATTCTATTAAGAATAAAAGGGTATCATGATCTAATTTTGCATGATTTATGTCTACCAACAGAGAAGGAAAATAAAGAGTTAAACCTGAAAATGAAATGTAACTGGTTTACTGTGAAAGCTTTTACATTTTTCCATTTAAAAAATAACTTCTGGATTAAATTCCTCCTTTTACATTGTAATGTGAATCTTTAGGCAATTAGAATTAGATTTTAAAGCTCGAGGAAATGCTTCCAAAAGGAAAGGAAAAACAAAACTTCAAAAGACAAATTGGCAGCTCAGAAAAAAATCATTTGTGTACCTTTCAAATGAAAATAAAGCACATTTCAACGTCTGGTTTCTTTAAAGGTTATTTTAAAAATTCTTGAAGTTCAGGTCAGTTCCTGTCATGAATACTAATGAATAGTGAAAACTTATTTCAGATGCTTTCTCCCATGCCATAAATTTAACAATGGTGCAATGTCAAAATAAAAGAATATTTTTTTCATCTGCTGGGAGAACCACCTCCTGAACCCTAATTAGAGGGTGATGCATAAAACATTTTGCTAACATAGTTGGAGTCGAGATACTGTCCAGGGAACATACGCTCAAATAAAGGGAGAGCTTATTTTGTGTAATGATTACTCTTGATTATTACATGTCTTTTTCTTCTCTGCTTAAAATTGAATTGTTTTGAGAGAAATTTATATGTTTTTTCAGTTTTTATTTTATATTGGAGTACTTTGTTGTTGTTCAGTCACTAAGTCTTGTTCAACTCTTTGTGACCCCATGGGCTGCAGCAGACCAGGCTCTCAGTCCTTCACTATCTCATGGAGTGTGCTCAAACTCATGTCCATCGAGTCAGTGAAGCCATCCAACCATCTCATCCTCTGTCATCACCTTCACCCCTTGCCCTCAATCTTTCCCAGCAACTTTTCCAATGAGTTGGCTCTTCACATCAGGTGGTCAAAGGTTTGGAGCTTCAGCTTCAGCTTTAGCATCAGTCCTTCCAGTAAGTATTCAGGGTTGATTTCCTTTAAGATGGACTGATTTGATCTCCTCACAGTCCAAGGGACTCTCAAGAGTCTTCTCCAGCACCATTAATTCAAAAGCATTAATTCTTGGAAGCTCAGACTTCCCTATGGTCTAAATCTCACATCCATACACGACTACTGGAAAAACCGTAGCCTTGACTACACAGACTTCTGTCTGCAAAGTGATGTCTCTGCTTTTTAATACACCATCTAGGTTTGTCATATCTTTCCTTCCAAGGAGCAAGTGTCTTTTAGTTTCATGGCTGCAGTCACAGTGTAGTTGATGTACAATATTGTGTTAGTTTCAGATGTATAGCGAACGATGCAGTTATACATTTTCATTGTAAGAAATGTTTATTTTAAAGAGTAAATAAGGAAAATGAAGATAAATACAACCAAGTTCACTGTTTGTGGGGCAAAGATGTACTTATAGATGAAATTTAAATGTAAAACAAACAATTTATCTAAGACTCACTTTTTTGCTAGGAAAAAAAAAAGAATCAGGATGTCCCATCTTTGTGTTCAAGTAACTAGTGTTTGGAACCCAAATTAAGGAGATAGAAACCAGGGCATTTGGCACAAGTGGTTGACACAACCTACCTCAGCGCAGAGCAGGGGTAGCTACTGAGACAGCTGACTGTGAACCTATGTCAGGGAGGTTCCAGTTGCTATGACAGAATGCAGAATTCAGCAGACTAGAACTGTCCCTATCAGAGACTTGAACAATCCCAGAATAGTAACAAAATAATGCTTTCCAGTAGATAGGCCATCCCCAGATAATATAATAGATGGTCCACACAGCCTGGGAGCCCTGCTTTCTACAGCTACCGCTCTTGTAAACAAGTGTCTGCAGGTCCGGAGTGTCATCCTGGCCCCTCAGCCTCACAGCAATATAGCATAACAGGAAGCTGTTGTTCTCCTGGAACAACAGGCTAGTCTTATCTGGCTGAACTGATAGGGAGTTTCTTTTAGTGTTCAGAGGTGCATCTAAATTTTATGGAGTTTTTATAAAATTAGGTATGAAAATAAATATTGGTTAGGGTGAGGAAAGGGGCTTCCCAGGTAACACTAGAAGTAAAGAACTTGTCTGCCAATGCAGGAGATGTAAAAGACACAGGTTCAATTCCTGGGTTGGGAAGATCCCCTGGAGGAGGGCATGGCCACCGACTCCAGTATTCTTTTTTTTTTTTTTTTTTTAATTTTATTTTTAAACTTTACAATATTGTATTAGTTTTGCCTGGAGAATCCCATGGACAAGAGGAGCCTGGTGGGCTACAGTCCATAGCATCACTCAGAATCAGACTGAAATGACTTGGCGTGCAGGCATGCAGAGTGAGGAAAGATAACACCTAAAATTATGAAATAAAAAAGACTGACAAGTACCAACATTCCCAAATGCAAAAAGAAGTATGTCTCTTATAATTAAGTCCCTAATACATCAAGCATTATTTTACTGTATATTCCTCGATCACTTCAATTAAAATTATTTTTATATCCAGTTTTCTGGAGCTAAAAACCATTCATTCTTTCCTCTGAAAGACTTCATTGAACTTTTAAGAAATTGTTGATAGTGTAGGAAAGTTTATTGGAACTTCACATCTCATTATTGTTAATGGATTGTATATTTTTAGGAAATTTCTTTCATGTATGTATTGTAAGATTTCAGGGCATTTCCATTTTTTTTTAATACAGTGAATGATCTTAAATACTATTTGAAATAAAAAGTGTCAATTAGGGAACAGACAAAGCTATAGAATTACTAAGTTGGAAAAGGCATATTCTTGACCAAAGCAGACAACATTGTAGGACTTCCCTGGTGGTCCAGTGGTTAGGAATTCACCTGCCAATGCAGGGGACACAGGCTCGATCCCTGGTCCGGGAAGATCCCAATGCCTTGAAGCAGCTAAGCCTGGGAGCCACAACTACTGAGCCTGAGCTCTAGAGCCTGTGCTTGGCAACAAAAGAAGCCACCACAATGAGAAGCCCACGCCTCACAACTAGAGAGGAGCCCCCACTCACCGCAACTAGAGAAAGAAAGCACATGCATAGCAACGAAGACCTAGTGCAACCATAGATAAAATAAATTAATTCAAATTTAAAAAGATATTAGTATACTTAATTAAAAAAAAAAAGAAGGAAAATGTTGTGACATTCTGCACTGTTTCTGAGCAGTTATTTCGCAAGTGCATCTAGCTTTCAAATGAGAGAGAAACTTCCAGGTCATTTAAGCCACTGTAACCAGGGCTTTGTCTATTGGTTGCAGCCCAAACTATCCTTAACTGAGAGAGGGGAGTATTAGGATCCCCTGGGGAGGTTTCCAAGCGACCTCCTCCTCCGTTCTGCTGTCCTCTGATGCTGGGAGGGGTAGAGTGTGAGGCCTTCTGCTGGAGAGAAAGATAGAAGACTTGGTGCATTTCAGCTGTCTACTGCACTGAAACAGGCCACACTAAAGCTTAGCGGATTAAAATAGTAACCTCTTATTTCCTGTGATGGTGTGAGATGGATTGGCTTGGCTGCCCGCATAGTGATTATATGAGTAAGATACATTTAACCAGGCCCTTAGCTCAGACTGGAACACCCAGGATGTCTTCACTCATGTCTAGACCTCAGGTGGAGCAGGCTGGTTCTCACCACATGGTCTGCCATTATTCAGTAGCGTAGACTAAGCTTGCAGCTTCCCAGGTGTCTCAGTGGTAAAGAACCTGCCTGCCGATGCAGGAGACACTAGTTTGACCCTAGGTTGGGAAGATCCCCCGGAGAGGGAAATGGCCACCCACTCTAGTATTCTTGGCTGGGAAATCCCATGGACAGAGGAGCCCGGTGGGCTAGAGTCCATGGGGTTGCAAAGTCAGACATCACTTAGTGACCAAACAACAACAGAGTAAGCTTCTTTACACAGGAGCTAGACCCCATGAGAGCAAAAGCAGACTTTGTAAAGCCTGGGATTAGTGCAGCATCACTCCCACCACGTTGCGCTGGTCTAAGCAAGTCACTGAGCCTGGCTAGATTCCAAGGCTGGGAGAACGGGCTCTGCCTCTTGGTGGGGCAAGTAGTCTGCAGGTACAAGAGCAGAAAATGTGTTAGCAGCCATCTTTGTAGACAGCCTATGTGCAAAGAGATGGGTAGAGAAGTAAAATGATTTCTAAAAGGACCAAACAGTAGGATGGAATGGAACCTATATTTTTGGTACCAAGAATGCAATGCCACTGTCAGATTTCAGCCATTCGGTCATTTGATCTATCAATCACCTGTCCCTACCGAAAATGGATAGTGCATAGAAAAGGTATGCTGCTTGCTTTCCTGGATGGACCACCCAGCATGGAGTAACCATTGGAACCATGTTCCAAGGTCTAGTTCCAAACTAAAGTTTTTCAAACACATCACACAAAAACACACACACACAGGTCACAAAACTCAGATTGCCAATTTATTAATTTGACATTAGAAAATAGCTGCTAAGTAATTTAGAATATTGTGTTTTGTGATCAGGACAATTTTCTTTAGAAGTTGGACAATCTACTTGAAAATATAAATTCTTTTCAGAGGTTGTAAAAAGAGTACTGAAATCAGAATGGAGGAATTAGATTATCTTACTATGGTATTTGCTTCTATAAGGCTTGAAGGAAGTACGTGCCAAGTGGGCAATTGCCTAGATCTCCACAGGTTAAATCCAACCTGTGGCCCATTTGTGTATGAACTTTGAGCTAAGAATGAAATGTTATAAACAAAAACAGAGAAAAAAATACAAAAGAGACCACATGTGACCAGCAAAGCTTAAGATACACTTTCTGTGGTCCTTTACAGAAAAAGCACACCAAGCCCTGAGCTGGACAATTATTTGACAGAAGGAGCCCTCTGTTTCTCCTTGAACAGTTTAGGAACTGGATGTCACAAGCCAATAATGGGCTGAAATTAAGTTACTGAGTAGATATCAGGGCTGAATGCAATAGACTAGTGCTATGCTTTGAATATTTTAGTTTAAATCTAATAGCTAAGTAGTTTTCTGTTTTTTTTTTTTTAATTGCAATGTGTTGAGACTGAGATGAATACAATTCTTTGTTACAAAGTAGCATCCCATTCATGCTCCATTTTAATTTCCCAACTTCTGTTGATGCTAACATATCTAGATGAAGCAATGATGGTGATGATCAGTCAGTCAAGTCACTCAGTCATGTCCGACTCTGCGACCCCATGAATCGCAGCACACCAGGCCTCCCTGTCCATCACCAACTCCCGGAGTTCACTCAGACTCACATTCATCGAGTCAGTGATGCCATCCAGCCATCTCATCCTCTGTCGCCCCCTTCTCCTCCTGCCCCCAATCCCTCCCAGCATCACAGTCTTTTCCAATGAGTCAACTCTTCGCGTGAGGTTGCCAAAGTACTGAAGTTTCAGCTTTAGCATCAGTCCTTCCAAAGAATACCCAGGACTGATCTCCTTTAGAATGGACTGGTTGGATCTCCTTGCAGTCCAAGGGACTCTCAAGAATCTTCTCCAACACCACAGTTCAAAAGCATCAATTCTTCAGCACTCAGCTTTCTTCACAGTCCAACTCTCACATCCGTACATGACTACTGCAAAAACCATAGCCTTGACTAGAAAGACCTTTGTTGACAAAGTCATGTCTCTGCTTTTGAATATGCTATCTAGGTTGGTCATAACTTTCTTTCCAAGGAGTAAGCGTCTTTTAATTTCATGGCTGCAATTACCATCTGCAGTAATTTTGGAGCCCAAAAAAAACAAAGTCTGACACTGTTTCCACTGTTTCCCCATCTATTTCCCATGAAGTGATGGGACCAGATGCCATGATCTTCGTTTTCTGAATGTTGAGCTTTAAGCCAACTTTTTCACTCTCCTCTTTCACTTTCATCAGGAGGCTTTTTAGTTCCTCTTCACTTTCTGCCACAAGGGTGGTGTCATCTGCATATCTGAGGTTATTGATATTTCTCCCAGCAATCTTGATTCCAGCTTGTGCTTATGCTAAAGGATGAAAATGTAAAATGTCACACTTAAGAGTTTTATGACCCAGTCATTCAGAGAGACCATCCCTGAACTGGTTACTTGTCAGGATGGAACAAAATGATCTTAAGTTAAAAAAAAAAAAAAAAAATCAAGGCTGAAATGTTATAGATGGGATGAATTGTGTCCTCCAAAAATATATGCTGGGGTCCTAACCCCTAGGACTGCAGAATGTGACTGTATTTGGAGATAGGTCTTTAAAGAGGGAATTAAGCTAACATGAGGCCATTCTGGTGGGTCCCAGTCCAATACGACTGATGTCTTTATAAGAAGAGGGCATTTGAATACAGACACATACAGAGAAAAGAACATGTGAGGATACAGGAAAAGACAGCTGCCTATTAGCCAAGGGGAGAGGCCTCAGAAGAAGCCAACCCTGCTGACACCCTGATCTCGGACTTTAGAGTTTAGCACTGTGAGAAAACACATTTCCACTGTTCAAGTCATGCAGTTTATGATACTGTGTTATGGCAGCCCCAGAAAACAAATACAGAGAACTTTAGGAATATGCAATAGATCGCATGGAAAATCTCAGGGAACCTCTGTATATTGAATGTGTTGTTGTTGTTTAGTCACTAAGTCGTGTCCAACTCTTGCTGACCCCATGGACTGTAGCCCACCAGGCTCCTCTATCCACAGGATTTCCCAAGCAAGAATACTGGAGTGGGTTTCCATTTTCTCCTCCAGGGGAATCTTCCTGATCAGGGATTGAACCTGTTTCTCCTGAACTGCAGGTAGATTCTTTACCACTGAGTCACCTGAGAAGCTGACTTAAAGAGTAAATACTGTGTAATATGGCTCTGAGGAGTGAGTGGTGAGAGGATAGATTGGACACCCCAGTCCTGGGTTCTGTGCAAGGCAGAAGAGCCCTCCTGGGTGGTTGGAGGACCACAGGGACTAATAGGAGGAATGTGGGGAGCCTGGAGACTGCTAGCGAGGAGCACCGGTGTGCTGGCCTGCCTCCAGGCAGGGCAAAGAGAGGTCTGCTCTAGGGGTGCTGTGTCTCCTGTGACCACCTCGGCAAGTACCCCCAGCCCAAGCCAAGCAAATGCTCCAGCCCCGCTCACCCCATGGCACAGTGTTGCCCCCATGCTGGGACGGCCATGACCAGGAGAAAACTCAAACTCAGATGCAGAAGCAACTTGGTCCCAGGGCAGAGCTGCGTGGGGCGGTGGTGGCTGCTGTTGACCCTTAGTCAAGCAGCTCCTCAGGAACCCAGATCTCTGACAGTGGCTGCTCTACCACAGCTCATCTCCTCAAACAGGCCGGAAGTCTATGCGGGCCCCACCTGTCGTAGCTTGAGGCTTCACAATAGGGCTGGAGAGGCAGGGGAACGTGGGTGCTGTGAGGGATAAAGGGGACTTGAACTCAAGCTGTGTCTGAGCAAAGCGAGGGACACAACTGCAGGTGTCTGCACAGGCAGCTCACCAGAGACAGCCTGGACCTTTGTCTGTGGCTGACATGAGCCAAGAGCTAGCTCAGCCCTGCTTCAGCGCTCTGGGGTGGGGGTCCCAGTGTGGGCAGAGGAGAAAGCACAAACTTAAAAGGGAATAAAGCCAGCTTGGGCCTGACCTTCAGGGCTTCTGCTCCAGTAGCGTGGGAACAGCTCCTGCCTTTCATGAGGCAGTGACAGCAACTGAGCAGATGGAATGTCCCACCTCATATCCAGCTCCAGCTCAAGCACCTCCATCTCCAAGCTCATCCCCCCACCAAGGTGATGGCTGCCAGAAGCCCCCAGACAAAAAGACACGCTTTGGCATTCGTGTCAGATTCAGCTCCCCTCCCCCCATAGCACTGGGCATGTGCGGTCTGTATAAGGATGTTCCCACATAAGAACACTCCCTCCTGACTGTAATAAGTAACTGTTTCACCTAAATGCCTAGAGGCAGAGAAAGTTAAGCAAAATCAAAAGGCAGGGGAACTACTCTGAATTAAAAGAGCAAGAGAAAAATCCCTGAAAAAAAAATAATAATCTAGAAATAAACAATCCGCCAGATCAAGAATTCAAAGCATTGGTAGTAAAAATACTAACTGAACTGGGGAAAAGAATAGATGTACATGATGAAAATTGTAATAAGGAACTAGAACATATAAAAGAGACCAAATCGTAAGTGAAGAATTCAATAGATGCTATCAAAAATCACTAGAAGGAATGGCTAGCAGAATGAGTGATACAGAAAAATGCTTAACTGACCTAGAAGACACAGTAATGGAATTCATCAAATCAGAACACCAAAAAGAAAAGCAAATGTTAAAAAATGAAAGTAGTTTATTAAGAGATCTCTGGAATAATACTAAGTGTATCAACATTCACCCATGGGGTCACAAAGAGACAGTCACGACTGAGCACACACAGACACATCAACACCCACAGTATAGGGTCCCAGAAGGAGGAGAGAGAGGAGAGGATTGAAAATGTATTTGAGCAAACTGTGGTTTCCCAAACCCGAAGAAGGAAATGGACACTCGGGTACAGGAAGCACAGAGTCCCAAACAAGATGAACCCAAATAGAGCCACACCAAGACATATCATAATTAAAATAGCACAAGTTAAAGAAAAAGAGAAAATTCTAAAGGAAGCAAGACAGAAACAAAGAGGCTTATACAATGGAACCCCCATAAGTCTATCAGCTGATTTCTCTACAGAAAAACCTACAATCTAGGATACTGTATCCAGCATGATTATCATTTAGAACAGAAGAAATAAAGAATTTTGCAGATAAGCAAAAGCTAAAAGAGTTCATCTATACTAAACCAACCCTAAAAGAAATGTTAAAGATCTTCTCTAAGTGGAAAAGAAGTAAGAATTTATATAAAGGGAAAATCCCAATAGAAAAGACAAAAATATAATAAGGACTGAGAATCAGCCACTTAATAAGCCAATATGAAGCTTAAAAGACAAAAAACTGTAAAAGCAACTACAATAAACAAGGGATAGATATGAAGATGTAACATACAACATCAAAAACACAAAATGTGGGGGAGGGAGTAAAAATGTAGCTCTTTTAGAATGTGTCTGAACTTAAATGACTACCAGTTTAAAACAAGTGGGTATAGTTATAAATCAACATATATGAATTCCATGGGAAACACATATCAAAAACTTACAATAGACACACAAAGATAGAAAGAAAGGAACACATTGTGTAGCATAAGCAGCCCACGGGGAAGCTATTCATTAAGACAGTGGCAGGTCTATTTCCGCAACATTGTGCTGTTAATAAAATAGCACAAAATTGAAGAAAGTCATAATGATCACAGTTTAAGAGTCACCCATCTTGATCGCTTATTTCCAGCATTCTTCTCTGCTTTCTTTCTGTAAAAATCGTCATAGAGCATCTAATACCTCTGATCTCCATTTTCTCCATTATTCTTCTCATTTCTGGGCTCCCCATGCTTCAGTTGGCTCTTACAAGAATTTTGCTGAGGCACCCTCCTTTTCAAGTGGCTTGTCTGTTTCCACAAGAGTCCTTAAAATCACACCTGCTACAAGTCCACTTGCCCTAAATTAGATATTTTTAGTGACTTCCCTGTATGCATCCTATTTCATTTCTCTTCACTTTCTCCTAATTTCAGCAATTCATTCCCACATTTTTGGGGGCATATAAATAATTAAGAAGCTCACCGAAATTTCCAAAATGTCAAATCCAAAGGATATACTTGAGTGTTTGTCTGATCTGACTTTTCTTTGAGACAGCTTTCCACATAATATTGAATCCTTTCTCCTGGCTTTCCTACTTCCCTGGGTGAGTCTTCGTTTTCCGTTCTCCAGGACTTGCTGAACATCACAGCCACTGTGTTGTCTGATGTTGAATTTAAGCACCTGGGTGTTTCACCTCCTTCTCAAATTCACAGTGGCCAAAGCCAGCATCATTATCTCCCTGTTTTAACTGCCTCCACCCATCAAGTCAGAAAATGTGGGTATCACCATCTCTCTCCCCAACAGCTAATAAGACTTCTGCATGGCCATGACCCTTGCCCAAGCCCTCATCATCCCAAGTTACCTTTCTCCCAGTCTCTAGTCTTTCCAACATCACCTTTCCCTTCACTCCATCTTCTCCCCTCACTGCCAACTCTATGATTTTCTGAAAATGTAAATATGATTCTCTGACATTCTTGCTTTCAACCCTTCAATGTCTTCAGATCTCTACAGCAGAGCTTCTCAAACATCAGTATGACTCAATCACCCAGGAGTTTGTTAAAATGTGACTTTGATGGGGTGGGGACATAGCCGGCTCCCTGCGCTGCTATAGCTCCTTGGATTACACTTTGAGTAGAAAGAGTTCCAAGTTCATGTCCAAATCCCACAGCCCCTACAGTCTGGTTCCTGCTTGACATGACATCTGTGACCCCTGACCTTGCCCAGGAATTACGTGTCAAACCTTAGTCACTTCAAACCTTCATTCTACCTCGATCCAGGGACCCTCAGAGTTTCTAGATACATTTCCCATTTCTTTTGTCTGCCAGTGAAATAAGCACCAGCTGGGGATTAGTCCATATTCAAAAGATAAAAATCAGATAAAATTTCCATAATAGCAGGGCAATACATGTTTTACAAGCTCTTTAGTGTGAAATGGTTCAATAATATCACATTTGTTTCAAACTTCTTAGCAATTCACCTTTGGGTCTTTACCACAGTAATCTTTTTTTTTCTTAATGAAAATCTCACTAAAATTTTCATGAGGCTAGTGGTAAGAGAACAGAACTATATTGAATCTTATAAAAAATACATTATACATCTTCTTCTAGATATTGTTTTAATATTTTCATGAGATGATCAATTGCTTATCTTCATTCTAGCTTTATAGTTTCTTTTGCTTTTATTATTAAAAGTATCTAAAAAAAGGTAGATTAAAATACATTCGGCTGCTTGACCAGAGTTGAACATACTTTCCTAACACCATGAATGTTGGGAAGCAATGAGTTTTTTAAATTTTTTGTTGGAGTATAGTTGACTTACAATGTTGTGTTAGTTTCAAGTGTACAGCAAACCTTTTTCAGTTATATATACATATATATATATATACACATATATATGCACTTGTGCATGTGAGTGCTAAGTCACTTCAGTTGTGCTGCACTCTGCGCAACCCTACGAACTGTAGCCTGCCAGGCTCCTCTGTCCATGGGATTCTCCAGACAAGAATACTGGAGTGGGTTGCCATGCCCTCCTCCAGGGGCTCTTCCCGACCCAGGGATTGAACCTTGCGGCTCCTGAATTGGCAGATAGGTTCTTTACCACTAGCGCCACCTGGGAAGCTTATACACACATACCTTCTTTTTCAGATTCTTTTTCATTATAAGTTATTATAAGATACTGAGCGTAGTTCCCTGTGTATTACAGTATGTCCTTATTAGTTACCTATTATATATAAAGTAGTGTATATGTGTTAATCCCAACCTCTTAATTTATGTGACAAAAAATTAACTTCCTTGTTCCTTGAGCCCAGAACAGAACCTACTATAGAAAAAAATCTCGCATCACCTAGTTGAGCCGTTAGGTTCAGCCTCATCTCTTCCCAAGTCTAGCAGCACAACCCAACACTTTATATTAGTCGTGAAAACTGCTGAGCTGTCTTTACACTCATCTGTACTTTTGCATATGCTACTTGATTGGTTAAAATTCCCTTTCCCACTTCTGTAGCTAACTCATCCTGATCTTTCAGAACTAGGTCAAACATCACCTGGATCAGGAAGCCTGAGGGGCTGGCCTTAGCTGAGCTAGCTTCTTACCGAGTTACCTATGAGGACCACCATTTGAAATGTGGAAAATCTGATTTGTCTGCATGATCCCAGTCCCCACTCCGTTAAGAGGCAGAGACCTCGTATGTCCCGCACCTGCTGGCAGTGTTGAATCACATGGTGCTTGTGGTAGAGAGAAGAATGCCCTCTCCTCTCAAAGATATTCATATCTTTGTCTCTTGCACCAGCTTTCCATTGGTTAAAGGGACTTTGCAAATGGAACTCATGATCTTAAAATGGAGTTTTTCCGAGATTATTGTCTGGGTGGATCCAATGTAGCCACAAGGATCCTTCTAAGAGGAAAGATGTGTCAGAGTCAGAGAAAGAGACATGAGGTTGAGTGATACAGCCTGGAGCTAAGGCCTGTGCAAGCTGAAAAAGGCAAAAAAAAAAAATCTCCAAAAGTCAACAGAAAGGAATGCCAACACCTAGATTTTGGTGGGTGAGACCCATTTTGGATTTCTGACCTCCTGAACTCTAAGATGGGTTTCCCAGTTTGTGCTAAAGACCTGCCTGCCAATGCAGGAGACTCATGAGACATGGGTTTGATCCCTGGGTTGGGAAGGTCCTCTAGAGGAGGGCATGGCAACCCACTCCAGTATTCTTGCCTAGAGAATCCATGAACAGAGGAGCCTGGTGGGCTACAGTCCAGATTGCAGAGTCAGACGTGACTGAAGGTTCTTAGCACACATGCACAACCTCTTTGAAAATCAGATTTTCAACATTACAAATGGTGGAAAGTCCTCATAGGTAACTCACTAAGAAGCTAGCTCAGCTAAGGGTCTGATTCAGTCATCAGACTGTCCGGGCAGCCCAATGGTTAAGACTCTGAGCTTCCAATGCAATGCAAGGGGCACAGGTTCAATTCCTTATTAGGGAACTAAGATCCTACATGCTGCTCCCGTATGCCAGCATCGTGCTGCCAAAAAAAAAAGTATTTGTGTTATTTTAAGCCACTACATTTGGGTGATTTGCTACAGCAGCAAAAGGAAACTAATACAGTGCTCAATCGATGTTCTTTCACAGAACGCAGGAATAGAAAAGTGCCTCTGGGTTCCGCTCCTCAATTTTGTGCTCTGTCTGTCTCCTCTTTCTCCCTGAGCTGCAGGCGAAGGTGCAGATGATGGCTCCAGGACCTCAGCAAGATACCTTTCACACGCAGAGGTTTACTGCACACCCCTACCACTATTCCCAGACCCACCCCGCCCCCACTGTGTTCTGTTGATCCAGCTGGGGCAGGGCTGGGAGGGGAATAATGAAGGGCTTATGTAATACACTGTCACTCCACTAAAATGCAAAGTCCTGCTTCATCAAATATTTCCTGTCACCTAGTGGTACAGGCCCCGTGGTTGGTGCTGTAGGAAATCTTTATTTGGTTTCTAGTTTAAGATTCTCTAGCACTCTTTGAAACTGCAACAAGGTAAATCCAAGCATACTACTGCTGTTGATCCCCCACCCTCCACCGGGTCTCTCCATGCTCCTCTTCTCCCCCAGGAAAGCAGGACGGCTTACCTCCCTGGAGAACCTAGGTTTCTTGACTCTCTTAGGTTAATCTTCTGAAATACTGCAAAAATTACCCCTCCTTAGGCCTTTATTTCCAATGTAAGGCATGAAAAAGACCTTTTTTTGAAAGGTAGCTTTCCTTTTCACAGCTGTCTGCATAAATCTTTTAATTGCAATGGTGATGGTTAAAATGCAAGAGACGAAGTCCACTCTGTAACTTGCATTCAGTCATCAGGCCTCTAGGTGTCGCCACCACCCAAGTCCTGTTATCAGAGGGCGCTGGCCCTGCACAGAGGAACTCAGTGTTCAGTATTGTTTCAAGATTATTCAGGAAAAAAAAATGCGTAAAGTATACATTATATATATTATACATACAATGTATGGGTTTCCCTAGTGGCTCAGATGGTAAAGAATCTGCCTGCAACATGGGAGACCTGGGTAAGACCCCTGGGTTGGGAAGATCCCCTGGAGATGGAAATGGCACCCACTCCAGTATTCTTGCCTGGATTCCAGAGAAGCCTGACAGGCTACAGTCCATGGAGCCACAAAGAGTCTGACATAACTGAGCAACTAACACTTCCAATATACAGTGTATATATTTGCGTCTATATTACACATATAACAAATTTTTTGGCCTAGATCTTATATACATATAAAGAACATTGGCATTTTCCTCCACTCCATTCCAGCTCTAGTTTTCTGAGCAAAATTCAAATAAGAGAGTAAAAGTGGTACAGTGGTAAAGAATCCACCTGCCAATGCAGGAGACTCAAGAGACACAGGTTCGATTCCTGGGTCAGGAAGATCTCCTGGAGGAGAAAATGGCGACCTGCTCCAGTATTCTTGCTTGGAGAATATCATGGACAGAGGAGCCTGGCGGGCCGCAGTCCATGGGGTCACAAAGAGTTGGACATGTCTGAGCACATACACATACAAGAAAGTAAATGATGTACCTGGCTACTTTGAAATTTTATTCTTTTGTTCTGTTTTCCACATTAGCACTGGAACATCCTGGATTTTGACTATCAAAATATTCATTAAAGATGCACCCAGTTCTATAGATACATACAAAAAATTGTTCATTTCATATAGCACGGTCAGTGTTTTCCCGTCCTCTGGAGTCTCATCTGTTTTTGGAGACTACTGTGAGTTGGTTTTCAAAGCAAGTGCAAAGCAGCAAACAGGAAAGAATGGAGGCACTTAGAGTTCTAAAAATACTCCAAAATGTCACTTTTGCTGCTGCTGCTGCTTCGTCGCTTCAGTCGTGTCCTACTCTGTGTGATCCCATAGACGGCAGCCCACCAGGCTCCCCTGTCCCTGGGATTCTCCAGGCAAGAACACTGGAGTGGGTTGCCATTTCCTTCTCCAATGCATGAAAGTGAAAAATGAAAGTGAAGTCGCTCAGTTGTGACTGACCCTTAGCATGGACTGCAGCCTACCAGGCTCCTCCATCCATGGGATTTTCCAGGCAAGAGTACTGCAGTGGGGTGCCATTGCCTTCGCCATTAATGTTCAGTTCTTTCCCATTCTGAAGTTTTAAGCTTACCTATTTGTACGTATATGGTATGTGGAATCTGAAATAAGAATGCTGGGTGGGTGAATTCAGAAGGGTTCAGAAGAGTTGCAAGTCTGCCTTCCAATTCCGCTCCTCTGTGATCTTAAGAAGGTTTTCTCTAAGTAGCCACTTCAATTTGAAAACATATGACAAACTTCTACAAAAATGAGCAGTTCAGTTGTTCTACTTTTCCTCTTTACGCTGAAACTTGCCTCCTTTGTTCCCCAGTCTTTATTTACACCATGGCAGGGCTACGGCTTCTGTGGTTTTGCTGGTCACTCTCACCCTAGGATTTCTCTTGCTCCTGACTCTGTAATTATTGCATTTTATTTCTAATAGCTGATGTAGGTCACATTTCATAGGCTAGGCCAAGACAAATAATTAGAAAGAACATTGTGTTTAAAGATATTTCTTGCCTCTCCTTTTTTTAAAAATGAAGGTTTGGTAGAACTAGAAACTGAGACAAATCTCCATCAAGACCTGTATGTGTGTATGTGTATACACGTGCACACGCACACACACACACATACACGCGTGTGCATGCACACAGACATAAATAAATCCACATCTTACATTTCAGATTCAGACAGCCATTTTCTGAGAACTTTGAATATAACCAAAGCTATTGTTAGGCAAAGAACTTTGACTGTAATCAAGGTTATTGTAAGACAAGAGAACATGCTGTTTTTATCATCCACCCCCTTGTTCTACCTAAGAAAAATACTGAACAGCAGTGAGCTCATATTAAGGCCTATGTCTAGTTACTGCTCAACTGGCAGATTTCTGTCAGGCTTCTAAAAGCAATTCACATTGATTTCTGACTTTGGAGCTAAAATTAATAAGGAGCCCAGGAAGGCCAGGGTTTTTCCTTGAACAGAGAAACAACCCAAAGGCTATGTTAGTGAATGAATTGGCTGTGCTCATGAAGTCTTGTTGTTTTAAAGTGTGTATATAAAAGAATAGCAACCAAATTGAAAAGGTGGGGCAAACTACTACATATAGAATGGATGAACAACAAAGTCCCATTGTATAACACAGGGAGTTCAGTATCCCGTGATAAACCATAGCAGAAAAGAAAATGAAAAAAGAATGTATACATGTCTATAACCAAATCACTTTGCTATACAGCAGAAATTAACACAACACTGTAAATCAGCTAAACTTCAATAAAATAAACATTTTTTAAAATTGAGAAAGTGAATAATTACACAATGAAAGTACCAAATTTGGGTCTGCTTCCATTGTAAGTCAACAGTGACTCTTCTACTTGACTACTGGGGAAATCAGAATGTTTACTTAACTAATACTTTTGTAAAGTAATAAGGTCTCAAACCTCCCTGGCATACCTAATAACAGCTGACAAGTCTGGGCATGTGGGTAAAGGAAATTAATTCCCGGAACTAACACCAATGTTACCACTGATTTACTGACACCTATGAAATCTACACCATACAATCTAAGAATTAAAAGAGTGCAGAGGATGCCCAGGGCAGCTCCTCAGCACCCCAGAAATCTTTTCTACAGGTGGGCTTTCTACCACCGACAGTGACTTCAAAGCGGTAAGCTCCTGAACGACAGAGCCACACCGGAAGTTACTTTTCTACTCCCAACAAAGTCCAGAACGGTGCTGGTACTATGAATATCTGTTACTCTTGATTTAGTAAATATGGCTTGATGGCACACAAACCCCTCCAGTACTGTTGAGCAACTGAATCCAAAGACAAGCATTCCAGCAGCCAGCTGAGAAAGGCATTGGGAAGGAGCATAGAATCCTGGACAGGTCATCTCGTGAAGCCAATTACTTTCTCAGTAAAATTAATTTTTCTTTCACTTCAGGCCCACTTAAAAGTTAATAAAGGAAGGCTATCTGGCAGGATAATCTATCTCTCCTTTACCCATCCGCTTAATCACTAGCCACCATGGACTGCAAGTCTGGGAAAGCACCTAATCATTGGATTTAATTGGACCTGGCACCTACTGTTTCCTAATAACTTTTTCTGCCTTGTCTTCCATTAGAGGTAGATCTTTTAGGGTGAGTAAATAGGTCAGACTTTACAAAGAGTCTTTTCAATTTTCTGCTTACCACAGGAGTAAATTAAAAACAAAAAGAGAAACAGCCCTAAGCTATGTCCTTTATGCAAGTATTAGGTTCTTGGTATTTATTGTTAGGGAATTCAAGAGAAATTCTAGTGCTAGGCCAAGATCAATGCTCTAAAAATAGGTTGACGTATATCCTCTAAAGAACTGATTACTTGAGGAGTCACTTCTAGAAACTTTAAATATATTTCTCAGCATCATGTTTTTTTTTTTTCCTTTAAATTAAATTTAAACAGCTTTATAAAACTGAGAACCACAAAGTAAGGATGACTGGAAATCAGGTTTACATCCTGAGCTTCACATCCTCCTGTAACATTTGTGCTTTTGACAAGATGCTCACCAGCTTAGTTAGCAACTGAGTGGCCAGCTTTCCAAATTTGACAGCCAGGCCTCAAGTACTGCTTGGGATGCAGATTTTCACTTAAATTACCAGGTTACTTCACAAAACACGGATCATCCTTTGTTCTTAATGAACATGTGTAATTCCAGATGAGAAGTTATGACAAAGAGAATCCTTTTATGATATGTGCCAGCTATCACCGTATTGTGTCTTAGCTCCAAATTCACCTGCCAACACATGTTCTGTAAGGATGGACAGAACTCCTGTGAGCATCTTCCCATCACAGTGAGCACGCTGTTCCACTTGTTCAGACAGAAGGTGCCGGAGGGACGATGTAGGAGGAAGGAGGTGCTCCTGTGAGGCTGCAACACGGTGGGTCAGTGGGTGGGTTCTGATGGCGCTGCTTTAGCTCCGGGTCCTAGAACATGCGGTGTCTCGGGGAACTTGCAGCTCTGGCCTGGCCATGCTCACTTTGTGCTCCCACCACCCGCCCCAGCCCCATGCAGGAGGAGGTGTTTGCTTCCTGTTGCCAAGCAACCGTAGGCCAGTCCTGCCCAGGGAAACCTGTTAACTTCTCCGCCAACCTGCCGACTGTAAATACAACTTTTCCAACAAACTCTGAAGCCCAACCTCCCTTCCCCCCAAGTTTGTCCTTCCTTAGACGCTCTCCCTCAGCCACAGGGTAAAATGCAGTTTTCTCATATCTGAGAGTCACCCTTTCATCAAAGTGTAATAATTCTCGACATTTAACTTCCCTTGTTTAATCACCGAGTGGTGTGTATCTTCTGATTGGTCACAGTCTGATACAACACATTTCCCACTTCACAACCAGTAATTGTCAGCAGAAAAGACACAAGGCATCAAAGCTACTAGTGACACAGTAAGAAAACAATTCAACTTTTCAGTACCTGGTCATACATTTAATTATCCAATACACCATTAACACATGCTAATAAGCCATGTATTTCACTGTAAACTATTACATAACAAATTTACTGTATACAAGTAAAAAAGAGGATATATATGTAAGTCCACTCTCTTAATACAAAGCTGACCCATGCCAAATAATATAAGATAAAAAAAAATGAAAAAAAGCTTTTGAGATACTAAAAAGTATACATTTATGCTCCCAGATAAGGTACAAAGAGCACTGTGCTGTGCTGTGCTCAATCGTGTCCGATTCTCTGTGACCCTATGGACCATAGCCCACCAGGCTCCTCAGTCCAAGGGTTTTCCAGGCAAGAATATAGGAGTGGGTTGCCACTTTCTCTTCCAGGGTATCTTCCCAACCCATGGATCAAACCCACATCTCCTGCACTGCAGGCACATTCTTTACTGCTGAGCCACCAGGGAAGCGGGTACAAAGAGCACTATATCATATAAATGTAAATATCTGTACAGGTACCAATGTAGGTATCAACAAACTCCACATGATAATATAAATGATATGGATCTGGTTTAATAACATCATGTTTGAGTTTGACTGGTGATTATGCCACTTCTGAAATAGGATAGGGCATATTCTGTCCTTTCTCAGATGTTTACCAGGAAAAAGAAACAGAGGAGCCCGGCAGGCTACAGTCCATAGGGTCACAAAGAGTCAGACACGACTGAAGCAACTTAGCACGCATGCAAAGGGCTATTTGCAATGAGAATGACTAATACACGATTTTCAGGAACACTGGAGAAAACAAAATCCGTTCTCTGTTGAAATGACCTGTATTTAGGAAGACAGACACTGGTACCACTGAAATTCCCCTCATTCATTTATTATTCTGCCTGCACTACCCTGACTGCAGCAATAGCTGCTTATCCTCACTGCAGATGTAACTGTTTACACTTTGTGACTTGAGTAAAGCTGTCTCTAGAGAACTGGGTCACTCTGAAATGGTCTTACTAAGAGGCAACCTGCTCACTGAATGAGTCCATGATAGGGAAAAGGTTGGGCTTCCCTGGTAGCTCAGTGGTAAAGAATCTTTCTGCAATGCAGGAGACGCAGGAGATGCGGGTTTGATCTCTGGGTCAGGAACACCCACTGGAGGGCATGGCAACCCACTCCAGTATTCTTGGCTAGAGAAATCCCACGGACAGAGGAGCCTGGCGGGGTACAGCCTATGGGGTTGCAAAGAGTCGGACATGACTGAGCATGCATGCACAGGAAAGAGGTTGCTTGCAGTCATTATTCAGAAACTACCCACCAGTCTGAATGCTACAGTCATTTTACCTGGTGAATACGTAACCGATAACATTGTCTGTGCCCAGTTATTTTTCGACTAGGATGGAGATCCTGTCATATCTGATTTCTCATTTACAACTGGGACATAGTAGAATAAATATTTCTTAGGCATGTAAAACAGTACAGGAAAGGAAGCAGCTGTCTGAGTCCCTCCTTCTGGTTGCCAATCTGGGGAGTAAAAATATTGCTGTTGTCATCACTTCTGTTCCTGTACTTGTTGTTTAGGATGTGGCTAGGAGCGGATGGTTTGAGTGGTTTACCATGAAGACAGGCAGGGAGAGAGAAAAAGACAAGTCTGGGCAAGGGGAAGAGGGTCAGTGCCGAAATGCTGGTCTTCCTGCCCCAGCTGTTGAGCTCAGAGTGCTCTCTGAGCCTAACTGTGGGCTGTCCTGGAGCCCAGGATCTTTATTTCAACCTCGTGGTACTATTAACATACAACATGAAATGGATTGACAGGGAGAAAATTAAGAGAAAAATATGATCTCAACTGAACAGATGGGACAATAGTACCAATAAGCTAAATAAAATCAGCATGAAAAATGTGTCTATCATTTATCTCAGACAAGTTGTTCCACCCATTAGTGCTCAGTGCCTCAGTCGTGTGCGACTCTTTGTGACCCCACGGACTGCAGCCCACCAGGCTCCACTGCTCTTCCCAGGTAAGAACACTGGAGTGGGTTGCCATTTCCTCCTCCAGGGGATCTTCCCGACCCAGGGATCGATCCTGCGTCTCTTGCAACTCCTGCATTGCCGGGTGGGTTCTTTAAAACTTCACCACCAGGGGAGCCCAGAGACTAAATCCTGTCGAAGTGTGGTAGCTCATTAGACTGAGAAACCAAGAGCCCCAGAGCAGCAACACAGATGGCTGGCATCTCTGGGCTGGCAAGGGCTATATTACAGTCTCTCTCTTATTTCAGAGAAGGGTCCTAAACGAAATAATCTGGAGAAACATTCTTGCACTTAGTAAGTACTGTTACCATCGATTATTTTCACGACAAAAATAATACATGTTTTCTCCCAAACTATTTTGCTAAGACAGTAATAACAACGATGGAAAAGGCTAAAAATTCTGGGCATGAAAAGGAAGCTATTCTCCCTTAATACTCACATTTGTTTTAATCTTTGGCAGTGAGATCAGAATGAAACTTTTAAAAAGCAGATGATCCATACATTCTTCTGAGCTCAAGTTTTACAGATACAGAGAACATTTTAGGAAATCTAGGACGAAAATCCTATTAATATTCATCCCTGTTCTGCAGATTATAGATGGGATCTGTGATTCATTAAATTCCCTCCTTTTTAAAAAAAAACACACAAATGCCACCATGACTTAGTTCACAGGCGTGAACTGATTCAACAGGGGACACCAACATGATATGATAGTAAAGGGACAGGCTGGACACAGAGAGATGTCCCATGTTACAAGACACACACATTACTCTTTAGTTCCAGAAAAAAAAAGAACCTCTGCCTTGAGTGGTTCAAGCTAGAGGGACAGAAAAACCAAATGAGAAAAGCATTTATCTTGGCAGCATATTAGAAAATTATATTCCAGAAGATGTTCACACTTCCTTTCATATTATAAATAAAGAAAGGAGATATTCTGCCAAAACTCAAAAACCCATTTAAGGTCTTTCTTATAAATTCAGGTAAAGAACAGTAGTGTCCAAGAGAACTATAAAATAAGCCATATATGTAATTGAAAATTTTCTAGTGGCCACATTAAAAAAAGGTGAAATAAGTTTTTAACATTTAAACCAATATGTCCAAAATATTATCATTTAAAATGTAATCAATATAAAAATTAAGATATTTTATTTTTTCATAAGTCTTCAAAGTATGAACCATATTTTAAATTCACAGCACATAACAAAGTCAGCCAAGTACATTTCAAGTGCCCAATAATTCTATGTGGCTTGCTGGAACCACACTGAGCAGCTGTTCTTACTATTGAGCTTTCGTTTCCATTACATTAATGATGATAGATATTTGCACTAGAGCTTTTTCAGTGAAAAGTCTGCTGACAGTGAAGTTTATGATTATAGAACCCAAAGGATGTATATTACAAGAGTGTGGACTGCTGTTTTAATAAAAAAAAAAAAAAAAGGTCTAAATCTTTGTGCCATTCATTGTAAACAGTACCAAGTTTTCAGTTACTATGCTTTCAAATGCCAGAGTCCTTGGCCCATGAAAAACTGCCCCCTGATTAGCAGGAACCTCAGAAGGCAATGGTACCCCACTCTAGTACTTTTGCCTGGAAAATCCCATGGACGGAGAAGCCTGGTAGGCTGCAGTCCATGGGGTCGCTAAGAGTCGGACGCGACTGAGCGACTTCCCTTTCATGCACTGGAGAAGGAAATGGCAACCCACTCCGGTGTTCTTGCCTTTCGGGGAGCCTGGTGGGCTGCTGTCTGTGGAGTCATACAGAGTTGGACACGACAGAAGCGACTTAGCAGCAACAGCAGAAGACTACACTGTAGTTTCTTGTTCTTATACCTGCCAACCAGATATGAAAACATTCACATCACTTTGCTGACAAAGGTCTATACAGTCAAAGCCATGGTTTTTCCAGTAGTCATGTATAGATGTGAGAGTTGGACCATAAAGAAGGCTGAGTACAAAAGAATTGATACTTTTGAATTGTACTGGGGAAGACTCTTGAGAGTCCTTTGGACTGCAAAGAAATCCAACCAGTCAATCCTAAAGGAAATTGACCCTGAATATTCATTGGAAGGATTGATGCTGAAGTTCCGTAACTTTGGCCACCTGATGTGAAGAGCTGATTCACTGGAGAAGACCCCTATGCTGGGTTAAGATTGAGCAGCGGAGCAGGGGACGACAGAGAATGAGATGGTTGGATGGCATCATTGACACAATGGACAAATGAGCGAACTCCGGGAGACAGTGAAGGACAGGGAAACCAGGCTTGCTGCAGTCCATGGAGTCACAGACTTGGACATGACTTAGTGACTGAACAACAACAGTCACAACATACTGGGTTTCTTCACATGATGGTGATATTCCATTCAGTTTAAGAATTATTTATGAGAATAGGTTCAATACAATCTCCTTCAACTCAAAAAAATTATTCTGGTGGAGAACGGGTGAAGGAGAAAAGAATAGCTTTATTCCTTTGCCGGGCAAAGGGGGTCTTAACAGGCTAATGCCCTCAAAACTGTGTGCCCTACAAAAAAATTATTTTTTAAATATCCTTTTAAGTATAACATCATTTTGGCCTATTGCTGTAAGCCTATTCTATAGTGACATACAAAGGAATTGTGCATAAACAAACATGCAGTCTACATAAAGATTTCCTTTTGGTTTTATTCTGCAGCAGGAAAATAAATCACATTAATTTCCTACCAAATAACTGGAATTGATGAGCCTTAAAATTACCTCAAAGAAAGAACACTTTGAGAGCATAGTTTGTGTGTGTGTCTGTGTGCTCACTTGTTAAGTAGTGTCCAACTCTTTGCGACCCATTAGACTGTAGCCCGTCGGGGTCCTCTGTCCATGGGATTTTCTAGGCAAGAATGCAGGAGTGGGTAACCATTTCCTCCTCCAGGACGTACAGAGGTTTCCAAAGTACATCTTCTCTAGGCTGAGATGCTGAGGAGGTGAAAATTAGCACATAACACATAATTTACACATTTATTTCCCTCAAATAGAATAAAGTTTCACATGCTTTTTTCATAATTTTGGAAATAATTTCAGAAGAATTTTAACTCTAAATATGGTTTCTACTTTATTAAACATTTACCAATAAAACTAGAAAGAACTTTCAAAATTTAATTAAAAAAAAAACACACAATAGAAAAAATGGTAGAAGACCTAAGAGGGATTTCCAGGAAGAAGAAATAGGAATTCTCATAGTAAAACATATTTGTCGTGTTAGTAATCAAATAAATGAAACCACAAGATACCATTTTACACTCCTCAGCTTGGCAAAATGTTGAGTCTGATGATCGTAAACCCTGGTGAGATCGAGAGCACCAGAAATTCTAGAATCCCAGTAGGATTGTCAGTAGGTACCATTACTTTGGAAAACAACTTAGCCTTGTCTATTTAGGTTAACGATGTGCCTTATAGCACGTGTGATATAGCAATTCCATTCAAGGTTTACATCTACTTGTGTATGTGCCCCAGAAATCACCAGAAGAATGTTCATAGCAACATTTCCTTTTTCTATTTCAAAGAAAGGTGTGTTTCCATATGGAGAAGGGAAAAACTGTGATATATTTATACAGTGAACTAATACTTAGCAGTGAAAATAAACAAGCTAGGGTACTTGCTTCAAGATGATTATGCCCAAAAGCAGTGAACATAAAAACGAAGGCGACAGAAGAATACAGTTTAATTCCATTCATTCAAGATATGTACATTTAGGTATCTGCTAAGTCACTTCAGTCGTGTCTGACTCTGTGCGACCCCATAGATGGCAGCCCACCAGGCTCCCCCGTCCCCGGGATTCTCCAGGCAAGAACACTGGAGTGGGCTGCCACCTCCTCCTCCAATGCATGAAAGTGAAAAGTGAAAGTGAAGTCCCTCAGTCATGTCCGACTCCTAGCGACCTCATGGACTGCAGCCCACCAGGCTCCTCCGTCCATGGGATTCTCCAGGCAAGAGTACTGGAGTGGGGTGCCATTGCCTTCTCCGTTTAGGTATCTACACAATGGTAAAACAATAAAGGACAGAAAGGTTACGATCAACACAGCGTTCAGGATGGTCTCCCACTATTAAATGGGGACAGGGTAGGGTCAGGGAAGGCCACGTGGTGCCACAAAGGGACGGCAGGAAGCTGCTGGCAGACACTACTGGGTGTGTATATTTTTCTTTATGTGGCAGCGTATGTATCACATACGTGTGTGTCTGTGCACGTGCATGCTGATTCCACTGCAGGTATGAGACAATTTAAAAAACCAGAATGGTTCAAACATACAAAGAAAAAGATTATATACCACGTTTCAGATGAACCATCACCCAGAACACTGAACTTACCTGTCTCTCAAATCACCACCCGCTGTCCTTGCTGTGACTGCTTCTCTGTTTCTCTCTTCCTGGAGGCCTGAGACTATCGTCCTGCTCAGACAGTCCCCCTCATGTTCTAGGGGCGCAACACATACTGATTAACTGGGTGACCAAACTAACCTGGCCCGCACTGCCAGAAAACTACCAAGTTGGAAAATCTGGGTTACAAGTAGGCGGGGATTTACTTGGCTTCCCTGGTTTCACAATTTAGCACTTTTCTGGAAACTGACAGCCTGTACTCTTTATCTCCTCCTTCGCCTCCCTCGTCTTGGTGTCTAAGGTTAGAAACAGTTCAGGGATGTGCTTAACTTCAGACACTGCCTTCAGAAATATCTTCTGCCTTCAGAAGTGGCTGCAGCAAACGGAGCCCTGCTACTACAGGTTGCGGCTACACTGCTTTTTCTTTTTTTTTTTTGCACAGAATTAGGGAAGCGATGGAGAAGGAATGGCAACCCACTCCAGTGTTCTTGCCTAGAAAATCCCTGGACAGAGGAGCCTGGCGGGCTACAGTCCATAGGGTTGCAAGAGTCAGACATGACTTAGTGACTAAACCAACCAAGGGAAGAGAATCCACAGCCCAGCGCTTCAGTGTACTCAGGAAACCACTGTCAGGCATTTGAACCAAGCAAGGGATGAGTGATTTAACGCCATTCTTGGTCCTGGTCACTGAGATGATTCTGCAGTCACCTCCAACACACACACACACACACAGATGATTCTGCAGTCACCTCCAATTACACACACACACACACACTGAGATGATTCTGCAGTCACCTCCAATACACACACACACACAGATGACTCTGTAGTCACCTCCAATTACACACGCACACACTGAGATGATTCTGTAGTCACCTCCAATACACACACAGATGATTCTGCAGTCACCTCCAATACACACACACACACATGTGTAACTGTCTCTTTGAGTGCTCAATGAGCCATATGCATTTTTACAACTAATCTATAGCTTTCAGGTATGGAGTTGAGCAGCCCAATTAAGTAGGAAGATTCAAACAAACACAAAAGTAAAATCAGGAAAGGTCTAAGACATGGTAGGGAACAAACACTCCACTTCCAGACTGTGGGTTTTCGGGAATTTATTCCTCTTTAATGCTGAATATAAAATCTGACATTTCACCAATGCCTTTAGAAACAAATGCATACAAATTGAAATCTAAAAACAATAATTTTGCAGATCAAAGTGGGTCTTGACACTTTAGAAAAGATATTAAATGAAAAGCATCTGTAGAAAAAGCAAAACCCTATATAGCAGAATCAAATTAAAAAAAAAAACAAAACAGCAAGAGGCTTTGGTACCCTTCAACAACAGAGGACAAATAAGTTTAGTTCATTATTAAATTCATGTAATATAAAAACATCTACGTGGGAGTACTGGATAAATCTATAAAACAGAAACAAATCTAAAATATATTAGAGCCTGAGAGGAAAAAAAAAATCTTCCTTTTCTCCTCTTTGATTTTAACAGAATGCCAGAATCTGGAAAAACAAGTACTTCCCCAAATAAATTTTCTTCTGGTCTGCATATACCTAGCAGGATGGCACTCTGTATTGTGTCTAATTTTAAAAAGGCATAATCTGATTTTTTAGCAGCACATATCCTTTGTTCCAACAAGCCTGCTATAGGAAAGAAAAAGTCTGTCTTGAAATGCTCCTGATATAATATCTATGTCTACAATTCCCATCCACTTCTTTCCTAGGTGATTATCCAGATCTAAAGGCAGCTAGTTAAAGAAGGGATGAAGAAAATCATTACGTGTTTGGAATTTAGCTGGTAAAACAACACAAGTAAGGGCATGATATTATCTGAACACAGTGTGGCTCAGGTAAGCCCAGACAGCAATACCCTCTGGACTTCGCGGAGCCTGGATACCATGGGAAATACCACCCAATGCACTTCTAAGCTCACTCATTACAAGCACAATACCAGCTCAAGCTGGTCTCTCCTATTTCTTTGCTGATCAAAAAAAAAAAGTACAAGTGAAGGTAGATGGTGTGTAACTGTAATAATAATAATTTAGCTCTCCTATTCATCTAGTCTGCTTAGGAGAATCTACTACAATCAGAGTAATTCAAAAGTTTTGAGACAAACAAGTCTGAGTAGCTTTCTTGGTATTGGCAAGTATTGTATTGATCCTATGACCCCAGAATTTAACTCCCAAAGATTCAATCTTACCAAGTTGCTTCTTGGTATTCACTGGCAAGAGCAGACAAAACGTAAGTTAGATCACAGTAACATTAATGTTTTAAACTATCGTATCTTAAAAAGAAATACTAAGTCTTATCAGACTTTAACACAATACCCAGTTCAAAAACAATTTCCTGGATAGTCCCTGGGATTTATCAAGTGGAATGTGACCTGGATTGTACCTAATGCCAACTAAGCAGTCATACTCATGATTTCACAGCAACTTTCCTTGGAGAGAAAACTGTGGATTAAGTGTCTGTTCCAGTCAAGTAGGAATCAGTTGAATGCTTTCCTTCTGGTTATAGCCCTGGACTGCAAACCTCAGGCTGGGGATGTCAGCTTTAGCATTCAACAAGTTCTTTAGAAGAGTCCACATTTAGCAAGTTGGAGGGAGAGAAAACACAGGTGACAGGAACTCAATTCTTTTGTTCTTTTCCTTTCATACAAACTTCCTGCTCAGAATCCAAAGGGCAAGTCCACCATCAGGATGCTGAGAATAGCAGAATATCTTACACAGTCCTCTAAGAGTTTATCCTATGCAAGACTATTCCCAGGTTTGGCAACTAAAAACTCTTAAGAAATGTGAGCAGGGACAAGGATGCAGTAAAAGGAGCCTCTGCCTTAATGAAGTAGACAGGTTCAGTATTTATCTGCATCCACTTCAAAGGGAACAGAGACTTCACATGCCATGTACTATCCAGAGTGAATCTCTGACAGCCTCTTTCTTGTACGTACTTTGTTCTGAAAAATCACTAGTGCTCATACATGGAATAAGAACATGTATCTACATTACTCTGAAAATCTGGGACTGTGCACTGGCCAGAAATATGAGTTGGCAGAGTGAGAGGACCAATGAAAAGTAACACAGGAAAAAAAAAATTAAAATGTATAGCAATATTAGTTATTTTTTTAATATGCCTCATCAAGGGTTCCCAAAATACATCTAACCAAGATCTTCCTTTCTCAAAAAATATAATCCTTTCACAAAATATATAAGCAGCTACTAGTTAGGGGAGCTGCATTCAAAAATATATGTGCACTTATGCATACTAAGTTGCTAGAGCTGAAATGCTTTCAGATATGAGTCAGATAATATCCCCTATAAATTTACTATCTAATCAGTGCACCTCTTGAAATATACCTTTTATGCAATCTTATGTATTAAGTGAGACTTGCCCCTTGCAAGAGATAAAGAAACATGTATTTTTCAAAATAGCAATTCTTCTCATCCCAATAACTCGGTTCTGATCATATACTATAATCAACTATGATTTCTGGACACATCAGGAGGATCTTGGAGGATTTATAGGGGTAATAATTTCCATCACCAAAAGGAGGCTAGAGCACCTAACTTTTTCTACAGTTATGACAAAGCACTGGAATATTTGTGATTCTGCAGCAAAGACCTTCAGCCCTTTGTCAACCAACATTGCTATTTTTCTTTCTGATCAAAATATTCTAAAAGCCTGGCAGACTAATTTCAAGGATATCACCTAGGTAGTTAGAAGAGAAGCAGGTTTGAGCAATCCTGGCATCAACGACAAACCAGGGCAGACCCAGTATTTTCTCTCTGATGGTGCCACCCGCTTATCACTCAGTCATTCAGGAAGCACACCTGGAGCAGGTGACAGCTCCTCCGGGTAAAGTGAGGCAACTGCAGGTAATTTTGAAAATAAGAAAAAAACCCACCACAGTCCTGATTTGGTTTAAAGCGATCATGCAATCCCATTAGACCCAAGTCTTCCCCAAACACCTTTTCCATGGCAAGCAAAGTTACTGAAAACGCATGTGGCTTCTGTCACAGTGATGCATTAGGTAAGCAGGTGTGCGCCGAGTACCAGAGGGGACTCTGAAATGCATCTCCATCTCTTCCACTTGTCTTCGCTAAGATTCTGCCTATTAAAAAAAAAAAAAAAAAGCTAGTTATTGCATTACATGGACAAGAAAATTCACCCTGGCAAGTGATCTATATTACTTATTCATTTATTTATTGGCCGCACCATGCAGCATGTGGGATCTTAGTTCCCCGACCAGGGGTTGAACCCCCACCCCCTGCACTGGGAGCATGGAGTCTTAACCACTGGACCCTGGCAGTGATATTTGAAACATCAGGGAACAGAGAGGTTGGGAATCACAATAATCACCCTCATGTGATGCTGCTGCTGCTGCTAAGTCACTTCAGTCGTGTCCGACTCTGTGTGACCCCATAGACGGCAGCCCACCAGGCTCCCCCGTCCCTGGGATTCTCCAGGCAAGAACACTGGAGTGGGTTGCCATTGCCTTCTCCAATGCATGAAAGTGAAAGGTGAAAGTGAAGTCGCTCAGTCGTGTCCGACTCCTAGCGACCCCATGGACTGCAGCCCACCAGGCCCCTCCATCCATGGGATTTTCCAGGCAAGAACACTGGAGTGGGTTGCCATTGCCTTCTCCCTTCATGTAATAGGTAAGAGCGAATCCTAGGTTTCAGGATCAGAGCCCAGATGTAAGTCACACCCACCTGACCTGCCAAGTAGAAAAGGAGAAAGGAAGCCACCTGTTTCCAACACTGATGAAATGCCTCTTGCACCTGGGTGAGTGGGGTGGGGGCAGTTACCTCACTCAGGGGCCCCGCAGAGGGTAACCCGAGGGGAACACTACCACACCTATTGGTAAAAAGCTGTGAGGGCTCCGGGCCCTCAAGAGCCACCATGATCCAACAGCTGGATGGCTGACCCCTGGTGTGGGCGGGGGCTGGGAGCTCTGAGAGGAGCCCCCTATTGGTTCAGTGCTCAGGGTTTACTGGTGGCTACACGTTTTCAATATCAGCCCTGAATGGGGTGATCCGAAAGCAGAAACTTCCATTTCAGGCTCTGTTTTGAGTCTATTATGAGAATGAGGCTGATGATTTCCTTTGACAGTTATTCATGAAAAGGTCTTTTTCTCGTAGGTAGGTACCACAGTGAGCTCCAGACATCCAGAAAGGAGGGTGTGCCTCTGCTCCCCGACTCCCAACCAGGGTTTGTACAATTCAAGGAATAGAGAAATGTGAGAAATCAGTATTTTAAGTATCAGCAACTCACTTGAATTCTTTAAAAATGTACATGCAGCAGAGTGTTAGTAGCTACAAGGATGTTTCTGGGTACTACTAAGAATGCAAAAAGTTGGAAGCAAACTTGGTGTTCAATGTATTCATTATTATGCAGGGCACATTGGCTCTGGATGTGTCTGTCCTGCATGGACGTTTTTTCTTTAATATAATTAAATTTTATTCTGAAGCATGACTATATATCATCCCATTATACACACACACACACACACACACACACACACACATTATATGGGATGGTGGCCCTGCAGGCCACCGTTCTGTGACCTTCTACCATCCTGTGTCCCATCCACTCTGAACTCTGGCCAGTGTCTACACCTGGGTGCTGAATGTTCTTTTCCTATTGAGCTTCTCTCCCCTCACTGCTGCACAGAGCAATCAGATGCTAATGCAGTCTTTATGTCCCCTGGTGGGCTAGCTCTGTCTTTTATGTGCTTGTGCTGCAGAGCGCGTAGAAAAGAAGACGGGAAAGGAGGCTCCATCGTATAGTATATTACATCCATGAAGGCTCCATCTAGGCCTTAAGAGTGTAGACTGTATAATTAATTACTCCCAAGGTACAAAACAAATAGAGATTCCCAGGTGGTCAGTAGTAAACAATCCGCCTGCCAATGCAGGAGACATGGGTTTGATCCTGGGTCGGGAAGATCCCCTGGAGGAGAAAATGGCAACCCACTCCAGTATTCTTGCCAGAAAAATCCCAAGGGCAGCAGCCTGGAGGGCTACAGTCCTTGGGATGGCAGAGAGGGACATGACTGAGCACAAAATAAATAACTAGAAAGGGGGGAGATGCTGATTTGCTCTAAAAGATACTTGCACTTCTCCTCTATGGGACTGACGTATGAGCTGCTATTAACGCTTGAGGCCTTGAATGGTTCGTGAGAGCAGCAGGTACATTGCACCACAGCCCTCCGCCTGGGCTCCATGGGCCCTGCTCACGTTACGATTCACTCGGGAGTCTGAAAACGGGGGTCGGAATGGGTGGGGATGCCCGGAGCCCTCACTGCTGATGGGATGGTCTCCTGAAATCCAGCAAACCTCAGTGGCATCAAAACCAACCCTGGGACTTCCCTAGTGGTCCGGTGGGTAAGACGCCATGCTCCCAGTGCAGGCGGCACGGGTTTGATCCCTGGTTAGGAACAGAGATCCCACATGCGGAGCAGCCAAAAATAAATAAATGAACTCTATGCCTGTGGTGATAGTTACACAGCCCTGTAAATATACCCAAAATCGCTGAATTGTAAAAACAAGGGAAATGTACGGTATGTAAATTATAAATCCATTAAAACATTTAAAACATAAGACCAACTTTAATCCCAGGACCACAAGTTATGGGAGAATGCATATTTTACAGATCATAGGTTTCCTAAAAACTTTCTAAGAGAATATAAAGATTTTCAAAGAGTAAAAAAAAGTCAGCCCACAGAATCTCAAAGGAATCTACATCTTAGGGGAAAATGAGAACAAAGATGGCAAGCACACAGTATTTTTCAAAGATGTTTGCACAGACACTGTCCACTGGATTTATGCATCCATTAGACTGCTCTTATCCCAGTTTTTTCCAGTTCTTTGAAGATAAATCTGGATTGTTTAATATCTTTATATGAAACACGTTATAAAAATACTTTCATTTTCCCAAGTATTCCAATGTTCCATCTTTATAAAAATAGCTTTAAGAGCCTTTAAATATTTTATGTGTGGGTTTTGCCTCTGTTTAAAACATGTGCACAGAAACCACCCACCACCATCTGTGGACTCACTGATGTATAACAAAGCACAATTTCACACTGGCGAGGAGCTACAGGTCCTGGAGTGTAATTTGTATTATTGATAGTCTCTGCCTTCCTCCCACAGGTGCTCCAGAAATGGTACAGATCCCGGGTGGCCTCAAAAGACCTATTACTTATAGACATCAAAGTTTCCCAGTAATGCTGTTTCATTTCAACTCAGTGTTAAAAATAGATGCTTTAGAATTCAGTCTCAATCTGAAATACAGTCAAAACCTCCATTGCCATGTACATAAAGACTGCAAGGAAATACATCAAAAATGTTTATGTGGTCTTCTCTGGTGACTTTTTACTTTCTATTTTATACATTTTGCATTTTCCCAATTTTTAAAAATGAGTCTAGGCTATTTTCATAATCAGAAAAAAAAAGTATTTTCTGAAGGGGAAATAACACTAAAAATATTACCTTATTTAACAAAGAAATGGTATTTTTTATTTTGAAAATGAATTTATGTGCTTTACAAAGTTACAATAATATATATTATCTATAGTTCTAAATATTAGAAAAGGTTGAGGCTTTTACATTTTCTAAAAGACATCTGACACAATAAAGTGGCTTCAAAAACACTTGGACTAGTTTAGGAATTATTCTTTGTTCAAGGCTGACCATTTGTTATTGCAAATCATGCCCCTTCCAATGTAAATGACTTAAATAGGAGAAGACCTTAAAAGCATGGCTTTGATTCTTTTTCAAAAAAGGTAAAGTAATGTGAGCTTGCACTTTAAAGTAAGAAGCACCTATGATTTTTTGCTACCTTAAATTTTTCTTGAAAGAAGGAAGTCCAAATTATGAATAAATTGAATTTTAAATAAAGATAAATTCTAATATACAGCAACAGTTAAAAGTGAGAAAGAAAGAAAAAAAAATGGCATCTTTATGTGGCTTTACCCTGGGCAGTCCTAACTGTGCACCTGAGAAAGCGAAAGCTGAAAACCTGGAAGACTAGCTCTACACTCCTTTTACCTCAATCCCTGAGAACAACTCAAGACACGTTTTAAACCAAGAAAAGACTAACCTA
The DNA here is from genome assembly GCF_003369695.1 of Bos indicus x Bos taurus. NCBI lineage: Eukaryota > Metazoa > Chordata > Mammalia > Artiodactyla > Bovidae > Bos > Bos indicus x Bos taurus. The sequence continues at coordinate 19,449,657 of NC_040084.1, read as the reverse complement.
CCTTTGACGCCAACTGTGATTTCAGGCCTAAGAATGAAAAGACTGTGTTGCTCTCCTTGGATTCAAAGAAACTGTCATAATCCTAGAAAAAGGAGAAGGAGAAAATAAACAAAAGCAAACAACCATCTTTGTACTTGGTGCTTTTGACAAAGTCTTTATGTCAATAAAAAATGTACCGCTGTTCCATCCAGGCTAGGGAAAAGCTACATAAATCTACTGGATTTGCTCTGTTTGAGTCTCAACATGTGAGCGTGATGATGAAGGCAACACATTTTTAATCCAAAGCCTGTGACAGGAATTAAAATGTAAACCATCAACAACAGAAAGGAAGTCAGAACATGCTCACTCGCGTGTCAAACCAACATTTATTTGTGTGGAGTCACTCTGACCCAAGATTTTTACTTAAGCATTTCAATCTGGAAGGCAGCCTCCCAATTCCACTCTTGATATTTTGTTATGTAGGGCTTAAAAAAAAATCACTGTGTAAACAGAAAGTTGTAAAGGTTTCCATGTGTCAATGTGCGTGCTTCTATTCTGCTTTTGAAGTTTCTCCACATTCTTTGAGACTATGTCTTCAGGGAGAGAAGAAAAAAAAAAGAAGTAAAACCTCAAGGAGGAAATATTCTAACATTTATCTTTGCCTCAGACACAGAATCACTTTTCTCTTCCTACTTTCGAGAGAGAAGCCATGAAGGGGTTCTGGCCAATGTTTTCATCACTTGTTTTCTTTTCCAAAGTCTGCCTGTATAATACTACACAGTTGCTGAGCTGATGTGAAGGTTGGGGGTGGGGGGGTGGGTCTTAAAATCTGACATAAGTCCCCTGGGTCACTTTATGCAGAGGATAAACGTTGCAAGCAGACAATGATCAGCATGAGTGGTAGGCATTTGCTTTGGGTTCGGTGTCTTATCATCAGACACCGAACATCATTCAAAGGTTATTTCATAATTTTTAATGGGAGAAGTTTTGGCAAAATTATTAATTTAATTTTTGGTTATGCTGGGTCTTCACTGCTGTACACGGGCTTCTTCCTCTAGTAGCAGTGTGCGAGGGCTCCTCTTCGTCGCGGCGCACAGCTTTCTCATTGCAGCAGCTTCTCTCGTTGCAGTGCACAGGCTCTAGGTCGCTTGGATTTCAGTAGCTGTGGCGCATGCGCTTAGCTGCTCCACGCCATGTGGAATCTTCCGGGAATGGAGAGGGAACTCGTCCCCCCACCTCCCCTGTCCCATCCCCAGCCCACCCCACCCCCCACCCCATTCCCACATTGGCGAGGAGGGTTCTTAACCACTGGACCACCAGGGAAGTCCAGCATATTATTTAATACCCACCACCAGGTTAGAAACTGGCTCAGAGCAAATAATTATGGTATCCAAGGTTGACAGCTGATGCGTAAGAGGACTGAGATTTGGGCCCAAGTTTCATTGGTATTGAAATCAATGCTTTTTGTATTCTATGATGCTTCTTGCCCAAGAGGAAACCAGGTATGGGCACCCTGTACATGAGTCACTGAGCCCTAATGAAGCCGCTGCTGAGCTGGGTCAGTGGCATTACAAATACTTTTGAAACCTGTCTAGGAATCTAAATGAGAGTCGATGACTCAGAGTGGAGATCTGCTTCTTGCAAAGCAGGCCTCGGTGGATGAAAAATCTTTTAATGATTTGCCTTTGCGTAGAGACTCTGTCTGTCGTCCAAGTGTTTTAGTAAGTTGAGTCTCGTCTGGCTTGAAGGCAGCTTGATTTTTTGTGCCCAGTCATCCCAGCCCCAGGGATGCATGCACAGCTCCTTCTGTAGATCTTGGAGCAATCACTCCTGCTGTCATTTCAGATCAGCCCTGAGGCTAGTCACCCCAAAGAGCGGCCTTCCCTGACCATGCCAAGAAGGAGAAACACCTCTAAAGAAGGAGACTTCAGCAAATACTTCCTTGGAAAATGGGAGTTTTAAGCTGAATTTTTTTAGAATGAACAGAATTAGATAAGTGAGGGGTTGGGATAGGAGCCTTTGGGACAGGAAATAACAACAAGGAAGAGCAAAGCTGGCAGATATGACTGGGATCAGCATGTGCCAGACTTGAGAAAGCAAGAGAAAGATTTTGAATTTTACCTTAAGCACAAAAGGAAATCATGTGCGGGTTCTGAGTAAGGGAGCAAGCAGAATGATCTATATAGTGAGCTCCCTACATACGAACCTTCAAGTTGTGAACTTTCAAAGATGCGAATGTATGCTTCCATGTCCAATCACGAAAGTTCACATGTCTGGTATACACTGTCCTGAGTATGCATCCTCTACAATTGGCTGTGCTTTTGTGTACTTATATGTGCTTTTGTGTATAGAGTACAGTAAGTACAGTGTCTTTATTCCAAGCACAGGATGTCTGGAAGCAAGCATAAAAGCAGCGGTACAAAGCTGACTGTGTTAGCAGGGTACCTAGGCTAACTTCGCTGGACTCATGAACACATTGAACTTATGATCGTGCTCTCAGAACAGAACTTCTTTGTATGTAGGGGACACGACCAGAGAAGACGATGGCACCCCACTCCAGTACTCCTGCCTGGAAAATCCCATGGACAGAGGAGCCTGGTAGGCTGCAGTCCATGGGGTCGCTAGGAGTCAGACTCTACTGAGCGACTTCACTTTCACTTTTCACTTTCATGCATTGGAGAAGGAAATGGCAACCCACGCCAGTGTTCTTGCCTGGAGAATCCCAGGGACGGGGGAGCCTGGTAGGCTGCCGTCTATGGGGTCGCACAGAGTCGGACATGACTGAAGTGACTTAGCAGCAGCACCAGCAGAGGACACGATTGAAGCGACTTAGCAGCAGTAGCAGCAGCATACTTTACCAACAAAGGTCCATCTGGTCAAGGCTATGGTTTTTCCCATAGTCATGTACAGACGTGCGAGTTGGACTATAAAGAAAGCTGAGTGCCGAAGAATTGACGCTTTTGAACTGTGGTGTTGGAGAAGACTCTTGAGAGTCCCTTGGACTGCAAGGAGTCCCTTGGACTGCAACCAGTCCATCCTAAAAGAAATCAGTCCTGAATGTTCACTGGAAAGACTGATGCTGAAGCTGAAACTCCAATATTTTGGCCACCTGATGCAAAGAGCTGACTCACTTGAAAAGACCCTGATGCTGGGAAAGATTGAGGGCGGGAGGAGAAGGGGACGACAGAGGATGAGACGGTTGGATGGCATCACCGACTCAATGGACATGACTTTGGGTGAACTCCAGGAGTTGGTGATAGACATGGAGGCCTAGCATGCTACAGTCCATGGGGTCGAAGAGTTGGATACGATTGAGCGACTGAACTGACTGAACTGATAAACAGAGTAGAACCTTTAAAAATTGTGAATCACTGCTGTATGCCTGAAACATACAATATTGTAAAAACTATAGCTCAATAAAAAAAATTTTTTTGGAAAAAAAAAAAATTAAAGAAGGTCTGAGCTTTGTGACTTAAGGGGAAAGACCAGAGGAAAAAAGCAGGTTTGAGGATAAGGTTGAAGTTGACTTTCAAAATGTTAAATTTGAGCAACTGTATGAGACACTTAGTGGAGAAGATGTCAGTGGAGCACTTGGAAGTTTCAAATGACTCTAGGTATTATAGGTTTCATAGAATTTTTCTTCACGGAAAACTTTTAATAAAAATTATATCTCAATTTGATGTAGAATTTAGGCAAAATTCCATGAACTGAAAATGTTGTTACTGATATTCTTTGTAACAAAGGTAGATCTAAATAGCTGAGTAGCATTTTACTGGCCTTGGTTCAGGAAATAATCCTTGACACATATTTTCTCTACCTGATCATTTGCCGCTTATATTCAGTGTGGTAACAGGAGGACGAGTGCTAAGCTACATCAGCTTATCTCATCCTTTTAGATATCTACCATGTGAAAACTGGTGGACTTGTTTCTCTCCACACCATATTCTGCCACTACTTGATCTAAATTCTTTCCCTTATGGAATCTCACTCAAAGCCGTGGTTCTAATTAAGTTCAGATCCCTAGCGCTGATTCTCCTATCAACTCTGATTCCAAGTAAGCAACTGTTCATAGACTCGTTTAAAATATATATTTTTTTAATTCAAAATTTATTTATTTATTATAAATAATTTACTTTATAAAATAATTTAGGTGTTTATTTTTAATAAATAATATTGTTTGTTTTAATAAATGTTTGTTTTAATAAATACTATTTATTTTAATACATAAATGGTATCATTTATTTTTATAAATAAAAATCATTTTATTTTTAATAACTAAATAAAATTTATTCATTTATTTTTAATAAATAAGCATTATGTATTTATTTGGGGGTCTTTGTTGTTGTGTGGGCTCTAGTTGTAGTGTGTAAGCTTCTCACTGCAGTGGCTTATCTTGTTACAGAGCCTGGCCTCCAAAGCGCAGGTTTGAATAGTTGTGGCTCATGGGCTTAGCTGCACTGTGGCAAGTGTTGTCTTCCCAAACCACGGATCAAACTGGTGTCCCCTGCATTGCAAGGCAGATTCTTAACCACTGGATCAGCAGGGAAGCCCTGTTCATAGACTCTTAAACGTAATAGTTCTAAATGACAATTCATGCTCTTCCTTCTATCCCACAAGCCAGACCTCTCAGAAGAGTGGCATCGCCATCTAACAGGCTCTACTACTAGTCAGAAACCAAGGCGTCAGAGAGCTCCACTCTTCCCTCAACCAATAACTATCTTACATATCCTTTCAACCTCTCTATTTTTCTACATCAGTCTCATTGCCCTAAGTCAAGCTAGACATCTGCAATAGCACCTCAACACACCAACCACCTTCCAGTCTAACCCATCCCCCCAGTCATTCTCAAGTGAGGATGTACTTATCCTTTAAAGCTGTAAATCGGAGCTCAGCTCAGGGCTCTGTGGTAACCTAGCAGGTTGTGATGGGGTGGGGGGTGGGAGGGAGGTTCATGAGGGAGGGCATATATGTAGACATAGAGCTGATTCACTTCATCGTACAACAGAAACCAACACACTATTGTAAAGCAACTATACCCCTGATTAAAAGGGCAAAACCCCAAACAAACAAGCAAATGCAAATTTGATCATATCACCCTCCACTCAAGTCCTCTCCTTCAAGACTTATTGCTCCTTGGGGAGAAGAGGGGGTTGTATGAGAGTTGTGTGACAGCTGTTTTAATTCTTAACTCTCCCTAACCTTCTACATCAGTTCCACAATTGAGCATGATCAACTCTTCCTCCAAAATATATCTCCAGTCTGTCCATTCCTGTCTTCATTACAACGGCTCTGGTTCTAACTGAACCAAACCAATGTCTGTCACACCTTCGTTTCTGGGAAATTGAGTGGTACATACAATCAAACAACCTACTATCTAAGTCACGACCACGACCAACTCATTTAGCCTCCTCAGACGGCTTCTTACTTCTGTATCAGACACGACCAAAGCCCCTTGAAGCTCCAGAACTCGATAAAATGATGGTGCATTCAGTGAAGCTGCTCTTAAAAGGGCTGTTGGCTGTTGTCCAGATGTAAAGTCTAGTCCATGTATTCCAGTTCCTAGAGATACTTGTTTGAAGAGTTTACCCCTCTCTGAACAGGAAACAGATTTAATAGAACAGGTAAGGGAAGGGCCAAAAGTGAGAGAAAAAAAAAAAAATTGAGGACTAGTGACTTTGTTATCAAAATGTTATCCCTGCTCTTGAATTCAGAAAGACCTTTTTACCTGTTTCTACCTAATGAATAATCTCTGATGTCAGTGTGAAAACAGAGGAATGGAAAAAAAACTAATAATATAAAAAATGAAAAATGAGAAACAGTACCTCACTCTATCTCTACAGATGTAGTGTGAATTTTCTTTAAAGACCAAAGTGCTAACATGAAAATATAGTGCATGCAAAAGATTAAAAGGCAAGTTACAACAAGACTTAATATGTTTAATGCAGGTTTCAGTGTCTATATTCAAAACCTTAATCTTAAAATGATAACAGTTCTCCACATCACAAAACTAGAAATAAAGTCAACTCTCACAAGCAAGTTTCATACATATAAAACAAGACAGACTATGTACACATAGAGAAAAATATGTAACATTATAAACGATCCATTTAACCACACTGAACCAAAACTATTCTTAATAGGAGGTGATTTCATTCTGATATTTGGCAAAACTAATACAATTATGTAAGTTTAAAAATAAAATAAAATTTTAAAAAATAAAAATAAAAAATAAAATTTCTAATACTATTTTACTCTTAAAAATTAGATCAGTCATCAACAAAGAATAGTCATCAACCAAAGTTATTTAGAAATGTCAGACATTTAGAAATCTCAGAACGGCAACATTACTTATTTATATAAAAAATTCTCTTAAACTGTATTTCTGTTATAAAAGTTATAACCATTACTTTTAGTTTATGAACCTTTAACATATTACACTCTGGCCAGAGGGCTTCTGACCTGAATATTAAATCGAATGCTGCCAACAGTTTAGAAATTGTCACCTAAGGTAATTAATTCCTTCTGGAGTGATGAATACAAAATTTGGCAATTAACTTTAAAAGCAAAATAATTCAAAGGAAACTATTTTTAAAAGTCAGTGTGAGAACAGTACCTGACACACACCAGGCAAAGAAGGTGATGAGCTATGTCTGTTAATAAATGACCAACAGATCATGTTTTAGGTAATCTCATGCTAGTAATGTAATTTGAGTAAGTTCTATTTCTACTCTAAGTTACTTATAGATTTTAAATCATCATGTAAAAAATGTACCTTCTGACATATAAAAGCTTTTGAGTGCTCTGATGAATCTCAAATTGTAAGAAGTTATTTTCTTTGTCATGTTGAGACAAAGAGTAAGTGATTGATAGTTTAAAATCTAGACCTTCTTAATACCTTCTTTTAGAGATAATAAACTAAACAGTATGATCTAATTTGAGTCAAACAGTATTAGAAATTTTAAAATCACCTCCTATTAAGATAGAAGTTCTTATATTATGGCCTTAGGCATTCCCCAGTAAAAGAGAAAGATTGGCTTTCTTAACAAAATTCATTTCTATTTAAAAGAAAACACACTAGGGCATATACTGCAGAAGTTAAAAGCACTGCATTTTTAAAACTCACTATAAAGTTTCTAAATGGGCTTGCTGAATTTCTTATACTCAAAAACACTCTCTATAAAGTGTTTGTAAATACACATCTGCAAACTGCACATTGTAAGACAATTCCTGTGACTACAGAATATAATAATCAGTTAATATCACCTTTGGAGAAAAGTACACGTACATAAAGCATATACAAGAAAAAAAAAAAAAACATTCAGTTTCAGAAGCTGGTACATTTAAAACAAAGGCTGAAAAATTCACTCTGCTTCTAGTGCCAACTTACTCAGGAAAAGAAAAAAATTCTGGGCTATAAGGATATCAGCATAACTGAGCACTGTTACAAATGGGATATTTATCTAAATGCTGCAATTTTAAGAAGAATAGAGCTTAAACAGCTGTTAAGAAAAAGGGGGGGAAAAAAGCTTCCATTACCTATACTTGGGTTTGCTTTTCAAGTGAAAACCAATGTTAGAGACATTTATAAGCTCATGATAAAATCTACAACAGGTAGAGCTCACAATAGTTTCATTCATCCACAGAGCTTACTTAAGAACATTACCCGTTCACCATGGTTAGACTATTATGGACTGGACAAGCATTTGAGACAAAGGCTTTAAAGTTCTTTGCCCTTTAAGCGTTCCCTAAGAGAATGGCCAGGAAAACCCACAGCAGCCACTCTGAAAAGCAGTATCGCTTCCCACGCTAAGTTGATGACAATTATGTGACAAACCCATATTATTTCCACACGCCGAGGGCCTTTCCAAACAGAAGACCACAGGGAGCACAAACAACACGTGGCCCGTAAGGAAACAGGGCAGCAACCACCTCCAAATGAGCCAAAGAGAATGTGGTTTACCCCAAAGGAGAAACTCTTCTAAAACATGCTTGCTAAGACTACAAGAGTTACTGCTGCTGCAAATGCACACAGACTCCTTCCTGAAATTTCTTTCAAGTCTGAGAGTAGCCTCTGAGCAGAATGTCTTCATTCAGTGGTTAAGAACCATTAATGCTATAGTCCATTTTGTGAAATCTTGATATAGAAGGAAAAAATAGTTGATGGCTCCAATCCCGGTAGGACAGGCAAGATGCGATTGTCTAAGATAGCTTTATTCAACAACTTTTAGGCCAAATACCAAATATACGAATTAAGCCCAAAGCTGAAGATTTAAGATTCCTAACTTATGTTTAACATTTCTGACTGCTCTGATACAAGACGGCAGAGCAAGCAAACACATCTACCCAAGCGCCCATTGAAACTGGGTGGGAAAAAACTTTGTGCTAAACATAGCAAAGGCAACCAGCAATAAAAGTTTAATAAATACCCAGAGGAGTAAGTGCAAAGGCTAAAGTCAGTTACGAGAATCTCTCACTAATAAAGTCATTCTCCTTTAAGCCACAGGAATTTAATAAAATAGGATTATATCCTCCGTTACAACTGCTCACACAACTAAACAGTTCTGTAGAAAATAATATGTCTAAAACAATATAAATGTGACATATTTACATAGTATAGAATAGTTATTACAGGTACAGAAGACAAGTCACTGTTCTAAACTTTAGCAATGCCATATGTGTGAACCCACAGGATGTGTGTGCATGCGTTTGTAAGTCAAAATGAGGGAGAAATGAGAGAAGCTACATGAATTCCAATTTCTCATCCTCTAAAGAAAAAAGCAAATACTGTCCAATTTAAAATCAAGGAATAGAGATACTAGTATCTCTGGTACCTAGAACATAGAGAGAAACAGATGAGAGAAACATATCTTCGTGTTTCTCTATACCTCTATGTTTTCAGAGAGGTGATAACTTCAAATCACAAAGCAGCATATCTCATAAAAGAGGCTGTATCTTGGGAATCTGGGGGAGACTGACCTTTCACTATGGACCCTCCTGTCGACGGACTTTATTATCTTAACACTGATATTAACACGGTCTTAGTGCTTTTCAGTTTTGTTTTCTTTTCCTTAACTGCATAGGCTCAGAAAAGAGGAAAAAAATTTAACAAAAGGAAAATCGCCAGTTTGGATATCTATTAAGATATACTGCTAAGCATACAACTGGGGTGCCCTGAGTGGATGGAGATGTTCAACATTCAGAGCACAAGCCATCGTTTTCATGAAAGACACGTCCCAGGGATGTGTCACTGCAGAATATTGAGACAAACATCTCAGCGAGGTGAAAATGGGAGATTAAACATTTATAGAGAGGAGAATAAAAAACAGGGTTATACAGAAGAGAGAAAACTGCAAAGAATATCTAATTAAAATGCTATGCTTCTGGGCATCCAGTAATAAAGAGGGACAGATATCACCCTTTCCCACCACCCTCTAGTATCTGTGAGGATGTTGCATTAGATCATTTACAATAGAACATTTGAAGAAGAAGATTCCCCTTGATTAGATCTCTGATCTTTTAGACAGAAAACCTTGGAATACAGATTTTCAAATTCAGATCAAAAGGTTCCTAAGAAAATTCTACCTGCAGTGCAGGTGAGCTTCTAACAGAGGTGATTTCCCCAATAGATTTCATTGTAAAATTTAGAAGATAGTTCAATATGCTTGCTTTTGAGATATTTGGCTTTGAGCTTTATTAATAAACAGGAATGCAAAATGCTCAAGACCTGGACAGGGCAAGATCCAACAGAATGGGTTAGCTAGCTGCTTGAGTGAAAACATCTGTGGAGCTATTCACCCATTCCTAGAAGCAATTTTGTTAATATGTTCTATGTTCCTAGTGTTCTCGTAGGTACCAGGTACTAAGATAAATATGCCACGGAGTCTGCTGAGGGTGAGCACAAGCAACTCAGAGACTGGTTGAAGGCAAAGTCATGAAAAACAATCCTAAGAGCTAAAGGTCACGTTGAGAGTAATGAGACAGGTTTTGGGCACGATGTGGGGGATGGGGAATAACCAGCGTCCTAGTGAATTAGAGAGGGTCAACAACAAGGCCCATCTGAACTGAGCTTTGAAAGAGAAACAGGACAGAATTTTGTAGGAGGTAAAAATCACAGGACTTGTTCATCAAGGGAGTAGGCAGATGAGGAAAGTGGGTGTGGGGTGACTTTCAGGGCTTTGCCTAGGACCTAGATAAATAACATCCATGGATGTTGTAGCCCTGAACCTATATAAACAGCATTCATACTTTATTATAGAGACAGACCACATCTCTTGTGGATGATGAAAACTGGACTTTAACTTTCCTTTTTATTTTTCTTACCGACTCTAACAACAATCCTATTAACTCATAATTACTGCAGACAACTGGACTTCAACAGGGGCCAAGCTGCTCTCCATCACTATGTTGTACACCATTCTGCCAGACAATATGCTTAATTTTCCTGAAGGAGACTTGAAGAGCTAATTCTATGTTTCTCCAATGAGACCGCGACTGAACTCTAGGAAGCACAGGGAAATGTGAGTGGGTCATGAAGGGGCCCATGAGCTAGGAGATTAGAATGGTTTGCCAGTTACAAACTATTGTTTCAAATGGCCAAAAACAAACCCAATGGCCCATGGCAGGTGGGAGGACAGGTGATGATTAACTAAGTTCTAATAACCCTTTTAATAATCTTCCCAACCCAGGGATCGAACCTGGGTCTCTTGCATTATAGGCAGATTCTTTATCGTCTGAGCCACCAGCGAAGCCCTCTAATAATCCATCCACGGAAATAATATGCAACATCTAAAAAATTAAGTTTGCAATGACATGGAAGCTATTTTTGTTGGAGAAACAAAGCAGGGCACAAAATGGTAGATACAGAATGCTCATTCACGGTCCTGGAACCACTCCCCTGCAGATGCCAGTTCAGTTCAGTTCAGTCGCTCAGTCGTGTCTAACTCTGCGACCCCTTGGACTGCAGCACACCAGGCCTCCCTGTCCATCACCAATTCCTAGAGTTTACCCAAACTCATGTCCATTGAGTCAGTGATGCCACCCAACCATCTCATCCTCTGTCATCCCCTTCTCCTCCTGCCCTCAATCTTTCCCAGCATCAGGGTCTTTTCAAATGAGTCAGTTCTTCGCATCAGGTGGCCAAAGTATTGCAGTTTCAGCTTCAACATCAGTCCTTCCAATGAACACTCAGGACTGATTTCCTTTAGGATGGACTGGTTGGATCTCCTTGCAGTCCAAGGGACTCTCAAGAGTCTTCTCCAACACCACAGTTCAAAAGCATCAATTCTTTTGCACTCAGTTTTCTTTATAGTCCAACTCTCACATCCATATATGACTACTCGAAAAACCACAGGTTTGACTAGATGGACCTTTGTTGATAAAGTCAATTCTCTGTTTTTTAATATGCTGTCTAGCTTTGTTGGCAAAGTAATGCCTCTGCTTTTTAATATGCTGTCTAGGTTGGTCAGGGATGACTATATATATGTACATATGTGTGTGTAATCTTTTTTAAAATAAAATTACATGTATGAGGTAGGGATTTGTAAAACTAATAATTAAAGGAGTTGGTTCTTCAGTTTCAGAAAAGGTTCTAAAACACACTTAAAATATATCACCCAGAGACAATCTTTTCAAAAGTTACATAAAACACTGCACTTGGGAATACTACAACTGCATACATTTAGGTATTCTAGTGTGCCTCTGAGCCTCTACCCATAGTTAGAAAATGCTGACATATCTCGTTTCCTTTCATACCTAACAAAGAAAAGGGGAGGAGACTCCACAAAGAACCACTGCTGGTCATTTAGCATTTCTGTGCCTCCTGAAGTCTACCCTATCTGTCATCTACGTTCAGACTCCAAGTAAGCAAGGTAATATGGGGAAAGGCAGTCATAGCTGTCCCTCAAATCATTACTTAAACAAAACTAGTCAACAGTATTAATGTAATCTTATTTGGTTAGCACTACACCCATTGCTTAGGTACAAATTTAATATTTTGCAAGTAAGATCTAAAAGTGCAAAAAAAGTAATTCAATAGTTTTAAAATAATAGATAATTTTATAGGTTGCCTCATGGAAACTAATTAAAAGGTTGTTTTTCTATAAAAGTCTGCCATTTGTCTCTTAGCTGAACTGCCCTCTCTTCATTAGACAGGATGTTACACGAGTAGTTCTAGCCACAGATTCCACGTCACTTCATCTCTCTTCCCCACTTCACCCATAACCCAATTCTAAGTATTGGCATCCTTAGCCAAACACATACCTGCTCATCTCAATTACATGAATGGTAATTGTGTCTTTCTCCTCTAGATGGCAAATCCACAAACTGGTTAAATAAAATTTGGCTGCATTCCCATTTCAAATTCCAAACTTTTTAATAAAATGAAAGAATTAATAAACTTATTTAGCAAAGTTGCAGGACAAAAAGAAAACAACATATAACATTCACTTGTGTCTCTACACACTAATAATCAACAATTGGAAAAGGATGTTAAGAAAATAATTCTATTTATAATAGCACTAGAAAAAAAATCTACTTAGGAAATAACCTAACCAAGAGGTAAGAGACTTGAACACTAAAAACCACAAAACAATGCTTAAAGAAATGAACAGAGACATGTAAAATGTAAAGAATCCCATGTGCATAGATTGAAAGACTTAATATTGTCAAGATGTCAATTCCACCCAAAGCAATCTAAAGATCCAACATTTAAAATTCTAATGGCATTTTTTTTGCAGAAATAAGGAAAAATTCTAAAATTCATATAGAATCTCAAGCCAAAACAAGTTTGAAGAAAGACAAAGTTAAAGAAACCACACTTCCCAATTTCAAGACATATTACAAAGTTACAGTAATCAAAATAGTGTGGTATTTGCATAAAGACAGGCATATAGACCAGTGAAACAGAATAGAATCCAAAATATAAATAAATAAAGAAGCCCTCACACATACAGTCGAATGATCTTGAACAAAAGCGTCAAGATCACTCCATGGGAAAAGCACAGTGTCATCAACAAATGGTAATAGGAAAACTAGATAATGACATGCAAAAGAATGAAGCTGGACGCTTATACCATATAAAAAAATCAGCATAAAAAAAATGAATTACAGACCTAAACATAAGACCCCCAAACAACAAAATTTCTAGAAGACAACATAGGGAAAAAGCTTCATAACACTGCATTTGGCAAGTAATGATTTCCTGAGTGTGACCCCAAAAGCCCAGGCAACAAAAACAAAAACAGCCAAAGGAGTCAATATCAAACTTACAAAGTTTGTTCATCAAAAGACACAATCAAGAAAAGTGAAAGGCAACCTAAGAATGGGAGAAAATATTTGCAGATTACATATCTGATAGGAGGTTAATATTCAGAATATACAAAGACTTTTTACACAGTGACAAAAAGTCAAATAACCCAATTAAAAACTGGGCAAAGGACTTGGACAGACATTTCTCCAAAGACAATATACTAACAGAAAACAAAGTATAGGAGATGTTCAATATCACTAATCATCAAAGAAATGCAAATCAAAACCACAATACCCTTATACCCATTAGGATCAGATCAGATCAGTCGCTCAGTCGTGTCCAACTCTTTGCGACCCCATGAATCGCAGCACGCCAGGCCTCCCTGTCCATCACCATCTCCCGGAGTTCACTGAGACTCACGTCCATCGAGTCGGCGATGCCATCCAGCCATCTCATCCTCTGTCGTCCCCTTCTCCTCCTGCCCCCAATCCCTCCCAGCATCAGAGTCTTTTCCAATGAGTCAACTCTTCGCATGAGGTGGCCAAAGTACTGGAGTTTCAGCTTTAGCATCATTCCTTCCAAAGAAATCCCAGGGCTGATCTCCTTCAGAATGGACTGGTTGGATCTCATTAGGATAGGTACTCTCAAAAACAACAACAACAACAAAAAACCCCCCAAAGAACAGAAAATAGCAAGTGTTGGTGGGGATACGGAGAAGTTAGAACTTTTGTGCACTATTGATGGGATTATAAAACGGTTCAACCCCTGTGAAAAACAGTTTGGCAGTTCCTCAAAAAATTAAAAACAGAATTGGTATATGATATGCAGTAATTCCACTTTTATGTATGTATCCCAAAGAACTGAAAACAGTACCTTGAAGAGATATTGCAAACCCATGTTCATAGCAGCACTATTCACAATAGCCAAGAGGTAGAGGTAGAAGCAACCCAGTGTTCATCATGGATGAGTAGAAAAACAAAATGTGACACACACAGACAATAGAAGCCCCTCAAAATTCATACATTGCAATGCCAATGCCCAAAGGAGGCAATTAGGTCTGCAGAGCCCTCTTGGATGAGATTACAGCTCCATTAACCCCTTCACTACAAGAGGATACTACAGTAAGTTGGCAATCTGCACCCCAGAAGAGGGCCTTCACCAGAACCCAGCCCTGCTGCTGCTAAGTCACTTCAGTCATGTCTAACTGTGCGACCCCAGAGACGGCAGCCCACCAGGCTCCCCCGTCCCTGGCATTCTCCAGGCAAGAACACTGGAGTGGGTTGAACCCAGCCCTAGTGTAACCCTGATCTTCCAACCTCCAAAACTCTGAGAAATAAATTTCTATTGTTTGTAAGCTACCCAGTCTGTTGTATTTTGTTACAGCAGTCTTAATGGATGAAGACATACATGATGGATGACATTATGTATGTTCTTTAACCTTAAGGACATTGTGCTATGTCCTCTGACATAGCACAAAGGACAAAGACTGTATGATTTCACTCCTAGGAGGTCTCTAAACTAGTTGAATTCAATAGATATAGAAAGTAGAATGATGGTTATCAGGGGCTGGGGGAGAGGACAAACAGGTGTATTTAACAAGTATAAGAATCTCAGTTCTGCCGGATGAAAAATCCTGAGGAACCTGTTTTACAGCATTGTGAATATACGTAACATTACTCAACTGTGCACTTAAAAGCGGTTAAGACAGTAAATTTGGGGGCCTTCCTGATGGTCCAGAGGGGAAGACTGTGCATCCACTGCAGGAGGCAAAGGTTCAGTCCCTGGTAGGGGAACTAAAATCCCACATGCTGAGTGGTGCAACAGCAACAACAAAAAAAGTAAATTTAATGATAAATATTTTTAAGAAAAAAAATATATAAAGAAATCCAAATCTTTTTTTTTTCTTCCTTCTAAATAGGGAGAGAGAAAAGAAATGGGAGGAAATGTTTTCATTTTGTGCAGATGTGTGCATTTTCATTTCTGGTGCATTCCACACATGCCAGTTCCACAGACAGAGAACAGAGTTTAAACCTTCCTTGAACGTGAGGATCCGAGCTTTCTAAAATGAGGAAAGCCTACATGTTGGGATGTTGACCTTTAGGTCTTCATTTCCAGAGAAGAATCTTGCTCATGGTAGGACATTTAAGGCAGACAGAAAGAACCACCAGTCCGCGTTAATAAGTGTTCTTGCCCACAAACTGAAATAGACACTGGAAACTTGAAAGAAATATATAAAGGTATGGGGGGAACTCACAGAATCCATATTAGGGCTGGAGATCCAGTTTAGAAAACAAGAGGAATTTCCATGTCTGGGAAGCCAAGTCTTCGCATGAGGTGGCCAAAGTACTGGAGTTTCAGCTTTAGCATCATTCCTTCCAAAGAAATCCCAGGGCTGATCTCCTTCAGAATGGACTGTGTCTCACATGCCTAGCTCATCCAGTTTAAAACAAAGTAGTAAAATTTCCAGCCAATTTAGGAAACAGGAGAATCTTTGTGCTTACTGGATCCTGTCATTTGCAATACGGCAGGTTTCCACAGGTTATCCAACCAGATAAGCCCACTCATAAACTGTCACTGGGCAAAGAAAGGTGCACAGGAGCAGGTGGTTTGAATGAAGCCATGGTTCACTGCCCTCTAATTCTTCTGTTTTTCTCAAAGTCGAATTTATTGGACCTTGATAAAAGCAGACACTGTCTTCAAAACTGCTGCCAGAACAGACTATAACAACAGAATGCATATACAACACTGCCGTCACCACCACTGTGGGATTGACTCTGCTCTAGCAGAGAAGATGCCATTTATCTGGCACAGTTGATAAATATGGAAGCCTCTAGCCAGCTGCCAGTCTACCTGAAAAAAATTCCATAGACTCCATAGGGCAAAGATATACAGAGATTTAGAAAGTCATAAAGAAGTGAAAATTTAAAAAAAGGAATTAACTTTATTCCACATCACATTCCTTTTTATTCTTTAAATACATTCCTCTACTCAAAAGGGCCCTGAAGACTTTGGCTGTTATGGTGACAAAGCAAAGATGTCTCTACCTGCCTCTTAATAGGGCTATAAAACAATAAGGATTAAAAACAACTCCCACTTTTAAAATAAAACTAGGAGATGCCGATGGTCCTGAACCACATAAGCAGCAAATGGGTAGAGAAATAGACAAGAGCAGAGGATGGTCACACTTCTGTGTCTGAAGAGGCAGCATCAACAAGAAATAAGCTGCATTATTATATAAGAATAAAGGTTACTGTTTTTGTGGATTTTTTTGAGTCATGATCACATATTTTATCAGGGAAAATATATGGTAACCAAGGGTGTATCCCACTCATGATCACAGAGTCTAGAAAATGTATCAATACTTTCATGCCTGCAGGCCAAAATGAGATAATAGTTGAAAATTTGTGTAAACTGTACAATTCAAAATAAAGCTGCTAGGGACTTCCCTGGTAGTGCAGTGGCTAAGACTCATACTCTGATGCAGGGGGCCCAGGTTTGATCCTCGGTCAGGGAACTAGAACCCACATACATGCCACAGCTAAGAGAGTTTCCACATGCCACACACAACAACGAAGATGGAAGATCCCACATGCGGCAGCTAAGACCCAGGGCAGCCAAATGAGTAAGTAAATATTAAAAAAGAAAAGAAAGCTATTAGTTAAACAGTGCAAGAAAACGTAAAAATCCAGCGGTTTTGTTGGATTCTCTTCCTCAGATTCTGCAGCTGTGAAAATGCCTTTATTCTGGTCTTGTAATTAAGTGGTAATTTGGCTGGGTATAGAATTTCAGGAGCACTTTAGAGACAGTCACAAATATCCTGGGAAGTAAGATAGATACTATCATCCTTTGTGTAAAGATGAGAAAATTGAGGTACAAAGAGATAAGTGACTTTCCAAAGGGGTCAAGCCAACGCAAAGCAGTACTGGAACTCAAATCAGGGTCTAGACCAGGTTCAATTTTCTCTTCATGACGTGCAAAGGTGCTGGGCACAATCTTTACGGCTTTATGTCTCAACATCTCATTCTCTCTCATGTTCACGGAGACCTGTTTCCTTTTGAGCCACCTAAAGCACTGTTACCCCGTTCTCCATTCTAGCGGCAACCCAGTTCTTTATTTCACCTTAAGTACCTCCACACTGTAGCCCCTCCCTCTTTCCAGGCCATCCTTAGAGAACTGCAATGCAGGTCTCAAAGTAAACACTCATATACTTAGAGCACTGGCAGAAAGCAAATCCTAACTACTCATTAGAGAAATTTCTCAATTTTTTTTTTAACCTAAGCAATAAGAAGGAAAATAGATAATTAGTCAAAAATGCCTTCGTTTTCTCAATGCCACAAATAGCGAGAAGGCATCTGATATATTTTAGCTGTTCATAATGACCCAGAAGAGCCTGGCAGGCTCTTGGGGTGCAAGAGTCGGACATGACTTAGTCATTAAACCACCACCACCAATGATCCATCTGGTTCATGACCATCAAAAAGCAAAACGCTGACTTATAATCAGGTATTAGCAGTTTTAGAGAAATAAATATTTAAGAACATACCCTTTCCATTCTGTCCCCCAAAACGTATGAATCAAAAAGTATGCTTTAAAATGTAGAACACAATAAACATGCATATGCACAGCTTCTCTTCCCATCCTCTTGTCTCAAAGCAAACAGGAAGACATAGTCTGTGACCTTGGACACACACGCCCACATAACTTCACTCTCTGTTAGATCTGTGGACCTGATTAGGTACTAGGTGAGGAGGTTACAGTCGGCACTGAAAAACCCCAACTGCACCCCAGGCAAAGAAATGATGTGGTAACAATCTAGCTACTTACTCCACAGTACTGGTCATCATTAAATATCTGAGGTGGCAGAGGGTTTCCCTGAGCAGGCTTCTTCTCCGGGGGGATGTTCTTATACATCCATTGCCTCTGCTCTTCTGACATTGTGATGTCCACCTCCTCAAACTCTATCTTGTTGGCTTCCAGAAATCTAACCACATCCTGCTGTTTCTTCTTTATCTGCAGAGAGAAGACAAATACAAAAGGAGAAATGCTCCTCTGAAACCGTATGTACAAGTTTCCCATGTGAACTAGATCTGATTGCTCATTGTCAAGGGCCACTGAGCCACCCCTCCCCCCCAAAACAGGTGATTTTTGCAGACCCCACACACCACCCACTCCCTGGTTATCAAGCGGATGGCTAAGCAAGCCCTGACACAGTGATTTGTGCACAGAATTCTAGGGCACATCTCAGATGGTCTGGGAGGGACAGACTAGGTCTGAGGTGGGAGATTCACTTAGCTTTCTGGGAGCCATAACCACTCCCCCTCCCACCCTTCAAAGTTGACAGGTACAGTCACAAAGACCTCCTGTGCCCCCAACCATTTGAAAACCACATATAGCCCATCTGAAATGTTGACACTTCATTGATTCTTAGGAGTGGCCATATTTTTATTCCCCTCAGCAGCCTCTTTCAGATATTCCACAGCTGCAGCCACTGTCATGAAAGCGTCCTTTCATCAACTCACAAGAGGAAAATGTTCTCCACTTCTAAGGTGAGAGTGAACAACAAGCACCACCTTACTTTGAACTCCCTTTCTTAACCCTTCTTGTTTCTCTGATCTTTATATTTCCTTCCAGTCACTAGGGGTCAGGTGTGCTCTTGAAGAGCTGCAAACACCTGAGCAGGTTTTCCAACCGTTACAAATCTTTGTCTTTTAAGGTATGTATTAACAAACCAAGATGGGGTGACAATATTCAGTATCTTCAACACAGCACATAAAACATATGAGTAAACAGGTGTACTTTTTCTAAATGATTCTGGGAAATATGCATAAAAGCCAAACAAGGGAATTCTCAAGTGGTCCAGTGGTTAGGATTCCATGTTCTCACTGCTGACAATGCAGGTTTGATCTCTGGTTGGGTAACTAATGACACAGACATTGAACATGACATTGAGGTCGCTCAGCTGTGTCTGACTCTTTGTGACCCTGTGGACTGTAGCCTACCAGGCTCCTCCGTCCATGAAATTTCCCAAGCAAGAGTACTGGAGTGGGTTGCCATTTCCTTCTCCAGGAGATCTTCCCGAACCAGGGATCAAACCCGGGTCTCCTGCATTGTAGGCAGACGTTTTACCGTCTGAGCCACCAGGGAAGATCCTGCAAAGACGACATGCAGCCATTAAAAAAAAAATCAAACAAAAAAACTTAAGAGGTGACGTTAATGTTATAATGGCCAAAGGAAAGAATCATTTTGAGAAATGAAGCAGCTAGAAAGACCTCCCGACACAGAAAATAAAATTCTGAAGAACCAACCTTCACATACCATTGCTGCTACTGCTGCTAAGTCGCTTCAGTCGTGTCCGACCAGTAGCCCCAAACAATCCGTCCCAGCCCCACCCCCCAATCCAACTCCTCCCCCAAAGCTTCGGTGACATATTTCTCTGAGGTGGAAGTCTGTTAAATGCCAGGAGAACAGAGGCATTGGGAAGCCCATACCTTATATACGGAAACCCAGATCACTGGGTTCAAGTCTATGAATGAATAAGGAGATTGCATAATAGTACTGACAGAAATAAAACACTGGCAAATATGACATCTTTAAGCTCAATATTATAAAAAGAGAGAATTGCTGTGTGGTTGTAAATCCAAGTTGAAAATGCCATTATCTTAATTTCTTGAATTAAGCCATTTCTCATGTCTGAAAAAGTTAACTTTTTCTCCTCACTCATACTATTTCAGAAGATATGTTATTTTGTAACTCCAATGTGCAAAACGTTATCAGCCATCCTACTTAATTTTCCCTTACAACCCTACCAGGTAGAGTTCATCATCCCTGAGGTTGAAAGTGTTCACCTATTTTGATCAAAGTCCTAGTGGGTGTTCTCAAGACAATCATGTCATTGTCCTAAAATCCTTGTTCAGTGGGCCCCCACTGATCTTTGCAGAACAAACAAAAAGTTACCTACAATTCTACTATCCAACAGCCACTGCCAAAATCTAAACAGAGAGAAGGGTCTAGATTTAATGTCCCTGTTTGGAGCTCTACGTACCCAGCACATTTCAATGACTCATGAGTGTGATCAAAAATGAAACTTATCTTGGTTTTCCGTATATAAGGTACAGGCTTCCCTGGTGGCTCAGATGGTAAAGAAACTGCCTGCAATGCAGGAGACCTGGGTTTGATCCCTGGGTTGGGAAGGTCCCCCTGGAGAAGGGAATGGCTACTCACTCCTGGAGTATTGCCTGGAGAATTCCATGGACAGAAAGAGTCGGACACAACTGAGTGACTAACACTTTCACTTGTCACGTGTAAGGTACAGACATATAATAACATCCACCACTACCCCAAAATGTGGGTAAAGGGTCAAACATTTTCAGAATGAGGATATATCGAGACATACACACAACTTCTTTACTCCCCAGCCTCCTGACCCTAAACATAGACACACACACACACACACACACACACAGTATTTAATGCTGGACTATATCCCCTACAGCCCACCTGGTCATTTCTTTCACAGGATCACACTCAGTAAAAATAGCTGCACCCACCCATTTTATTCAAAAATATATCATGAGCACTGCCCCCTGTCATTTCAAACTTTTTTCAAAAGCACAAATTTTAATATCTTCCTGGCAATTGCATCATGTAGATGTATAGTTAAAACTATTTCTCTATTGTTTAATACTCAGCACCCTTCTAAGTTTCACCACTAGAAACCATATCACGTGAACATCTTTATAAATCTTTTAAAAGTATTTTATTTATTTATTTTTGGCTGTGTTAGGACTTAGTTGCAGCTCTCTAGTTGTGACTCATAAGCCTGGTTGCTCTGCAGCATGTGGGATTTTAGTTCCCTGACCAGGGCTTGAACCTGCATCCCTTGGATTGGAAGGATTCTTAACCACTGGACCACCAGGGAAGCCCATGTAAATCTTTGATGGTATCTCTCAATACTATTTTGCTTCCCTCATAGTTCAGTCGGTAAAGAATCTGCAGCAATGCAGGAGACCCAGGTTCAATTCCTGGGTTGGGAAAATCCTCTGGAGAAGGAAATGGCAACCCACTCCAGTATTCTCACCTGGAGAATCCCATGGACAAAGAGAGGAGCCTGGTGGGCTATAGTCCGTGGGATCACAAGAGTCAGACACGACTTAGCAACTTAGCCACCGCCACCTCAATACTATTTTAGGACAAAGCCCTATGAATGAAAGCCAGATAAAAGGGCAAAGACATTTTTCAGACTCCTGAAGGACTCAAGCTAAAAATGTCTTTCAACACGGCCACCTCAATTTACATTCCTCAAATTACATTCCTCAATTTACATTAGCAATGTCTAGGAGTGTCCATGTCTCAACATCCCTCTTCCTTAAAACCAGGATCTGCAAGCTGTATTGTAGAATATTAAAATTCAGATGGCACGGGGTGATGGATGTTAACTAAACTTATTGTGGTGAACAAATCACAGTGTATACATACATCAAACCATTATGCTATACACCTTAAGCTTATACAGCATTGTATGTCAATTATACCTTAATAAAACTGATGGAAAAATGGTCATTAAGAAGAAAATCCAGATGCATCATTATACCCTATCAACTTTCAGGAAGCAAAGGACAGGTCATCACTCACACTGGCAATGGCTGATGGGAGCACCAGGAGCTAAATGCAGTTCTATCTGTATTTTAAGAGAAAATCAGAAGAGGCATGACCAGGTTTATGTGCAAAGAGACCACTTTAATACTATGCACCTTAGAAAGAAATAAGGAGGGACTTCCCTGGCAGTCTAGCGGTTAAGACTCTCAATGCAGGGGGCATGCGTTCTATCCCTGGTTAGGGAAATAAGATCCTGCATGCCATATGGTGCCACCAAAAAATAAAATAAAACACCTGGATACTTTCTAAACAATTTTTTTAATCAATAAAAAAATAAAAAAGGAGAAATTCTGTATGTACTGTTGACACTGCTATGAAAAGGTTCCTAAGGTTTATAAGTGAAAAAAAAATTTGTATACTAAGCACTTTTTTTAAAAAATAGAAAAAAATAGGAACATATCTATATTTACTTGTATTTTAATTTCTTAGAAAAATGGCTGAAGGTTATATAAGAAACTAACAAAAGTGGTGGCCCAGGGGCGGGGCATGGAGGAGGGGGACACAGTGGGAGCAAGAGTCAGCACTCTATGGCTGTACACTTTTTTGAAAAATGTGAATGCATCTATATCCACAAGATTAAATACAAGAAATTAATTTGAGAGAGAAAGAACGTCCCATAGAAGACAACCTGGAGGGGGATGGTAGTCCACGTCCAGAGAGAACTGGGGCATTTTATATAAATCATGCTTCCTAACAGAGTGTGAAGCTGGACTCTGGGCATTTTGCTGCTCGCTGGCCTCCTTAACTCTCTATACGTATAAGAGAAAGGGGGGGGAAAAAAAGAGCTCTAAATCCTGGTTTCTTCATTTATTTACTGGGTGAGTTTGAGCCAAGTTACCTCTCTATGCCTCGGTTTTTCCATCTTTAAAATGGGAACAATAGTATTACCTACCTCATTGGATCACTGTAAGGGTTACATTTAAATTATGTCTAGCTTACAATACTGCCTGGCACATAATGTCTAATGTTTCCAATTATTATTGTTGAGTTTGCAATTTGACAGCACATTAAAAAAAATCTTTTAGAATGCAGTATCAGTTTTAAAAAAGTTCACTTTTTTGAGACAAGGTGAATCGAAATCTATTTTGCTTTACTCTTGTTGAAATTTAGAGAGAGCAAAATTAAAAAAAAAAAAAAGATCTAAGGTCACAGAAAATTGATATGATAGCAAATCAACCAAATAAACAAAAGGGTGAGATTTACCCCAGAGAAGGAAGTTTCAAGGGGATGTTTGCTTACAACATTAGCCTCAGGAAGGAAGATGAGTCATGGCACTAGGGCTGATTTTGAGATTTATCAGGTGAATGTGGTTGGAACAGTGGGAGGTCAGGGATGAGTGGCAGGGACAGGCAGGACCCAAGAGAGGCTGGGGTACCAGGTAATACAAGGCAAGAGGAAGCCATCAAGGGCACTGCACATACTGGCATAAACCCAGGGTTCAGATAACAACACACACCATCACTTCCTTGACAAAGAGCTTTATTCTTTATTTCAACTGTCCTGGAACAAAACACACCTTACAATGAATATTAAAGGAAATCGGGGAGAGAAACTTGTGAAAGAGAACAAGGTGGGGCGTCTGTCGCTTCCTTCACCCTCATGTCAATTTAGCCTTGCAGCTGTTTTTGTTTTTCTTAACAAAAACACTTACAAGCCATGGCAGATGATGCTGGTTATTTACCCAGTAGCTAATCTCCCATTCTTTCTTAATAACCAAAGGCTGATTTTATTTAAGAAAGCAATGTGCTCAGCGACAAAAACTTGTTGACTCAAACTCCTCCGTAGCTAGGGGCGATCACAGAACGCAGTGCTGCCCAGTGAGATGTGAGGCGGCCGCCTCCACTTAATGAATGCAAAGACGAAGCCCATTTTCCACCTATTCATTGGAAGGACTGTTGCTGAAGCAGAAGCTCCAATACTTTGGCCACCTGATGCAAACCAACTCACTGGAAAAGACCCTGATGCTGGGAAAGACTGAAGGCAAAAGGAGAGGGGATGGCAGAGGATGAGATGGTTACACAGCATCACTGACCCAGTGGACATGAATATGAGCAAGCCCCGGGAGATACTGGAGGACAGAGGAGCCTGTAGAGCTACCGTCATAGGGTGGCAAAGAGTTGGACGATTTAGTGACTGAACAACAACAAATTCTTTCTCTCTTGCAGAAACGCACCTGTGGTGCCTGGAGGTACACAAACTATTTGGAAAATGTGAAAACCAATGCCTTATGCAAAAATGGTGGTGGTCAAGCAGAAGAACAGAAACCTGAGTCCCTGGTATTTTACAGCTGCCACACTTGGCTTACGCAGCCCAAGCTAACCTTTCCCTATTAGACAAATAAATCCATAATTAGTTAAGCCACCCTGTAACAACTTTTCTACAGCTTGCATCCCAATGCAATGCTATTTAGTAAAACTCTTAATTGCTACATAAAACGTCTTCAGCAATACTGTGGTATGATAGGTTGAAAATAAAAGTTACTATTGCACAGCAGAGTCTAGAAATAACAGCTGTAAGGCATAAATTTCACATAAGTGAAATGAGTATTTGTCACTAGATGAACGGATGAATCTTCCTTTTCTTCGTGAAGCAACAATAAAGATGTTGGACCTCAAATAGCAAGGTATCTACAGAAGCATGAAAGTTGCATTTCACCTTATCATTAACCAAACACCATTACATGTCATCCAAAGCAATTAAAGGGAAGTTGTTGTTCTTGTTCAGCCACTCAGTCGTGTCCGACGCTTTGCGACCCCATGGACTGCAGTACACCAGGCTTCCCTGTCCATCACCAACTCCTGGAGCCTGCTCAAACGCATGTTCATTTAGTTGGTAATGCCATCCAACCATCTTATCCTCTGTTGTCCCCTTCTCCTCCTGCCTCAATCTTTCCCAGAATCAGGGTCTTTTCTAATGAGTTGGCTCTTCACATCAGGAGGGCAAAGTACACTGTTAAATCTCTCAGGCTCTAACACAGGGAGGCCCTCAGACCAATTCTAGCCCACAAAAACAGTCCTTATCTTTTAAGCGGTTGAAAAAAAGCCAAAAGAATAATAGTATTTCATGACATGTGAAAATTCTACGAGATAGCAATTTCAGTGTCTATAAATACAGTTGTAGGCAACTTCCTGGGGGTTCGGTGGCTGAAACTCCACATTTCCACATCAGGGGCCACAGGTTTGATCCCTGGTTGGGAGCTAAGATCCTACACGCCCTGCAGCGTGACCAAAAAAAAAAGTTGTATCGGAAGACAACTATATCCATTTATTTACATACTCTCCACAGCTGCTTCCACCCGAGAAAAATTAGCATCGTTGAACCATTAAAACAGAGGTTGTGTGGTTCCCAGGTGGCTAGGTGGTAAAGAAACCACTGCCAATGCAGGAAATGGGAGTTCGATCCCTGGGTCAGAAAGATCCCCCGTGGAGAAGGAAATAACAATGCTCTCCAGTATTCTTGCCTGGAAAATTCCATGGACAGAAGCGCCTAGTGAGCTACAGTCCACTAGGGTCACAAAGAGTCAGACACGGCTGAGCACGCAGGCGCGCTGCGTGGTTCCCAAAGCCTAAGGTATTTCCCAGCTGCCCTTTTCAGAAAAAGTTTGCCAGCTCTGCACTAGGTCACAGATCCTCATTTCCGGTTCAAAGCTCACTTTCTCGGGGAGGCCTTCCCTGACCACGTGATTTTGTATTTTCCCCAGCCACCACCTTGCCCCCACCAACCCCACAACCCCCCACTCTTCCTTCAATGTTTTATTTTTCACCATAGCACTTAGCATCTGAGGTATAGGTCCGTTTTACACATGTTTGTCCACCTCTTCCCATCAAATGCAAATTCCACTAGGGCAGGGTGTTTTGTCTGCTGTTGTGTTCACTGCTGTATCCCTGGGTCTAGAATGTTATCTGGCACAGAGGAGACACTCAGTAAGTGGTTAATGGACAGCCAGGACTTTCACGGATTCATTCATCATGAGGATGAGATACCTCAGGTACCACCCTTCTTGGAGAGCCCTCTCTAGCTTCCTCAGCTGAAGTTTTATTAGTTACATTTATTACAGTTTTATTTATATGTTTACTTGTTTTTATGCTCACATCTCCCTCCACAGTGTCAGCTCTCTTTAAGCACAGGAGGCGCTCAGAAAATATTAACTGATGATTAAAGAGTTACCGCCCCAGTGCTGAACATCAAAGCTTTCCAGGTGACATTCAAGAGATCACACTGAATTGATAATTTAATTTAGGAACAAATGGAATGGAAGTTTAGCCAAACAGGAATGTAGATCAAACACCAATATTTTTCAATGAATGCTAAAGCTGAATGACTTTAAAAAGGTCTACCATGCTACTTGGAACTGGAAACAGCCTAAATAATTCAGAAGAATCTCTGGACCCTGAATGTGAAAAAGGCATCCCTTCTAATGTTGCCACTGACCTTGAAGAAGGAAGTTGTATGTGATTCTATGTTTAAATAAATGCTACAGTCAGTTAATTTTAAAAACTGCAGGTGCATTATGTATCATAGTATTTTGTTTCGCCCAAATGGTTTTTTTGTGTTTTTTTTTTTCAATAAGATTGCTGATAGATTCTTCCCTGCCGGTCCAGTGGTTAAGAATACACCTGCCAATGCAGGGGATACAGGTTGGATCCCTGGGCCGGGAAGACTGCATATGCTGCTGAGCAGCTAAGTCCAGGCACCACAACTACTGAGCCCACGTGCCGCAACTGCTGAAGCCTGCACGCCTACAGCCTACACTCCAGTGAGAAGCCTGCACGCTGAACCGAGACAGCAGCTCCCGCTTGACGCAACTAGAGAAAGTCCATGCACAGCAACGAAGACCCAGTGCAGCCCAAAATAAACACATTTCTTCTTAATATATACATATATATATATGTATTTTATTGAAGTATAGTTGACTTACAATGTTTCAGGTGCACAGCTAGGTGATTCAGTTATACAAATACACATATTTTTTCTTGAAATTATTTTCCATCATCAGTTATTACAAGACATTGACTATAGTTCCCTGTGCTATACAATAAACCTTTGCTGCTTGTTGCATATCTATTTTTTTAATTAAAAATTCAGTATTCATATTAAGTCAAACAAGTGAATCAAAATGTCATAAATTTCTTAGGCAAAAATTCGTTAAGTTTTTAAAAATATATATACTATACATATTATTTATATATATGTATACAAAAGCTTTTCTACTATGGTTGATAAAGGCTTGAGAAAGAACATTAAAAAAAAAACTGAAGAGATGGAGAAATTGGAAAACATAAACTAAATGAAATGGGAGCCCTGAACATCAAATAGAAAAAGTGAAACAAACTAGATGAAAGTAAAACATCATCATATAGTCCAATTGTTTTTAAACATGATGCTCATTAGAAACATATCTGGAGCTCAGGAGAACATTTTTTAAAAGGTTTGTTGATATATCTGCTAACTGATGGCAACTGAAAACTAAGCAAATATGCTGGTTATTTCCCTGACCCTGCTTCCAACTGCTACCACAGAATTCTATCAACACCACCTCTAACCCCCGCAACCCCTTTCCCCCACACGTCTCCCAGAACTCTGAAGCGAGCTCCTCACACATGTTTCAAAGCAGCCTTCTTGGCCACTGCATTGGAAAGTGCCGTGCCCTGAAGGTGTCACCCCCGAACTCCTATGTTGAAACCTCACCCCTAAGATGACAGCATTGGAAGATGAGGTTAACGGGAGATAATCAAGTGATGAGGATGGAGTGCTCTTATCAAGGAGGCCCGGAGCTCTCCTGCCCCCGGCCAAATGTGAGAACCCAGCCAAGACGACAGTCTGCTCCCTGGAATTGGGATTTCCCCAGCACCCAGCCATGCTGACACCCTGTTCTTAGACTTCCAGCCTCCAGAACAGTGAGAAACTTCTGTTGCTGAGGAGCCACACAGTCTGTGGCATTTTCTTTTAGCAGCCTGGATGGACTAAGACAAGAAACCTTTTCCCCTTTCAACTCCGGGGAGCCCCCCCACAGGACCCAGATCTCAAGCTCTCAAGTCCTCACCACCCACCCTTGGTGATAAGGTGTCTGGGCTGGGGCTGCTCGATCTGCTGATGTGGCGTGAACCCTCAATGACTCGTGGATACCCTAGTGAAGATGCTGGTAGCTTCCACTGGCAACCTCCTGACTCCAAGAACCCAGGCTAAATAAATGACACTGCACTTGACTTACACTTACCCCTATTCTGAGGCACTGGCTCATAAGTAAACTTGCACTCCTCCACTCTCTCTTTGTGTAGGATTAGTTCTCTCCCAGAAGGCTGCCAGTTAACTTACATAATTAAGCAGTCCCTGCCAGATTCCTTCCAGACGTGTCTAGTCATGTTTGAATTCCAGGCTGAACACAGCCAAGGCTATATCCTGGGGTCTTGGGAGTCTACTAGTAAATAAAAATATTATCATTTAGAACAAGAGAGGGCTTTTTTTTTTGCTTTTGCTTTTTAACTAAGATTTAATGTGAGCAATTGTGGGAAAGCAAGTTTACAGAAAAAGCACAGAAACACAAGAAGAATGAAATAATGCCATCTGCAGCAACATGGATGGATCTAGAGTGTCCTACTAAGTGAGGTAAGTCAGACAGAAACAAATATCTTATGATAACACTTACATGCAGAATCTAAAAAAAAAAAAAAAAATACAAATGAGCTCGCTTATAAAACAGAAAGAGTCACAGGCATAGAAAACAAACATGATTACCAAAGGGGAAGAGGGAGGGAGATAAACTAGGAATTTGGAAGGAACACAGACACACTACTATACATAAAATACATAAACAACAAATACCTAGTTTATAGCCCAGGGAATACTCAATATTTTGTAATAATCTATATGGGAAAAGGGGCTTCTCTGGTGGCTCAGACAGTAAAGAATCTGCCTGCAATGCAGGAGGACCTGGGTTCGATCCCTGGGTCGGGAAGATCCCCCGGAAAAGGGAATGTCGACCCATTCCAGTACCCTTGCCTGGAGAATTCCATGGACGGAGGAGCCTATGGGCTACAGTCCATGGGCTCACAAGGAGTTGGACACAACTGAGCAACTAACATACATATACACATACGGGAAAGGAATCCGAAAAGAACATATGTATTTGTACACATCTGAAACACGCTGCAGTACACTTGAAACTAACACAACACTGTAAATCAAATCTACTTCAATGAAGAAATTAAAAAAAAAAAAGACAAAGCACAGATGGAAGACAAGGAAAAACTAGAGGAAAAATAAGTATTTTAGAGTTAGACTGTCCTGGTTTTAACCCTGCCCCTGTCAGTTGAGGAGCCTTCCTGATATTATTAAGCTTCTCTTTCAGCCCTAGTTTTCATATCTGTGAAATAGACTCAGTATCTTTTTTCATAGGTTTATTGGGAGGATTAAGGAAGAAAAGAGCTAAACAGTATTTTTGCCTGAGACATCCCATGGACAGGGGAGCCTGGTGGGTGATGGTCCACAGGGTCGCAAAGAGTGGGACAGGCCTGTAGCAACTTATCATGCGTGCAAACAGTAAGGGGCATTGTTCAATTATTTCATTCATTCAAGCATATTAACTTTTCCTCCTTTACCCTAGATACAGCCTTTGGCAAAAAATACAAAGTAACTTCTGAGAACTTTCAAAGGCTTTGGGAATTGGATGCCATAGTTCTTCATTTCACCTCCTTCTGCACTTCAAATACACAGATTTCTTTCTTTTGACTTGAGGCAGATGTAAGGCTGGTTAGGGCCTTTTATGTCTCTCACAAGGAAACAGTCAAAGGCAGAGCAAGGGCAGAGAAGACATATTTTCTTATAACTTGATGAGACCTACAGAGAAGGAGCTGGACTAAACTAGGAAGCGGAGGGGGCGTGAGGCCAACTCCTCCTTCCAATCAAAAAGGTAGGAATGGGCTCATGACCCTTCCCTGGTCAGAGACCCAGGAACTTTCCCGGGATTAAGTAGGGTGCCTCAAAGACCAATCATTCCGTGGCAAATTCTTTAACTAATACCACACTGTGGGACTCACTAGGCTTTATATTCTCGTAAAGAGGATGCAAATGGCAGATGCTAGTTAGCCCAAAGCTATTCTCTACTTCTCCCGTGAAGCCTGGAAAGTCAAAGCCCCAAGTTCCCAGCCATCCTTACAGCTGGGCAGCCATAGGACCCAGAGGCCACAGCTGAGCAGGGGCTGAAGTCCACGGGGCAGGGCTTCTGAACAAGGCTCTGCTTCCCTGCTGTAGCTGCCCTTCCTTCCTCTTTTTGCTCAAAACCACGGCATGAGGGCTGGAAGTGCAGGGGCCACCCTTCCACTGCTGGGCAACAGGCGTCAGGAAAATGTCAAGAGAATCCCAGAAACACAGGTCTGAACAAATCAGTTTCCAGATTTACCAACAGAGACCAAAACACCTGCTCATTTAAGCTTGGGTTACTCAGGTTTTACCTTCAGAGAGACATACTCCTTCCTGAAACAGCCATTGGTATGTCTCCTTTATGGAGAGCAGGGCAGGGGTGCAGACTACACCCCAACAAGCCATCAACTCATTGGCAACATTCAAACGCTGTTTAACTCCACATGCGATTACACACAAATGGCTGTGTCTCCGGTGTCTATTTCAGTCTGTCTTACTAGAAAGCAAACACCAGGTCACCACGCCAGAGATAACAAGAGAGGCTGTCCTGCAAGAGATTGAAACTTGAGTTTCAGGGAATCAGAGTGTCAGAAAGGGGAACTGTGAACCACAGGGCAATGTTTGAAAGAATCACTATTATATGTTGTAAATTAAAGCAACACATTTTCAATGATGGAAAAGATCATGCTTTTTCATCTGTGTATCATTAGCAAACTCCCTGGTACTTAGGAGGCACTCCATATGTTTGCATTAAACAAATAAACATTACTGAGCTTGAATAAATACTATTAACATACTTTCTTTTTAACCAGTAAATATTTTGGATCCTGTCTCCTTGCATTGGCTTCTTTCCCCCATGTTTATAATGTTAAGTCATCTTTTTAAAAAAAAAAAAAAAAAAACCCATAGTATCATCCTGAAGTAATTATTTTTCATGTTACTTTCCAAGGATTCAACATTCATAAATAGATTTTATATGCTGCCACAATAACATATATACTTGGGATAGAATGTTTCAGATGTATTACAAAAATTTTGTGCTTTTATAATCTTCACAGTTATCTTACCATATGATGCATTCTCTTATTTACTCTAATATTTAGAACATTATCCTACCACTGGAAATTTAAGTATATACTAGAGATATTTTTCTTTTATATAAAAAAAATATTCTAAATGGGCTGACATTTTTCATGGTGACAAATGATATCAACAGTAAGCCACCTAACAGATATTAAAACACAAGAGTCACTCACATGTACACATAGACCCTATTCTTTCTTTATTTGTTCCTTCAAACTAAAGATGATACTTTTGTCAAGTGTCTCACAAAATGGATTTTAGGAAATGTTTGATATTTTTATTCGGTTACTGTAAACAGAGCTCGTCATCTATAAAAACTGTCACTATGAAAACCTAGAAACATAATTTTCTAATCTACTAAGTCTTTCAAATGAAAAGTTTCAGTGCCTTTTTTTAAGTGTAGAAATCTAACAACATCTTTCAATTAGTTTTCAGGAACAACTAAAAGATATCAGGGAAGACAGTATGATTTTAATGACAACATGTTTACCACTTCTGCACTATTGATGAATGGGATCAGAAAAAGGATTATCACTGCCCTTTAGTTCTAATGATGCTTATCCTCCATTTGCATTGACATATTTTTAGGAGTTACAATGGCTGGACTTCCCTGGTGGTCCAGTGGTTAAGAATTCACTTGCCA
The DNA here is from genome assembly GCF_003369695.1 of Bos indicus x Bos taurus. Lineage (NCBI taxonomy): Eukaryota > Metazoa > Chordata > Mammalia > Artiodactyla > Bovidae > Bos > Bos indicus x Bos taurus. The sequence goes on along the minus strand of NC_040084.1, from coordinate 19,417,912 downwards.
ATGCAGGGGACATGAGTTTGATCCCTGGTTAGGGGAGATTCCACATGTCTCGGGGCGACTAAGCCCACGAACCACAACTACCGAGCTGGCGCTCTAGAGCTTGCGTTCCGCAGCAAGAGAAACCGCTGCAAGGAGAGGCCCGTGCACCACAACCAGCAAAGCCCTTGCACGGGAATGAAGACTCAGCCAAAAATAAATTAGTTAATTAAAAAAAAAATGACAAATGTTAAAAGCAGACTTTCAAATTGTAGTACTGATCTTTAGCTCTCATTGTTCTCATTAAGAAAAAAAATTTTGATGAAAGATTTTTATCATTAAAAATAAAATTAAGAATGCAGTTTAAACTGTATCCCATTATTCTATCATTGCTTTAACTGACATTTAAAAATGCATGCACTTTATTAGTATAGTAATGTATACATAAAATTCATTTAAAATATATACATATTGGGGAAATACACTCAAAGAATTTTTTATCATTAGGATATGTGATCAGAAAACTTCGCAGACCACTGTACTAGAGAACCATGGGGACCACGAGAAACGTAAGCGTGCAAATCAGAGGATTTTACATTATTTTCTTTTATAATATAAAATAACATGTCTAAACAGCTTCCAAGTCAGAAGGCAAATCTCTTTTTCAGACATTTGATAAAGATTAAATTCTATTATTCTTATTTTTTAGTGTATTATTTCTTAGACTATATTTGAAGGTCAGCTTATAAATTCCTATCTTGCAAAACCAGCAAAAATGGAGGGAGGTGAATCCCAACATATTCTCTGAAAGTTCAGAAAACTAACCAGAGTTTCACTGTAAATATATAAATATACTACCCTGCTAATATATTTTCTGTTAACATAACTGAGACATGGTAATAAATCTAGAGGCAGGAAAGACAGGAATATAAGCACATACTAATATAGCTGAATCAGGCAATACATGCTTGAAATCATCACAACATCTTACAATGTCCTTTATAATCTGCTTGCTCTTCACACTACTATTTTGAAGACATCAAACACTTCCACAACTTCAACTAGCCCCTCTATGGAAACCACATCTAAAATCCGCATTTCAAAATCGGCCTCTTTCACAAATGGCCAACCCACAGTTCCAAAGCCTTTCTCAAAGTGTATGCTCACATGTACCACCATCATCTCAAACTTGACTGCTAAAACGAAACAACAGAAATGATAAAACCTTGTTGTCACAAGATTTACCTACCAATCTACCTCCTCCTAACTTGTCTCTTTCTGTTTAGGATACGACTCAGCACGACCACAGACCTGCCTATCAGTCCAACACTTAACGTTAACAATCTACCTAAATGACAGCCTTCGCTTTCTCACACTCTCTCCCCTTTTTTAATTTTTATTGAAATATAGTTGCTTTACAACATTGTGTTATTTTCTGCTGTGCAGCAAAGTGAATCCGTTATATATATACATATAGCCCCGTTTTTAGATTTCCTTCCCATTTAGGTCACCATAGCGCACTGAGCAGAGTGCTCTGTGCTGCACAGTTGGTTCTCAACAGTTTTCTATTTTACATTAATACATAGCAGTGTATGTATGTCAAACCCAATCTCCCAATTCACCCCATCATCCCCCTTCTCCCCTTGGTATCCATAAGTTTGTTCTCAACATCTATGCCTCCATTTCTGTTTTGCAAATAGGTTCATATGTACTATTTTTCTAGATTCCACATACAAACGACATTACACAATATTTGTTTTTCTCTTTCTGGAAAGAGTGTCTCCAAGCTCAATGTGGCAGTAATAGAATAGGAATGGTGTAGAAAAGGTACTGGAAGAGTGCCTCTGAGGGGTCCTGGTTCATCTGTGACTTTTTCCTTGATGGTTAAAACATTTGATGATGATGTCAAGGGCAGTGGCCTGATCCTCACTTGGGCCACTTAACTTTGATTTATGTTCTAGTTCTGGATAACCAGCAAGGGATGGATCTGTGTCACCTCGAGCAAATCACTTCTTCTATCAAAGCCTCAGTTTCCTTATTGGTAAAATGCAGATCAAAATGTAGGGCAGACAGTGGCAATGAAATTTTAACTGACACAATCCATACTCACAGTTAAGCCATAGCAGGGACCCACTGAAAAAGCTCAGCACACTTCGTTACTATTACTGCTACTCTTTTTTTAAGGCTATTTTGCTGTATCTATTTATTTTGGCCATGCCCTGTGGCAGGCGCGGTCTTAGCTCCCTGACAGGGATTGAACCCGTGCTCCCTGCATGGGCAGCGCAGGCTCAATCACTGAACTGCTAGGGCCAAGGCCACAAACCTCATTAGCTGTCCTGTTCTTTGGTAAGTGTCCACTCTCACTAGTCACTGAGGACACAACACCATTCATTCAGTGAGCTCCTCATCTGTTCTTTCCAGAAGGGCATTCTGAGGGTTGAGCAGGTGCAGGGCACTGTACTAGGCTTAGGGGGGACGCACCTGCCTTCCTTCAGCTCGCCCCCCAAGAAAGCTGGGAGTTACAGGGAGTCACCAGTCAGAGCACCGACAGTGCCTGAACTATAAAACTAGACAATGCAGAAAGGACTGATGACAGGAATGTTTGTGTCTGAGAGACAGGAAAGTCACTGTGGCATATTCACGAGTTAACTTGAATTTCATGCTAACTGAAACAGCCTGTTTATGGTCTATCAAATATACATTGTACATCTGCTCTAATTATTAGAGAAAAGGACACACTGACCAAAAGTAAAGACTGCCCAAGTTAAAAATAAAGATTAAATGCCTCTCTTCCTGGGACGCCAATGCTGGTCCTCCTTTGAGGAAAAGACTCCCTTCCCAGGGACCAAGGCCATGCTGACTTGCTGTGAACTTGTTGGACTGTTCTTTTTTTGAAGCCTTGAAGAAATGTATCCCTGACTTGTTTAATGTTCTTTGTTCTAACAGGAAATAAAACTGAGCTCAAAACCCTGCTTCTCTGGAGCAGTTTATCAGAATTGCCTGGGAAGCAGGCTTCTATGCTAGTCCTCAGTTTGGCTCAAATAAAGCTGCTTTCTATTCTTATAGCTGACAGTTATATTCATTATTTCTGTCAACAGGATCCACTCCCTGGGAATATGAAGTGAAGTGAAGTCGCTCAGTTGTGTTTGACTCTTTGCGACCCCAAGGACTGTAGCCTACAAGGCTCCTCCGTCCGTGGGATTTTCCAGGCAAGAGTACTGGCGTGGGTTGCCATTTCCTTCTCCAGGGGATCTTCCCAACCCAGGGATCGAACCTGGGTCTCCTGCACTGAATATACGCATTGGTAAAAATAGGTTTCTCTTTAGATGCAAGCGTGACTGCTGTCACACTAGCATAGATTCTGTGAGGCTGCATTCTCATGCTAACACTGCCATGTTCCTATCCCGGGAAGCAGGCTAGGGCAGCGTGAAGGTGATGAGGGCAGGAAGGGGTCTCCTTTGGGTGTCCCTGCACAGAGCTCGTCACAGCAGAATGCAGCTCAACTGCCCTGGCCAGACTCACCAAACCCAGGAACAGGCAGGTGCTGTCCCTCGTTGTCTGTTCACAGGAATAACCTTTTAGACTTCCCTACCTCTGCTGCATACAGGGACTGAGAAAAAAGAATGCTAGAGTTAAAACTAGAAAGTGGGGGCGAGAGGAGAGGGAGGATTGGGAATTTGGGGTCAGGAGATGCAAACTATTATATAGAGAGTCGATTAACAACAAGGTCCTACTACGTAGCACTGGGAACCATATTCAATATCCTGTGGAATGAATGGAAAAGCATATAAAGAAGAATGTTTAAGTAGTATAACTGAATCAATTGGCTGTATAGCAGAAATTATCACAACACTGTAAATTAACTAGACTTCAAAAAAAAACAAAAACAAAAAAACTGGAAAGTGGAACTGAGAGAACCACAAATATCAGACAAGTAAAGAGTAATTAAGGACTTCCCTTGTAGCTCAGTTAGTAAAGAATCTGCCTGCAGCAGGAGACCAGGGTTCAATCCCTGGGTCGAGAAGATCCCTTGTAGAAGGAAATGGCAACCCACTCCAGTATTCTTGCTTGGAGAATCCCATGGACAGAGGAGCCTGGAAAACTACAGTCCATGGGGTTGCAAGAGTCAGACACGACTTAGCAACTAAGGCACCAAAGAGTAATTAACAAATGTCTCCAGAGCTGTCCTCTAAGACTAAAAGTCCATCCTGGCATATTTTTAAACAGATAACCAAGATCAATTTAAACACATGCTTATCTGGAGTCAGACTCAGTTTTAGAAACGAAGATTAAGATCAAAAAGTTAAGATGTAATTAAATCCAATCACTTCATTTAGTTCCCTGACTGAAACTTTGGCAGGTGTTGGAGTTTATGGTCTACAGTTCTTGAGTTTAAAGAAATATTTCAAAGAGAGGTTCCTGCTGCCTTGAGGCTGGCAAAATGACTGTTCCCATGAACTTGAATCTAATCTGTCACTAATGGAAACTTATGTATTTTCTGATTGGGAACTGGTATTCTCAGAATAGCTTTGTTGTTGTTTAGTTGCTAAGCTGTGTCCAACTCTTTGTGACCCCGTGGACTGTAGCCCACCAGGCTCCTCTGTCCATGGGATTTCCCAGGCAAGAATACTGGAGTGGGTTGGCATTTCATAATAGCTTGGGCAAGTCCTTTCACATTCTACATCATAGGTTACTCAAACAACATTTGCTTCCAATTCTTGGTATAATTTTAAAAGATAGGCTAGTAGGACCATATGAAAACCAAATTATAATGGAAAAGATAAAGGAGTCAATAAAATTTGCTACCTCAACTTCTAAAGATTTTATTTTTCAAAACCACACTTAAATTTATTTAATTCCATGCGAGCATTCACTCATGTTAAAAGACAATCACTGTCCGTCTCAGCCTTCCTAAGTCCTCCATCACAAGTTATGATGAGCATAAGATCATTCAGCTTCCTAGAAACCATGAAGTCACATCCTTCTTCTCTTTGTTCCTTTGCTTTTTCCTACAGCTGCTGAAAATTCTACCACTCCCTTCATCTTGTTGATCTCCCCCCATTTCCACAGTAATTATGCTGCTCTCAGCCTTACCCCCAGGGGTTTTACTATCTTACCCACGCCCCTCCAAAAGCCCATGAGAATGTTCTTCTCAAGCACATATTACTACCCTTCCAGACCTTCACAATTCCTCACTGGCTCTTGACTTTGAAAAAAATTTTCAGACAGTTCTACTGTCTCCTGCCCCTAGATTCCCAGGCCTCTCAGCAGCCAGGCCCTGACTCCATCTCACCTTCAGAATCCTGGATCACATCCCTAACAGCCAAGCACCTCACCTCACCCCGGAGGCCCTTCCAGAATTGACCAGAACCTCAGATCTCTTCTCTCCACTCATCAAACACTCCCATCTCTTCTCTCTAAACTATGGAAATCCACCTCATGTGCTTGCAAAGACACACACCTGAGCCCAAACACCGTGGTTACACCTGTATTTTCTAACTTCTCAGATTTTATTTTTATATGTACACAACAGTATTAATATTATGGTTCTAGATGTGTAGGTGTGTCTCCGAGAGTATTTTCTGCATAGTATGTACTCAGATGTCATCTGATACACTGTCCCCAGGGGTTGCTTGAAAGAGTAGATTCCAGGGAGAGGAAAGGAGACTACGATTTACCCACATATTAGAAAACTAGAAAATTCAGAACATCTAGTGAGGGTACCAACACCCACACATCTGCCCAACCCAGAAACGTGGATTCTATCATTGACTCTATCCCAATGATACAATTAATCATCAAGTTTCTGCTTTCAAATTTTTTCTTGAATCCATCCATGTTTCTCCATTTTCACCCCAACTTGTCCACGCCAAGCTATCATCTCTGGTCGTCCTATATCTTCTTTTAGCCAGATTTCCCCCAAAGCTACTTTTTACACAGGAGCTAAAATGAGACTTTAAATTTTTTTATCTATTTAAAAAAATTTTTATTTTTATATAATTTAACAGGTTACTTTCCACTAACAGTTATTACAAAATATTGTCTACATTGCCCATTTTGTACAAACAGTGTATAGAGTTAGTTGCTCAGTTGTGTCCGACTCTGCAACTCCATGGACTACAACCTGCCAGGCTTCTCTGTCCATGCAATTCTCCACAAGAATGTTGCCAAACATCCTTTCTAAAATGAAATTTTTTTAAAAGCATAAACCTAACGGTTTTATACCTTTGTTTAAGAACCTTCCAGAAACCTCCCATTATCCTTGAGATGAAGGTAGAAATCCCTGCCCAGGCCCACAAAGCCCACCTCTCCAGCTCCCCCACCCCTCGGGAGCCCTGGCTCTCCACCCCTAAGTACACTTGAGTCCCCTGGAGGGCTTGTCCTGAAGGACTCCAAAGCTTCTGATTTGGTAAGACTTGGGTGGGGCTCAATAATTTGCATTTCAAAGACCTCCCTGATGATCCAGTGGCTAAGATTCTGTACTCCCAATGCAGGAAGCCAGGAGTTCCAAATCCTGGTTAGGGAATTCGATTCCACATGCTGCAACTAAGATCCCGCATACTGCAATTAAGACCCAGTAGAGCCAAAGAAATAAATATTTTTTAGAAAAGAATTTGCACTTCATATCCATCAATGAACGAAGTATGGATACTCACCACAATATGGAAGAACCTTGAAAACATTACGCTAAAGTGAAAAAAAGCTAGTCCTAAAGGATCATCTATTGTATAATTCCATTTAAATAAAATGTCCAGAGAATAGATGAATCTATGGACAGAAAGCAGATGAGTGGTTGTGCAGGGTTGAAGTGGGGAGGATGGCAGGTGTAGGTAAGGGGTGTGGGATTGGCATTCGCGGTCCCAACTTCTCCATGCAGTCGACCACCTCTTTTTTCCTACACTTAAGTCCTCACCACACTGATAACCTTTGTTTTCCACACCTGGAATGCCCTTTTGCCTCCTCAACAGTGAATTCCTACCCTCCACAAAGCTCTACTTTAAGCCTACCTCTGTCACACAGGACCACCCCAGTCCAGAATATTCTCCACTTACTTCCCCTGAACTTCCAGAGAACATGATCCACATTCATTGAATGTCTAAGAGTTACCGGGTCCTGTCGAGTCAATGAACTTGCGATCCTGGAGGGCAGGGAACTTATGCTATGTCTCTTTGACTTTAAAGTACCTTGCACGCTGCCTCGGCAAATGATGAAGTTGCAGCAACAATGGACGTGAAATTGCCAACACCTAAATGACTATGATCCTGAAATAAGTCATTTATTCTACATCTATTCAATGACCCGTCAACCTACACTTTTGACAAAATAATAAAACAGAAACACAAGTTAGTTAAGTAATTTACCCAGTAGACAGGGCTGGAATCCACTTCTCCTAATAAGCAGCCCCACATCCGCTTCTCCACTCTGCCAAGTGATTTTTGCTGTGTAGTTGCCAAGTCGTGTCTGACTCTTTTGCGGCCCCATGGACTGTAGCCTGCTGGACTCCTCTGTCCCTGGAATTCTCCAGGCAAGAATACTGGAGTGGGTTGCCATTTTTTTCTCCAGGGGATCTACCCAACCCATAGATCAAACCCCCGTCTCCCACACTGCAGGTGGATTCTTCACCGCTGAGCCACCAGGGAAGTCCTGCCAAGTAATTTACGTTCAGGAATTGGGAAACTGAGAATTCTTGTCCCAGACTATTATCCCAAATGAAAATACAAAGCCTTGAGCTCTATGCATTATTTCAAGCAACTAGTTTCAAGCAAGGAAGCAGTTAATATTCAAAATTGAACCGTTCTAGAAACACAATGCGCCATGAGTCAGGGACGCAAAATAAAGAGAAGAAAAAAAACCCATGAACACTTTAGATCTTAAAATTATCAGATATGGAATATAAGTAAGTGCAATATGTTCAAAGAAAGAAATGAGGGATAATTTAAAAGTAAGTGGCAGAAGGGGGTGGGTTGGGGGAAGGAAGAATTGGGAGTTGGATTAGCAAATGCAAACTATATTATATATAGACTCTGGATAAACAACAAGGTACTACTGTATAGCACAGCAAACCATATTGAATATCCTATGATTAACCATAATGGAAAAGAATATGAAAAAGAATTTATATATATATATATATAAAACAATCACTTTGCTGTACAGCAGTAATTAACACATTGTAAATCAACTATACTTCAATAAAACTTAAGAAGAAAAAAAGTTCAAGCAGCAGGTGGAATTTCAAAGCACACTTTCAAAGTTCTTCAAAGCTTCTTGGGAAGACATAAGCAAAGGACCACAGCCTTAGGCTAAACAATCAGCCTTCACAACCCCACACCCACACCATCCACACGTCCAAACAGGAATCCAAATTACAAGTAGAGAGGCACATACCCACCAAGGCCACTACAAAAAAGTGCCAAGGGCACAGACCTTTCTCCACTCACAGAAAGTGCAAATTCACAAAACACATCCTCCTTTCTTCCTTACGAAATGGCCTTACGCACTGGCAAATAATCACAAAAATTACTTTCTGCCAAAGATACTAAATTGTTTACAAATCCCAAGAGGGAAAGACACACAAAAGGTGAACACCAAGTTTAAAATACATCAATGAAAGTTTCAAAATCATGGTCCCAGGGCAAGCAACTAGAAAAGGTTTCTAAGTGGGAATAATCAGATGACTGAAGACTAAACCCAGAGACGGACCAAATGACAAACACCCTCCTAAACATCACTCCTGTCTCAAAAATATCCACTGGGTCCCCCCACCAAGATCCACTGCGCTTGGAGTGGAGGCTTTCCAGGCATGCATTCGTTCAGTCATCCTGAAAATACTGAGTCATCAGGTCTAAGACGTGGCAAGCACCCAGTGAGGGCTCAGAATCCAGTCCAACTCCATGGTCCACACGGGCCAAACCTAGCCCATCTTAATTCACACTGTGCGTCCTAAGTCCAGTCTGGCCAGAGTCGCAATGCTTCTAGAGCGTCAGTGGTAAAGGACCACTCTGCTATTGTTCTTACTGTTTTACTGTTCTCATACTTCAACCTTCCAGTGGTCTTTAATGTTCTGAGAGACTGTCAGAAAATGAATTTCTAGAAAAATGAAATGATTAAAAACATACAAAACAAAGCCTAAAGTTTTCGTGATTGTAGTCAGAAAACCATAAAGTTAATTCTGTAAACCTGCCACAGATCAGATCAGATCAGTCACTCGGTCGTGTCCAACTCTTTGCAACCCCATGAATCGCAGCCTGCCAGGCCTCCCTGTCCATCACCAACTCCTGGACTTCACCCAGACTCACATCCATCGAGTCGGTGATGCCATCCAGCCATCTCATCCTCTGTCGTCCCCTTCTCCTCCTGCCCCCAATCCCTCCCAGCATCAGAGTCTTTTCCAATGAGTCAACTCTTCGCATGAGGTGGCCAAAGTACTGGAGTTTCAGCTTTAGCATCATTCCCTCCAAAGAAATCCCAGGGCTGATCTCCTTCAGAATGGACCGGTTGGGAACCTGCCACAGAAGTCGCTAAATGTTTACCCTCGACTGCAGTACTTATATCAGCAACAAGGTCCAGCCCACAGATGCTACTGTGGGCAGGTTGCTCCAAGACTGACTAGGTCTGGGGGTGGGGAAATGGGGTTGGGGGGAAGAATAAATTAGGAGGAGTTTGGGATTAACATATACACAGTGTTACATACAAAATAGATTAAACAAGGACCTACTGTACAGCATGAGAAACTATCCTCAATATCTTGTAATAATCTATAATGGAAAAGAATCTAAAAAAAAGAATATATATATATATATAACCAAATCATTTTGCTGTACACTTGAAACTAACACAATATTGTAAATTCACTATACTCAAATAAATAAATAAAAAATCAAAACAAAAACTTGACTGGGTCTTTACATAATGGCGCCTGGTAACTAAATCGTCTCCAAATAGTCTACACTTCCTATCCAAGTTCTACTTATTCTTCAAGATTCAGCCCTAAACCCACACTGCGCTCAACTATGCCTACCCAGTGGTTCAAAGCCGGGGCAACTTTGTTCCCCCTAGGAAGCAGTGGTCAGTATCTGCAGACGTTTTTGACTGTCACAATTAAGGGATACAACTGGCATTTGGGAGGCAAAGCCAGGGGTGCTATTAAACATCCTCTGATGTACAGGACAGACCCCCAGAATATCAACAGTGATGACTCTGAGGAATCCTGACTTATGCCAACCACTGCCCTCCCAGATTGTCTCCTAACCAAACTCCCATTATACCCATGGTCACCAGCAACCTAGAATTTAATGATATAAAGCCTGGCACTGTTTATTACCAGTCGTGTGTGTGTGTCTCTTTCCCCAATTTAACTGTAAATTCCTCTGGAGGATGACGACCATGTGTGTATCACTCTGAGTCCCCATAGGACGTGGGAGGGTTACTCTGAGGACTGTTTGTCACATACCTGTTAGCTGATCTGTCTCCTTTCCCACCTGCTTTACATAATATATACGGCTCTAACTAGTTTCTCTATCAACTCATGCATTAAACTACTTTTACTCTGCACTTTAGCAAAAAAACAAAAAAAACAAAAAAAACCAAACTTGTGTTACTTAGCAATGTGAAGCCATAAAAAACATTAGCAAAAACCTGGAATGAAAGATGTGGGTGGTTTGATGCTATTGTTTTTACATTCTCTGTCAAGATTACATGTTTATTTCCTCAAAGGAAAAAGTCAGCCAAGTATAAAATACCAACTTAGAATGCCACTATTTTGCAAGACTATCTACAAAAATTATATACTACTGTTCTCACACACGTTTCCTGTTAATTAGAGGATACTTTGTAGAAAAAGCTGCTCCAGCAGAACTCGCTACAATAGTCCAAATCCTCTGCAGTAAGGAGGAAATCCTGCTGACGATGGGTATTTTCCACCAAATATGACAGGACTGCAGCCAAAAGCCAAGCCTTTATCAATGGCCAGGGTGCTACACTGCAACAGTGTTTTTGCAACACAGTCTTCCCATTTCTATGCCAGTCCATCCTCAGATGTGCACAAAGAGATCCTAAGAGGTAATCTAGAAATGATAACTATTCACATCTGACAAAAGAGTATGGGGACAGTAGACTGTTCTCACAATTACATTTCATGGGAGATCACACAATGAGTTCACATTTCCATAGTGGGCACACACTGATGCCCCAGAGACATTCTGGGCATTCTTACCCACATCCCATGGGCCAGGTCCCATCAGCTCTCTCCTCCCTCGGTGGGCTACAAAGCCAAGCCAAGGCGCCCTCTCTGCTGAAAATTCCAACTATCAAACTTCATTCACGGCTTCCTGGGTGGGTGGATCAATCAGTAAACAACTGGCTTGCAATGCAGGAGACCCGGGTTCGATCCCTGGATCGGGAAGATCCTCTGGAGAAGGAAATGACAACCCACTCCACTATTCTTGCCTGGAGAATCCCAAGGACAGTGGAGCCTGGCAGGCTACAGTCCATGGGGTCAAAAGAGTTGGACATGACTTAGCGATTAAACCACCACCAACTTCATTCAGTTGGACACTCTGCTCTGTTTAGATCCCAAAAAAACCACCATGAGGAGCTTTCAAAGTCTACTCATATCTCCAGAGGCACTCACCCTTCCCACTGATGACCCTGATTCCTGCAGCCCAGATGAGATAAAGTCTGTTTGGAAGAATGTCTCAAAATTCTTGAAGAATGTCCTCAAATTTCTATCTTCAACCACATCATTTCTGAATTCCATTTGACTCCAAAGAGTCAGTGGAAGAAATTAACAAAGAACTAGAAGTTAATACAACCCTGTAAATCAACTAGGAAAGTGAAAAGTCAAAGTGTTAGCCGCTTAGTGATGTCCAACTCTTTGCAACCCCATGGACTTTACCCCTCCAGTCTCCTCTGTCCATGGAATTTCCCAGGCAAGAACACTGGGGTGGGTTGCCATTCCTTTCTCCAGGGGATCTTCCTGACTCAGGGATCGAATCCAGATCTCCTGCATTACGGGCAGATTCTTTCCATCTGAGCCATCAGGGAAGCTCAAGTAAAAAAAAATATTATAACTGGAAAAAAAAAAAATTTAGTGAGAGGGGGGTGGCAGCACAAAGGAAAACCAAATTCTTTAAAAGGTCAAGGAGCCATGGTTCACTGGACAGGCTTTACAAGACCTCGTGCGGACCGTGGAAGGTTGGAAATGTTGCCATGGGAACTAGGAGAGCACAGGCGACAAAACAAGGCCTCCAATTTGAGGCGGTGCACAGTCACTAGGGCGAGAGGACAGTCAGGGCTTGTCAACAAGCAACTTCCTTACGAAACTGGCAGTAACACGGGAGCGCCCACAGGCTCAGGACAGCCCAAAGGCAGGTTCTCTGGGGGAAGGTACTGGGGATGAACTATCACACTACAGCTAATGTGTGCATGGGAACAGAAGCACAGCATGAGAGCTACAGAAAGAAGGAATATAAAACACATGGCTCCGAGGATGATAAGGAAAAAGAGTCAACATCTATAATATTGAAAGACAGAAAGAAAAGTGGGAAGTGAAGAGCAGGTGCCATGTGGGTACAGAGTTAAGAGTAAGCAAGTTACTTTCTTTTGGGATTGGAGAGTGAGGTTTTCTGTATAAGTGAAACTCAGCCCCTTAAGCACAAATTTATTACTATCTTTTTCCAAGTGTGCAAGTGTTAAGTTGCTTCAGTAGTGTCTGACTCTTTGAGACCCCATGGACTATAGCCCTCCAGGCTCCACTGTCCATGGGATTCTCCAGGCAAGAATACTGGAGTGGGTAGCCATTTCCTTCTTCACGGGATCTTCCTGACCCAGGGATCAATCCTGGGTCTCCTGCATTGCAGGCGGATTCTTTACCATCTGAGCTACAAGGGAAGCTAGTAAAGAATCCATCTACGATGCAGGAAATGCAAATTCAATTCCTGGGCAGGAAGATCCCCTGGAAAAGGAAATAGCAATCCACTCCAGGATTCTTACCTGGTAATAACCATGGACAGAGGAGCCTGCCAGGCTATACAGTCCATTGGGTCGCAAAGAGTCAGACAGGACTTAGCAACTAACAACAACCAAAGTTACTTTCTCCTGGGATTGGAGCCTGAGGGTTTCTGCATAACTGAAACTCGGCTCTTTAAGCACAAATTTATTACCATCTTATTTTAAGCCACTTTTATTTTAGACACCTTTCTGAAATGCACCACACGTGTTCCTGCCTTGTTCAGCAGGGTACATCAAGCCAAAATACCTCAACTCCGATTTGATCTCTCCTGGACTGAGCGTTATCCTGCTGACCCATTTTTGTCCTTTGATGTGGTATGCTGATATTCTCAGAGCCCACTTACATGTCAGAGCCTGCTGGCTTATTTTATACCAAACAGACCAAAGCTGTGCTTCTGGAATGCTCCATGTCTGCCTTCAGAAGGCGACTCCCCTTCTCAGAGCTTCCCCTGGTGACCCCGATCCCCACCCCATGGGGCCAGGACTGCAGGACCCCACTGCATTCCCAGTTGTCTGGAAGAGGGCAGCCCCCCGACTGGCTGAATGGAGACCAGCCAACTGCCTCTCAGAGGTCTCCCTGCTTCCTTCCAAATGAAGATTCTAGAATTCTGGTATCAGGATAAGAGAAGTAATACTGTAATAAAATTATCCCTATGACGTGGATTCTTCACGCCATCTGTTTAAGAAGCAGTGAAATGAATCACGCCCCTCGCAGCCTTTCTGTTTTCCAACCAAACTTCAATCTACCTACTCCACGCCAGGCCCCCCCTGGCAAGGTCACAAACTCTTATTAGCTTTCCTTTCTGATGTGGAAGCTACAGAAACAATATTTCTTTTCCATGTTGTTCAATAAATACAACATGCCAAGTTCTCTGACAGGAAACGTGTGCGTGCACACTCAGTCACGTCCAACACTGCGACCCCATGGTCTGTAAGACAAGAATGCTGGCGCGGGTAGCCATGCCCTCCTCCAGGGAATCTTCCTGATCCCGGGATTGAACCTGAGTCTCTTAAGTCTCCTGCATTGGCAGGTGAGTTCTTTACCACTAGCGCTACCTGGGAAGCTATGATAGGAAGCGTGGGGGGAATAAAAGGATGACTAGAAAACTGCATATGAGAAGGAAGGAGACATATGGGAAATCTCTACTTCCTATTCACTTGTGCTTCAAATCTAAAATTGCTCTTAAGAAAATAACGCTATAAAAGCACTTGTAAAACATAAATATTTTCCTTAAAAAAAAAAAAAGAACAGAACCTGACCTCAGCAAATTTAGAACTTGAGAGTTCAAATCACCTGGGTACAAGATCACTGTAACCAAGTATGAAATGGGCTTCCCGGGTGGCGCAGCAGTAAAGGATATGCCTGCCAATACAGGAGATGCAAGAGTCTGGGGTTCGATCCCTGGGTTGGGAAGATCCCCTGGAGTAGGAAATGGCTACTAGCATTGGCTCTAGTATTCGTGCCCAGAAAATCCCGTGGACAGAGGAGCCTGGCGGGCCACAGTCCTTGGAGTCACAAAGAGTCGGCCAAGACTGAGCACACACGCACAAGGCTTACACGTGTTGAGGCCACAGGAGAGCAGTTCCCCAGGTTGGACTTTGCGGGGCTGGGGAAACAGAGTCCTCCTGATTTCAAAGGTGAAAGAGGGAGACAGGTTGGGTTGTGAGGCGGATGTACTGGGAAATGTTACTGGCACAGGCTTCAAAGAAGGAAGAGGCCTAGTCCCAGTGCAAGGTCAGCACAATCAAGGGAAAGAAAGCGGCATGAGAAAAGGCCCAGAGGGAAAGGATTAAAAAAGCCTGGTGTGGGGACTTTCCCGGTGGTCCAGTGGCTACGATTCCTATTCCTAACGCAGGGGGCCTAGGTTTGATCCCTGGCCAGGGAACTAGATCTCACATGCCACAACTAAGAGCCCATGTAGCCTCTAATAAAGAGAAAAGCCTGGTATGTGTATATAGTTGGAGAAGGATATGGCAATCCACTCCAGTATTCTTGCCTGGAGGATCCCTTGGACAGAGGAGCCTTTAGGGCTACAGTTTACAGGGTTGCAAAGAGTCAGACATGACTGAAGCTACTTAGCACATACGTATGCCAACAGAAGTCCATCTAGTCAAAAGTTATGGTTTTTCCAGTAGTCATGTCTGAATGTGAGAGTTGGACTATAAAGAAAGCTGCTGCTGCTGCTAAGTCACTTCAGTCGTGTCCAACTCTGTGCGAGCCCATAGACGGCAGCCCACCAGGCTCCCCTGTCCCTGGGATTCTCCAGGCAAGAATGCTGGAGTGGGTTGCCATTTCCTTCTCCAATGTATGAAAGTGAAAAGTGAAAGTGAAGTTGCTCAGTAGAGTCCGACTCTTAGCAACCCCATGGACTGCAGCCCACCAGGCTCCTCCATCCATGGAATCCTCCAGGCAAGAGTACTGGAGTGGGTTGCAATTGCCTTCTCCGAAAGAAAGCTGAGTGCCGAAGAATTGATGCTTTTGAACTGTGGTGTTGGAGAAGACTCTTAAGAGTCCCTTGGACAGCAAGATCCAACTAGTCCATCCTAAAGGAAATTAGTCCTGAATATTCATTGGAAGGACTGATTCTAAAGCTGAAACTCCAAAATTTTGGCCACCTGATGCGAAGAACTGACTCATTTGAAAAGACCCTGATGCTGGGAAAGATTGAAGGCAGGAGGAGAAGGAGATGACAAAGGATGAGATGGTTGGATGGCATCGCTGACTGGCTGGACATGAGCTTGAGCAAACTCCGGGAGTAGGTGATGGACAGGGAAGCCTGGCGTGCTGCAGTCCATGGGGTTGCAAAGAGTCGGACATGACTAGCGACTGAACTGAACTGAACTGATACATACAGTAGAGAAAACGCCGCAGAGGTAGGTCAGGACTGGATCAGAGGGCCCAAGGTGCCAGCCCAAGAAGTGAGGCCCTGAAGGGAGCAGGTGTCAGCAGACAATGAGATTTTCCTACATTCTCTGAACTGAACACTGACTTCATCTTGTTAGAAGGAAGATGTTTAGTTTCCCGTTTTTAATGGAAAAGGAATTTAAAAAGGTGAAGTACTAATCTCATCTCTCATAATCATCGTTTAGAACCAAGCTCACCACTTAAATATTACTGTGGAACTCACAACAGCATATGTGTGTGTCATGCTCTCACTCTACAAGTGAGAAATGCATGCCAGTGGAAAAGGAATCGTCTAGGCTAAGACACCAGGCAGCATGGCACACAATCCAATCCATCTCTTTGACAAAAAGAGAATAGGAAAGGTGATATCTGTTCCAGTTCACAAGCTCGTACAAAATATTTTGGAAAAAAAAAAGTCTCTCAATTTTTCTCTAAAGCTTTTTATTTAAGTAACACTTTCTAGAATCTTAAAAATAGTCATCTTCCCAGTTGAAGAGACGCTATCTTTCTGGCTAGTTCAGAATATGGCTTTCTTTGCCCTCATCCAGATATATCTATCTGCCCTGGAGGCTTACTAACAGGACAGATCATTCTAGCATTATATTCCCTAGGACTCTGTTTTCTGTGCTCATCTTTTCTGCTCAATCAGATGACTAGCTATCTGGAGGAAAGGATCATGCCATGTATTCATGTGTCCTGAACATGGGTGAACACTTGGCAGCAAAAAGTACTCATGAACATATGGGAAAGGATTAACTCAATTAATTTTAAATCTATACCTTCCTTACCCATGGATCAGAAGCACATCTCTGGTGTCTCCTACATTGGCAGGTGGGTTCTTTATCACTAGCGTCACCAGGAAGCCTAATATATATAAGTAGAGAGAGAGAGAGATCCCTTAATGACTCAATTCTGTCATATTGGTCTAAGTGTGGAATAAAAGGAAAAAAAAAGTGAAAATGTTACTTGCTTAGTCACGTTCGATTCTCTGCAACCCCATGGACAGAGGGCAGACTAGCCAGGCTCCTCTGTCCACAGAATTCTCTAGGCAACAATACTGGAGTAGGTAGCCATTCCCGTCCCCAGGGGATCTTTTCAATCCAGGGATTGATCCCGGGTCTCCAGCATTGCAGGCAGATTCTTTAACATCTGAATTAAAAAGTTAGAGTTAGCTCTGGGAAAAAAAAAGATCTGAACCAGTTCTTAAGAAATAATAGCAACAGTACTGGTCGCAAGGGACATGCAAATCAAAACCATAGTGAGACTCCGTCACATACCCACTGCCCGCAAACACCTAATAACCATTTAGGACTATTATGTCCTTCCTTCCACAAAAAAGACTTTCACTAGCTCCATTCTTCATGAAACATATCTAACCTTCTCACAGACTCTCAGCTTTACCTACTTTGATAGTCATGGATGCCAAGAAATAGGTCCTAGTGTAAGAAAAAGAGATGGTTGGACGGCATCACCAATTCAATGAACATGAACTTGGGCAAAATCCAGGAGATGCTGAGGGACAGGGAGTCCTGGCGTGCTGCAGTCCTTGGGGTTTGCAGACAGTTGGACATGACTTGGGGACTGAACAACAATAAATACAAAAAAGAACAGCATGAGCTCAAGAACAAACGGCTCAGAGTTGGAAAGATGGCAGGAATGATGGGGAGCTTTGGAGACCCCAGGGGTATATGCCCTGATGAAGAAGGGGCCACCACTAGCCATCTTCAGTGGATCTTTGCCTTGGTGGAGGCCAAAAAATCTTCTGATGTCTCAAGAATGGGAAATCCAGATCATGTGTCGGGGTGAGAAAGACATCCCCCAGGATTTAAAATCTTTGCTCAAAAAAATTTAAACTGTTAAGATAAAAACAAAGGGGTTCTTTTTATGGCTGAGTAATACTACTGTATATACACACCACAACTTTTTATCCATTCATCTATTGATGGATATCTAGGTTGCTTCCATGTCCTAGCTATTGTAAATAGTGTTGCAATGAATACTGGGGTACATGTATCTCTTTCAATTATGGTTTTCTCAGGGTACATGTCCAGTAGTGGGATTGTTGAGTCATGTGGTATTTCACTTCTAGTAGAGGTAATGGAATGCCATCTGAGCTATCTCAAATCCTAAAAGATGATGCTGTGAAAGTGCTGCACTCAGTATGTCAGCAAGTTTGGAAGACTCAGCAGTGGCCACAGGACTGGAAAAGGTCAGTTTTCATTCCAATCCCAAAGAAAGGCAATGCCAAAGAATGTTCAGACTACCACACAATCGCACTCATTTCAAACACTAGCAAAGTAATGCTCAAAATTCTCAAAGCCAGGCTTCAACAGTATGTAAACAAAGAACTTCCAGATGTTCAAGCTGGATGTCGAAAAGGCAGAGGAACCAGAGATCAAATTGCCAACATCCACTGGATCATGGAAAAAGCAAGAGAGTTCCAGAAAAACATCTACTTCTGCTTTATTGACTATGCCAAGGCCTTTTGACTGTGTGCATCACAACAAACTGTGGAAAATTCTGAAAGATATGGGAATACCAGACCACCTGACCTGCCTCCTGAGAAACCGGTATGCAGGTCGAGAAGCAATAATTAGAACTGGACATGGAACAAAGGACTGCTTCAAAATTTGGAAAGGAGTACGTCAAAGCTGTATATTGTCACCCTGCTTATTTAACTTATACGTTAAGTACATAAGCAAAATGCCCAGTTGGATGAGCACAAGCTGGAATCAAGATTGCTGGGAGAAATATCAAGAGCCTCAGATATGCAGATGACACTACCCTTATGGCAGAAAGCAAAGAGGAACTAAAGAGCCTCTTGATGAAGGTGAAAGATTGAAGAACTGAAGGTGAAAGAGGAGAGTGAAAAAGTTGGTTTAAAACTCAACATTCAGAAAACTAAGATCATGGCATCCAGTCCCATCACTTCCCAGATGGGGAAACAATGGAAACAGTGACAGACTTTATTTTCTTGGGCTCCAAAATCCACTGCAGATGGTGACTGCAGTCATGAAATTAAAAGACACTTGCTCCTTGGAAGAAAAGTTAGGACAAACCTAAACAGCATATTAAAAAGCAGAGACATTACTTTCCCAACAAAGGTCCGCACAGTCAAAGCTATGGTTTTTTCAGTAGTCACGTATAGATGTGAGAGTTGGACCATAAAGAAGGCTAAAGGCCGAAGAACTGATGCTTTTGAACTGTGATACTGGAGAAGACTCTTGAGAGCCCCGTGGACTGTAAGGAGATTAAACCAGTCAATCCTAAAGGAAATCAATCCTGAATATTCATTAGAAGGACTAATGGTGAAGCTGAGGCTCCAATCCTTTGGCCACCTGATGCGAAGAGCTGACTCACTGGAAAAGATCCTGATGCTGGGAAAGATTGAAGGCGGGAGGAGAAGGGGACGACAGAGGATGAGATGGTTGGATGGCATCACTGACTCAATGGACATGAGTTTGAGCAAGCTCTGGGAGACGGTGAAGGACAGGGAAGACTGGCGTGCTGCAGTCCATGAAGTCAACAAAGAGTCAGACACGACTGAGAGACTAAGCAACAGCAACAACGTGGTGGTTCTATTCCTAGTTTTCAGAGCCTGTTATATAGAGTGAAGTAAGTCAGAAAATGAAAAGCATATATTGTATATTAACGCGTATATACATGGAATCTATAAAGACGGTACTGATGGACCTGTTTGCAGGGCAGCGATGAAGACACAGACATGTGGACAGAGGACAGACTTGGGGACACACTGGGGAAGCAGAGAGTGGGATAAATCGAGACCGTAGCACAGCCATCAGCCATCTACAAATTACCGTATTCAAAATACATAGCCAGTGGCAATTTGCTTTTTGATGCAGGGAGCTCAAATCGGGTACTCTGTGACAACCTAGAGGTGTGGTAGGTGGGAGGAAGGTTAAGGGGGAGGGGACATGTGTATACTTATGGCTGATTCATGTTGATGTGTGACAGAAACCAACACAATATAGTAAAGCAATTATCCTCCAATTAAAAAATTTTTTTAAAAAGGGGGTTCCAGCCTCTGCAAACAGGCCATGAGGTAGCACATGTTAACCCCAATGAGCAATGTCAAATTCAGGTCCTCCTAGGAATGTGTTCCATGGAATACAGGACTTACTGTTTGTTTATAAGAACAATTTCTTTTCTTCAGTTAAATCTTAATAGTTTCACTTGAAGTTGAAAATTTACCAAAGACCAAAGAATTACTGTTAAATTTAAATGAACTCATAATATTATTGACAGCTGCCATTTCTTGAAACTCCCAACAACTTTACAAATGGGAACGCTGAGGTCCAGAGGAATAAAAAGACTTGCCAAACTATCCTGCTAAACTCTACTGCCAGTTGGGGAACCAGAAGCATAATCTGAACCCAGGTCTTTCTGCGCTGAAAATCCATCCTCTCCACTTCCAATGGCTACCAGGCCAAGTTCCTTTAAGCAATACAAATAACAAACACAAAGCCCTGAGTACTTCCTGCACATGCTGTGAATGACAGTTATTATTATGAAAGATTAGCTTCCCGTGTCAACCATACTTTAAACATTTTTTTTATTTTAAAAATTTACTTATTTTTATTTTGGCTGTGCTGGGCCTTCATTGTGGTGCAAGGGCTGTGTTGCCCTGTGGCATGTGGGATCTTAGTCCCCTGACCAGGGATCGAACCCACATCTCCTAAATTAGAAGGCAGATTCTTTACCACTGGACCATCAGGGAGGTCCCTCAATCTACAGCATTCCCGATAGCTTTCATCAGTCTCTAAAGAAGCAAAGCCATTGTTTAAACAAGCCCTGAGGACACTGTGCCTAAAATGACCTGCTCCACAGCTGAGTGGAGGCCCCTAGAATGGCTCTGTGGAGTCTTGCCCCACCTCACCCCACCCCCGCCCTGGCTTTGTTACCTTGGGCTCACACACTGTTATCCTAGCAAGTTTTCTGGGTCAGCATGGCCAGGTTCTCACTGGCCTCCAATCCGGGGCTTTTCTGGTGGGCAATGTGGGGTAACAAAAAATGGACTAGACACAAAACCAGATGACATGGGTTCCACTGAGCTAAATGATGCTGGGCATGTGACTTAACCACTCTTGTGTCCCCAATATTCTTATCTGCAAAATGGGTATAATAGCCTGCAGTCTGTAGGGTGACTGTAAGGACTGAATTACCTGCAGAAAAAAATTGTCCAAGACTGCCGGGCAGGAGTAAACACTCACCATTCACCCGATCTTTCAATGCTCAAGACTCAGCAGGGTGCACAGGCTGATCCTCATCTATTCCAGTGCTTTTCTCCCTCTCTTATCTCCACCACCTTGCTCCACAAAGCCCCTTTGACCACCGTCCCTGTACCCATCTGCCAGATGTGAAAGAACCCTGCCTACCTTTCACCACATCAAGGTTCGGTGTTCAGTTTCACAGTCAGAAGAATCATGATGGTCTTTTCTGGAAAGTATCACTCATCTTCATGAAACACGGAGATCCTGACCTTTCTCTGCTGCCACCCCCTTATTTAAGGGTAGATGTTTGCAAAGGATACAATCCATCAATTCAATCCACTGTCGAATATTTCTATTCCCTCTTACTCACAGACTGGAAACATTCTACATTCAATTACATGAATCTGAAATGTGCACAGAGTCAGAGACAGGGCTGCCAAGTACGGGGACCAGCCCCGGCCCGGGCCACCTTCTCTGGTGCCAGAGCAGACATCAACAATCAATCACTGGTGCCAGAGCAGACATCAACAATCAATCACACTGTGTGGTTCCCAGCTCATCCCAGACAAGGCTCCCAAACCCCTCTCCCAGCTCTCCAAGCAGCCACCATCCATCGGATAGGGCTGCCATTTGGGATGAAACCTACTTGCCAAGTTTAGGAAGCCTTAAATTAGATGAGGACTCTAAAATCACATACCATGTACAGCAAAGGACAGTGCCCATTTGCATCACAGTAAGCACTTCGTAGGCTGTGAATAAACATGGCTTAATGACTCGCACACAGCCTGCTATGTCCCTATATGGTGCTCACACATTACAGAAGAACTCTAATTAAGTGATTTGCTTGGGGAATGACCTCAAATAATAATGCTCTTAATTTAAATTTCAGTCAAAAACTGAACTTAAATTTACTAAAAGCTCTCTAAAAATTATACCAGCGTGTACCCTTGGTTTAGAAGTATTATGTACTGAACACAATATTTTTATGATTAAAGATCTTGTACGATTCAGGGTTATAATTTTTCATGTTTTTATTACTGCTGTTATTACTACTGCTGCTCTCCTATCTCCACGATGATGATACAATGAAAATAATAGACAACAGGCATTGAATACTTTCTGTGTACCTGGCACTCTATATGGAATACTTCATTGAAGAAATCTTTGATGCTCACAGCAATCCTATACAGAAGGTACCACTCCAGTCCCATTTTTACAAATGAAGAGGCTGAGACTCCTTGCCCAATGCCACATCCCTCACCAATGGCAGACTAGGATTTGGACCAAGCCCCGCCTTAACCATGAGGCTATACCAAGGTAGCCAATGTGCTTGCACTGGTGCTATCTACCCAGGGGTAAATAATCCAAAGACGAGGCAGAAGTAGGCTCTTGAGTTGAATGTAAACTGACTCCAAAATTAAATAAATCAGCAGATATTCAATGCAAAGATCTACTTTGGCAAACATATTCTTTTGTCATAAAGGGATAGTGCAACCCAAACCTCCTGTCAAGGGGGGAATCCAGGCTTATGGAAATGGCCAATTCTTAGGCAAAGGATCTGTCCTAAGGAACATGATTACTAAAGCAGAGAAGCTGGAAGCATCAATCCACTTGGGAATGTCATGAATGGAGACATACTCCCATTCCTCGGGCAACCCACAGAAGGAAAACAAACTGACTCAAAAGTTATGTTGGTTGCGTTGCTTTGAGGGTTTTTGTTTTGCTTTGTTGTCTTGTTTTCCATTTGAACGTGTTCTATTTGAAATCAGACGGTATTCATAAACCGATTTAAATCAGATATAGCTACAAATTGTTCCCCAACTTAACATGCACAACAGGTGGTGTATTTTTTTACTTTACTTTTTTCTCTTTTAATTGAAATATAGTTGATTTACAATGTTGCGTTAGTTTCAGATGTAAAGCAAAGTGATTCAGTTACACATACATACATATATCTCTATTCTTTTTCAGACTCTCTTCCCTTATAGGTTATCACAAGACACTGATACAGCTCCCTGTGCTATAAGGGAGCTATACAAGCTATACACAGTGCTATGCAAGCAACCTTGTTGGTTGCTGTGTTTTTAATACTAGATCGGTGTGCAGCAACAGCTACTGACTTTAACTCCATGCATTTCCATTTACTAAACACCACTGAACTGACCTGTCAGGCAAGTCACCTCTCACGCTTAGCCTTCCACTCCCAAAGGCACCAGAGCCAAGGTGATAACAAGCCATCTCCAGATATGGGCTACTCATGACCACTGCTGCTGCTGCTGCTGCTAAGTCGCTTTAGTCATGTCCAACTCTGTGCAACCCCAGAGACGGCAGCCCTCCAGGCTCCCCGTCCCTGGGATTCCCCAGGCAAGAACGCTGGAGTGGGTTGCCATGTCCTTCTCCAATGCATGAAAGTGAAAAGTGAAAGTGAAGTCGCTCAGTTGTGTCCGACTCCTAGCAACCCCCTGGACTACTACTAGGAAGTGGAAAATGCATCCTGAAGCAGTAGAACTCTCTGCCCATAGTCAGAGCCAAGCTCCATTTCCGGTTTCAAGAGCCAGGCTGTAATGCTGGCATGGAGCCCACAAAGGTCCCACAACAAGGCAGACACACCCCGACGTACACCACTCCTATCCTTCCACTGTCAGGGGTCAGTTCCAGGAAACTCCCTTTGGGGTTTTGCCAGTTACAAAGGAGTCAGGTCCTCTCAGGAATAAATAAGTTGTCAAAGCTAACACAAGGGATCAGATGTAGGAGACCAATCAAACTGCTCCAGCACCTCCCAGGGGCCATACCAGCCTAAAGGGCCCTGGGGTTATAGGTGGGGGGCCCCCTCTGCCAGCATCTAGTTCAGCTGTCAGTTTACAGCAAAGCTGTCATGAGTCTGGAACGGAAACATTCAATGAAGTACTTTTCCTGGGTTGATTTCTCTTTTAGCATTTGCGGGTAAAAAAAAAAAATCAAACGTAAAAGAAATAACAGCACTAACTTTAAATTGCTATAGTCTTGGGACTTCTCTGAGGGTCCAGTGGTTAAGACTGTGTTTCCACTGTAGGGGTAGTGGGTTTGACACCCCTCCCCCAGTTGGGGAACTAATATCCCACGTGCTGCATAGCCAAAAAAAAGAAAATATTTGCCACAATCCCGGTCCTGAGGGACTAGCCTGTACTGGCAGGAAAACCCAGATAAGCCTCTGAAGAGGACAGAAGGGAAACCAGTGCTTTAACCTAGCCTCTTAGCTGCAGCAGGTGTCAATTTCCAATCTCCGACTCCCCCAACCCTTGCCCCCACCCCAGCCATCCCAACCACCAATCAGAAACTTGGCAATGGTAAGAACTGATCCCTATTGGTTTAAAAACACCAAACAGAAGAGTTCAATGACTTTGTTACAAGAGGACCCCAAAAGCCAAATGTACATCATCAGAAGCAGAGGATTTCCCTCACAGGTTAACAAGCATTCACCATTTTACAGAAAGAATAAATTTTCAATAAATTTCTAATTTGGAAAGCTAAGCTCCTTCCCTGCAAAATGGATAAACAAAATAATATAAAGTTGACCACAGAAAAATAACGAACACAGGAATGTGATTTAAATGATAACTTAAGTTTCTGGCTAACGCTGCAGCTAAACTAACACCTATTAAAGCAGTCTGTACTGAAAAACAGATGAAACCTAAAAGGGTCTCCTTCTGAGTTTAGAGTTTGGGGGACAAATTTTTAAAAAATTAACATTTGGCAGCTAAACTAATAATTTCTTGATCCCATTTTTTTCCAAATCCACATTTCAAAAAAGTGTTTCAAACTTTCACATATAATCATTAAATCATAATAAAGTTTTATGTTAAAAGGGGCACAGTGGATAGGAATTAGAAACCCACCCACCTCAATGAAGAGTAGCTCCCGCTTACTGCAACTAAAGAGAGCTGTGCAAAAGCAACAAAGACCCAGTGCAGCAAAAAATAATTTTTTTCTTAAAATGACACATTCACTAAGAATCTTGTTGTTCAGTCACTCAGTTATGTCTGGCTCTTTGCGACCCCATGGATTGCAGCATGCCAGGCTTCCCTGTCCTTCACTATCTCCCAAAGCTTGTTCACACTCATGTCCATTGACTTGATGATGCCATCCAACCATCTCATCCTCTGTCAAACCCTTCTCTTTCTGCCATCAGTCTTTCCCAGCATCAGGGTCTTTTCCAATGAGACAGCTTTTTACATCAAGTGGCCAAAACACTGGAACTTATACTTCAGCATCACTCCTTCCAATGAACATATTCAGGGTTGATTTCCTTTAGGATTGAGTGGTTTCAGCTCCTTGCTGTTCAAAGGACTCTCAAGACCCTTCTCTAGCACCACAGTTCAAATGCATTAATTCTTCGGTACTCAGCCTTCTTTATGGTCCAACTCACATCTGTATATGACTGCTGGAAAAACCATAGCTTTGACTATACAGACCTTTGTTGGCAAAGTGACATCTCTGCTTTTTAATATGCTCTCTAGGTTTGTCACAGCTAATCTAGATTTTTTCTACTCTGTTACCCATTTATAACTTTACTGACAAAAAAAAGCATGCAATTCATTTCGCAACTTTTTAAACATGAAAAAAAATCTGAGGAAGAAATGTTCTTTAGTGGTAGTATCTCACTGCTTCCTGCAGAACTGTTGGGGTTAGTTTCACAACAGTTATTCTCTGCTGCTGCTGCTAAGTCTCTTCAGACATGTCTGACTCTGCGACCCCATAGACGGCAGCCCACCAGGCTCCTCCGTCCCTGGGATTCTCCAGGCAAGAACATTGGAGTGGGTTGCCATTTCCTTCTCTGAAGAATGAAAGTGAAAAGTGAAAGTGAAGTCGCTCAGTCGTGTCCAACTCTTCGTGACCCCATGGACTGCAGCCTACCAGGCTCCTCCATCCATGGGATTTTCCAGGCAAGAGTACTGCAGTGGGTTGTCACTGCCTTCTTCATTATTCTCTGGTTTTGATCAAAAAATTGAAAAACACAGAAAAAAGCAAGACAACTAGACTTACATTCCTTCGATGTGGAAACCACCTCATACTTTTATAAACAGCTGTCAAAATTTAGTTTCCTCAAATAGAAATGGAATATTTATTTAAAGTGTCCTAATGCAAACAGATTTTTAAAAGTCCCTAATTTCGTAAAGAGGTCCATGCCCTGCATTATATTTATAAATTTAAAATATCACAGAACGGAAAAAAGATGTCAAATTTGGGAAAAATTAGAATGAACTAGAAAAACTGAGGTCAGGTCTTCACTTGGGATGATGAAGAATCTCCCTCGCTAGTGATGGGCCTTAGTGTATACAATGACTAAAATTTCATACCCTGATGCTGACTTTAGGATTCAGGAAATTTGTCCGTAGTCTTTCCAATTAAAGGCTGGAAGTGCCATCAATTAGTACTTCTAGTTCAACCCTCAACTTGCATGCTGTTATGGGAACTGGATTGTGTCCCCCCACCAAAAGATGCTGAAGTCCTAGCCCATAGTACCTGTGATGTGACCTTATTTGGAAATAGGACCTCTGCAAATGATCAAGTCAAAATTAGGTAAAAGGGTAGGCTGAAGTTCAATATAAAAAGAGGAAAGGTAGACAAAGACATACACACAAGGGGAATGCCATGCGGACATGAAGACAGATATAAGGGATAATCTACACACCAAAGAACACCAAAGACTTCCAGCAAACCGTCAGAAGGTAGGCGAGAACCATGGCGCAGTCTCCTTCACAGCCCTTGGAAGGAAGCAATCAGACCAACACCCTGATCTTGACTTTCAGGTTCCAGCACTTTGAGACAAATGTCTGTTGCCTAAGCCCCACAGTTTTGGTACTTTGGTAATGGCAGCCATAGAAAAACAACACACAAGTCTTCCCAGCCTGACATTCTCTTTCAACTTTGTCCCCGTGTTAGTCTGTTAGTCGCTCAGTCACGCCCGACTCTTTGCAACCCCACGGACTGCAGCCCACCAGGCTCCTCTGTCCATGGGATTTTCCAGGCAAGGATACTGGAGTGGGTTACCATTTCCTTCTCCAGGGGATCTTCCTCACTCAGGGATCAAACCCAGGTTTCCTGCACTGCAGGTAGATTCTTTACCATCTGAGCTATGAGGGAAGCCTTATTCTTTTATTTTCTGATATTCTTATATGCTCCCACCAATTCCCTAAAGTCATTCCACACTTCCTGCCACCAACAGCCTTCAGCAGTATTTCTTGTTGGGTACCACTGGCATTTTGCATGGAGCAGCTCTTTTGGGCGACTGTCCAGGACACTGCAGGATGTCGAGCATCCCTGGCACTTCCATTCCATCAAGGACATGACAGTGCCCACAGTGCAGAAACTCGGCTCCAGAAGCTTTAGAGCCACCTGCCAGCCAGACTCTGACTCAAGGTCTCACCATCAACTGCAAATGATCTCAATCAGGTCAGTTACCTTCAGCCTCTCCACTTGTAAGATGGCAATCAACCCTGCCATGTGGCTCAGGATTGAATTAAAGATCCTAGCAAGTCCAGGCTTACCCTCACCAGCTTTTTCTGGGATTAGAGTCACTTAAGAATTAATGCTCAGTCTGTTTTACATGGTCACACCCTGACTTACATTGGAATTCCTTTAGAAGGTTGCCTTACACAAATAAAGCTTCACGATAAATTCTGTGGAGACGGAACAGATCTCTGCATGTTTCAAATAGTTATAAATCAGGCAAAATAAAACGCCTTTCTAAGCTCAAAAGAGCAAGACAACTCTGAGCACAGTTCCGTTTCCTCTCCACTCCCAACCTCACTTGAAAACAGCGTTGCAGCTGTGGGCAAAGGACCACGTCTTCCAACTCTGCTTCCCATTTCTCTGTATCTTTTCCTCCCAGTGACTGTCCCCTCCAACATCCAGCGATATACTACTGCTGTCTGGCTCATTTCACCTTGTCCCATGGAAACGTCACCCAGGTCAGCATCAGCTCTGTATTCTCTTTGGTGAAATGGTTTACAGTCCAAGTCTGAGCTGTGGGGCTTCAGCACTGATTTATGCCATGAAGGCAGTCTGTGTCTGTTCTCCTGACCATGGTATATACCCAGTACATAATAGCACCTCACAGAGTCTAGTTGTTGTTCAGTCGCTCAGTCATGTCTGACTCTGAGACCCCATGGACTGCAGCACGCCAGGCTTTCCTGTCCTTCACCATCTCCCAGAGTTTGCTCAAACTCATGTCCATCGAGTTGGTCATGCCATCCAACCATCTCATCCTCTGTCGTCCCCTTCTCCTCCTGCCTTCAATCTTTCCCAGCATCAGGGTCTTTTCCAATGAGTTGGCTCTTTGCATCAGGTGGCCAAAGTATTGGAGCTTCAGCATCAGTCCTTCCAATGACTATTCAGGGTTGATTTCCTTTAAAACTGACTGATTTGATCTCCTTGCAGTCCAAGGGACTCTCAAGAGTCTTTTCCAACACCACAGTTGGAAAGCATCAATTCTTTAGCACTCAGCCTTCTGCATGGTACAACTCTCACATCCATACATGACTACTGGAAAAACTATACAGACCTTTGTCAGACAGAGCCTGGTACTCAGTTGGTTTTCGGTGATTAATTAATGTATGAATGAGTCCATCAAGGCACAAATACATGCGGGGCCAAATGAACACAGGAATGAACACATTCAGGAGTCAGGTGACCGGGACTCCATTTAATCCTCAGCTCAGCACTGACTGACATAAATGACCTCAGAACAGGTCACTTATTCTCTCAGCCATATTTCCTTCTCTGTGACATGAGGCGGTTGGACTTCACGAGAAAATCTCTCTCGGTATTCTGCCAGCCCCAACACTGGAGCCCAAGGACTTTAACAAAGAGTGAAAAGCTTTCCTTCCTTTTGGAGAAATTTCAGTCAAGACAGGCAGGAAGGTAAAGAATCTTCTGAAATCACATCCCAGTGGTCCCTCCCCATCAGACCACACCTTCCTCCCTAGGGACAAAGGTCCAGACAGCACATCAGCTGCAGATTTTGAAGACATTTCTGAGACGCTAAGCACTCTGGACGTTGTCATCATGGGCTTCCCTGGTGGCTTAGGCATAAAGAATCTGCCTGCAATGCACCCAGGTTCAATCCCAGGGTAGGAAGACCCCCTGGAGAAAGGAATGGCTACCCACTCCAGTATTCTTGCCTGGAGAATCCCATGGACAGAGGAGGCTGGTGGGCCACAGTCCTTGCGGTCACAGAGTCAGACACGATTGAGCAGCTAACACTTCACGGACTCAGAGTCTGCCGTGTCCTCAAGAGAGGTCCACAGGGAACCCTGCAGCCTGCCCCCTCCCATCTAAGGCGCCCACCTTCCAGCCTGAACAAGGTGGGCTTGGGCACTCTCCCCTCGTTTCCAAATCCAACTCAGTCCCTCTCTCCGCCATCTGCCTGAGGCTCCCACATGCATATTTTATGACTTCTGGCACATCTCCTCTTTATCTGACATCCTGCAACGCATCCCTCTGCCGCCTATATTATTTCTATCTCTGTTAAGAATGTTCCCGAAAGAGGCAAGTGTCCTTGGGTTGTACTTTATTACTGGTGGTTTCACCTTTCCTATCTTATCTCCCGGCGTGATCCCCACCTGAATTCTTTGAGGACACAGAAACCACACCCTCTGCTCTCCTCCAATTCCCACAAGAATTGCCTTGCCCAGGCAGTTCTTGTCCTTACAGAGCTGGGCAAGCAGCAGACACTTAGATGAATGAATAAAATGCTTGCTGAATGAATAAAATAATGACTATGAAATAACGGGCTGATTTCAATGTTTTTCAAATGAAGACACATGTATATGTATGGCTGAGTCCCTTTGCCATCCACCTGAAACTATCACAGCACTGTTAACTGTCTATACTCCAATACAAATTAGAGTTTTTTAAAAAGTCATGTTAATAATACATTTCCTGGATAAAGTTACCAAGATCACCCCTGCTGGGTATACAACCAAAATAAATCAAGACGTCTTAAAACAGCACTTCTATGACTACAGTATTTTCTTAGGACTGAAATAAAATGCCCTTCGCTATGAGATGAATGACAGCTGGATAAGAAATCTTATTTTCAGGTAGCCACAGCATAATAATGTGGCATTGCTTTTATTTCTTATAAAAGCAGATTTTACATAGAGCTGAGGAAGAGAAAAGGGCAATCACCTTTTGGTGTTAATTATTACAATTACCACTGTTAGGTGTTGAAGCTGGAGAGTTCAGGGAAATCAGAACAAGATATGAGGGTTTTCCCTAAACAGTTTATTTAAATCTATTGTGGATTGGGGCAGAGCATCTTTTTTGAAATTTCTGGGACTTACTTAGCCAAGTCTACTTCCAGTCACATTACTTCCGTGTGGTTTAACCAACTTCAGCTAAAACCAAACTGACTTAGGAATATTCTTTCTCCCTTGCACTTGCTGGTCATTGTTGGCCACTGGATAAAACAGAGCCAATGGTCAGTACAACACTGCTGGAGGGAAAACCCTGCTATGCCCTCACAGTTCAATACAACATAATGCCATAAGCTAGAGGGAGCCTCTACTGCTCAGTAGCTGACCTAAACAACTTCATTATCTCTTAGAAATCACTATTCTTGCATACAAGCAGAAACTTATCATTACCAAAAGTATCAATGATATATTAATTACAGAAAAACTGTGCAGGGATACAGGAGATATTACAAGTGGAGAGATTCAGTGACTGAGGATTGTCTGAGACCCAAAAAGATCAGGTACATTAAAATAGATAATTAGTGTTCATGGGCTGTACATATGGTACATGATAACAGAGTATGTCTTCCAGCTCAAACCTTATCTTGTTAGAACACAAACTGGGTGGGGCAGGGAGGGAATCCCAGTAAAACACCAAAGGGAAAAAAAATTCACTTTGATACTAGCATGTATATTGTCAATGTGAAAGAAGCTGTTACGAGGATTTATCTGCATTTATCCAACTAATTAAGCCAAAGTACTTTAAAGCTAGAGTGGAATGCTGACTTTTTTCATCACAACTCTTCATTCTATCAATGAAACTTAGGCAGAGATGAGGTACTTCAACCAAGCTCATTCCGCTCATCAGAGCCTGCCTGGGTTCTCTCAGGTCTAGCTTCATGTGCAAAACACCCATCATTAAATTTAAAAATTAAAAAGGCACATAGCAGACAGGCAATAATATTTGTTAATGGAAATAAGTAAACAGAGATGCAGGGTTCCAGAACTCTCTTGATATACTACCTACTGAAGGATAAGCCACCTGATGACCTCAGAATTTTGACTCTGACTTGTCCAACATAGATAACATAGGTTCCTTAATATCAATACTATAAAGCATCCCTTCCCAGTCAATGAAATACTATTGCAATAATTATGGAAGTTGACAGTGAAACCAAAAGCTTTGTAGAACTTATGAAGGAGTGACTGTGAAAAAAATCTATCCACAAGCTCTATGGGTTCCCAAACACATGAAGTGTAGCTTCGGTGGAGCGGTGGAGGGATCTATAAAAGGCAGGTATGACTAAGCAGCCCCAGAGAGCAAGCAACACTAAAGCTATCAGGAGTCTGGGGACCAGGAACATCCCTGCATATAAAGATAAACTGGAGTTTCCCACCTCCTGTTACTAATACAAAAGGGGGCCTTTTTTCTACCACAAGTTAATTCTTTTTAAAATAAAAAACTTCAGAGTTATGTTGCAAACGACATTTCTTCGATTCTCCATCGAACCTGCCTTCTGAAACCAATTTGGGGAAAACCTAGTTGAGTCTCCGGGCAGGCAACCAACTGGCCGGACTAAATTTGAAACAATCAATACCATAGGTTTTGATGTATTTAACTCTATATCTCACTAGAGAGCCCCTGAAATCTACAGTTTAAATCAGCTAAAGGTAACCAAATCTTAATAATCATGTAAAACATACTGCTACATGTCTTACTCAGTGAGCTATTATTACTGAATTTTTCCTTAAAGTCTGACATCTAGCTATGTAACTTCTCCCTAAAAAAAAAATAAATTCGAGAACATCGGACCAAACAAAATAGCTTAAAATAATTAAAGAGACCACAATTTACATACCCCCAAGATGAAATTGAGCACATAGAGGAAGATGAACCAAACACACCATATTTACATATAGATGTAAACATATTTATAGCACCTTAGGCAAAAAAGAAAAAAACAAAAAACCCTAGCACAACAGGACAAACCTGGTTTACGAATCTCTCTGCGCAGGTATAAAACTGAAGTAACGTGCTTGGCGGCGGGGCACAGAGGGTGGAGAACAAGTTCCACTTAAACTTGTTCCATTCAGGAGCTAGGTGAGCAAACCAAGCAGCTTAACAAGTTCCTGTACCAAATGGAACCGGGCTGAATGTCCCAAATCGGTCAAGCTCATCAAGGAAAGTGGGACCCCCCGCCCCCCGACCGAAGCTCTCTGACTACCCCTCTCCAAATCCCCGAGCCTCGCAACTAGAGCCGGGGGCTTCCCGCCGAATCAATTTTCCGGTCTCCCTCTCGGACCGTGCAGGGTGGACATGTAGGGTGAGTGCGGGGTCCCCCCCTCAACACACACACACCCTGGCTCCCCGCCCCGTTCATTGTCGTCCGAGGGAGATGGATCACCTGCCGGGCGCTGGCTCCCGCCGCCCGCCGCGCCGAGACGCACAGGGGCGAGCGCCGCCCGCGCCCCGCGGGACTCGCGCCCCCTTTCCCCGCGGGACCCGACCCCGGCCCGCGGCCGGTCCCCTGCTTGCTTACCGCCACGAAGCCCGAGGAGGAGGCGAGGAACACGCGGATGACCATCCTCTCGCCGGGTCGGGACGGACCTTCTGCGCCCCCCGCGGGCTCCGGGCTGGCGGGGACGCGGAGGCACAACTCGGCTGGGAGTCGCCGCCGCCGCCGCTGCTGCCCGGGACAGCGCTCGCGTCTGGGGGGCAGTCGGCAAGGACCCGGAGTCCGCCCGGCCGCCCGGTCTGCGGATAAAAGCTCGGCGCTGCCCGACCGCCGGCCGAGGTAGGGAGGCGGGGCCGGGCCGGGGAGGGAGCCGGCTGCGGGGCGTGATGGGAGTTGTAGTCCGGGCCGCTCCCGGAGTGGCCGCCGCCGGGCTCCTTCCCGCCGCCTCGTCCCTGAGACTGCGTCCTGGGCGCGCGCAGGTGCCGCGAGGGCCACCCGAGGCCGCGGGGAGACGCTATGCCGGGGTGGCGAGGATCCTGGCGAGACGAGGCCGGGGAGAAAAGAAAGCTAGGCGAGGATAGCTTGGTTCGGTGTCCGAGCTGGGATTCTGTGTGTAGTGGTTTACTGTTTTGAAGCATTCCCCACACCCAGAAACGTCAACAGACAACAGTGATGCCTCGGAGACCCACCGTCTCCGGTTGACTCGAGGGGTGGGCTGGGCGGCTGGGAGGTGGCCGCGGTGGGAACGGGGTCGGGGGGCGCGGTGGGGCTGTGCGCTCCTGTTTTCCCAGCGGCTCAGCAGATTGCAGAAGGGTGATTCTTGGGGAATAAATACGAGGTTTTTTTTTTTTTTTTTTCGGTAGACGCTGAAAATTAGAAACCCAGGTGAGAGCACAACCGATATTTTATTTTTATAGAGAAACTGTAATAATTGTTGTAGGAAAAAAAAAAAATTCCTAAACGAAATTAGAATTCTACTAATCAACATCGAGAATCAGGACCCCGCCCGCTCCACCCCGATTCCCTACACAATGGCTTCGGCTCTGTGCATCTAATATTTGCAGATTTGAGCCAAATCTGTGCTGTTTTCAGATCTGCTGCACATTCCGGCACAGTCTCCCAGGAGGATGCTGTTACAATAAAAAAGCTTTTAGGTAGTTTCTAACAGTTTAGGAATAGTTCTTCAGCAAGTGTTTTCTGTTTCGCAAAAGCGCAAGCCTCTCACAGTTCCTGTAGAATGAACCAGTTTTCTCTGCAGTACTGTATTTACTTTCTTCCTTTCAGCAGGGGAGTTTTAGCAGAGTTCTGGGAACAATGTTAATTAATAGTTCTAGGAAGAAAGAGATTAGATGATGAGGTCTCTGGCTCTTTGGTAAAAATCTTGCATAATCATTGGAGCATTTTGGTTTTGGAGCATTTGTTTTTTAGAGAGATTTTGATTACTTCACGTGTATAACCCTCCCTATTATTTATCAGACATCATGTCTGTAGTATTCCATTTTTTAGTTTATTACGGTAACAGAAAAGACAATCCTAATGGGACTTTATTTCTTATTATTAGCCATTTTTAAATATATATTTTGCTGGCTGTAAATAATCTCTCTCTCCACATGTACTTTAATTTGGCTACCCTAAATGCAGAAATTAATGTTTATATCTTGAAAAATATTTTCTTAAACGTCGATACCATATTTCCTGTAGTGATGCAATTTTATAAAATCTAAATTTCTTCCATTTGGAATTATTCAGCTTTGAGGATATAGTTAAACTCAACAAATGAGAACTCCAAGCCTGTGCTCTGACAGGTACCAGAGTGCATGAAATGCTGAGTAAGTCCTTTCCTCAGTCAGCAGAGCATCTATTGACTGCAAAACAAAAAAGTCTGATACAGAAATAGCAATGAGACAAGACACACTGTACCAATAGAGTTGTGTGGATATAAAGAGGAAAGCGAGGGCAAAGATGGCCTTCTAGAAGAGACTTTAAAGATGAGTAGAATTTCTGCTAGCAAATGGAAGGGATACAGGATGGAATATTGGAGAAGGAAATGGCAACTCCCTCTAGTATTCTTGCTTGGAAAATCCAATGGACTGGGGAGCCTGGCCAACTGCAGTCTATGGGGTCACAAAGAGTAGGAGGCGACTGAGTTCACATATCCAGGATGGAATATGCAGGGTCCATAGGAACAGCAAGGGGTTCGTTTTATTTCAAGAAAAAATATCAAGGTTCTAATAAGGGACAATGCTGAAAATACAGCTTTGAATGAATGCAGACAGGGACTCTCAGTGACTTGTCTGCCCAACTCCTTTCCCTTTTCTGGAATCTGTTCTTCTGCTTTGATCTAAGAGATTTTGGGGGTGGGGGTGCCAACACCCTCCTGGTTCATAAAGCAAGACCCAAACTCCTGGCCACAGCTGATTAGTCTCAGGGTAAGTATCTGACTCAAGAAAGGCCTGGCCACATCTCTGCCCGAAGAATTTAAAATGAGGACTAAGAAAGAGAATGAGAACACTTGAACTTTAGCTTGTGACCTGAAAGGTCAGTGCTTTCAGAAGCCATTTTCCAACATGAGCACCAGAGATGCTAAGGATGGTAGTTGGCAGGAAGAGAACAACAAAGCAGGTGTGTGGAGGATGACAGAGATGTTTCAGTGAGCTCTGATAATGCTTAAGCCCAGGGACCCTAAAACTCTGGCCTGTGTGTCAAATCCAGCTGGGTGTCTATTTTGTAAATTAAGTTTTATTAGAGCACATTACTTTCCTATTGTCTCTGGCAGAGTGCCAGGAACCAGATAACTTGCAAAGCCTAGTACGTTTACTCTGTAGTCCTTTACAGAGAAAGTTTGCCAGTCTCTCTATGGTTCAGCCTGTTCCTGATCTTTGCTCTGGAGGCCTGTGTAATATTCCTGTATCCATGTCATAAATCTGACCTCAGTCACCCCAAGTAGGGTTCTGTTTTTTTTACAATCCTAGCTGCCTTAACTGAGAAGTTTATACTTAATTTGCAATCATTCTGAGGCAGAGAAGGATACGATCAGAACTATACTTTGAGAAGATTATTCTGGTCCCGGCTCGCTCTGTTTTTAAATACCCTCGGTGAAGAAGATTGTCTCCAGAGCTTGTATGCAGGACAAAGTGTCAGCAGTCCAGCAACCCACAGTAGCCAGGATGGAGCTGAGGCCCAGAGAGTGACAGAGAGAGTAAAAAGCAATCTGGGATATAATTTAAGTGTCCAAGATCAGCCCCAGGATATCATAGCACAGAGAGGATACACTGCTGATCTGACAAGGCAGGTCTGCAAATAGAGCAGGTGGCTGAAACTTAAAGGCAGCTCAGAAAATGGAGTAGGCCACTGGACATCACAGAAGGTGCTCATGCATTGTCTAGGACTTGATGGTTTTTACAAGTCATGATAGACCATCTGGCGAATGTGGGTTTTTCCTTAGTTTTATTGACATGATTGACATATAACATTTTCTAAGTTTAAGGTGTGTAATATCTCTTTTCCTGGCAGCTACACAGTCCCGACCAGAATATCCATGCAAAGCACTGAGAGTAAATACTGCTTGTGTAGGGAGTCAGGCAGGTGACATAAATGAGAGAGGTCGGATAGATCCACATGTACATATATTCACCGTGAGGACCATAGCAAACTGGGCAGCACCGCTCAAAATACAGACTTTTGTCTAAGATATTCTGATCTTTTAATACTGACTTGATTTTTAAAAATCGAGCCAACCAAGCCAAAACCATCTGCAAATCCAGTACAACCCTAAGGTTCTCCTGGTTTTTCCAGTGTAAAGAAAGCTCCAACCGTGGGGTTTGGAGCCCAGTAAATCCACGGGAACCACTGGGTATTATTATAATGGTGGTCTGTTATCATTGCTGACCTTTGGGAGAGCACTTCCAGCAGAAGGGTGGAAGCAGAAATCAAATGGCAGAGCCCGGAGCCCTGATGGTTAATGAGGCAGTAGAGGCAGCGATCTAGTCTATCCTAATTGGAGGATGAAGAGTAATAGGGGATGAGTGAGGACAGAAGCTTGCAGGGGAGCCAGGGAGCAGAAACACTCTTCATTAAGGTTTCCTTACAGATTAAATGAAGAGCTCTTTGAAACAGTCTGGAGTCCCAACTGTCCAGATTTTATTTTTAGAGTAGAATTGCGTCTGATTGATAATTCTGTGTTGTCAGGGCTGCCCTGTTCTTTTCTCTTTTTTTTTGGCACACCATGTGGCAGGCATGTGGGATCTTAGTTCCCTGACCAAGGATCAAATCCACGTCCTCTGCATTAGAAGCACAGAATTTTAACCACTGGATCGCCAGGGAAGTCGAGGATTGCCCTATTTTTAACAGCACTTAATCCAATACTATCTGGCTACCCAAGAATTTCACTTTTCAAGGAATGTCGGTCACCACACCATGCCTACCACAATCTGTGCCCCGGCTGCAGGCAGCAGCTGCCGTGAATGCTGAGTGAGCGTATTTGGCTGTTAGTAGGCAATAGATTTGTGAAGAGGAGGTTATAAGCCAAAGGGCAGGAGCAGGTCAGAGTGGTTAAAGAACCGGCCTGGCCTCTGAGTCCTACCTGGATTGGTGTCACAGCTAAATGACCTTCCTAAGGACCTTCCTAATGCAGGAGACCTGGGTTGGATCCTTGCCTGGAGAATTCCATGGACAGGGAAGCCTGGGGGCTACAGTCCATAGGGTTGCAAAGAGTCAGACATGACCGAGTGACTAATAACTAACTGAGGAAGGTTTATGTAACTTGCCAGTGTCTCCCCTTCTTCATTGTTTTTAGGGGACTTCATGGAGAAGATTAAGGAAAGTGCTTTTCACACAATGCCTGGGACATAGTTAGGACTCAGCTGTTATGAATCATGCAAAGTAAATCAAGGAATGGCCTGTATTTGCATAAAGCGTGTGAGTCCTATAAATATTTCTGTCTTAAGTCTGTGATTTGAACTTGCTAAATAACAAGAATCTGGTTCTTATAAGACTCTTTGTACAGTGCCATGTTCCATTAAAGTGCTTAACAAAATCTTTTTGATGTTAATGAAGTTTAGAGGCCATGCTTAAGATAAAAGGAATATTAGAGAAATGAAGCAGGCATAAAGTCAAATCAGGCAGCTTGGATTTCATGAGAGAATTCATCCGGTGCTTTTATGTGGCTTCATCAGGCCCATTCTGCCTATTCTTAATAAAATAAAATCTTAATTAACAGAGTCATACTGAGCAATCCCTGAATTGGATGAAAGTTTCAGCCCTCATGTTTAGGAACTGGAGGTAAATCACAAAGCAAGGAATTAGGCTTGAAACCAACATTTAGGACATATTCTTTTTTTTTTTTTTTAATTAAAGTACAGTTGATTTACAATGTGCTAGTTTCAGGTGTACAGCACAGTGATTCTGTTATTTTTATATATATATATAACTTTTATACCTATATATATATACATATGCACATATATTCTTTTTCAGATTCTCTTCTGATAGAGGCTATTACAAAATATTGAGTATAGTTCCCTGTGCTATACAGTAGGTCCTTGTAGGTTTATCTGTTTTATACATATATGTAATAGTGGGTATATGTTGATCCCAAACTCCTAATTTATCCCTCCCCCACCTCTTTCCCCTTTGGTAACCATAAGTTTGTTTACTATGTCTATGAGTTTCTTTCTGTTTTGTGAATAAGTTTGTATGTTTTGGTTTTTTTTTTTTAGATTCCACATATAAATGATATCATATGATATTTGTCTGTCTCTTCTGGCTTACTTCACTTAGTGTGATAATCTCTGGGTCCATCCATGTTGCTGCAAATGGCATTATTTCATTCTTTTTTATGACTGAGTAATATTCCATCCCATATATTATATTTATATATATGTGTGTGTGTGCGTGTGTGCAACGTATCTTCTTTATCCACTCATCTATCAATGGACATTTAGTTTGCTTCCATGTCCTGGCTGTTATAAGTAGTGCTGCTATAAAAATTAGGGTGCATGTATCTTTTTGAATCATAGTTTTCT
Organism: Bos indicus x Bos taurus; assembly: GCF_003369695.1. NCBI lineage: Eukaryota > Metazoa > Chordata > Mammalia > Artiodactyla > Bovidae > Bos > Bos indicus x Bos taurus. The sequence goes on along the minus strand of NC_040084.1, from coordinate 19,379,092 downwards.
CCAGGTATATGCCCAGGAGCTGTAGTGCTAGGTCATATAGTAATTCTAGTTTTAGTTTTTTAAGGAACCTCCATACTGTTCTTCATGGTGGCTATTCTAATTCACTTTCCCACCAACAGTATTAGAGTATTCCCTTTCCTCCACACCAGGAATTATTCTTGAATCAGTTAATATTCAACCAAATCAATAGGGTTCCCCAGCCTCTCTAACAGGAGAAAACACTTTCATTTCCCCAATACCTTATTCCCACTAGAATCTGAAAAAAGTTAGAAGAGAGGTGAATGGCACAAGTGAGCATCTTGGAGCACTGTTGAAACTATACCAAGGAAGTTTTAGGTCTGCTGGTAACCACAGGAAGATGAAAAGTGAACAAGAGTGTGCTAGGTACTTGATGAAAAGAATCTTTTCATTGTGTTGTTTTGTTTTATAATCTTATAAGACTCTCCTAATCAACTTTTTAAAATGATATGGCTTCCTTGGTGGCTCAGATGGGAAAAAATCTACCAGCGATGCAGGAGACTTGGGTTAGATTCCTGGGCTGGGAAGATCCCCTGGAGAAGGGAATGGCTACTCACTCCAGTATTCTTGCCTGGAGAATTCCATGGATAGAGGAGTCTGGCGGGCTGTAGTCCATGGAGTCACAAAGAGTCGGATACCACTGTGTGATTAACACTTTCACTTTCATATAGATAGATAGATAGATATACACACACCCCAACCCCACCCCACCCCTCAAGATTACATTCCAGATCAGGAGACAATATCACCATAACAAAATAAAGGTTCAAGTTGATATTGCTTGAGTAATTCTAGGTAGCACTATTAGAGGAACTCCCAATACACTAATGTTTTGATTATTAGCTCGATACTTTATAAATGAATACCATATGGTAATAAACAAAAATTTACCTGTAGGTTGTTGTTGAATTCTGAAATTATTTTGATTCCTTATGAATACATTGCTAATGAGTTTTCAGTTCATTATAATTTCTCATTATGCTAGGCATAAAGGCCATTTAGAGTAATTGCAACGGAGCAAGTATAAGAAAATGTTTATATATAGCTATAATTAGAGAAAATGAAAAAGTCAGCTTAAACAAATATAAAGTGGTATTGTAGCAATTGTTATTTTTTATTATTACTTTCCCTAGGGTTCTGAAGGGTCTACTGAATGGAAATGATTAACATTTGTTTATAGTACTTTTAAATACCTTGAGCCATAATGATTTTAAAAAGAATGATGAGGTCTTTACCTTTAAATTTTGCAACTCTTTCCTGAAAGTAAAATTAAAGAGCAACAAAAAATATAGAGTACTTTATTAGGTTACCATTTCTTTTCCTCAGTTCTTTGCATCCTTCTCAAGTTAGTTTATTTAGAAGCAATTTAAGTTGCAGGCATCACTCTACCTTGGTCTCCACTGCAATGAGAGCCGTTGGATTTAAATAGCATCTTTGAGAGGGAAGGCATTTTTTTGCATTAAGTGGAATTCCATTTAACAACGAGGTCAGGGAACTAGACTTCCCTGTGAATGCACTCACTGTACTGGGGAGCTGTGATCTGGTCCAGGTATCACTAACTTTATGACAAAATGAAGCACTTAATAATGTAATGAAGCTGTAGTCTTTGTAGTGTTAATTGCTTTCTGGTTATAAGCCAAACTTATTTGAAAAATCCATTAAATTCTTCTTGCCCTGAGAACAGTGTGGTAGAAATGCCTGATTTTACTTGAACCAAATTTACACTTCCCAGAGCATGTAGCTTTTTATTTTTTTATTAAAAAAAATTTTATTGGGGTATAATTGATTTACAATGTTGTGTTAGTTTCAGGTATACAGCAAAGTGATTCAGTTATACATATACATATATTCATTTTTTTCAAGATTTCTTTTCCATATAGGTTATTAATATTGAGTAGAGGCCCTTGTCATATACAGTAGGTCCTTATTATCTATTTTATATATAATAGTGTGTATATGTCAATCTCAAGCTCCTGATTTATTCCCCCCCCACCTTTATTCCCCTTTGGTAAGTTTGTTTTTGATATCTGTGAGTCTGTTTCTGTTTTGTAAATAATTTCATTTGCATCATTTTAAAAAAATTAGATTCCACATGTGAGTGATATATTTATCTTTCTCTGTCTGACTTGCTTTACTTACAGTTTGATAATCTCTAGGTCTATCTGTGTTGCTTCAAATGGCATTATTTTGTTCTTTTATATGGCCAAGCAATCCATCGTATGTATGTACTATTCTTCTTTATTCATTTCTCTGCTGGTGGACATTTCATGTCTTGGTTATTGTAAATAGTGTTGCAATGAACATTGGGGTGCCTGTATCTTTTTGAATTATAGTTTTCTCCAGATATATGCCCAGGAATAAGATTGCTGGATCATATGGTTAACATGTAGCTTTTTAAAAGCCAGTCTGTTTAGTTTGTTGAGCACTTAAGCATTGGCTGTCTGTTAGCAACTTATCAAACTTCCTCTCCTCAGCAATTTGCATTTCTTTAAATGTTTCATAATTAAAGAAATCATCTCTCAGGATCTGGAAAATATTAATATATTTGTAATTCCTGAGATGCATGTGACTTTGATAACTGTTTAATAGAGAGGATATAATGCAATTTTACTTCCATACCACTGGTATTTATCAAAGTCCTGGTTGACATCAGGCACTCTACTAGATGCTGGGAATATGAAGAGTCCTAAAACAAAGCATGTGTGTTGGGGACAGAAAGAAACAGTTTTAGCACAAACTAAAGTCCTAGATGGCTCAGTGGTAAAGAATCCACTTGCTAGTGCAGGTACTCAGGTTTGATCCCTGGGTCATGAAAATCCACTGAAGAAGGAAATGGCAACCCACTCCAGTATTCTTGCCTGGCAAATCTCATGGACAGAGGAGCGGAGAGGGCTACAGTTCACAGGGTTGTGAAAGAGTTGGATACAAGTTAGCGACTAAACAACAAAGTCCTAGATAGAAGCACAACTGTGAGCATGGGTAAGCATGTGGCTCTGTGTGAACAATGCAGGGACAAAGACTATGGGTCCTTGGGAAGAATGTCTGTAGTATGAACTGATGTTTACTTGCAATATGTATCATTATTGTTCTGGCTTTATTAGAATAAATTTTCAGTAGTAAAAATCTCATCAGTATGTAGTTTCCTACAATTTGCTACATTTTGCCTTTGTTCCTCACTTAGGAATAACAACTGTGTATGTGAGGTCAAGGTTGAGGGTAGGAAGTTCTGTTGGAGACCGAATTCTGGGATACTGAATAGCAAACTATCAGCCTAAAATAGAAACAGGCTTCCTATGTCCAAAATCCACTTCTGTTCCCATAACTATAGTTGACATACATGCAGCTGTAGGTTTGGCTAAATGTAACAAATTTCCAGCAGCAGTAGTTTACATTTGATGTGAAATATCACATAAGAAGAAGAGGATAGGGAGGTGAATCCAGGTTTATCATAACATCTAGCAGTATCCTCAAAATGCACGACACATTTCCACTTTTCAATCTACCATCCTCAGTGTAGCGAGGCCTGTCCTAGGGCTTGTTGCCTCATCGTTGCAGGGTGGCTGCCTGAGCCAAAAGGATGACATTGCCGTTGATTATCATCCTAAGGAGAAAGAAGGCAGGCAGAAAAAGTGCTTTCTTTTATCACAGAGGAGGGCTTCCCAGATGGCTCTAGGGGTATAGAACCTGCCTGCCAAAGTAGGAGACCTAAGTGTCGCGGGCTCAACCCCTGGGTTGGGAAGATCCCCTGGAGGAGGATATGCAACCCACTCCAGTATTTTTGCCTGGAGAATCCCATGTCCAGAGGAGCCTAGTGGCCTACAGTCCAAAGGGTCACAAGGAGTCGGACACAACTGAAGTGACTTAGCATGCACGCACATCACAGAGGAAAAGCTTTCTCAGAAGCCCTCCAGTGGACTTCTGTCTAAACCTGTTGGATCAGAACTGGGTCATATGGCGAAGTACAAGGGAGACTGGGAAAGTGTGTATCAGGAAGGAGCATGCCAGAGGCAAGGTGGGTGTAGGTCTTTTTCTCCAGGGACTGGGGTGGAGTGTGGGCCTATAGTCAACCTAAACTACTGGGGTTCTGCTAGCAAAGAAGACAGTGGAGGTGGGAGGGGTCGTGACAGCAGTGACCATCATTTGCTCAGTGTGACCTTGGGTAAGTTCATTAGCATCCTTGCCTCCGTTTCCTCAGTAGTAAAATTGAAGTAATTATAAAGCCTAATTCCTAGGCTTGAGGTAAGGATTAAATGTCCTAACCCATGCTAAGTGCTTGAATAAGTACGTGGTTCAGTTCAGTTCAGTTGCTCAGTCGTGTCCGACTCTTTGCGACCCCGTCAATTGCAGCACGCCAGGCCTCCCTGTCCATCACCAACTCACTCGTAAATATTAGCTACTAAAAAAAAGAGGTGCTGTATTTCCCCAAATGCTCTGTGTACAAGCCAGTTCCTCAGATTCTTTGGATAGCACCATGTGCAGAAGATACCGAACTGGAAAACATGGTTTCCAACCCTCAGAGAATTCTTTACACCAGAAATATGTCTGTTGGCCAAAAAGTTGGCCGTGTTAGGTTGGCCCAGAAATTCGTTTATGTTTTTCGGTACATTGTTTCAGAAAATCTCAAACTTTTTAGCCAGCCCAATAATTTAGAGCTTTGTGCTCTTGCCTGCAGTAACCCCCATTTCTCTTCTTTTCTCCCTTCCCTCCTTTCTTCCTTCCTTGCTCTCACATCTACTCTTCCATCTTTTCCCATTCACACCCTTTTCTCCCTTCTCTTCCTTTCAGGCCAGGAAGTAATCATTGCTTTGCCCCTGCTCCTGACTGCAAGGCTGAAAATGATGTTGACCCTCAGCCAGGGCTTCAGATTCCTATGAGACAGTTATCCTTCAAGGACTAATAGGTGATCTCTTCAGAGCTTGATTAATTTATTCTGTGTGTGCTAGAGTAATTCACAAACCAGGCGACAGTCATGCATCTAGCATGGGTGGATTAGATGATAAGCACGCTGTATTGCATTAGTTTCTTTTTGCCATATTACTCAAAGGTCAGAAGAAAATCATTGCAGGGAAAGGCAAAAAGCTTTTAATTTCACCAAAATGGTCTTTCCATCTTTTTTTTTTTAAATGAGTGGGGCAGAAATGAAACAAATGACTTAAGAAATGAATGTTGAAAGAATATACCTGCAAAAGAATTACCCAGCAAAAAGAAAATAAGAGAATGTGTGTGTTACAAGCTTTGAAGATGAGCACAGAAAAAAGTCTGCATTAAGAGAACTCACATACTGAATATTTAAAGTTATTCTGAGAAATCCAAGACATGAATTTTGAAGACGAAAACTCCAGTGTGCAGTAAAATCTTTCTTCAATCTAATGATGTGTCTTTTGAATGTTAGTAAAATCTTGTGTTCTGTTTTCTTTCTTTTTTTAATTGCCTGTAAGTTAGCACAAGAGGAAAATGATTCCAATTTGTACATAGCAGAGAAGGGAAAGGGAAGGGGGAAAAAAAAAAAAAAAGAAACCATGGAAGTTAATTCCAAGCTGTATTAAATCAGCACCCTCCCCTTGGTCATTAACCCCCAGCTCTCCATGGAAACAGAAAAAAGCCCAGGGTGCTTGGGCCAGTTTCTGAGGGAAAACAGCCAGGTTAGGTTCCGCATTACCCTTATCTCCACCAAAGGCAATTAATGGGATAAATCTGGGAATTGACTGGACTTGTGTTCCCTGCTTCTGTCCGGCTGGAAAGCTTTAGCAGAGTCAAGACCTCAGATGCCTCTGAGGACCAGAAGAAGATGAACAAAGGCAAAAAGAGCCACTAAGTAACAATAAAGCAAAACTGCTTGAGACCAAATAGCAACAAAAGTGTAGGACCACAATAAAGGACGCAGTAACAAAAAAGCAATGAGGAAGGTATGTAGGAACTAGATGGATTCTCAGCATGCATTGTTAATATTGTTAGGAAGAAAACAAGGCACAGAGCAGTAAATGTAGATTGCTTTCCTTTGTGTAAAGGGGAGAGGAAATCACACATACACATACAAAGTATCAAACCAACAGAAATGAAAGTGTTAGTTACCTGGAGGTAGGGAGGAAGAGGAGGGGCAGGTGGAGGGGGATATGGATGAAAAAAGTTGATTTCTTTAACTATATTTTTATGTAATTTTGAATTTGAGCCACAGAAAGGCTCAAATGCGTTTTACCTGTTCAAAACTAAAACTTACAAAGAAAACAAAAGCAAACCAAATTTGAAATCAAACCAAAACAAGTTACTCTAACTATTTACCAAGTCCAAGCTCCTTCTGCTCGCTGCACAATAGGCCAATAAATCTAGGAGACAGGTGTTGAGGCAAGGAATACAACTTTGTTTACAAAGCTGGCTGACTGAGAAGATGGCGGACTAATGTCTCAAAATAACCATCATGTTGGGGCATGGATGCCAGGTTCTTTTATGAATCAGAGATGGAGGAAGATAAGGAAATAAGGTAAAAAGACCATTTAATTGTTGCAAACAACTCCTAGAATGGCAAGTTCAGGCAGCTGCTGCTGTTGCTGCTAAGGCGCTTCAGTCGTGTCCGACTCTCTGTGACCCCATAGATGGCAGCCCACCAGGCTCCCCCGTCCCTGGGATTCTCCAGGCAAGAGTACTGGAGTGGGGTGCCATTTCCTTCTCCAGTGCATGAAAGTGAAAAGTGAAAGTGAAGTCGCTCAGTCAGGCAAGGGGATGTGTTAATTTTTTCTTCCTGCCATCTGCAGGTGGACAAGGTTATGAACAAAGGCACTTTAGTTTAACAGGCAGAGGAGGGCAAGGTTCCCTAAGGCAAGCCATTATATTTGCTTATAATAACAAAAGCAGCAAAAGTAAAGCAAGAGGAACAGATCTGTCATGGAGTCATAATTAACCCTTCCCAGTTACATATGGATAACATAGTAAATATAGAAAATAGTTCTTTCAAGTGATTTTGGAATACAATACTCCTACTGTTCATCTTTTTTCTTTTTTTGCTATGCTGGTCTTCATTGTTGCGGGCAAGCTTTCTCTAGTTTCAGCGAGCAGGGACTGCTCTTCTTGAGGACACAGCCTTCTCATTGTGGTGGCTTCTCTTGGTTTGGAGCCCAGGCTATAGGGTGAGTGGGCTTCAGTAGTTGCTGCACGTGAGCTCAGTAGTTGTGGCTCTTGGAATGTGGAATCTTACTGGACCAGGGATTGAACCCGTGTCCCCTGCTTTGCCAGGTGGATTCTTAACCACTGGACCGCTAGGGAAACCCTTACTATTCATCTTTAATTGAGTATATTCTAAGGACAAAAAGAAATACGCTCTTAAAAAAATCTAAACTTCTGCCATTCTATATATCTTTTATAAACTAAAGGAAATTGGTAAATATTTTAATGTCATTAGAAACTGCATACACACACACAGAAACTGATATGAGGGAGGAGGTATGATATAAAATTTTGAAAGTTGAACTCATGATTTAAATACATGTCTTAGCTTTAACCACGAAGAGAGCTTACAGGCAATAACACTCCAATGACAATGAACTCTCTGAGTTCAGAGATTTGGGATTTTAGATACTATTCTCTAATAAAAGATCTCAAGGCTCCTTATTCTAGACCTGGGATGTGGAAAATGCAAGCACATTTTCTTGTGCTAAAAAGCAAGGAAGTGCTCAAAGAATCATGGGGACATCTCAAAGGACACAGGATCCAGCTTAATTGAAGGAGCTCCCTCTGGCCAAATTTGGGGCAGTTTGAACCAAAAATGATTGCAATTGACTATAAAAACTGAATCAATAAAAAGCCACAAGTCCATATCACTGTTAAAGAGAGACAGAAAAAAACCCAATTTACCAGCATTGAAAGTAACTATGGCTACTTCTTATTCTGAAAGTTAGCAAAGAAAAGGGGGCATTTACCCTGCCTTTTAAAAAGAAACTGTAATTCATTCCCAGTAGGTAAGGAAAAGCTCTTTTTTCCCTTTTACAAAGATATGCCTGCAAATAAAGGAAGAAGAAATGAAAATTTAGAAAATCACCATTTTGTAACCATCAGTTAAACAATATATACAATAACAAAGGGTGCGTTTACATCAAGTACAGAATGGATAATCCACACTCTGCCATAGAGATTTTCAAGAGAATCCCACCTTTACAATGGAAAGACCAAGTGGTCATATTTAACTTCATTTAACATCCCAGCATTTTATCTCCTGACTGAGGTGATGTGAAGTACAATCACCTTTGAAGTATCCCCATCTAACGTGTTTAACATAATCCCAATCCAGTCTTTAGACCTAACCTCCAGTTTATAGGAAAAATCAGAAGGAAAAGTTAAGTAACACCACAAGGAAACAATCAGAGAAATCCAGAATAGGGGTTATTCTACCAAACTTTGACCTGTGCTCTTCTAAAAGTCAACATCATAAAACAAAACAAACCGCAGAGTTTGAGGAGCTGTTCTTGTTTACCTTGTTTAGCCAAATACTGTGAGTCGAGCTTGATTGAATATTGGTTCAAAAACGCAAGTAAAATCTACAAATGCAGTTGGGCACAAGGAAATTTTAATCTGGACTGTCTGTTAAACTTGGGTATAAATAGGAAACTATTGTTAATTTTCTGAGGTGTGATAACGGTGCTTTATGCTTACGTAAGAAAATATCCCTATTCTTAAGGAGATACAGAATGAAATATTTAGGGGCAAAATCTTGAGATGTTCACCTGTTACTTTGTTTCAAAAATTCTTATAGATGATAGATTATAGATGTAGTGTAAGGGAGTTAGAGGAGGCGAGGTTCGGAAAAAGAACAAGATTGGCAATTTACGGGAACAGATCACCTCTCATGAGGCGAGAAGGGGCAGCAGTCAGATTAGTGAGCTGCTGCACTAACCCAAGAAAAGAGTAAGTATATATAGGCATATATGTGGAAAGCTAATGTCTTAAGGGGGCCTGTTCTTCTCCAAGATTGTTTCGGATTAGTTATCTCTTAAAAGGCTGGGGCGCTGCTGCTAAGTCACTTCAGTCCTGTCCCATCTGTGTGATCCCATAGACAGCAGCCCAGCAGCAAAAGGCTGGGGCAAGGAATTCTGGAGATCGGCCAGAGGCTGGACCGGCTGGGAGCTGAAAGTAATCACCCTAATGTCCTTTTTTTTTCCCACCTTTGGGTGAGAGAGTTCTTTGTTTTGCATAGAATGGTAGGGAGGACCTGGAGGGGAGTTTTAACTCCAGGCTTTTTGAGCCAAGTAACTTTCCTTCAACAGACGGTAGATAGATAGGTATGGAAGAACCAAAAGTGGCAAAATTTTAATAACTGCTGAATCAAGGTTTTGATATTTTTTAAATATTTATTTTTCTATTTGACTGCATAGGGCCTTAGTCGCAGTATATGAGATCTTCTCTGCAGTCCACGGACTCACTATGGAGCATGGGCTCCGGAGTGCTCAGGCTCAGTGGTTGTGGCTTGTGAGCTTTATTGCCCTGCAGCATGTGTGATCTTAGTTCCCTGACCAAGGCTCGAACGCCTGTCCCCTGCATTGCAAGGCAGATTTTTAACTATAGGACCACCAAGGAAGTCCCAAGATTTTGATAGTTTTCATAATTTATATACAAATTAAACAGAGAGACAATATCTGGCACTTAATAAATAGATACTCCGTGCATTTTCTCTTTGCTTCCCTGGATCACTGAGCAGAGCTTCCCAAAGTGACAGGGGCAGCATGTGAGAGGTGGAAAGGACTATGGAGATCACCTGTCCAACCCCTTAATGTGACTACCAGGAGTCCCTGAGCTCAGAGATCGGTGCTCCTTTAGGACCAGCCTCCCTGAGGCTTTGTTGTTCTTCCAGTGAGAGAATGAGCCCTGGAATCAGGAAGACATGATGCAAAGCCCCTGTGTGATCTCAGGCAGGGATCACTTGATGTCCTTGAGATTTATCTGCCTCCCACATCCTCCTAACAGGATAATCATCTCATCTCACAGTCATTAGAGGATGAAGTGAGAAAAATATGCACAGAGCCTCAGGCAGAACTGCCACGGAGCCAAGAATCCCAGGAAGCGCTGGTTCTTATTACTCCTGCCCCCAACTCCTCAGCACCCTCTCTGTTTCTCCTTCCCTTGGCCTTTCCTACAGTCAGCCCCTTCAGCACCCATCTCTTTGGGCTCTTACAAACAAAGCCAGGTGCAGGGTCACGGTACGGGTGGGCTTCTGTGTTTTGCTTTGGCTGTGTGTGCCCCCATCTGTGTTGAGGAACTGTCTTGAACAGCCCTTAGGGCCTCCTGCCCACAAACCTGGCCAAACAAGGTGGCTCCAGCCCACTTTCTTATAAAATAAAACTGTGATGAAATCAAGGGTGGCTTTAAACAGATTTTATACAAAGAAATATAAAATATGAATAAAAGTATAAATCAGAAACCCTTTGATGAGGACAATTTGTTGTGTGCCTCAACTCATAGACAGGAGGAGACAATGGCTTTTGAAAAAAATTATCTTGACTCTTCATGATTGATTTTTGGGTATGTTTTTTAAAACGCTACTCTTTCCCTTCAGTCATTCATAATTCTTCTAAAGAGTAGAACACAGAGCAGAGAGCATTCAGTTTTCTATTTATTGTAAAAAAATGTACATATGTGTACAGTCAGAAATAGCATTGACATATCTATTTTTAAATTTATAAAAAATTTATAATGCCAAAGCATGCCAGACTTTTCAAAATGCTCATGGTATTGACTTATGATATCTTATGATATTTACTTTCATGTCATTCTCAAGAAATGCTTTGCAAATGCACATCCCGGTAAGTATGCACTTTGAAGAAATGTGAATGGAACCCTCCTGTCTCTTATTTAGCAAGATAACTACCATGTTTGGAAGCATCCCCAGTTAAATCCACATAACAGAAAGGCTATTATCATTGAAGCAAAATTGTCCTGCCACCCAAGACAAGAACAAAACAACAAACTTTTTGCTGACAAAGTTAAGTTACCTGCCACCTGATTACAATCACCCAACCCAGACGTTTTTTTTTTTAAAGACAATGAGTCTTGAAGTAAAAATAACCATTCTGTTCCTTTTAGTGGCCAAGTAATATTCCATTGTTTATATTAATACGTACCACATTTTCTTTATCCAGCCAGTTGTCATTGAAAATTTAGCTTGTTTCAATGCTCTGGCTATTGTAAATAGTGCTGCAGTGAGTGAAATACGGTCATTTGTCGAGATGTGGATGGACCTAGAGGCTGTTGTACAGAGGGAAGTAAATCAGAAAGAGAAAAACAAACATCGTATGTTAATGCATATATGTGGAATCTGGAAAAATGGTGCAGATGAAGCTCTTTGCAGGGCAGGAATAGAGACACAGACATAGAGAATGGGCATGTGGACACAGTGGGTGAGGGGCAAGGTGGGACAAATCAGGAGATTAGGATTGACATATATACACTATCATGTATAAAACAGATAGCTAATGGGAAGCTGCTGTATAGCACAGGGAGCTCAGCTCGGTGCTCTGTGATGACCTAGAAGGGTGGATGAGGCTCAAGAGGGAGGGGACAGATGTGTGCATATGACTGATTCACTTTGTTGTACAGCAGAAATTAACACAACGTTTAAGGCAATTATACTCCAAAAAAAAAATAATAATAACCAAAACTTATGCACTGGAGAAGGAAATGGCAACCCACTCCAGTATTCTTGCTTGGAGAATCCCAGGGACAGAGGAGCCTGTTGGGCTGCTGTCTATGGGGTCTCACAGAGTCAGACACGACTAAAGTGACTTAGCAGCATGGAATTTTTAATAAGTATCAGTTACTGCACTTGACATTTTATAAGTATGCTCACACTTAATCCTCGTGGCAACTCTTTAAGAGAGATGTTCTTCTCCTTTTACAGACGAGGACATGGAGTCTCAGACAGGTTAAGTGCTTTGTCTCATAAGCTGCAGAGCCTCATTTGCATCCGGGCCCCACTCCAAAGCCGGTACTTTTATTCACCAATAAACTACACCAGATGCACAGTTATCCTGCCCCGAAGTAGCCTCATGGAGGTCACTGTGGTGATAAGGTCCATTTGACTGGACTCTTAACTGCTGTTTTTTTCTAACTACATCAGTCAGGCAGTATAATCCGGGAGTCAACTCATCACTTAATTGGTCCACTCCTGTTGGCTTGTTGTCTGAAACTGCAGCTATGCTTGATCCCCTCTCTCTCACGCCAGGAGCATGTGATCCCCACTGTGAGGCTCCTAAACCTATGGCATCCGTGGGCCTCATGGCCTCCCAAGCAGAGGCTGCGCCCAGCCAACCCAAGAATGTCTGAGCACTGGTGCTGAGCCCACCGTCCCCTTGTGATGTTACTGCCCCTGCCAGTCCCTGTCCAGGCAGTCTTTAGGCTGAGCCCTGAGAGGGGACCAGGAGTGGCTTTCTTGGACTGAAACCAAGGGAGGAATAAACTTCCAGGTCATCTTGGGTCACTTCTGTGGCTCTTTCTGTTTCTGCTCCTAGAGTTCCACCACATCAGGAAGTGACTTTAGCCTGTTCTGCTCCATGGACTGGCCTGCTATCTGTCACGGATTATAGCCTAGCCCTTCCTAAAACCCCCTTTCCCTCTCCTGTGACCACTGACCTCCAAGAAACCCATACTTCGTCTCCATCACCAGACCTGAGTCAGGCTTTGTCTCAGTTTGAATCAGAGGCGTTTTTGTGTGTGTCAAATAGGTGCTTGAAAGCTCCCCTGAATCCTTCCTGGAACTAGCTGGATGAGGAAGTAAGTATCTACTACATGCAGAGCTCTGTTGCTTAAGAGCCCGCAGAGGGCAAGACAAGGCAGATGCCGAGACGGTGTGAGGCCCAATGCAGATGCTGTAGGAACAAGCATAGACAAACAGTTTGAGAAGGAAAACCTCTGGGCCTCAGGCAGAAAGAAAGATTTCAAAGAGGCCATACCATCTTCCAACATTTTGGAGCCCCAAACATTGTGTGCCAGGGAACAGAAAGAAATGAAACTTGTATCTCACCTACCTTATCTCTTGCCGCCCCCACACATGCATCCTACGTTCCAGCCAAGCTAAACTGATTGCTTTACCCATAATGTTGTCCATCATTTTTCACCTCCAATTCATTACTTTTTCTACATGGATCGCCTCCTTCCAATCCACAACCTCCAACTGGCTAAATCTAATCACCTTTCAAGACTCATGTCAGGGGTCGCCTTCTCTGGGATATGCTCCATGAGGTCCTCCCAGTAGACTCCCACAGCAGCATGTGTCTCTCTTCATCATTGATGGTTTTTAGCAAGGCTTCTAGAACTAGACTATCTGACTGTGAATCCTGGCTCTGACACCTGCCAGCCAAATTACCTTTACTTATTTAAGACAACTGAGTTTGTATCCCCATAGCACTTAGAATAATGCCTGGTCATAAGAAGCACCAAACAAGTATTAGTTGTGATTGTTAACTACTACCATTATTGCCACCACCAGCAGCATGGAGTATACCCACCCTGGATTGTAAGTCTGTCTTTCTGTCCCCAGATTAGGGTCTTCCTGAGCACAGGATTGTGTATTATGTGCCTTGGTATTTTCCACCCTTCATGAATTTCGTGGAACATTAGTAGCATTAAATACATACTTGCTGGAATTGAAGGTGGGTGGATGGAGATGAATCTGGGCAGTTCCATAGGATAAGATCTGAGAACAGTGTCCAGGGACAGTATGGTTTAAGGTGAAGTCTTGTTTCAAATGATGAAGGTAGAATGGCGTCATCAGAGTCAAGGAAGCATAGAACTATGAATCCTGATGTTAGAGGCATCTGGGTGTGTTTTGAAATCACCAGGGCTGGTATCAGGAAGTGAAGACAGGAATCCCAGGGTTGAGATCCTTGCAGCAGATGGGAATGTGCCCAAGGGTTGGAAAGATGCTTTTGCAAAGGACAAGAGAAGGTATGGCATAAGGAGAAGGATTGCCTCACCCCCAATACATCCTGAGTGCCCTGGCCACCAGAAGTTTAAAAGCATGGCCCTGGTTGGCAGGCTGCCTGTTCAGAATCCTGCCCAAGCCCCCATAGCTTGTGGAGTTTGTACGTGTGAGGACGTATTTGTGAGCACACACAAAGCTTCATGCTGACTCACTGGCTTACTGACCTCTACCTACTCCTTTATCTCGCCAATCTCCCCTACATCCTATTTCAGCCATCTTTGCCTCAGAACTTGTTATTCTCTGTATCTATTGGCTCTTTGACCTAGGACGAGTCACTTCATTTTTCTGGGCCTTTGATTTTTTTTTCTCCGCACAACATGGAGAAGTTGAACTGTGATCTCTACCGCAGTATTTTTAAAACTTCACATCGTCACCCATTAACGGGTCAAGACACCAATTTAATAGGTCAACGAGATGTTAAAATATGAAATAGAATGTGTATGTGTGTGTGTGTGTCCTGAGTCACGTGTAAATGTGTTTCTTACTATGTGTTACGGTCAAAAAAGATTGCAAGCATGATTCTTTACATCCCTTTCCACTTTGAAATTCGAAACATGTATTTCCAACCTTCCTATGCAACTTTGAGGGTGGAAATGAGAAGAAGAATTTCATTTTTTAAGGAAGAGGTGCTCATGACAAAGGTCAGCAGCTTCCGGTTGTGCTGGATGACAAGTCAGTTATCCTCTGATTCTTCAGTTCAAGAAACTGCTGGTGACAATGGGACGGCAGGCACCAGATTGCTAGGGTAACATCGTATCTAGCTCAGAATGTCACCCTGAGGGGTAAGGAGGAAGCCCTCTGCTTCCCCTTAGGCCACAGTTCTGCGTTGAACACAGAGTATCTGCCAAAGGATGAAAGGCAGGAGAAGGGCAGGAAGAGGAGGAGAAACGGGAGGAGGGGTTCATACTTCCTTCTCCCATATCATGCTACATTTAAGTAAGACTTCAAAGGAAATGGCAACCCACTCCGGTATTCTTGCCTGGAAAATTCCATGGATGGAGGAGCCTGGTAGGCTCTAGTCCATGGGGTTGCAAAGAGTCGGACACGACTGAGCAACTTCATTGGTTCACTGGTTCGCTCCGTGGTGCATAAAATTCCACCATTACCAATCTAGTGCTGTGTGGTCACCACTCCTCCTCCTAGAGATCCCTCCCAAGAGGGTTACGGAACTCATAACATGACATGTGAGTGTGAGCTCCGCAGAGCCTGGAGTCTTGTTAAGGTCTTAAGTTTGACTCTCACAGGAAAGACAAATTCAGATCCCAGCACTGACGTTCAAGGTCTGGTCTCCCTTCTGTATCTTCTGAGCATCTATTAACTGCATAAATCTGTTTTTTCTTTCCTAATATAAAGAGGCTTAATTAGAACTTCTCTGAGGTTCCTTCTGTATACACCACCTTCCGGCACTGAGATCCCACTGTGCTAGGGGCTTTATACACTTTCTACTGGTTTTTTCCGCATGGTAACCCCATGACAGACATATTTTCTTAATTTTTGAAAACTTTTACGTATTTATTTTTTATTTTTTTGGCTGTGCCGTATCTTGTTGTTGCCCAGGCTTTCCTCTAGTTGTGGCAAGTAGAGGCTACTCTCAGATCTCGGCGGGCGCACAGGCTCCTCGTCGTGGTAGCCCCTCTTGTTGGGAAGGACGGGCTCTAGGCCATGTGGGCTCAGTAGTTGTGGTTTGAGGGCGCTAGAGCACAGGCTCAGCAGCTGTGGCCCTGGTGCTGAGTTGCTCTGCGGCATGTGGGATCTGCCTGAACCAGGGATCAAACCCACGTCCCCTGAATTGGCAGGTGGATTCTTTACCACTAAGCTATCAGGAAAGCCCGGCAGAGGTGTTTTTATGCCGAGTTTTTGGATGTGGTGTGAAGTGTTGAGTGATAGGTCCCAGGTCACATGACTTGAAACCCACTCTGGTCTCTGCCTCCAAAGCCTTTGCTCTTCCCGTTACACTTGTGGTGTCTGAACACCAGTCCCCTCAGGCCTGCTTGGAGGTCAGCATCCTGGCCCCATCCAGGCTTGTTGACTCAGAACCCAGCAAGGTGGTTAGCTTCCGGGGCTGTTCTGGTTTAGTCTCCATGTTTGAGGACCATCAGTTCAGTTCAGTCGCTCAGTCATGTCCGAGTCTTGCAATCCCATGGACTTCAGCATGCCAGGCCTCCTTGTCCATCACCAGCTTCCGGAGCTTACTCAAACTCATATCCATCATGTCAGTGATGCCACCCAACCATCTCATCCTCTGTCATCCATTCTCCTCCTGTCTTCCAACTTTCCCAGCATCAGGGTCTTTACAACTGAGTCAGTTCTTCTCATCAGGTGGCCAAAGTATTGGAGCTTCAGCTTCAGCATCAGTCCTTCCAATGAATATTCAGGACTGAGTTCCTTTAGGATGGACTGGTTGGATCTCCTTGCAGTCCAAAGGAATCCCAGGAGTCTTCTCCAACACCTCAGTTCGTAAGCATGAATTTTTCAGCGCTCAGCTTTCTTTATAGTCCAACTCTCACATCCATACATGACCACTGGAAAAACCATAGCTTTGACTAGATGGACCTTTGTTGGCAAAATAATGTCTCTGCTTTTTAGTATGCTGTCTAGGTTGGTCATAGCTTTTCTTCAGGATCATATCATTAAACAAAAATGGACAGAAGCCTACAACAACAACAGAAAGTCTGATACACTTTAGTCCAGATGAGCTGATGAAAGGGCTTTCCTGAGAGACCACAGCACCTAACACATAAGCACACTTTCTAACGGCCAGGTGCTATGCTAGGTTCTTTATGTGGGCCTGTTTCATTGCAGTCAGGTTACAAAGTGAATGACTCCACGTCTCCATGTTATAAAAGTGACAAGTCTGAGGTTGAGGAACTTTCTGAGGTCATGCAGCCGGTAAGCAGCAAAGCCTTGAACCAGGCAGTGTGATTCCACTGTCCCCACCAGCAACAACCTGTTCCTCGGGCAAAAAAAGAAGCCAAGTAGCACAAGAGACGGAGAAGGCGATGGCACCCCACTCCAGTACTCTCGCCTGGAAAATCCCATGGACGGAGGAGCCTGGTGGGCTGCAGTCCATGGGGTCGTGAAGAGTCAGACATGACTGAGCAACTTCACTTTCACTTTTCACTTTCATGCATTGGAGAAGGAAATGGCAACCCACTCCAGTGTTCTTGCCTGGAGAATCCCAGGGACGAGGGAGCCTGGTGGGCTGCCGTCTATGGGGTGGCACAGAGTTGGACACGACTGAAGTGACTTAGCAGTAGCAGTAGCAGTAGCACAAGAGAACAAGGAAGGAGGAAGATAGGACAAAGACCAAGAAATGAGTCTGAGAAGGAAGCCCGGGGCTACTGACTACAAATATCCTTTTATCTTAGTGTTTTCTATCAAGAGCCTTCTTGAGAGAGTTTGAAGAACCAGACACATTTATGTAATATTTATTGTGAAGCAAAATGAGGAACACAACATTTCCATTTCCAATTTCTGGTTAAAAGAAGTGCCTCTGTCATCAAGGTAGAATTCAGAACTCATGGAGTATGAAGATGGGCCCTGAAACAAGCTCTGCATCACTGTGGAAACAACCCAGACTTTTATGGAACTTCTGCAAGATGACAGGCAATGATCTGGGCCCTTCACCATGCCCTCTTGCTCTAGCTCTCTGCTTTGGTTTTTCTTTTGTCTGCACTGGGTCTTCGTTGCAGCGTGTGGACTTCCTCCAGGTGAGAGACATGGGCTTAGCTGCTCCGTGGCATGTAGGATCTTAGTTCCCGGACCAAGGATTGTACTCACATCCCATGCATTGGAAGATGGATTCTTAACCACTGGACTACCAGGAAAGTCCTGCATTTCTTTTTCTGTAAGAAGTGTCACCAAACCCAGTCTGTATATACAGTGAGGCCAAACAAACTGAAATGTCAGAGTCTGGAGCAGAGGAAGGTTTGTTACAGGTCCATGAAAGGAGATGGGTGACTCATGCCTCCTGAATCCCGAACTTTCCAAAGGGTTTCAGCACAGCACTTTTGAAGGCAAGGTGAGGGAAGGGCATGGTTTGTTGATGTCCACCTCCTTTGTTGTTGCAGCTGTCCATGTAGGTCAGTTCAGAGTGTTTCTGTATATTTCCAACAAAAGAAATGTTTTTCTCTATTCTGTAACTTTGTATCTCTATGTGACTGGAAAAATGTTATCTTCTTAAAGGTCAGCGCCTTGAGAATAGGCTATCCTGTATGTTTCAGGCTATAGGTAACATTCTTTTAGGAAAGGTACAGAGTCAGCAAGACTAAGCACAGGCAACAGAGCACAAAGGTTAGAGTAAAAAACTCTGTTATGGAGTCAGGTTTGTTCTTCCCTATGCCAGAAGCACATAGCAATACCTACTTCATAGAATTGCTAAAAGTATCAAACCCCTTGAATATCTGGACCTGCCTGGTGAACCATGAAACACTTGACACGTGTTCAAGGACATGATTATCAGGAAGGAGTTTTTTATCACACTTTATTTGCCAAGTACCCAGCGTTCACTCAGCGTTGACTAAACATGGGTAAAGAAACTAATTTATGGTGGCAAAGCCATGGGGACCAGGTGTGAAATGGCCAGAGATGGGAGATCAGCACCTCACTTTGTACATGGTTCTTTGTCAGTTCAATCAGTGTCTTCTCAGTATTGCAGATCAAGACACATATAGGGTTCATACAGACATATATGAAGACCCCTGGAGGGTTGCTGCTGCTGCTGCTAAGTCGCTTCAGTCCTTTCTGACTCTGTGCGACCCCATAGACGGCAGCCCACCAGGCTCCGCTGTCCCTGGAATTATCCAGGCAAGAACACTGGAGTGGGTTGCCATTTCCTTCTCCAATGCATGAAAGGGAAAAGTGAAAGTGAAGTCGCTCAGTCGTGTCCGACTCTTAGCAACCCCATGGACTGCAGTCTACCAGGCTCCTCCGTCCAGGTTAAATAAACTGCTAGACCTTGTATGTCTTTTAAAAGGCAAAAACAAAAAGCAGTAAAGTGCTGGAGCACTGGCTCCAGGTGAATGTGACTTTTTTTTTCAGTAAAATACAAAAGATAGGGTAGAATCCCATTTATTATTACTTCTGGTAAGTGAAAATCATAGGACTCTCAAAATTAAAATTCAGGATGGTTTGAAAATAGAAAGTCACTTAGTCTGTTTGTACTGCTGTAACAAATTCCCATAGTCTGGGTAGCTTATAAACAACAGAAATTTCTTTATCACAGTGCTAGAGGCTGTTAGTCTGAGATCAGGTGCCAGCAAGGTCAGGTGAGGACCCTCTTCTGGGTAACAGACGTCCCACTGTGTCCACACGTGGTGGAAGGGGCTAGGGAGCTCTGGGATGGGGATGGGGGCGACTCTTTTATGGGAGCACTGGTCCTGTCTATGGTCTCTCTTCCTGTTCTTAAAAGGGCATTAGTCCGATTAGGAGAGTCCCAACTCACCACCCGCATGTTTGGTAAGTCACTTCAATCATGTCTGACTCTTTGCAACTCTATAGACTGTAACCCACCAGGCTCCTCTGTCCATGGGATTCTCCAGGCAAGAATACTGGAGGGGGTGGCCATGTCCTCCTCCAGGGGATCTTTCCAACTCAGGGATCAAACCCGCGTCTCTTATGCCTCCTGCATTGGCAGGTGGGTTCTTTACCACGAGTGCCACCTGGGAAGCCTAATTACCTCCCTCTGATGTCCTCCAGGGCTCTGCCTCTCCCTCAAACCTTGTCTCCTGTGTGTTTGGCTTTTGAAAAACAAACCCTGGACTTTGTGTTTCCCATCTCGCCCAGTGTCAGAGAAACGTGGGCAGAAGGAGAGAACGGAGAATGTTAGTGAAGAAAAAAAAAAACAAAAACCTGAGTGAACAGCACAGACTGTCACCCACCACAGTGGCTTGAGAATCATGCATGGAGTGTCTTCTGGACCCTGAGGTGGCACACGTGGCTTCTCCTTTCTCACTGCCCTGGCTTAGGACTGCGGTCAGATGCCCAGGTTCCAGCTGCCCTGTCTCACATCAGGTAATGCTTCAAACCCATCTTCCTGAGGGAAGGTGCAATAACATCATGAAACGAATCAGGTCAAAATAACTTGCTTTCCAGGAGTCACTGAAGTAGAATGATCTACAGCTGGTGACGCCAAGGTTCATGCAAATATTGTTTCTGAAGTTTACACGAAAGCTTCATCTCTAAAATAGGGCTTCCCTGATAGCTCAGTTGGCAAAGAATCCGCCCGCAATGCGGGAGACCTGGGTTTGATCCCTGGGTTGGGAAGATCCCCTGGAGAAGGGAAAAACTACCTGCTCCAGTATTCTGGCCTGTATAGTCCATGGGGTCGCAAAGTGTCGGACACGACTGAGCGCCTTTCACTTTCACTTTATCTCTAGAATACAAATACTGTCAGGTGGTAAAAAAAAAAAGAAAAAAATAGTATAACTCCTTCTCTACGTTATTTCCCTCCAATATCCCCAGAAATCATGGATTATAATTTAATATACTATAAACTAAAACTTTATTTTTTAAAAACATACTCTTTTTTTTTTTTTTAAACTTTACAACATTGTATTGGTTTTGCCATATATCAAAATGAATCCGCCACAGGTATACATGTGTTCCCCATCCTGAACCCTCCTCCCTTCTCCCTCCCCATACCATCCCTCTGGGTCGTCCCATTGCACCAGCCCCAAGCATCCAGTATCGTGCATCGAACCTGGACTGGCGACTCGTTTCATATATGATATTATACATGTTTCAACGCCATTCTCCCAAATCTTCCCACCCTCTCCCTCTCCCATAGAGTCCAAAAGACTGTTCTATACATTTTATTTTTTAGCTTTACAATACTGTATTGGTTTTGCCATATATCAACATGAATCCACCACAGGTATACACGTGTTCCCCATCCTGAACCCTCCTCCCTCCTCCCTCCCCGTACTCTTTTTAAAAGAATCAGTTTCACTCACTGCAGGCAATGTGGCTCTTTCTTTCTCTAGGCTCTTTCTTTCTCTAGGCTCTTTCTTTTTCTACCTAGTTCAGGCACTTTTGGGACTGAAGGCCTTCCTCTGGCACTTGAACCGCTGGGTTTTAATATGGGTTTTGATGCTGGAATAAGAATGGAGAGAGATGTCCTCGATTCTTTCTATTTCTGATTCTAAAAGAAGACAGTCTGGTTGATCTTTTATTAGCTGTGGGCTAAACATCGCTCTGCTTGGCTTTGCGTTAACAGCCCTGCAGAGGTGTCCCCACACCTGCCTCTCAGATAAAGAAAGTGAAAGTGTTAGTCGCTCAGTCATGTCCAACTCTTTGGGACCCCATGGACTGTGGCCTGCCAGACTCCACTGTCCATGGGATTTTCCAGGCCAGAATACTAGAGTGGGTAACCATTTCCTTCTCCAGGGGATCTTCCTGACGTGGGAATCGAACCTCAGTCTCCTACAGATTCTTTACCAACTGAGCCACTAAAGAAAGTCCCAGTAAGTCTGGCCTATGACAGCAGAGTGCCTTAGATATCCTGGGTAACGCCACTAACAGCAAGGGCTGCAGTCAGATGTCCCGGAGGGCTGGCCCAGGCCCCTAGATGGCCAGGAAGAACACATGCACGTTAGTGGGACTGGCCAGTGCTGGAGGAACTCATAGAGTCAATTCTCCATGCATTTCCCACTTTGATGAATAGACAGTTTTTGGTTCTATGCATTTTTGTGGATTGCTGGAGGATTTCTGTAGCAAATATTTAACATGGAACAAGCTGGGCTTCTCTGAAACCAAGTAAGTTTTTGAACTGCTTGTTTCAGTTGCAGTGAACTCAGGAAATGGCTGTTGATTTTATCCCCAGCAGAACTTAATGAGAGAGGAAGTTTGTTGCCATAACATCCAAGCTTCATGTCAAGGTCAAATCAAGATTATATTTTGTATTACTCACTGTTTGGGTTACTTATGTTTTCTGGGCTGGTATTTTAGTAGCCCTGTAACAGGGAGTAGGTGGCACTAACTATCCTTATTGTTGGAACTGGTTAAATTTTGTCACCTACTTATTATCAGATCCTTGACAATAATCTGGAAGTTTCCAGATAAGGTGGGGTGAGAGGACTAAAACCACCATGGGGAATGCCGGCAGAAATCATTGCAGGCTGCAGCAGGAAGAATGGAATTTAACAGACTACACTTATTTTCTCCCATGGATGATAAAGTTAATAAAAAAAAAAACAAACCCAGCCCTGTCTCGCCTAATACCATAGACTTGTAATTATAGCTGGTATTTTTGAGCCACTCCTATGCCAGATTTTTTACATACAGTTAATCCTCACAGAAAACCTTCAAAAGAAGCCTAATGATCCATATTTTACAGATGAGGAGACTGAGGTTCTGAGTGGTTAAGTGACCTGTTTAAGGTTACAGAGCTAATAAGTGGCTAATTCTAGTAAGAATCTGGATTTGCTCAACACTGGAGTCCATGACTGACTATTAAAAAAAAAAAACAACAACATTATTTGGCTGCTTTAGATCTTAGTTGCAACATGTAGAATCTAGTTTCATGACCAAGAATCGAACCCAGGCCTCCTGCATTGAGAGTGTGGAGTCTTAGCCACTGAACCACTAGGGAAGTCCCCATGACAGACTATTTTAAGGTACAGACTAGAGCTACATACGGGAGAAGGCAATAGCACCCCACTCCAGTACTCTTGCCTGGAAAATCCCATGGATGGAGGAGCCTGCAGTCCATGGGGTCACATAAAGTCGGACACGACTGAAGTGACTTAGCAGCAGCAGAGCTACATACCCTAGTTAATTTAAGGCCAGTTAATTTAGCAAGGGCTTCCCAAGTGATTCTAGTGGTAAAGAATCCACCTGGCAATGCAGGAGACATAAGAAACATGGGGTTTGATCCCTGGGTTGGGAAGATCCCCCGGAGGAGGGCATGGCAACCCACTCCAGTATTCTTGCCTGGAGAATCCCACAGACAGAGGAGCCACAGGGTCGAAAAGATCTGGACATGACTTGAATGACTGAACACATACACACACGCACACACACACACACACAATTTAGCAAAGCTCTATTAACTAAAAGAGGAAAAGTTGTTATTTAATGATGAAAATAGCAACAACTATCGTTTTTGGGGCATGTGTCATTAATATTTCTAGGAACTTCATTCCTTTCTTTCATTCGAATCACAAAACAGCCCTAGGATTATTGTCTGCCTTTGTAGATAACAGCAATGATACTCAAAGAGGTTCCCCAGCACCCTTTCATGGATCAGTTTACTAACAATCAGGCCTCATACAGGAAGATCAAGCTCTGGGTAGATAGGATATAAAATAATAAAATGATAGAATCTGAGAACCAAAAGGTATAGTCATGGTGACCTTGTCTAACTCCTCTATTTCACATATGGGAAAACTTAGGTTTAGATCCTTACTCCCACCACTTGATCTAGTTAGTTACAAATTCAAGACAAGAATGCAGGCTCCATTCAGTGAATTCATTTTGTTGTGCATGCCTACTATGTGCTATGCATGGCCAGGTGTCCCATCTCTCAGATCCAGGACCTTTCTGTCAGACCTTGTGTGGAAGCAGGACATGGGGCCCAACATCGTGAAGCTCACCCCTCCTTCTGCAGGGGAGGATCCTGTGACCTGCAGAGGAAAGAAACAAGTGATGACAGGGGTTGAAGCAGGAACTGTGTCCATTCATTCATTCATCCACTCCTTCATCCTATCCACCTCTGTTGGGGACCTACTTGTATACTGGGGACCAGTCCTTTCTTGAACTATGAAGTATGACAGACGTGCACGTAACTCCTGGACGCTGTCAGACCTTGTGTAGAAGATAGGATGTGTCAGAATTGTATAAGAAGGTTGTGTGTGGCCAAGACATGAACTCCAAGTCATGGGACTGAGACATAATTGGTGAGGAAATTTTTCAACCTGCTGTGAAGCCAGAGAGAAGCTACAGCATCAAGTATCACTTGATCCTAAGACTGAATGTCAAAAATACCATTCCCAGTAACATTTTTAGAGTGACTTGTCCTCCACAAACTGAAGTCCAAGCATTTTGACTGGAAGTTCATTGGATGATGTATTTCAATGCAGTTAATAAAGAAAAGCATCTTTTTTTTTTTTAAATAACAGCAGGCCATAGTCATCAAGTTCATGACTTGTGAACTGCTGGGAACATTTTTGAAGGTAGGAGTGGCCCCATCAAGGGCTTTCCTGGTGGCTCAGACAGTAAAGAATCTGACAGCAATGCAGGTGACCTGGGTTCAGTCTCTGAGTCAGAAAGATCCCCTGGAGAAGGGAATGGAAACCCACTCCAGTATCCTTGCCTGGAGAATTCCATGGACAGAGGAGCCTGGTGGGCTACAGTCCATGGAGTTGCAGAGTCAGACATGACTGAACGACTAACAGTTTCACTTTCACCAGGCACAAGGCAGGCCAAGGGTGCAGTCTCCTCATTGACCTCAAGTGCATGAGATCCTCTGTGTCTTTTCAAGCTGAAAGTGTGAACCTTTGAACCACTTTATTTATGAGATCCTTTGGCTCTAAATATTTGCACATAATTTAAGAAATCTGTATTGAATGAAAACAATGCATGACTGAGAAAGTCAGGAGTCAATGAATCAAGTAACTATCCAAAGTTAAATAACTAGTTAGCAGCAAACTTGTATAATAGGGAAGAACCTTTGTATTCTACTACAAGTTAATCACTAAAGGAATGTTGCCTGTAAGCTTAGATTATACTTAATGGCCCATCAGTGTAAACCCTGCCTCCCAGGTAACCCTGCCTCCCAGGTAATGAGTATGAGGCTAATATACCCTTGTTTAGCTCATAGGAAACATCATGACCAGGCTCACCTGTGAATACCTGCAGGAAGGAAGAAATTAACATATCCCTTCTAGAAACTTACCAGAACCAGGGAATGTTTGACTTTACTCCCTCCCTTTTAGTATAAAACAAGTCTGAATTCTAACTCAGGCAGAATGGTTCTTTGGGACACTAGTCCATCGTCTTCTCAGTGTATCCACTTTGCAAATAAAGTTGCTATCCCTTGACCTGACACACTGATTTATTGGCCTGTCATACTGTAAGCAGTATGAGCTTGGACTTGGTAACACTTGGACCGGAGGCTTCCATCCAATTTCTCTTTCATTCTACCAGTTAGCTTCTTTGGACTCTTTCAACACTATAAAAAAGAGTAGTGATATTGTGCCCTCCTTTGCTCCAGAGTAAGAACGTCAGCAGAACATCTTGCAATCCTTGAGGAAGCAGATGTAAAATTAGGGTTTAGAAAGGCAGGCATTAGCTCAGGCAGCATATCTCAAATTATAACAGGTTGCATAATGACATTTCTAAATTTCTCCAGTTTGACATCAGAAATGTGCCTTCCTGTGCAGAAATGCAATTCCACTTGCTGGGCCACAGGAGAAATGAGACTTGATTGGCCTGCCTTTTTTGGTTGGATAAATGGATAATAAGATTCTCCCTAGACTTTTCTAACTGTGTGTTCACAAGCATATTTGCTGCGTTAGTGCAAAATAAGATTGTCTTTATAATAAAGGCTACCAGGCTGAGGCAAAATTGATTCAGTGTTTGAGAATCCTAACTGCTAATAGAAATACAGCTATATGACTGCTTAGATCAATATATTGGATCAACTGCAAATGAATGAATGGTTAATAATCACCATAGAAAATGCATTGCCCCAACTCTGATGGCTCTGTTGACTTAACCACGCTATGGGGCTGGGGATGGACAGAAACATGAGGAAGGAAAGAAAGACAGGTATCTCCTCTAACTGGAAGAGATACCTGTCGTCAGGGAGAGAGCAGAGCTGCGGGTCAGGACTGCGGGCCTGGACCTGCAGGCATATTGTGAAAGCAAAGGCAGTATGGGGTACGGCCATTCTTTGTCTCCTAGTCAAATTTATCTGGATGTGCCTAAGCAATGACCTTGGGCAAACAAAGACTTTTCAAATAGTACATGCTTCCTGCCCTTTATATACATTTTCTCCTCATAGAACTTTTATTTTGCTGCCAACATGACGTCATTCCTTTGACTCTCAGCACAGCAGCTTCAAATACCCTAATGTCCAACGTCATGAACTCGAAAGGTGCCTGTTACACAAGAGACAATTCTGTTGCTTACCAGTGAGGAGGCACCTCGAGGGCCAACAGTAAATGTGTATTTAGTGTAAATGATCAACCTAAATCTCCACTGCTGCATCTTCCAGCCCTGATAAGAAGCTAATGGTTAAGAGTGCTACACCCCAGCCTGCCCAGCAATGTTGCAGGGTGTGGAAAGTTTAATACAAGACTTGCAAGCATTCTCTGGGAGGAGTGGACCAAAACCTTGCCAGGCGTGAGACAGTTACCTGGGCAACTTAAAATAAATGCATGTTTTCCAAATGCATTCCACGTCTAAAGCCTCAAAATTGGTGGTGAGGGGAGTAGGGTTGAAACAGGGCAGCTGTAGGGTCAGGGGGCACTCCAGGTGGTTCTGATCTATAGCCAGGGTGGGAAGATAGATTCCGAGGTTGAATTCTAGGGGAAAAAATAAAAAGAAAGATACATAAAATAGATAACCAACAAGGGCCTGCTGTGTAGCACAAGAAACTGTAGTCAATATTTTGTGATAACCTATAATGGAAAAGAATCTGAAAAAGAATATATATAACACTGAATCACTTTGCTATACACCTGAAATTTATACAGCACTGTAAATCGACTATACTTCAATTTTTTTTAAAAAAAGGACCAAAAAAAAGTAAAATAAAAAGATTTGGGGGACTTCCTTGGCAGTCCTGTGGTTAAAACTCTACATGCCCGGTGCAAGGAGTACAAGTTTGATCCCTGGTGGTGGAACTAAGATCCCCGCATGCTGCACAGTACAGCCAAGAGAAAAAAAAAGGAGAAATATTGTAAGTCATAAGATTTTCCCCCCTGAATAATAACTGCTGAGACACTTTAGGACTCTTTATAAAATCTATTGTTATGATGCCCTGTTCAATTATAGTCCTGCCCTCAATTTATACTGTGATCTTTTTGGAGGAGGCTTTGGATCCTGTTAAGTCAAACATTTTGAACAGTTACCACGTGCCAAGCCCTTTGGGCAACTCAGTGGGTCAGACCTATTTACTGTTCACAGGAAGCTGACACTGAATCTAGATTGGAAGATGAGACTCTTATACATGACTCATCAGATGATAAGCTACAGATCAAAAGAGCCAGAGGTGCTGAGGAGCTGGTCCTGGCTCACTTTGATCCTGGTGATGTTGCTCACTGTCTTCCTAGGAGGCCAATGAGCTGTGCCTCCTTAGTCGTGTATGACTTTGTGACCCCACGGACTATAGCCCGCCAGGCTCCTCTGTCCATGGGATTTTTCCAGGCAAGAATACTGGAGTGAGTTGCCCTTTCCTTCTCCTTCACCAGGGGATCATCCCGATCCAGGGATTGAACCCATGTCTCCTGCATCTCCTGCATTGCAAGCAAATTCTTTACCCACTGAGCCATAGGGGAAGCTCAGAGGCCAGGGAGGACCCTTTTCCAGTCGCCTGCTGCTTTTCTTTCTCATAATGGATGGAATGCTCGAGGATGCAGTGTCTGCATGCTGAGTACAGCTGTCCCAAAAGGGTTAGGACTGAGCTGAATGGAAGCATCTCCCAGCCTCTAAGGGAAGAATTGAAGAAAGGCTGGAATAGCCGGTCTGTCCATAGATCCATGGGAGAAGTGCTCAGTGGGACTATGGGTTTAAAAAAAGAGAGATGATGCTAATAAAGAGAGAAAGGAATCAGAAGAGCCAGGAATTCCGCCTTCTGCCAGGTACATTGGGAACCCAGCACGTGCTGTTTGCCCAGCTGTGAGTTCTGAGCCTAAGGATCCAACCCTCAGCTTTCCGTCCTGGGGTCTTTCCATCAGGTTGCTGGTTTTCTTGTTTATGCATGGTCTGTTGCAAGGCTAGAGGTCTACTGCTGTGGTTTTGAAACTGCATGGAATCATCTGGGGGGTGGGCGGGGTGGGGCGGGAGGGCAGCCCCAAACTGCAGAAAATTTTAAGACCAACAGAACCAAACTGGATCATTGGAGACCGCAGTGAGTCTGGGAGTAACCCAGGCGTCTATGCAGAAGGGCGTGTTTGTGAAACAAGATTATTTACATTCTTGTTTTCTTTTCTTTTTTATTTACTTATTTTTAACCATGTTTTCAAAATTGAAGTATAGTTAGTTTACAATGTTGTGTTAATTTTAGGTGTACATCAGAGTGATTCAGTTGTGTGTGTGTGTGTGTGTGTGTGTGTGTGTGTATATATATATATATATATATATATATGTATTCTTTCTCAGACTTTGTTTTAGAGATTATTGTAAGATATTGAGTATAGTTCCCTGTGCTGTACAGTAGGCCCCTGTTTTATTTACATTCTTGTAAAATGAGTGCTGGGGAAACGTGGATGGGATTCTGCAGTAAGTTCAGTAGCTAAGTCTCTTAAAGATTTGAAGAATTCTAGAGATGTACTATGGAGTGGTGCTGGTTATTTCAATAAAGAAGCAATGTGTGTTTTCCTTTTAAACAACTAGAAAAAAAAATATTTATGTTTATCTCAAAACTGGAGCCCAAAGTTTGATTCTGAAAATAATGAATGTCCAAAACAGAAATAGTTTTGCATTTTTTTTAAAAGAATGCGTTAGTAGGTAATGCCACTAAGTTCATAGTAGGTAATGGCATTTCTTATACAATGCTCACTGTTAGCAGAACTAACTTTATTTTCGGCTGCACTGGGTCTTTGCTGCTGCACATGGGCTTTCTCTAGGTGTGGAGAGCGGGGGCTACCCTCTAGCTGGGATGTGAGGGCTGCTCATTGTGGTGGCTTCTCTTGCTGCAGCTCAGTAGTTGTGGCACACGAAGTTAGTTGTGGAATCTTCCCGGATCAGGAATGGAATCCGTGTCCCTGCATTGGCGTGTGAATTCTGAACCGGCAGGGAGAATTCTAACCCAAACCCTAACCCTAACCCTAGCAGAACTTTCCATCCAGGTTTTAGTGTGTAAGTCAATGACAAGAGACGTTCATTTATGTACACTGATCTGAAAAAGGGACTTTTCCGGAGCTTGAATGGCCCCAAAATATGGCATTTAGTAAAAAAAAAAAAAAAAAAAGAAGGGAAAAAATGGGTTTCTGATTTCTAAAAAGTCAAAGATCAAATATCCTTGACACAGTAACTTGTGATGTTTTAACCAGAAAGCACATGACCTCTAAAGGGTCTGCCAGCCAGACACCTAGTGTCAGACGGTTTTTCTGATGCACTGATGTCCATCTCAGTTATAACTACTCAGCAGTGCTCATCATGGCAAGGAAATGCAGTGTAAGCCTTAGCGTGATAGCAGCAAGTCTGAGTTCTTCCAGCAAGGGTGTCTAATGCTCAACATGAAGAAAATAAGTTTTCAGAGACCTGAGAATAGGAAAGAGGTAGCTATACGTGTGATTATGGGCTTCCCTGGTGGCTCAGCAGGAAAGAATCTATCTGCCTGCAAGGCAGGAGATGTGAGTTTGATCCATGGGTGGGGAAGATCCCCTGGAAGAGGAAGTGGCAACCCACTTCAGTATTCTTGCCTGAAAAATCTCATGGACAAAGAAGTCTGGCAGGCTACAGTCCATGGGGCGAAAGAAGTCAGACACGACTGAGCAACTGAGCACACACGTAGGTGAGTATATGGCTAAGAAGAGTTAGGAAAACAAAATATATGGCCCACCAGCTAAAACCTGAAAACGCTGGGACTTCCCTGGGGGTCCAGTGGTTAAGAATCTGCCTTCCAATGCAGGGGACGTGGGTTTGATCCCTAGTCAGGTAACTAAGATCTCACATGCTAGAGCCCCTGCTCTGCAACTAGAGAAAACCTGCACGCTGCAGTGAAGACCTAGCACAGCCAAAAAACACACAAGCAAAACAAACTAAAAATCTTGTGTGAAGGTTGTCCTAAGGCTTCTGGGATGGATCCCTGGAGAGCTAAGCAGGGCAGACTTGCCCTTTCCAAAGGTAAAAGGGACATTTTGCAATCCCCACCCAGGACCCACAGGATGCCCCGGGGATTTGTGAGCAGTTCCTCAGCCAGTCTGCCTGCCCGCTCAGCTCACACCTCTGGAAAGGCCCTGCAGCATCAATTTCTCCCCTTGGAAAGACAGCTTCAGAAGACCAATTGAATAGTACTCTACAATTTCATGACCTTATTATTTATTTTAAAGGAGAAGCCTCTGGTTTCTTTCCACTGGGGATGAACATGATTAAGTCAGCAATTTGATGTCCAGGAGAAGAAATAACCAAAATAAAATTTTCCACCAAGATCATATCTCAAGGTGAAATTTGCTTCCTTGTCACCAACTCTGTCATCACGCTTTCAGACGCTTGTTTTCATTTCGTGATTGGCTCAGCAGGAATCATCTCTCTTTTGAGTGTGTTTAATCAAACTGACTGTAATCAACCACACGTGTTCAGAGTTTTCTTTACGCAACTTGCATTTTGACTCTCCTGGGTGCCAGCAGTCAATGGATGAGAACTCTGCTTGTTCAGCTGCTTGCATTCCCACACCACAGATTTCATCACGGCACTTCATATTTTAATCTGGGTACTCATTGATTCAATTCCCCAGATTTAAAAATTCACTCTGAATATTACAGCTTTACCAAAACATGGAGAATTCAAGGTGGCTTTGCATAATACTCTGTAAAGACACTTATGATCTTAATATTTGTCTAAGTATCAATAATTCCTCATGCCGTGTCAAGGGCAGGGAATAGGAAATTAACCTGTAAGAAGAGAGGAACAAAATTATGGAGGTATTCATTCACATGATTAATAGTTCTACAGCTTATTTTTTGTCTCGCGATTCCATGGGTTGCCTGGGTGATTCCACTCATCTCTCCCAGCATCATTCATAGGACTGCATCTATGTGACAGATTGGCTGGGGCCTGGGCTCAGCGGGGGCTGTCGGCCAAGGCACATTGATCTTAACCGCAGGTAGCCTCTCCATGTTGTTGCCATCGTGAGGGGCCCTAGGCAACATTCTCAGAAGAAAGTTGCTAAGAGTGGGAAAAGAGCTATAAAATCCTTTTTTTTTTTTTTTTTTTTTGCTTATACTTTTTTTTTAAGATTTTTTTTTTTAATGTGGACCATTTTTAGTCTTTTTGGAGTTTGTTCCAATATCACTTCTCTTCTATGTTTTTGTTTTTTGGAGAGACATGCGGGATTTTAGCTCCCTGACCAGCAATCGAACCTGCACCCCCTGCACTGGAAGGCAAAGTCTTCAGCACTGGAGAGCCAGGGAAGTCCCTGTTACATCTTTTAAATGAAGCTATAAGACCTGTGTCACTGCTATCACATTTTACTGGTCAAAGCAAGTCATGAAGCCAGCTCAGCTTCAAGAGGAGAGAAAGGAGGCTCTGCCTCTTGGGGAGAGAAGTGGCAGAGTCACCTTGAAGAAAGCTTGTGCGATGGGAGACACTGATGCTGGCATTTTGGGAAACTGTCTACTCCACCTCCTAACACAGTTCACATTCTGACCACACACCAAATACACTCATCACCACCTTTCTCCATGGCTCATCACTCAGCCATAAAAAAGACTGAATGCCTTTTGCAGCAACACAGACGGACCTAGAGATGATCATACAGGTGAAGTCAGAGAAAGACAAATATCATACGATAGCACTTATATGTGAAATCTAAAAAAAGATACAAATGAACTTACTTACAAAACAGAAAGAGACTCACAGGCATAAAAAAAATAAACTTCTGGTTACCAACGGGCAGGGAGGGATCAATTAGAAGAAGAAGGGGAGGGAAGCTTCAGAGGGGGTCTAGGAGACCCCAGCCTGGGTCTCCCGGGGCTGTGTGCCCAGTGGCCTCAGCCTGACTTGACTCCGGTGAGCAGGACCTGGGTGAGCAGCTTTCTTCAAGGTGACTCTGCCACTTCTCTCCCCAAGAGGCAGAGCCTCTTTTCTCTCCTCTGCAACAGCCCAGGGACACCACCACACTGACTTTTTAGGAAATCACAACGAATTAGGGAAAAATATCTCCCACAGTCCATTCCATGAGCAATAACCGCTTTACATTTGACATATATCCTTTCAGATTTCCTGTATGCATAAGTATGTTTATTTGCAAACTTAAAAAATGGATTATACTATTCATACTGTTTTATAACCTGTCCTTCTTCATTTAGTATATTGTGTGTGGCAAAAAAAAAAAGCAGATATACACCATATAAAATAAACAAGTTCCTACTGTTTATTTGTACAGGGAATGATATTCAATTTCTTGTTATAAACTCTAATAGGAAAGAATCTGAAAAAGAATATACAGATATAAATATCTAACTTGAGAAAAATGGTACCTTTTTGGAAATCGAGGCTCAGTTGTGACAGGTGAGATAACTTACCTAAGCTCTATGGCTAAAGTATTTGAAGGTGGGAAAGTTGAAGGTAGCTTTGAACTCTCTGGTTTGGATATTAACCAGAATAGCAAAAGCAGAACAAGGGATAGGAGATGAAAAAGTTGAATTAATCCTTGGATGTATGAATGTTGAGGTCCCTGCAAGATATCAGCGGGGAAGAGCTGAAGGTTAGAAACACGGACTTAGGAATGATTGGCCTTCATGGGACCCTAACACGAGTCTTGCCAGAAAAGCAGCTTGGGGATGAAGTGGGCAAAATTCAACAGCTGCCCAGTTCTTGCTCATCATGGTTATAAGTTGCTCATCTGTGGTTGGTGTTTCTAATATATCATGTTATAGGCTATGGGTAAGGGGGTGGGTGGGTCAGGGCTCAGTTTTCTGCCCGTTGTAATACAACAATTTGGATCTCAGTTCCTGTAAACTTGCACAAGAAAGCTGTTTCTAGTCATAGATATGAATTTAGAATATTCTCCTCTTTGTGTCCGAGAGAGTGTATTCTTTGCACGCTCCCACATTTGAGGAAAATTGGATTTGGGGTCCATGGAGAGCCTCATTTCCTTGTGGAGAACAGTTCTTGTGTTTTAGTTTACCACTGGTTTATTTGTAAATCAACTGCAATTGAAAACATGTAAATATATCAACTGCTGGGACATCGCCTAATTATAAATTAAATAAGCATAATAGCCTCTCAAAGACTGGAAAACCGGGAGCACGGCAATACTTCAGAGATCCGTGATGCCTTCAGGGGAATTGTGCTTGCCCCCTGGAGTGTTTTGTGTGGAAGTAGACCTAAAAACCAGTTGTGCTATGTTTCATTTTGATTTAGAACCACGCTTTTAAAAAGTAACAGAAATAACGGGTTTTCACTGTGAAGTCCATTTTCATATTTATCTCGTTACAAGGTTATATAACCCTTTGGTGTGGGGTAGGCAGGAACACAGATGGTACGGTAACCATAGCAACGCCACTTAGGCTTCTTTTCTGCTTGTCAGCTCTTTTCAGCATCATGTTCCTTCTAAAGCAGAGGCTCGCTCTCTCACACACACTTCCCTCCTTTTCTCCTCTCCTCTGCACTCTCTGCCTCTGACCCAGCTCTCTCAGCAGTCTAAAAAACGATGAAGACATTTTATACCGCTTCCTCTTAGTTTTTCCATCTCTATTCAAACCTTAAATATGAATCCGAATTATAATGTTTCCGTCCTAAGACTGCATTTCTTACTTATCTCTCTTTTACTTAAATAGGAGATAAGGCAAGAAAAGCAATTATAAGAAGAGAAGCTACTGAAATGAAACCATTTTTCTTAACCTTTGAGTTCAGGCAAAAATCACCCAAGTCCAAATAGGCAAACATGTCCCCTCAGGACTCTCAGAAGTGGATTCTGTGTCTTCTTTAGGTAAATCTAACTTCCAGCCATCCTTCCATTAAAAGTCTCCCTGAACTCTCGATCCCATTTTTAGGTATATTCATTAAAAATTGGATATACTAATTAAAATCTATTTAGGTATGCTGCTGCTGCTGCTGCTAAGTTGCTTCAGTCGTGTCTGACTCTGTGCGACCCCATAGACGGCAGCCCACCAGGCTTCCTGTCCCTGGGATTCTTCAGGCAAGAACACTGGAGTGGGTTGCCATTTCCTTCTCCAATGCATGAAAGTGAAAAGTGAAAGGGAAGTCGCTCAGTCGTGTCCGACTCTAGCGACCCCGTGGACTGCAGCCTATCAGGCTCCTCCGTCCATGGGATTTTCTAGGCAAAAGTACTGGAGTGGGGTGCCATTACCTTCTCTGATATTTAGGTATATTTTTTCATAATTCAAGACATTTTTATTCAACATTGTATATTCTAGAGCAGATTTAACAAATGATTATTTTATGTATTCAGTCATATCTAGATAGTTTAACAATTATTCACAACTTTCATTATTTATTATAATGATTACTAAACATTTGCTTTATTGGCCCCTTTAGAAAGCATTGACAATAACTTCACTCATCTCTGCTGCTGCTGCTGCTAAGTCGCTTCAGTCGTGTCCGACTCTGTGCGACCCCAGAGACGGCAGCCCACCAGGCTCCCCCGTCCCTGGGATTCTCCAGGCAAGAACACTGGAGTGGGTTGCCATTTCCTTCTCCACTCATCTCTATCAACATAATTGAGAACTACCTGGTTTAGGTATGTTAATTAAAATATATTTTGGTATATTAATTAAAAATCTGGAGCCTTTCAGCTTTCCCCTCTGTAACATCACTAAGCAGGATTAGTCGACAAGCACACATTGAGTTTCTGCCTCTCAAAAATTAGGTCCTCTGTGACATTACTTTAGGGTCTTTTCTGCCTTGAAACTTATCTCTGTGCAGAGACTACATTTTACCTCTTACTTGTTTTTTAACTGCCACCCCTCAGGGAGGCTTTCCTGACAGAATCTTGGCTATTCTTAGTTCCCTATATACATCTTTAGTTGTGATTTATTTTGACTTGCTTGATTATACTTGCTTATTGTCTGTCTCCCAATAGGCTCTATGGTTCTTGAGAGAAGAGGCCATGTTTGAAATGTTTAATAATGTTTTCCTATTATTTCATGTAGGAGTTGGCTCCTTTTAAATATTAAATACTTTCCAAATAAATGAATGAATGTTTCCTTTTGGGTGAACTCCTTTTAGATTTGGTTGTAAAATGAAACCAAACCCGTTTTTCTAATTTGACGTATTGGTATGACTTCCATTTCCCTTTTCCTTTGGCTGCTAGGAAGCTCAAGGTAAGGCTCAATTGGTGTAGCTATATTTACTTCCTTCTGTATATATTTATTTCCTTTCTTTTTCATGGCTTTTATTTATTTATTATAATTATAGTTGCATAGTAAAAAATATATTATTTTTATATTTTCTATTTTAAGCCACCTCAAAAATCTTCTTGAAGGCAAGTACCATATAATCATAAATAAATAAGGATAGGGGTCTTCAGAGCAGAATGACTTTTCAGGAATCTCACAGAATATTGCATAGTGTGAATGGTTAGCCCTTAAATGTTGACATGAGCAGTGACCAAAGAATCTGAAAATATTGGTAGAAAAGTGAAAAGCCCTTTTTACTCTTAAGCTATGCCAAAGAGTATTGAGTGAGAATAAGTAAACATTTCATTAAAAAAAAATGATCACTTTTATCTGTGAAAGAGTTGAATTTTTAAGGGTAAAATCCACTTGCATTTCTGAGGCAATACTTTATTACAGTTCATATCTATATATATATATATTTTTTTTTTTTCTTGCAGACCCATTTAAATTCCTTGTCTCTGTGGCCCATTGGGTTCCCTGCCACCTTTTTTTAGGGAAGAAAAATTTGCCTTAAAGTCATGATTCATGGGTTTTACCACCTTAGGTAAATAGGGTTGCCAGATGATCAAAGTTTGCAGATTCAGGGCGTAAAAACCTTCAGCTGACACTGAGATCTGTTTACAGCTGGTGGAGGGGAAGAGACTGAGCTTTAGGAGTCTCCTGAGATGCTTTTCAGTGTCTGTGGTCAGAAGAGGAAGCTGTGATGACAGAGCAAATCAATGACATCAGTGTCACCTGGGAAGGTGGTGTGACAAGTAAGGATCTATTAATAGAAAGGACAGCTGGGAAAATGTCACACTTAGAAAACAAATGATTTGTGGCAAGAGAAGCTGGGCACCCATTTCAGGTGAAAGGAAGAATAACTTTCCTCAGCAACAAGAAGACAGATAGCATCTGCTTTTGTGCCTGAGGGGATAGGAACGGGTCAGTGTGGTTTTTCTCCCTGGCCTGGGGGTGTGGGTGGTGAGTGTGGGTACTGCAGGTTCTGGACATGAGTTAGAGTAAGCTCCGGGAGTTGGTGATGGACAGGGAAGCCTGGCGTGCTGCAGTCCATGGGATCGCACAGAGTCGGACATGACTGAGTGACTGAACTGAACTGAACTGAACGAGCTCAAGAATGGAAAGAAGGGCCAGTGGCTTCCTCTGATCCTGATTCTCTGGGGCAGGGGAGTGTAGCCAGGGGACAAAGGGAGAGAGTGCTGCCTTCTACCTACTGTTACTATTCCTCTGTTCATAGCAAGATAGAGGGTGGCCATCACCCGCATAGAGTCCTATCTTTACTCTTTGAAAACACTCCGTGACAAAGCCCTCATTTTCTCTACCTTCATTATTTCTATGACTTTGGGCTCATGCTGGCCTAATAATAGGATGCATTGCTTTTTAGGAGTTTGATAAAGTTATGTTTGATAGATTAAAAGACATGTGCTTCTTGGAAGGAAAGCTATGACAAACCTAGACAGCATATTAAAAAGCAGAGACATCATTCTGCCAACAAAGGTCTGTATAGTCAAAGCTATGGTTTTTCCCATAGTCATGTATGGATGTGAGAGTTGGACCATAAAGACGGCTGAGTGCTGAAGAACTGATGCTTTCAAATTATGATGCTGGAGAAGACTCTTGAGAGTCCCTTGGACTCCAAGGAGATCAAACCAGTCAATCCTAAAGGATATCAACCTGAATATTCATTGGAAGGACTGATGCTGAAGCTCCAATACTTTGGCCACCTGATGCGAAGAGATGACTCTTTGGAAAAGACCCTGATGCTGAAGGTTGAAGGCAGAAGGAGAAGGGGGTGACAGAGGATGAGATGGTTGGATGGCATCATTACTCAATGAACATGAGTTTCTGCAAAATCCAGGAGATAGTGAAGGATGGGGAATCCTGGCCTGCTACAGTCCATGGGGTTGCAAACTGTTGGACACAACTTAGGGACTGAACAACAAATACGGTTGGGCTCCAAGTTTATTGTTTTGCTGTGGATACCCAGTTATCCCAGCACTGTTTCTTAAGAAGACCATTCTTTTCCCATTGAATTTTCTTGGTGGGCTATTAAAAATCAGTTGACTCTGACTGTATTCGAATACCACCTCTCTTGATTACTGCAGGACTGTAGTAAATTTGTAGTTGGGAAGTGTGAGCCCTCCAACTCTGATCTTTTTAAACATTTCTTTGGCTATTCTAGGTTTCTTGTATTTCCATATGAATTTCAGCTTCAGCTTGTCAGTTTCTGCAAAGAGCCAACTATGATTTTAATAGGGACTGCATTGAATCTGTAGATCAATTAGGAGAGTATTCCCATCTATACAGTATTAAGTCTTCCAATCTTCCCTCATAGCTCAGTTGGTAAAGAATCTGCCTGCAATGCAGGAGACCCAGGTTTGATCTCTGGGTTGGGAAGATCCCCTGGAGAAGGAAATGACAACACACTCCAGTATTCTTGCCTGGAGAAGTATTGTCCCTTGGACAAAGGAGCCTGGCAGGCTACTGCCCATGTGGTTACAAGAGCTAAACACGCCTTAGTGACTAAACCACCACCACCCATGAGCACATGATGTCTTTCCATTTATTTTAGGTCCTCTTTAATTTCTTTCAACCATGATTTTTAATGTTCAGAGTATAATTTTTATACTTCTATTAAATTTGTTCTTTAATATTTTATTCTTTTTGATGTTATTGTAAATTGAATTATTTTCTTAATTTCATTTATGGTTTGTTCATTGCTACCAATGTACAATTGGTACAGTTGACTTCTGTAGTATATAAATCTGTGTCCTACAACCCAGCTGAATTCATTTATTAGTTCTAATAGTTTTTTAGTAGAATTCTAAGGATTTTCTGTATATAGGAATGATCATATCATCTGCTGCTGCTAAGTCACTTCAGTCGTGTCCAACTCTGTGTGACCCCATAGATGGCAGCTCACCAGGCTCCCCCGTCCCTGGGATTCTCCAGACAAAAACACTGGAGTGGGTTGCCATTTCTTTCTCCAATGCACGAAAGTGAAAAGTGAAAGTGAAGTCGTTCAGTCATGTCTGACTCTTCACGACCCCATGGACTGCAGCCCACCAGGCTCCTCTGTCCATGGGATTTTCCAGGCAAGAGTACTGGAGTGGGGTGCCATTGCCTTCTCCACATATCATCTGCAAATACAGCTAATTTTTTTTCTTTACCAATCTAGTCCTCTATTTATTTTCTTGCCTAGTTGCCCTGGCTTAAAACAGCCAGTAGAATGTTGAATAGAAGTGATAGGTGCAGACATCCTTTTCTTGTTCTTGTTCTTTAGGAGAAAGTATATAGTCTTTCATCATCTGGTAGAAGCTTTTCATAGATACTGTTAATCAAATTGAGGAATTTCCCTCCTATTTCTAGTTTTTTGAGTGCTTTTATCATGAAGGTTAAAATTTTGTCAAATACTTTTTCTGCATCTATTGTGATGTTCGTGTGGTTTTTGTCCTTTATTCTTTTGCTTGATGTGTTATACTGATTGATTTCTGATGTTAAGTTTGAGCATTTAAAATATGCTTACAGGCCATTTGTGTTCTGTTAAATACTATTCATAGCACTTGCCTTTTTTTCTGCTGGTTGCTTGTCCTTTTCATACTGCTTTTAATACTTTTATATATTGCCTAAATATCTTTATCAGTTATAATTTAGCAAAAATTTTCTCCATATTTTTTTTCTTTTCTTTTTATGAAGTCTTTTGATGAGCAGTAGATTCTTAACCATGGTATACAATTTAAAAACCTTTATAGTTTGTGTCCATTGTATTGGAGATCTGTTTTGAAATTCCTTCTCTTCAGGAAATAAGTGTATTCTCCTGAAATGTCTTGCCAGTCACAGTTAGATCTTGACTCCCAACTAGGGCTTTTTTTTTTAACATGTGAGGTAGAATCAGTCCAGTTGTTTTGGACACAGTTAATGTGGCTCCTCAGATTCACTCAGCCTCACCTTGCTCAGGGTCCTCTGCTGATTACGCTTGATGAGCTCCTGATGGCTCCGTGCCTGCTGTTGCTAATGCCTCGTCTACAGCGCTGCCACTGTCTTGACCTTGCCCATGGAAAGCAGCAACTCCAGCATTGCCCCCATCATGTCTATTGCTGTGGGAACCTCCGTGGATCTGGAACCCAGGCTGTATGGTCAGGTCAGTCAAGATGGCTGTTCTCTTGTTCTCTGTACATCCCCTGATGGACTGGTCCTTGCTCCACCTATATCCTACTCGCATGACCGACCTTCCCTCTTAGTACGTACTTGCCCCATCCCAGCTAGTGATTGTTCTAATCTTTGATCAGAGCATCTTCACCACGATAGCTTTATCAAAGGGATGGTGAAGGGCATGCACCTCTGCTGGTTTCCTTGGTAACAGATGAGCAAACGGGATGTCAGTTCCTTCTATACACACCCCTGTCCCCAACCCCCATGGCAAAGACCATCACCATGTCCTGCCTGCCATCTGCTGCACATGGTGGGGTGTTGCTCCAGGATCTTGTTTTAGACATGTAAGATCCCCCAACCGTCAAACCATTAATGTCTCTGATGCTTCCTGACTCTGAGCTCTTCCTTCAGTTGTGAGGCTGGACAGGTACAGTGCTTGCAGGCCTGCTGGGTGCAGCCCAACATGGGCTCAAACTGAATGGACCCATGGAGTCTCTGGCTCCTCCTGCCTCTGCCCATTCTGGACCAAATCCAATACTACCTGGAGGTGGCCCAAAGAGAGACTGCCTGAAACTGTGCTGGGGGTCATGCTTTCGGAGACAAACTTTGACCCAAAGAGGAACAGAAGACAGGAGTGAACCAGCAGATCAAGTCTTTGCCCATCCCCCCACCTGAAACATGATGCATCTGAACACCCTGTCTTAAAACGTCCAGCATGACTGAGCAGTGAGCAGCCAACTGTGTCCTTATGTGGAGCTGTGACTAGCTCAAAAATGTTTCCCCTTCTTCATAGTCTCAATGCCCCCTTCCCTTTTTAATCACTTTTTGCCCCCCAGAAATTAGATCTCCCAATAAAATAAAAGACCTTAAGCTTTTCCCTAGGCTCTGGTTTCTAGAAAACCAGGATAAGATAATTATCTTAGACTTTCCTTTACTCACTTACCTGCAATGCCTGTTATATCATAAATCAGGGTTCTCTGAATGTATCTGTTTCAAAATTATATATTTTGTTCTATTGATCTACTGTGTAGCTCTACTGATACCACTGTTTTTTTTGGGCGGGGGTGGTTTGTGGTCATCAGCTTTATTTATTTATTTAAAAAATTTTTTACAATGCTGTGTAGGCTTCCCCTGCACAACGTGAATCAGCCGCAACTGCACACTTGCCCCCTCCATCCTGAGCCTCCCCCACCACCCATCCCACCATGCTAAGTCATCAGAGTGCCAGACTGGGCTCCCTGTGTTACACAGCTATCCACTCTACATATGATAGTGTACATATGTTGATGCTGCTTTCTCCATTCATCTCACTTTGTCCCTCCCCCACTATGTCCACAAGTCCATTTTCTACATCTGTGTCTCCATTCTTTCCCTTCAAATAGGTTCAGCAATACCATTTTCTAGGTTCCGCAATACCATTTTCTAGGTTCCATATATATGCGCTAATATACAATATTTGCTTTTCTCTTTCTGACATACTTCACTGTGTATAACAAACAGGCTCTAGGTTCATCCACCTCACTAGAACTGATTCAAATTCATTCCTTTTTTATGGCTGAGTAATATTCCATTGCATATATGTACCACATCTGTGGATGGACATCTAGGTTGCTTCCAAGTCCTGGCTATTGTAGCTAGCTCTGCAGTGGACACTGGCGTACCTGTGTCTTTTAGAAATGAATAACACTCATTTTTAATTTTATCATATATCCCCCAATTCATTGTCAGTTAACTTGGGGTCATAATATATCATAAATATAATACTTACTTAGATCCAGTTCATTAATACTTTGGCAAGCTTTTGCAGCTATGTTCGTGAGCAGAAGAGTTTGCATAAAGATGGAATTATATGATAGAATTCACCTGTAAACTTTATGGGGCTTAGCATTTTTTTCAGGGAAAAATTTTAAATTACTGCTTCAGTTTCCTTCATGGTTAAAGATTATTTCTTGTACTGAAATATGTATCAATTTTAGTAAATTATATTTTCAGTTTTATGAGCTGTAGAGTATGTATGTGTAAATATAAGTATCTACTAGTCAATATCAAAAAAAATCAAATAGCAATGGATGTGAACAAACCCTTCACAAAATAGGAAACACAAGAAAAATGCTCAGTCTCACTAGTAGTAAAGGAAATGTAAATTTAAGAAAAAGTGGATGCTATATTATACCCATAAAATTGGTAACAGTGTAGCCTGATGATACCACATGTTGGGAAGTATTTGAAGCACTGGGAACTTTCACTTATTTGTGAGATACATGTTGTTATAACTGCTTTGAAGACTACATGTTACATGTATGTGCACAAGGATATCTTGTGTGTCCCCACACATATCATCAGGTATATTGATGAAAAACTGGAAGCAACTTGCCTATAAATAGAAGAATAGAAAAATAAATTTTAGTATAATAATACAGTAGAAAAAGAAGAATGAATACTGAATGCAATATGGTATCCCAGATTAGATTCTGGAACAGAAAATGAGTATTAGTAGAATAACTGGTAATCTCTAAATAAAGTGTGTAGTTTAGCTGTTTGTAATGTATGAATGTTCATTTCTTAGCTTGGATGAAAGTACCATTGTTGTGTGGGATGTTGACCCTGGAGAAAGTTGAGGAGGTGATGTGTGGGTTGTCTCTGTACCCTCTAACTTTTCTGTGAGTTTAAAATTATTTCAAAATAAAAAGTTTATTATTATTTAAAAAGAATGACTAGAGTTACTTGTATCATTATAGATAAATCTCACGAACATAGTGCTGAGAAAACAGCAAGTTCAAGATGAAGCATAATATGTAACCAAATATACAAATGTAAAAGCATTTAGAATAATATTGTCATTTAATAATACATTCATATGTACTGTAATTTTCAACACATATATCTGAATAATAAATACCAAATTATGAATATTAATTATTTCTTGAAGGTGAGGGAGTATCATATGATCAGAAATTAATAACAGAATTTAAACCTTATTTGCAGTGTTTAATTTCTTAAGCTGGATAGTGTATACACACACAGATTTTGTTAAAAAAAATTCTTCCTTTAAATTATTTGAAATATTTCAAAATAAAACAAAAAGCCAATTTCTCTAAAAGTAAAGAAGCAAGGAAGAGAAGGAGGGAAAAAGAAAGAGAATGTTGAAAGGAGAGAAGCAATTCTAAATGCTTTAAATGTTTTAAAATGAAAGTTTTTTCTGAATGGTTTGGAAGTCTCATTGAGAACTGGTTTTAACAACTTCTTGTAGTAACCTTTAAGATTTGGAGTTTGAGGCATATTTAGGACAACAGCCATCTGAATCAGAAGTTCAAAGAAGCTCATGTAAAAGTTTGATTCTAGGTCCAAGACTCCAAGAGATTTGATTTCAACCTAAGATTTGAGCTCCAGAACTTGAACTTGTATCGTACTAAGTGTCCTTATGTCCTTGCAGTGTTGGAGGAGACTCTTGGACAGCAAGGAGATCAAACCAGTCCATCCTAAAGGAGATCAACTGTGAATATTCATTGGAAGGACTGATGCTGAAGCTGAAGCTCCAATACTTGGACAACCTGATGCAAGGAGCCAACTCGTTGGAAAAGACGCTGATGCTGGGAAAGAGTGAAGGCAGGAGGAGAAGGGGATGACAGAGGATAAGATGGTTGGATGGCATCACCCACTCAATGGCTGTGAGTTTGAGCATGCTCCAGGAGATGGTGAAGGACAGGGAAGTCTTGAGTGCTGCAGTCCATGGGGTCACAAAGAGTCAGACAAGACTTAG
This sequence comes from Bos indicus x Bos taurus, assembly GCF_003369695.1. Classification (NCBI taxonomy): domain Eukaryota; kingdom Metazoa; phylum Chordata; class Mammalia; order Artiodactyla; family Bovidae; genus Bos; species Bos indicus x Bos taurus. The sequence continues at coordinate 19,335,951 of NC_040084.1, read as the reverse complement.
CAATTGAACAACAGCATGTCCTTATACTATTAGACAGATTTGGTTTACTTCAGCGTGAATTAATTTTGGCAAAACGAATACAATTATGTAAAGTTTAAAAATAAAATAAAATTAAAAAATAAAAAATAAAAATAAAATATCACAGCAAAAAAAATAAAAAATAAAGACCAATAGTGATCTAAAAGGATCGGATAAATGGGCTCTCCCCAAATGTTCTGCATTACCAAGCCTCTGGGAATTGTTGGTTGCTTAAACCCTGGAGGAAGGGAGAAGTCCTAATAATGTCACAAACTGAACAGCCCCTCAACTTAATAGAAGAGACTTTTAATGTTAATTTGAGAAAAATAAAGAAATATGATATTGTTGGAAAAAAAAAAAACTTGTTTTATCTATCTGTATCTCTCACTATATATAATCTAGCTATGTCTATCTACCTACCTACCTATGTATACTTTATGTGAGTATGAATGTATATATATATATATATATGATTTATAGGTTACCTGAATTAATGAGTAGTCCCAGCTGAGAGATAATTTGGCCAGGAGATTATTAGCTAGCCAGGTAGCTATCCTATATGGAGTTTTAAACCTTTATTGTACTTTGGATCCTTTGGCAGTCTGGTGAGGTTGTGGATTCCTTTTCAGAATAACTCATTAATGAATAAAAGAAATTACATAAGATTATAAAATAAAGCAATTATATTAAACTATAGCTATAAATTATTAAAAAGAAATTTGTGGTATATTAATGTGTGCTTCTTTATTAAGGCATTGAATAACAATATGTACTGCAGATGTAAATACCATAATTTGAAAGTTGTGATGAACAGAAATATTTGGCAATATTTGCCACAGTCATAATGTCACATGAAAATACCAGTAATTTCTACTGGCCTCAAGTCACAGATAATACTCATACTTTTACAGCTTGTTGCCTAAGCTTATAGTTAAAGGAAATGCTTTAAAAAAGAAAATGCTAAGTTTCAATTAGAAGTTTGTGAAAATAATAAACCCCTATAGATCAGGTCTACAACCAGGGTGAGATGAGTAAAGCCATTGCCTCAACTGTAAAATTTAAGGAGCACCAAAGAACTCCACTATCAAGCTATTTAACAAATCTTTAATATATTTAATAAATTAAAAAATTGTTTAAATATTTTATTTGTTTATTTAGCTGAGCCAGGTCTTAGTTCCAGCATGTGGGATCTAGTTCTCTGACCGGGGAGTGAACCCATGCCCCCTGCACTGGGAGCATGGAGTCTTAGCCACTGGACCACCAGGGCAGTCCCTAATAAATAAAAAAAACTTTTTTTTTTTACTTTTTTTTTAATAAAAATTAAGGTAAAAAGAATCATGATGAGCAAAATATCAAGAGTTTAAATTAAGAGAGGATCAGTATGAATGTCCTGGATTTCAACTGCAAGAATTCTACCCAGAATACAGAATTCATGCATTATGGGCAGGCATTCTCATTTGGGGCTTCCTCCTGGCTCCGCAGTAAGAATCTACCTGCAATGCAGGAGACTCAGGAAACATGGGTTTGATCCTTGGGTTGGAAAGATCCACTGGAGGAGGAAATGGCAACCCACTCCATTGTTCTTGCATGGAAAATCCCCAGGACAGAGAAGCCTTGTGTGTTACAGTCCATGGGGTCACAAAGAGTTGGACATGCTCGAGTTGGACACGCATGTGCACACACACACACGTGCACGCACACACACATACACACTTTGCCTCTTTTCCACCACTTATTTGTCACTGGTTGGCAGTCTTCCAAATTTCACTATTGCATTAATAGTCTTTACATGTGACAATAAATATTAATGCATTTTTCAAAGTGCTACATAGATCCCTTAAAATAAAGTTTCAAAATTGAATAAGTCTATCTTCATTCTTTGACGATAGTGACAAATATTTTTTAAAAAAGTTAATTTTGACATCGTGTGGTTTCTGTTTGTAATCTAATAACAGCAAATCATTAAAAAATAATTCTAATTATTTCTCTTATAATGTTAGACTTTTTACACTTAAAATAGGTAAGTTAGTGGTGGTATCCCTCTAAGGAGAGAAGAGAAATGATGAGGAGGGTGTTCTAAGAGGTTAGGGACAGTCCTTCCTACCCAAACTATCTCAGAGACAGAATACCCACAGCCGTGTTAATATGCTTTTCTTTTAATTGAAGTATGGTTGATTTACAGTATTGTGTTAATATCTCCTGTACAGCAAAGTGACTTAGTTATGCATATATATGCATGTCTGTGTGTTAGTCCCTCAGTCGTGTCCAGCTCTTTGTGATCCCAAGACTGTAGTCCGCCAGGGTCTTCTGTCCATGGAATTCTCCAAGCAAGCATATTGAAGTAGATAGCCATTCCCTTCTACAGGGGATCTTCCCAACCCAGAGACTGAACCCAGGTCTCCTGCTTAGGTTCCCGCGTTGGGTTTTCCTGATGGCTCAGATGGCAAAGAGTCTGCCTGCAGTGCCAGAGACCAGGTGTTCAATCCCTGGGTTGGGAAAATCCCCTGGAGGAGGGCATGGCAACCCACTCTAGTATTCCTGCCTGGAGAATCCCCATGGACAGAGAAGCCTGGCGGGCAACAGTTTATGGGGTCGCAAAGAGTCGGACATGACTGAGTGACTAAGCACTTCTGCATTGCAGGCCGACTCTTTGCCATCTGAGCCACCAGGGAGGTCCATTTATATATATTACTTTTCATAGTCTTTTCCATTACAGCTTTTCATGGAATATTGAATATAGTTCCCTGTGCTATACAGTAAGACCTTGTCTATCCATTCTGTATATGATAGCTTACATCTACTAACCGCAGAATAATATGCTTTCATTCTTTATTAGGGAACACACTCTTTTGAGAGTTATTCTTAAGCAAAACATGTGCTTCTATATTCATGTTTTTCCTGTACCAGAAACACAACATCAGCAACACACAAATGCGGGGATAAAGATGCCGTCATTACTTGTCGCATTTTTAGAGGACTTTGATTTATGTTGTTTTCCACTTGTTCTTGCATTTGTGGCCACCAGTACTGAGGCTCCACCTAGGGCCCTTTTGTGTAATTACATCCATATTCATGAACACTAATCTTCAGGATGGCAATAGTGAAAACAATTATGCAAATTAGAGAGTGGTTGAGTCTTTGTTTTGTTCTGAGCATCCAGCACTGACAGATTAGATTCGGTTTCCCTTTGCCCCACGCTCTCCGCGTGCCCCCCAGGAAGTGAAGGCTGAGGCTCTGATGGCCACAAGATGTTGCCCAGGTGAGGAAGTGGTTAGCATCTTACCTTTGGCCTTGGGAAGGTGCCCTCTGGGAATGCAGCTGGCTAACCTCTGTGTAACAGGTGGTCCAGTCTGGGGGTGGGGGAGTAGGCCAGGGCGGGTGTAGGCAGGGGGGTAATGGGTTGGGGGGGTGGTTGGTGGTGGTTCTGGGGCAGTAGTCAAGTGGAGAAACAAGCTCCTTGTGCTTCACAGGGAACACCAGCAAGAAAGGTGGGAGATGCTTCAGTCAGACAAAGCAGACAAAGATCAAGGGGCAGGCCTGAAGAATTTGGTTAGAAGTTACAAGGAGTCCCCTACACACGAACCTTCAAGTTGAGAACTTTCAAAGATGCGAACGTGCGTTCCCCTGTCCAATCATGTAAGTTAGTTCATGCATCTGGAGTGTATTGTCATGGGAGTGCATCCTCTACGAGAGGTTGTGCTTTTGTGTACTGGATTGCAAGATTAAAAATATTTGGTTTTGTGTGTGTGTTTCTAATACATTATTTGTGTGAAAACTGTTATAAACCTATTATAGCATGCTGCTGCTGCTGCTGCTAAGTCGCTTCAGTCGTGTCCAACTCTGTGCAACCCCATAGACGGCAGCCCACCAGGCTCCCCCATCCCTGGGATTCTCCAGGCAAGAACACTGGAGTGGGTGGCCATTTCCTTCTCCAATGCATGAAAGTGAAAAGTGAAAGTGAAGTCGCTCAGTTGTGTCTGACTCTTAGCGACCCCATGGACTACAGCCCACCAGGCTCCTCCACCCATGGGATTTTCCAGGCAAGAGTACTGGAGTGGGGTGCCATTGCCTTCTCCTATTATAGCATAGAACTATACTATATAGCAGACTATGTTAGTTGGGTACCTACGCTAACTTTGTGAGACTTACAAATTGGACTTAAAAACTCCTTTTCAGATGAGAACTCATTTGTATGTACGACACTTAAGACCCTGGTTATCTCCTCCATCTTTTATTTCGATTGGGCCTTCACATTACGCTCCTTGACCACTGGGTGATTGGTTTTTGATTCCCTCTTTCTCTAGCAGTGAGTAGTACAGGATGATTTGAGCTAGCACCCCAGAGTGTTTTGACTCACACCTGCCATCTGTCTGCTTAGTCACCGTGCAACCATCCTTCCCCAAAGTGATGGTTTTTATTTGATATAAGAGCTGGCAGGCGGCAGTGGTTGTGTGAGATTGCTGGAGTCCCGGTTTTCTTTATTCCTGTGATCGTAGCAGCAGAGTGTATTAATGTTTCAGATAGCCACTTGGCTTTTTCTGGGAACTGCCATATGTTCCTAAAGATTTGGAGTGTGGGGAAGAGTTGTGAAGAACGGGAAGGGGATTATTTTTGAAAACGTTATTTTGAAATTTGTAGACAATTCGAAATTGTTATTGTTGTGCTGAGCAGCTTGTCACCCCTCAGTGTAGAGCAAAGTGGAAATCTCCCAAATTATTCCTATACAAAGTGAATACAAATAATCCCAGTGCGTCATTTCATTACAACTACCCTGACTTTCTTCGTGTTCCCATTGATAGTCTTCCTCCATAGATTTTGGGTGTGAACTCATGATGAAGGAAGATAGAGCTGTAAAGAGCAAGTTCTCTTTACACTGTTATTGGGACCATGCACACAAAGCAGAAATTGTGCTTAAAGTGACTACTAAAGGTGCATATCCAGACAATTTAGGCAAACAAAGCCACTTTAGAATCAGGATGCAAACTAGGGGCGTTTAGGTAAACACTCACTACATATGATAGCAAGCTCATTTAATTATTTCACATATGTAAAGAATGTACAATATACATATGTACAGTATAAATAGTCTAGTCAAGGCTATGGTTTTTCCACTGGTCATGTATGGATGTGAGAGTTGGACTGTGAAGAAAGCTGAGCGCTGAAGAATTGATGCTTTTGAAGTGTGGTGTTGGAGAAGACTCTTGAGAGTCCCTTGGACTGCAAGGAGATCCAACCAGTCCATCCTGAAGGAGATCAGCCCTGGGATTTCTTTGGAAGGAATGATGCTAAAGCTGAAACTCCAGTACTTTGGCCACCTGATGCGAAGAGTTGACTCATTGGAAAAGACTCTGATGCTGGGAGGGATTGGGGGCAGGAGGAGAAGGGGACGACAGAGGATGAGATGGCTGGATGGCATCACGGACTCGATGGATATGAGTCTGAGTGAACTCTGGGAGTTGGTGATGGACAGGGAGGCCTGGCTTGCTGCGATTCATGGGGTCACAAGGAGTCGGACATGACTGAGTGACTGTATCTATCTTTTTTGCCCATTTTTAAAATTGGTCCACACTTTTTTAATTGAAGTTTCATAGATGTATATGATTCTAATACTTTATTCTAACTAATATATGTTGGAACTATATTACCCTGGTTTATATCTTGTGTTTTTACATTTAAAAAAATAGTGTCTCCCAATACATAGACGTTCTTATTTTGGCAGACTTCCGTCTGTCTCTTTTAGTTTATGAATTCTGCCTTTTTAAAAAGAAATCCTTTCTGTGACAGAAGTTTGCAAAGATAATCTATATTTTCTTCAGAAAGTTTAGAAATCTATATGTATCTAAACCACCGAGAATTTATTTTTTGGTTATGTATGATGTGGATCCATATAGAAAGCAAACTCTCTGGGCATTATTTATTACATCATCTGTTCCTTCCATACTGCTCTAAAACTGCAGCGCTGGCTTCTGTTTTATACATATGGGAAGATCTCTCTCTGAGGTGTGGTTCCTATTTTTGTTGCAGTAGTATATTGGTCTATCTCTGCCCTACTAACACACTGGTGAAACTAAAGAATCCTCAAAGTCTGGTGAGTAAATTCTCTTCATTTCCCTATGGCACATTTTTTCTTCAACAGTACATTGGCTGTTCTTTTTTTCTCCCTGGCTATTCTCGCTGTTTTGCTCTTTTGTATAATTTTATTTTTTTAAATTATTATCATTATTATTATTTTGGTTGCACTGGGTCTTCATTGTGGTACATGGGCTTTCTCTACTTGTGATGTGCAGGCTTCTCTAGTTGCCCTGTGGCATGTGGGGTCTTAGTTCCCTGACTAGGGATCAAATCCCTGTCCTCTACACTGGAAGGGGGCCTCCCTGGTGGCTTAGACGGTAAAGAATCCGCCTGCAATGCGAGAGACCTGGGTTCGATCCCTGGGTTGGGAAGATCTCCTGGAGGAGGGCGTGGCAATGCACTCCAGTATTCTTGCCTGGAGAATCCCATGGACAGAGGAGCCTAGTAGGCTACAGCCCATGGGGTTGCAAAGAGTTGGACACGACTGAGGGACTAAGCACTACACTGGAAGGTGGATTCTTTACCACCAGACCACCAGGGAAGTCCCTTGTATAAATTTTAAATTCACTTACCACATTTCACAAAAGCAATTTAATAAAATTTTTCTGCAGGTGTACTTTCTTTAATTATAATTTTTCTATAACATTGAGTCTGCACAAAGCATTATTAAATTATTTCAAAGGATTGGTAGAAGATTAAGGAATGAGTTAACTCTGTAACATCTATCCTAAAAAAATTTAATTAGCACAATTTTATTTTGTTTAAAAACACGAAATATCACAGCTTGTAGGAAACCAGCCAAGATCAATGAATGTGGATTTTATACGCTGTATCCCAGCCAGCTCATTTTTGAATCAGGCCTATCTTGGGAAAATCTAAGCTTTCAGTAAAAATAGGAACAAGTATTTATTCACAAGCAATTGTAATGTACCTAGCCCCTGTAATAGATAATATAAAGATATGCAAATGAAATAAACTATGATTTAGGTCTTCCAAGGATTTATAAGTGATTGTGAAGACAATTGATTATCAATAAAATTCCAACTTTGTAGTTCTGACTATGAGCTCTTGTGGGGTAAGGGAAAGGAAAGAACTATGTAGATTGAAGTAACCAGGATAAATTTTACATTAAATAAGTAGTGTTTTTTTTTTTTTAAATAAGGGAAGGAAGAGCATGATCTAGTACATAATAAGCATCTAATAAATATTTTAAAATGAGTAACATCAAGGCATATTTGACCAAGTAGATACAGAGGTATATAACTTTTATAGGTTAGAAAGCAGAATGAATCAAGGAGAAAGACTTCCCTGGCAGCCCAGTGGTCAAGACTCTGAGCTTCCACTAAAGGGGGCACGGGTTTGATCCCTGGTTGGGGAACTAAGACCCTGCATGCTGTGTGATGTGGCCAAAAAGAAAAATAAAAAGAATGAATCAGGAGAAACTGAATCACAAAGTAGTTGATTAATCTAGTTCAAAGGCAATAAACATCTGAAAAAAGTGTTATGGCAATGTGAAAAGAACATAAAGAGATGAATTAAGAAAATATTTATAAAGGCCTCTGAAATAAGTGACATATTAGATCACTAAAAAAGAATTATTAACAGCATAGTTAGTATCTAATAAAAATAAGAAGGGCTTCCCAGTGGTGCAGTGGTAAAAAATCCACCTGCCAATGCAGGAGACACAAGAGATGAGAGTTTAGTCCCTGGTAGGAAATGGCAACCACTCCAGTATTCTTGCCTGGAAAACTCCATGGACAAAGGAGCCTGACAGCCCATGACACTGCATGGAGTCAGACACAATTGAGTCACTGAATGTGTGTGCATACGCGCGCGCATGCACACACACACACACGTGGAAGTGGGAGAGTCAAAAATTACCTCAAAGCTTCTCAGGAAGTATGATTATAATACTGATTCCTTTCCCCTCCTCCACAAATTTAAAGAAGTTGGAAACACTTTCTGGCACACTTGACAGGAAAGATAACATACTGAGTTTGGGACTACAGAAAAAATATAAGCAATTGGAAACATGAGATGAGCACACAGTTAAGATTTTAACTGAGTTTGTAAAAGCTAAAATTATAGAGGGGTCCCTCAACCTGGGAATTTAAATAGGACTCCTTGGATGGGACACTTTTAAGTCTATCTAGAGGTCTGACAGAGACTGCGGCTTAGTTCAGGAAACTTACTACATGAATTCAAGATGAATCCGAGCTCTAAATATCTGACACCAGCAATGATCCAGGTTTTGTTCCCAGAAGTCCCTGCTCTCATTAAATCCACAATCTGGTAGGTGCTGAGATACTGTTGGGAAAGTAACTCATTCTCAGGGAGGAGAGTGTTGAACACAGGTTCTGGGATGAGAGGCTAGAACTCTCAGCTTCATCCTCCTCACCCTGAGACTAACGGTGGTATAGCACTCAACCCACTTTATACTACATTAAATGAAAAAAAAAGGTAACCTAAAAAATTGAGAATTATGTTTTATTAGGTGGGCATTCTGAGGACTTCAAACCTGGAGACAGCATCTCAGATAATGGTGAGAAACTGTTCCAAAGAGGCAAGTGGGGAGCCAGAATGTATAAGAGCTTTTGTAACAAAAGACCAGATAGAACATCAAAAGATTACTGTGAATTAAAGAAAACCAGAGATCTCAAGTTAAGAAATTTAGCTCGTTTCCATGTATCAGAAGATGAAAGAGTCTGGGCTCACTGACATTTCCTTTGACATGCACCTCACTCTCTGGGGCCAGTATCCTGTGCTTTCTCATCCTGAGTCTCCTCGGGGTCCACTGGGAGGGGTGCTGCAGGAGCTGACTGCTAGATGGCAGGCAAATTCAGCCTCCAACCTGAGTTCCCTCAGGGCTCACTGTCAGGATGGCTGTAATGGGTGACTTGATCGCGGCAACATCCTTAGGTTACGCAACAGTGTAGTTCACGACTAACAGGAGGAAGCAAGCAGTACCAGTGTATAAATGGAAAGAACTGTCACAGGAAAAAGTACCAGTAATGATGTGATGGACATCACTGCAGAAAGCTGGAGCAGGAAGAAGGAAATTAGCTGCTGCCATGAGGCAGAGGAGAGGTCAATTTCATGTGCGCAAGTGAGATGCCCCCTGAAAGTGAAAAGGGAAAGTGTTAATCGCTCAGTCGTATCTGACCCTTTGTGACCCTTATGGACCATAGCCTGCCAGGTTCCTCGGTCCATGGAATTCTTCAGGCAAGAATACTGGAGTGGGTAGACATTCCCTTCTCCAGGGGATCTTCCCGACCCGAGGATCGAACCCAGATCTTATGCATTGCAGGCAGATTCTTTACCATCTGAGCCACCAGGGAAGCCCCGTATGACTCCTATAATTCATTGGGAGAGATGTAGAGAGGAGAAGGAGAGAGTTTTGGATGTCTCAAATTTGCACTGTATCAATGACTCTGCTTCAGTTAGGGACAATACCATACCCACAGAGGGTAATTATAAATATACGTGGGCATTTTTGCTGATCACAATGACTCTGGGGTCTTTTTGGCATTTAGTGTGTCGGGACCAGATGTGATAAACTAATGCTATGCTTTGAACAGTCTCACACCTGAAATTATCTTTCTGCCCAAAATACTACAAAATAGTGCCTCTAGTGAGAAATTGTGCTTATAAATATACCAAATAACTTGATAAACTATGAGGTTGTGCTCTCTTTCTTCTACAGTAGTAAGATATTTGATACATTCTATAATACTTAAGATACTGATACAACTGCATTTGATGATCACTAATTTTTAAATCAAACATCATAACGGAAGTAGTAAAAGATGCATAATTTGCAAACTCAAGGGAAATACAAACTAATGTTAAATTACAAAAATCTAAATATTAAATAAAATTCAGTGCAGTTCCTTAAAATATTTTCTGCCAAACATAAAGGTCACTGTAGGAGGCTTAATTATTATTGTATTCAAATTTTAAAAAGATGGAGAAGTTTCGTTTTTCCAAACCCCATGAGAATGGAGATTATGCAAAATTTCGAAAAATAGAAGACTTAAAGAAGTTTAATGTGTTCTCTGATTTCAGGGAAAATAACATGTAATTGTTCCAAGAATAGAGTTCACTTTGTGGAAAAGAAAAGAAGGGGAACAATTATATTAACTGAATGTATTCCTTCCTTCCTAAGTAGGTTTAATATTATATCCTCCTGTTGTTGAACACCCATTTCTTCCTTGTTCTCCTGCCAGGGAAAATTCCATTTCATTAATCTAAATGGGAATTTTCCAAATAAAAAAAAAAGAGGAGAGGCTTTTCCAAAAAAAGAGGAAGACTCTAAGCCCAAAACAGCAGGAGATATACCAAGGGAACATTACGGGTCAAATATCAAAGAGAGTCCACCTTCAACAGTACAAACTATCAGAGCACTGTAATTTCCTCTCTATTATAATTACCAAAGTGGAAAGCATATTCTAGCCCTTCATACATAATGTATCATTCTATCACCCATCTTGAATATTAAAAGGATTCAGTTCTGTGAAACTCTTGTGTATTTTTTGAGAATCATTATAATAATGAAAAAATGCAGTACATTTTAAGTTGAATAACTTATCCATTGGAAGGCTTTCCTTATTGATAGTATTAGGAAACAGGGAAGAAGGAAAGAGTACTAAATTTGAATCCAGATAGCTCAAGATCAGATCCTGGATTTACAACGTACTATGTAATTGGGTAAATTTCTTAGCTTTAATGACTTCATCTGTAACATCAGAGATTTGCTTTTTCTAATAAAACATCATGGCAGAATTAGTAAAAAGTTTGCAGACTCAAGGAAAATACAAATTGAATAAAAAATTAAAAATTGAATAGAATACAATGCAGTTTTATTTTCTTAAGGTTTCTCCTGCCAGGCAATGAAGGTCATTGTCTTGTATTTACATACTGCCCAGTTCCTTCTTTAGTTCATCTCCCTCTTACAGTACTTTAAAAAAAAAAAATTATTTGACTGCATCAGTTCCATGCAGGATCTTTATTTGTGGCATATGGGATCTAGTTCCCTGACCAGGGATCAAACCCAGACCCCTTGCATTGGGAAGCATAGAGTCTTAACCACTGGACCACCAGGGAAGTCTCCTTAGAGTATTTTCTAATAGACAGCTAGCAGAAACCCGTTGGCACTGCCTAGAAATCTCCATAGTCAGCTCCACAAGTTTGTTAGCTATATTTTCTGTCTTCCAGAGTACCGCAGGTGACAGCTATGAATTGTTGCAGTAGTGTAAGAACGGGTCACCACTTTTCTCAGCCTGCTGCAGTAGTTTGCTTATTCTTGTTCCAGCCTTCACTGGTGGTTGGTTCAATATTCTTTCCAGCCTTTGCTAACTGCTTTCTTGCTACTATTCCAGTCTATGCTAACAGCCACGGTCCACAGCTCTTCCAGCCTCTGCAGATTGCCTAGCCCTAAAGCCACTGTCACACATTTCAGATATTTGTAGTAGCAATGCCCCACTTACAGAAACAAATTTTTATATCAATTCATGTTTGCTTATAACGAACCACTTCAAAACTTAGTCCCTTAAAAGCATAACCACCTATTAGCTCACAAATCTGTAAATCAGTGATTTTGGCTGGACTTATCTGGGTGGTCTCATCTGGACTCACTGACATGGCTCCATTCAGCTGGTATGTCAGTTGTTCCTGACTTGGCTCCACTTTAAAAGAAAAACAAGTAACTATGCAAGAATATGGAGAAGGCAATGGCACCCCACTCCAGTACTCTTGCCTGGAAAATCCCATGGACGGAGGAGCCTGGTAGGCTGCAGTCCATGGGGTCCCTAAGAGTTGGACACGACTGAGCGACTTCACTTTCACTTTTCACTTTCATGCATTGGAGAAGGAAATGGCAACCCACTCCAGTATTCTTGCCTGGAGAATCCCAGGGACGGGGGAGCCTGATGGGCTGCCGTCTATGGGGTCACACAGAGTTGGACATGACTGAAGTGACTTAGCAATAGCAGCAGCTGTGGTAAAGAACAGGCCTGTCAATGCATGAGACCGTGAATCAACCCCTGGGTCGGGAAGATTCCCTGGAGATGGAAATGGTAACCCCCTTCAGTATTCTTGCCTGGAGAACCCCATGGATAGAGCAGCCTGGCAGGCTACAGTCCATAGGGTCACAAAGAATCGGACACAACTGAAGTGACTTAGAATGCACTTATGCATGCCCCAGTTCTACGTGCCTAAGATAAAGAAAGCTGAGCGCCAAAGAATTGATGCTTTTGAACTGTGCTGTTGAAGAAGACTCTTGAGAATCCCTTGGACTGCAAGGAGATCATACCAGTCAATCGTAAAGGAAATCAGTCCTGAACATTCATTGGAAGGACTGATGCTGAAGCTGAAGCTCCAATACTTTGGCCACCTGATGCCAAGAACTGATTCATTGGAAAAGACCCTGCTGCTGGGAAGGATTGAAGGCAGGAGGAGAAGGGGATGACAGAGGATGAGATGGTTGGATGGCATCACCGACACAATGGAAATGAGTTTAAGCAAGCTCTGGGAGTTGGTGATGGACAGGGAAGCCTGGGGTTTTGCAGTCCATGGGGTCGCAAATAGTCCGACACTACTGAGCTACTGAACCTACTGAACTGAACTGAAGACAGGATAGTGAACAAAATATAGTACTCGCCTTCATATATTAATAGTATCAAATTAGTTAAGATATCACATAACTAATGATTCGTGTGATAAACAGTCTTATAACTGTTTGTCCATACATTCATTTGTTCAAGAACTATTTCCTAAGCACCAATAATGTGTCATTACTTTTCTAGGCACTGATAAAATGTCAGTGAATCAGAAAGAAAATATCCCTGTTCTCAGGGAGCTTGTAGTATAGTATTCATTTTAAAATATGGGAATTTTTCTTTATAAATAAATAGTATAAATATAAAATATATAAACATAAAATATAACTAAGTAAAATAAATATTATATGCATACAAACATTTATACACATAAATAATGTGACATGTGCAAAGACAACTTTCTAGGAATCAGGAGATGTGGGTTTTAATTTTGATTTTTGCCTTTCAAACTGTGTGTCTTTGAAAAAGTTACCTAACTTGCTGGGGTCCATGTTTACTAGTCTGTAAAACAGGGGGAAGAGACTACACTTGTGTGATTGAGTATGGTAGCCACATACCAGCCCTGGAATCAGCCATTGCTCTTGAAGCCCTGGTTCCTTTCTGTAAGGATGACATCAGAGACCAAGGTCGTGCTACTTGCTATACTTGTTGTTTCACTTTCAGATGCCTCTTATTGGGCTGAGCTCTTCCTATTTCTTTTCCTTAAAAGTTCCTGTCTTCTCCTATTTATCTCAGTCATCTCTACCTGCTTCTGATTCTTTCGTCCTGTTTGCTTCCTTTTTGTATTTGCAATACGCTATTATTTATCAATCCCTGTTTTGCCAAAAGTTTTCACTTTCATCTCAGGTTTGAAGGATTTGTTAACAAAATAAGCCATTCATTATATACAAATAAATGATATAGATATTTATTAGAGAATTGTCTACCTTACTTTCAATATAATAACATTAAAAGAAAAGAGAAATAGAGCAGAGAATACATCACCAAACTGGGTTTTGACCAACATCCAGATTTAATCAGTACTGGGAAGTCCCGTGTCACAGCACATCTGGAGTCCCAGTTGGGAAAGGGCCTCAGGGAGCCTGTCTGCTCAGGGGGTGAGAATTCATAGACTGCAGTTTGGATTCCTGTTTATAATCCCAGGACGCAAACTGATTCCATCATCAATCTGTGACCAAACTGCAGCTCTGGTTTCATGTTAATGCTATTTGTTTTGTCTTGTAAAACGTGGAATGTTGCTAAACCGGGGGCTTGGTTGGCCAGTTCCCCTCTGGGGGCTCAACAGTCTCTAGATTCCTCCCCATCTTATATACAGTGCTGCGAGTCTTGCACTCACAGCAGGCAGTCACTCACGGTCACTCCTAGTCAGGGCAGTGTCCAGGCAGGTTAGAAGCAAGGTCAGAGGCCTGCTCTGCTTTGTCTCTGAAGCCTAAACAAGACTATTTAATTTCCCTAACAATCCCATCCCTCATTCCTGATGTGCCCTTCTACACAACCAAAATAGCTCCTCTTTTATTCTTTGGAAAGTTGGTACATGTTAATCAATTTCGTCTCATCCTTCATTCTGGACCCTGGAAAGTGGATCAGACTACCTTTTGTGTGTGTGTACTGGCGGGCAGTGAGGGGTGAGGAGGGGTGGTAGTATATGGTTAGATTGTGATTCATCTGTTTCACACTTTCATCTAGCCAGTCTTAATATTAAACTGGTCTACTAGAGTGCAGTATTCTTCCAACACTGGTCTTAGCTCCCTTTTTCCTGTTACAACTTTGGGAACGAAATCCTTTTTTTTTTTTTGTAATTTGAAATTTGTTCATTAAGTTGTTGCTTGGTATTCCAGATAATAGAGGGAAAGAGACAAGACACACTTGCCAGCGGTAATTCTAATCAAAGTCCATGCCATGAAAATATTGATAATTGTTTTCACTTAGTGATACACATAGAGATTCATTATATTGTTCTATTTTTGCATACATTTGAACATTTTCATAAGAGGGTGTGGTATATACACACAATGGAATATTACTCACCATAAAAGATGAAATAATGCCATTTGCAACAACATGGACGGCCCTAGGGATTATCATACTAAGTGAAGTGAGCCAAAGACAAGTATCATATGATATGGTTTATATGTGGAATCTTAAAAAATGATACAAATGAACTTATTTACAAAACAGAGATAGACTCACAGACATAGAAAACAATTTATGGTTACCAAAGGTGAGGGAAAGAGAGATAAATTAGGAGTTTGGAATTAAAATATATACAGTACTATATATAAAATAGATAACCAAAAAGGACCCATTTATAGCACAGGGAACTGTACTCAGTATCTTGTAATAATCTATAATGGAAAAAAGTCTAAAAAAAGAATACATATGTACAACTCAATCACTTTGCTGTACACTGGAAACTACCACAACATTGTAAATCAGCTATATTTCAATAACATTAGAAAAATAAAAAATGAAAGCTCCAACTTTTTAATTTAAATTAAAAAACAACTCAAGTACCAAGAATGCATCTTATATATTCACGTCAGTTTGTTATCAGAATATTTTGCTGAGTAATTGCCATCTCACCATTGGTCAGAAGGTCAGTTAGAGATCTTTCTTATTTCACGGAAAATGTATATGTTACTACGGACATTGGGGTTCATGTATCTTTTCAAATCAGAGTTTTCACTGCATATATGCCCAGAAGTGGCACTGCTGGCTCATATGACAACTCCATTTTTAATTTTTGGAGGAACCTCCATACTGTTCTCCATAGTAACTGCATTCCCACCACCAGTGTAGGAGGGTTCCTTTCTCATTTTTTAAAAGTAAACCTATGACTATATGTTTGTTCTCCAAGTTTAGCCTTGGAGTACAAAAGGAAGCAGGGCAAAAGCTAACAGAGTTTTGCCAAGAGAACGCACTGGTCATAGCAAATACCCTCTTCCAACAATATAAGAGATGACTCTGCACCTGGATATCACCAGATGGTCAATACCAAAATCAGATTGATTATATTCTTTGCAGCCGAAGATGGAGAAGTTCTATACAGTCAGCAAAAAAAAAAAAAAAAAAAGACCAGGAACTGACTGTGGCTCAGATCATGAACTACTTACTGCAAAAGTCAGACTTAAATTGAAGAAAGTAGGGGAAACCACTAAACTACTCAGGTAGGACCTAAATCAAATCCCTTACGATTATACAGTGCAAGTGACAAATTGATTCAAAGGATCAGATGTGATAAACACAGTGTCTGAAGAACTATGGATGGAGGTTCATAACATTGTATAGGAGGCAGTGATCAAAACCATCCCGAAGCGAAAGAAAAGCAACATGGCAAAATGGTTGTCTGAGGAAGCCTTACAAATAGCTGTGGAAAGAAAAGCAAAAGGCAAAGGAGAAAACGAAAGATATACCCATCTGAATGAAGAGTTCCAAAGAATCGTAAGGAGAGATAAGAAAGCCTTCTAAGTGATCAGTGCAAAGAAATAGAGGAAAACAGTAGAATGGGAAAAACTAGAGATCTCTTCAAGGGAATTAGAGATACCAAGGGAATATTTCAGGCAAAAATGGTCACAATAAAGAACAGAAATGGTATGGACCTAACAGAAGCAGAAGACATTAAGAAGAGGTGGCAAGAATACACAGAAGAACTATGCAAAAAAGATCTTCATGACCCAGATAACCACAATGGTGTGATCACTTACCTAGAACCAGACATCTTACAGTGTGAAGTCAAATAGACCTTTGGAAGCATCACTATGAACAAGGCTAGTGGAGGTGATGGAATTCAAGCTGAGCTATTTCAAATCCTAAAAGCTGATACTGTTAAAGTGCTGGACTTAAAACGCCAGCAAATATGGAAAACTCAGCAGTGGCCACAGGGCTGGAAAAGGTCAGTTTTCATTCCAATCCCAAAGAACGTTCAAACTACACGTTCAAATTGCACTCATCTCACATGCTAGCCAAGTAATGCTCAAAATTCTCCAAGCTAGGCTTCAGCAGTACGTGAACCAAGAACTTCTAGATGTTCAAGCTGAATTTAGAAAAGGCAGAGGTACCAGAGATCAAATTGCCAACATCTGCTGGATCATGGAGCCAGCAAGAGAATTCCCAAAAAACATCTACTTCTGCTTCATTGACTATGCTAAAGCCTTTGACTGTGTGGATCACAACAAACTCTGGAAAATTCTTCAAGAGATGGGAATACCAGACCACCTTACCTGCCTCCTGAGAAATCTGTATGCAGGTAAAGAAGCAACAGTTGGAACCGGGCATGAAAGAATGGACTGGTTCCAAATATGGAAAGGAATATGTCAAAGCTGTGTATTGTCACATTGCTTATTTAACTTAAATGCAGAGTACATCATGCAAAATGCCAGACTGGATGAAGCACAAGCTGGAGTCAAGATTGCCAGGAGAAATATCAGTAACCTCAGATACACAGATGACACCACTTTTATGGCAGAAAGTGAAGAGGAACTAAAAAGCCTCTTGATGAAAGTGAAAGAGGAGAGTGGAAAAGTTGGCTTAAAGCTCAACATTCAGGAAACGAAGATCATGGCATCCGGTCCCATCACTTCATGGCAAATAGATGGGGAAACAATGTAGATAGTGACAGGCTTTATTTTGGGGGGCTCCAAAATCACTGCAGATGGTGACTGCAGCCATGAAATTAAAAGACGCTTGTTCTTTGGAAGAAAGTTATGACCACCCTAAATAGCATATTAAAAAGTAGAGACATTATTTTGCCAACAAAGGTCCAACGAAGAGCTGAGCTGTCTGCAGGGGTTAAAGTAACAGACTCCACACACAACCTCTCATCTGTTGTTCATTCCTCACGGCTATACTGTCTCCTTCCCTGCAGAAATAACTCATTCATTTCATTCAAGTGAAACTCATTTGACCCTTATTGCAAATCAATGTGCTGATGTCTTTAAATTAACTTTTCTCTTTTACGAGATTCTCATTTACGTTATTCATTTGCATTGTACACATTTTCTCCCTTGATGATTCCAAGGAAAACAAGAGCCAAGTCAGACTTGAATGATCATGTCTTAAATCAGTGAAGTTCAAAATAATAAACTGTAATATACATAATTGTTTGTCCATTCCAGCCTGATTAATTCCAAACTCTGTGCAATCAAGGGTAACTTTTCTCCTGGAAGCATTCTGGAAAAAGTTCTGCATGCCAAATGGGACACATAAATGAATTGTAAAATATTAAAATTGGCTTAGAAAGAAGACATTCTCTGGATTTCTAATGTTTGCTGGCTGAAGCAGTGTCCTAGCAAGCTTATCCACTACTAATTACAATGCATTTTCCTCCAGTGCGCAGTTAGTCCAAATGTAAATATTCCAAACATAATTACCTTTAGAAGGCTACTGCATGATAATATTTGCTACAATCTGGGAACACTCCCAGGGGAATAGTTCCATTGCCCTCATTTCTCTATTAATAGCTCCTCACATTGTTTATTTCATTTTACAGATGTTTTTGAGACTCTTTTCTGGATGCTTTTTGTTGCTCAATAAAATTTTAAACCTTTCATATTTTAATAACAATTTGGAAATTTTAGTATCTTCTCAAAGTCATTAATTCTATTTTTTCTTGTCATAAATCACAAAAATGATCATGAATTAAAAGGGAAAATTTTGATAGGTATCAATTTTAATAAAAATTACAGTGTGATTCACATTATAATTCTGTGTGTCTTCTTTACTCAATCATCTTACTTATCATTTAATTTAGAAATTATCTATAAAATATTATAAAATGCAGGTACTCTTTTATATCTGCGGATTAAAATATATCATGTTTTTAGATCAAAGTTTATTGAATTGTATGTAATAGCATTCTACTTGGACACCTTTGTTGTTGCTGAGTCACTAAGTCATGTCTGACTCTTTGCGACCCATGGACTGCAGCCCACCAGGTTCCTCTGTAGATGAGATTTCCAAGAGTCGATAATTGTATTTGTGGTCTGGGAAGAAATATAAATTAGCAATTGTTATTTTATATATTTCTCACATGGCAGAAAAGCATGAATTGTTATAAAAGTAAATATGTTACTGAGTTTTCTAAAGTATTTTATCTTTTTCTAATCATAAAAGTTAAACATGTTCATAATAGAAAAATTAGAACCTATACTTAAAACAGAAATTCAAAAATATCCAGTAGTTCCATCATCCAAAACGAGAGTTAATATTTTTGCACATTTATTATGCTTTTATGTTAGTTTGTTTCTTTTTAAAAATTATTGTATTATTTCCTTTCCTCATTATAAATTTAACATTTTTAATGTTTCCAAAGTTTAATCACATACAATAATATTTAATAACATTACAATTTATAGTATCTTCAATTTTCTTTTTTAAATACTTTTGTGATTATTGAATTTTGCACATTATAATTTTTGTACAGAGGAATTTCTTCAAACAGAATAATTCTAAAAGTGTAATTATTGGGTTGAGGGATACGGTCATTTTAAGACTTTGATATACTACTAACAAAACAATTCAAAGCGGTTTACTGGTTTTAGCGGTTTACTGGTTTTAGCGGTTTACTCTGGTTCCACCAGAGTGTCTGAGAGTGCCTGTTATAGTACCTCCTTACCAGCATTCAATATTTTTATTTTTTAAATAAGAAATAAGTGAGAAATGAAAACAAAATCTACTTGGATCTAAGCACTTCATTAATGCAGAGTTCCAAAGAATAGCAAGAAGAGATAAGAAAGCCTTCCTCAGTGATCAATGCAAAGAAATAGAGGAAAACAACAGAATGGGAAAGACTAGAGATCTCTTCAAGAAAATTAGAGATACCAAGGGAACATTTCATGCAAAGATGTGCTTGATAAAGGACAGAAATGGTATGGACCTAACAGAAGAAGAAGATATTAAGAAGAGGTGGCAAGAATACACAGAAGAACTATACAAAAAAGATCTTCATGACCAAGATAATCACGATGATGTGATCACTAACCTAGAGCCAGACATCCTGGAATGTGAAGTCCAGTGGGGCTTAGAAAGCATCACTACGAACAAAGCTAGTGGAGGTGATGGAATTCCAGTTGAGCTATTTCAAATCCTGAAAGATGATGCTGTGAAAGTGCTGCACTCAATATGCCAGCAAATTTGGAAAACTCAGCAGTGGCCACGGAACTGGAAAAGGTCAGTTTTCATTCCAATCCCAAAGAAAGGCAATGCCAAAAAATGCTCAAACTACCGCACAATTGCACTCATCTCACATGCTAGTAAAGTAATGCTCAAAATTCTCCAAGCCAGGCTTTAGCAATATGTGAACCGTGAACTTCTTGATGTTCAAGCTGGTTTAGAAAAGGCAGAGGAACCAGAGATCAAATTTCCAACATCTGCTGGATCATGGAAAAAGGAAGAGAGTTCCACAAAAACATCTATTTCTGCTTTATTGACTATGCCAAAGCCTTTGACTGTGTGGATCACAAGAAACTGTGGAAAATTCTGAAAGAGATGGGAATACCAGACCACCTGACCTGCCTCTTGAGAAATCTGTATGCAGGTCAGGAAGCAACAGTTAGAACTGGACATGGAACAACAGACTGGTTCCAAATAGGAAAAGGAGTATGTCAAGGCTGTATATTGTCACCCTGCTTATTTAACTTCTATGCAGAGAAATGCTGGGCTGGAAGAAGCACAAGCTGGAATCAAGACTGCCGAGAGAAATATCAATAACCTGAGATAGGCAGATGACACCACCCTATGGCAGAAAGTGAAGAAGAACTAAAGAGCCTCTTGATGAAAGTGAAAGTGGAGAGTAAAAAAGTTGGCTTAAAGCTCAACATTCAGAAAACGAAGATCATGGCATCCGGTCCCATCACTTCACAGGAAATAGATGGGGAAACAGTGGAAACAGTGTCAGACTTTATTTTCTCAGGCTCCAAAATCACTGCAGATTGTGATTGCAGCCATGAAATTAAAAGACCCTTACTCCTTGGAAGGAAAGTTATCACCAACCTAGATAGCATATTCAAAAGCAGAGACATTACTTTGCCAACAAAGGTCCATCTAGTCAAGGCTATGGTTTTTCTAGTGGTCATGTATGGATGTGAGAGTTGGACTGTGAAGAAGGCTGAGCGCTGAAGAATTGATGCTTTTGAACTGTGGTGTTGGAGAAGATTCTTGAGAGTCCCTTGGACTGCAAGGAGATCCAACCAGTCCATTCTGAAGGAGATCAGCCCTGGGATTTCTTTGGAAGGAATGATGCTAAAGCTGAAACTCCAGTACTTTGGCCACCTCATGCGAAGAGTTGACTCATTGGAAAAGACTCTGATGCTGGGAGGGATTGGGGGCAGGAGAAGGGGACGACAGCGGATGAGATGGCTGGATGGTATCACTGACTCATTGGACGTGAGTTTGAACTCCGAGTGATGGTGATGGACAGGGAGGCCTGGCGTGCTGCGATTCATATTTCTAACATGCATTAACTTCTCTTTGGGCAATTGTCTATATTTGTATCTTTTGTTTATATGTTTTACTGGAAACTTCTTTCACTATTTATAACTTTAGAAAGCTTCCTGCTTGCAGAAATTGGATAAATATTTCATGTTATACTTGCTTTTTATATTTTGAATATTATATTTAGTTCTTAAATTCATTTGGTATGTATTTGATGAAATAGTATGAGGTATTGGTTATAAATAGAGATCTCTAAGTCTGTGGTTTTCCCCAGAATCATTTAATGAATAATTTTTGTTTTTATTTGAGAAGTTTTCTTTATCATATATTAAATTTATGTCAGTATTATTATAAAAATTTTGGTAGCACTCTAATATTTTAATGTTTGAATATTTTATATTTCTCCTCATAATTATTAGTTTTCATTTTTGGACTTACTTTGTGTACTTATTCATTTGAATATATTTTAAGATCATTTTGAAAAAAATTTTTAAATTGAGTTTGGACTGTCAGTGAACTTATAAATCAATTTGGGATGATTTAACACCTTTAAATTATTCCGTTTTCCTTTCCAGGGACATGGTATATTTTTAGCTTTTTCTTTATGTAGGTCATGAAATGTGACTACTGTGAATGAATCATCTTGTCTTTTACATTATCTAGCCAGATACTGATAGGTATTTCATAACAGTATCTGTAATGACAATATTTATCTATATAATGTCTATCTCTTTCATTGTCTAGCTATATATTGCTAGGTACATAGTAATAATATAATAATATACATATACTTACATTCATTGGCCTTAGGGTTTACTACTCAATTAGGTTATTTAATTGACAAAAATCTGAGGAAGTGAGCATTTTGGCTTCCATTTTACAAATGAGGAAGCTAAAACTCGGAGCGTTTTGAGTAATTTGCCCCAATAGGCACCTTCTGAGTGACAGAGCCAAGTCTTTCTGACCTCTGACGTCAGAGTCTGTGCTATTAACCACATCAGTCTGCCGTAGGAAAGCTATTCCATTTTATATTTTTGACTTATGTTCTGATGGACTGAAGTTTAGGATTTGGAGGAAAGTACATTTGAATTACAAATTTCAAGTCAGCATTTTTTATTCCCTGTTGCAGACTCCTCAATAAATCCTCTACTGAATTTCAAAGAATACTCTAGAAACAAGAATTCTCAAATGACTGTCAGTAGAACTTGTCAAAAGAAGATTAGAAAGGCTCTGTTAATATTTTTGCATATATTATGTCCTTAGCACAAACTTTGTGATTTAAAAATTATGTTTCTCTCCCACCTCTGGAATTTCTTATATAAAAATCTTCTAGATACTTCCAGAAATTCCTATTTAATTTTTTTTCAGTAGACAGCTATCATGATGAAATAGCATGGATATACCTACTATGATTACAACATGAAAAATAAGAGGGAAAATAGGTCATTTGCCTCTCCAAAGATCATTGAGAATTATGAACTCTACACAGCTCATTTGGCCACATAATTTTAAAATGACCATTAAGAAATGGCTGATAAATAATAACTTATGGTCCATTAAGAAATGAATGATAAATAATGACTTACAAACAATAACAGAATGAAGAACAGTCCTTTAAAAATGGGGCCAGACCATATAATTTTCTCAGAAGCCTGTTCATTATCAAGACACTGAATGGAAAAGGAAGGAAGATGGCTCAGTCTTACGAGATTAAGTCATCTAGAATCTTTGCTGTTCTGATGGTTTCTGTCTATCATGGCTGCAAAAGTCACCCTGCTTGTTTTGATGTTTACATGCTTTACCTGCTTGTCCAAGTGGTACATAAAAGGAAACAAACCAAAACACACGATTTTTGGATCTCTTCTTTTCACTGGGGCCACAAGCATGGGTTATCTTCATTTATGTGATAAACTTTTCCTTTTGCACTCAGTTCTTCTGCACATGTGTGTATCTTGTCTAAAATTGAAGTTTGTTGTGATTTTGAAGAGTTTCAATAGAAAATTGTCTTGAAAATTATTTCCACCCATCTTCTTCAACATTCCGTAGTTTTGATTGGAGTAACACTGGGATACCAAGGGAATATTTCATGCAAAGATGGGCTCAATAAAGGACAGAAATCGTATGGACCTAACAGAAGCAGAAGATATTAAGAAGAGGTGGCAAGAATACACAGAAGAACTGTACAAAAAAGATCTTCATGACCCAGATAATCACGATGGTGTGATCATTGACCTAGAGCCAGACATCCTGGAATGTGAAGTCAAGTGGGCCTTAGAAAGCATCACTATGAACAAAGCTAGTGGAGGTGATGGAATTCCAGTTGAGCTATTCCAAATCCTGAAAGATGATGTTGTGAAAGTGCTGCACTCAATATGCCAGCAAATTTGGAAAACTCAACAGTGGCCACAGGACTGGAAAAGGTCAGTTTTCATTCCAATCCCAAAGAAAGGCAATGCCAAAGAATGCTCAAACTACCACACAATTGCACTCATCTCACATGCTAGTAAAGTAATGCTCAAAATTCTCCAAGCCAGGCTTAAGCAATATGTGAACCATGAACTTCCAGATGTTCAAGCTGGTTTTAGAAAAGGCAGAGGAACCAGAGATCAAATTGCCAACATCTGCTGGATCATGGAAAAAGCAAGAGAGTTCCAGAAAAACATCTATTTCTGCTTTATTGACTATGCCAAAGCCTTTGACTGTCTGGATCATAATCAACTGTGGAAAATTCTGAAAGAGATGGGAATACCAGACCATCTGACCTGCCTCTTGAGAAACTTATATGCAGGTCAGGAAGCAACAGTCAGAACTGGACATGGAACAACAAACTGGTTCCAAATAGGAAAAGGAGTACGTCAAGGCTGTATATTGTTACCCTGCTTATTTAACTTATATGAAGAGTACATCATGAGAAACACTGGGCTGGAAGAAGCACAAGCTGGAATCAAGATTGCCGGGAGGAATATCAATAACCTCAGATATGCAGATGACACCACCCTTATGGCAGAAAGTGAAGAAGAACTAAAGAGCCTCTTGATGAAAGTGAAAGAGGAGAGTGAAAAAGTTGGCTTAAAGCTCAACATTCAGAAAACGAAGATCATGGCATCTGGTCCCATCACTTGATGGGAAATAGATGGGGAAACAGTGGAAACAGTGTCAGACTTTATTTTTGGGGGCTCCAAAATCACTGAAGATGATGATTGCAGCCATGAAATTAAAAGATGCTTACTCCTTGGAAGGAAAGTTATGACCAACCTAGATAGCATATTCAAAAGCAGAGACATTACTTTGCCAACAAAGGTCTGTCTATTCAAGGCTATAGTTTTTCCAGTAGACATGTATGAATGTGAGAGTTGGACTGTGAAGAAAACTGAGCACTGAAGAATTGATGCTTTTGAACTGTGGTGTTGGAGAAGACTCTTGAGAGTCCCTTGGACTGCAAGGAGATCCAACCAGTCCATTCTAAAGGAGATCAGTCCTGGGTGTTCTTTGGAAGAACTGATGCTAAAGCTGAAACTCCAATACTTTGGCCACCTCATGCGAAGAGTTGACTCATTGGGAAAGACCCTGATGCTGGGAGGGATTGGGGGCAGGAGGAGAAGGGGACGACAGAGGATGAGATGGCTGGATGGCATCACCAACTCATTGGACATGAGTTTGAACTCTGGGCGATGATGATGAACAGGGAGGCCTGGTGTGCTGTGATTCATGGGGTCGCAAAGAATCGGACATGACTGAGCGACTGAACTGAACTGAGCTGAACAGTGGGACTGGCAGGCACAAACTCCGAGACCGTGGCTAGTTAGACCACGTGGCTAATTAGATGGTAAAGTGAGAACTTTGTTCCTTGACTCACACCAGCTACGAACTATTTTTTCTGTCTTCACTTGGTTGTGTATATTATATGAATTGTTTCTCAAAGGAAGATTCCAGCCATGATTGAAAAGCAGCTTCCATATCAAAACTGAATACTCTTTGGGAGATGAGATTCTCTCTGGTCTAGTGCAACACAATTAAAAGGGTTCGAATCACCAAGACAATGAGGGGTTTATTCCAAACCTTTGGCATAGAGTCTCTTGCCTAGAGTAACTGCAGTCTGAAATACTGCAGTCATTATGAGAAGCATGTAACCTACCTTAAGTATCAAATAACCATTATAGAGTGCTCAGATAGTATTTGTAAAATTCATAAATGAAGAGCCGCTCTTTTGACAACTGAAAACATTCCCAAAGCAACCTTGGATTCTCCTAAACTTTCCAAACTTTGCTGTGTATACAAATCACCTGGACGAAGGCTTTTATTCTGTCAGCCTGGGGCGGGGCCTGAGGTTCTAAGTGCCTCACAGAGATGCTGACACTGCTTGTTTGTGGACTCCACTTTGAGAAGTAAGATCTCAGCCAAAAATATCCCAGCTGACTTTAGATAAAACACTGCAAAGCAGCCAGGACTCCTTTAATATTTCAAGAGCTTCTACTGCTCCATTATATAATAAAGGATTTGAGGGATGAGGCTTTGTAGAAGAACTTGTACATAATTCAAAACTCCAAAGAACTTGTACATAATTCAAAACCTGTTTATAGCCTGCAATGAAAAAAGCTCACCTGTAGCAGTCCTGGGTTTCCCTGGTGGTCCAGTGGTTAAGAATCCACCTGCTAATGTAAGGGACACAGGTTCAATTCCTGGTCTAGGAGGATCCCAGACAGCAATGGGCAGCTGAGCCCTTACAACACGACTACTGAAGCCCATTCACCTAGAGCCCACTCTCAGCAACCAGAGAAGTCACCACCATGAAAAGCCCACATACCGCTACCAAGAGCAGCCCGCACTCGCTGCAACTAGAGAAAGCCTGTGCACAGCAGTGAAGATTCCGTACAGCTTAAAAAAAGTAACAGTCCCCCAATTATGTATATTAATAAATGGAGTAAAACCTTTAAAAATTGTGAATTATTCTACTGTATACTTGAAATTTACATACTATTGTACATCAACTGTACCTCAATAAAAAGAATTTAAATAAATAAAAGCTTGGACATGGGGGGAAGAAAAACAGTCCTTCAAATTTTGAAACTTCGTGCAAAAATTCTCAATTGGCCTTCATCAGAGTTCCTTAAAATGATGGATATTTCTCAAGGAGCTCTTTCTGTAGTAGGCTGGCATGCTCCCCGTTTGATATTCAAGTAACACTGCACCCTTGACTGTTGACTTTTGTAGAAAATCTCTGCTGGATGTTGCATGAAAGGATACGCTCTTCTGGCACATTGGCAGAAAAAGTATTAAAAAGAAAGGCGCAGAGACAGACACCACGGTCATGACATTGAAGTCCCAGTAAGACAGGTTTGTGTAACTATCTGAGACACAGATAGTTATGCCAGCAAGGAGGCTGCAAGTCAGAGGCATCTTCTAGAGTAATTGGTTACTGAAGGACAGGGAAGCCTGGCGTGCTGCAGTCCATGGGGTCTCATAGAATCAGACATGACTGAGCGACTGAACAACCACTACCATCCCCACACCGTATGTGGTGACCACCCTATAGAAGAACTTAACAGCCCATGTGGTCTTGACTTGACCATTTGTAGGAACAGCAGTCAGGTGATCATGGAGGTAATTCTATAAGATCAGGTCTGGTTTCTGTCAGACAGGACCAGCCAGTGCAAAGCCAGGAAGCAGCAGCTCTGGGTGGAGTAAGCCCTAATGGGGAAGGTCTCCTTAGTGATCTCTGCAGTGGTCAGGTTTTTGTCTCGGTTATATTAAATCAGGGAGGAAGATGGATATGCATGTCTCATCCTACAGAAGAATCTAGAGAAGCAGAGAATCCCAGTTGGGGGAAAATTCAGGGGTGGCTCAGTAAACCCATAGCTGGTCAAACTCTCCATTCCAGTGTCCATTCAGAATTCATTCCTTTCTGAAACCATTGCCAGTTTCTGCTCTTCAGGTTCAATTTCTGTCTTTCTGTTACCAGTAGTTACAAAACCAAGCCTCCTCTCTTCAGCTACATGTTT
Organism: Bos indicus x Bos taurus; assembly: GCF_003369695.1. Lineage (NCBI taxonomy): Eukaryota > Metazoa > Chordata > Mammalia > Artiodactyla > Bovidae > Bos > Bos indicus x Bos taurus. The sequence goes on along the minus strand of NC_040084.1, from coordinate 19,308,815 downwards.
CAAATTCTTTACCTGCACGTTTAATACTTTACAGCAAAGCCATGGTCAAAACAGTTACTTTATGTGTGTGTGTTTTGAGAGCCTAATTTTTCGTATCTTTTTAATTTTTTTAATTTATCTTTAAAATTTTAAATTGTAGTATACTTGATTTATAATGTTGTGCTAGTTTCAGGCATATAGGAAGTGATTCATTTTTATATATACCGTAGCCTGCCAGGCTCCTCTGTCCATGGGTTTCTCCAGGCAAGAATACTGGAGTGGGTAGCCATTCCCTTCTCCAGTGAATCTTCCCGACCCAGGGATCGAACCCAGGTTTCCTGCATTGAAGGCAGATTCTTTACCATCTGAGTCATCAGGGAAGCCCATAATATATTGTTTTTTAGGTTTTTTCCCTTACAGGTTATTGCAATATATTGAGTATAGTTCTCTGTGCTATACAGTTCCTTAATAAATTTTTTTTTCTATGACGGAAGTAATGGAGATAGTAAGCTTGGACAATGTAGAGCTATAGAAAACCCCCAAATGTCCATAATTCTTATAATTCAAAAGCAACCACTATTAACATTTTAGTGTGTTCATTTCTGTTTTCCTCTTGAAGTAAAAGTGAAAGTCGCTCAGTTGTGTCCGACTCTTTGCAACCCCATGGACTATACAGTCCATGGAATTCTCCAAGCAAGAGTACTGGAGTGGGTAGCCTTTCCCTTCTCCAGGGGATCTTCCCAACCCAGGGATTGAACCCAGGTCTCCCACATTGCAGGAGGATTCTTTACCAGTTGAGCCACAGGGAAGCCCAATTTTCCTGTTACTAAACATTTAACAATTTATTAAACCAATATCAAAACTTAGAAAATCTTCTAAGTTATACAGATTTCTCTAAGACTCCTTGCCCCTCCCCCCATCACCTGTGCCAAGTCTCACTCCCCAGGGGTAATCATTTTCATCTAGTCCTCTGTAAAGGATTTTATTTTTTTGTGGTGGTTATCCTCTAACTTCTCACCTGTATTTATTGACATTAATTTTAGGTGGTCTTCATCAACTAGTTATGAAAGATGAGGAAATTAGGACATTTACAGATACTCCACCTTTTTCCTTCCTGAGTTTTGTTAAATTGTCTTTAAATTGTTGACATTTATAATGCTGATAGGGCTTCCCAGGTGGCGCTAGTGGTAAAGAACTTGCCTGCCAGTGCAGGAGTTGTAAGAGACATGGATTCGATCCCTGGGTCAGGAAGATCCCCTGGAGGAGGCCATGGCAACCCACTCCAGTATGTTCTTGCCTGGAGAATGCCATGGACAGAGGAGCCTGGCGGACTACAGTCCATGGGGTTGCAAAGAAGCGGATACAACTGAAGTGACTCAGTGACACACTCGCACATGATGCAGATAGTGTGTTTTGGCTTTAAGGAGCTCTTCCATGCATGCTGTTTGTAGACTGAGTTTGGGGATATAAACCCAGGGGAAAGACAGAGAAAGAGAGGGAAAGAGGAGTAGGGAGGACCCAGCTGTCTCAGTAGTTCTTTAATTAATTATATGGATGATAACCCCATTTTAACTGACTTTTGCCAACACTGTCTCTGAACTTGGAATTTCTCTGGACCTCATTTAGAAAGGAATTCTCTTACCTATGAAGTTTTAGACTGTAGCTTTTCACTTCTCTATTTGCACCTTCAGTCTGATCCTAATTAGTTTCTGTCTTCTAGGATTTCTGCAAACTTCTAATCAATTGCTATCTCTGTCCCATGGAGGTATGTTACGTTTTTAATCTTTAAAATGTTTTTTAAGATTTATGTGATGGTTATTCTGTTATTTCCCTGGGACTTCATGGGGCAGAGGATTAGATGTGTGTGTTTAGTCCACACTTGGCAACACTAGGAATAACCTCCCCTATATGACCATTGAGTGGTTTCAGCCATGTTATTATGAATCTGCTATCTCACTAATTGAATTGGTTAACTTAAATCTCAATAGAAACAAAACTGCAGCATTTGTCAATATTTATTCAGATACCAGAACCGTAAGCTCCTTCCCCCACTTTGTTCTGTCTTCTACTAGTGGCCGTGCCTCCTGTCATTTTCTTCTGTTAGATCCATTCTTATCCTAACCACTCCTATGTGGTCCCCATAAATGCACTCTGCAAAAACCAAAAGGAAATTGAAGAGTAATTATGTCCCACTCCTACTTAAAACTACATTAGCTTTTTTGTTTTAAACTACTATTTTGGTGCCTGGTCTGCGTTGACCTCTGTTCTAGGTACCAGGCATATGGCAGAGAATGAAACAGAGACAAAGTCTCACCCTGAGATGCTCATATTCTAGAAGGCAGGGACATGTTATATCCTTTAGGACTACGGCCATCAGCTCCATACAAATTGGCAAGCACTGGAAGCATAAAGTGTGTAATGCTGCCAGCTTAGGAAATACATCATCAGAAACTCGTGGCTAGCTTACCAATACCACAGACTGTGTTTTAATGGATTACTTGGTGGTCAGAATCTCCTTGTCCATGGATCAGCGGATATTTAATAATGAAAATAATCCTCACATTTAAAGGAACAAATAAATGTTAGAATTCAATTCTTAAAATTTGAAAACAACATCAGTATCCTACAATATTAATGGTTAACAAGTTGTGACATATCTGTAAAATGGAAATAGACTATTATAAACAATATTTATATAGACTTTTTGAGACTGTGAAGATTTTTTAAGATGAGAAAATTGTCAAGTGAAAAAAACTCATAAAAAATCATGTACATAGCTGGACTATGTATGTTAATGAAGCTGTCTCAATATTCAAAAATACAGCAGTATCACTGCTTTCCACTGTGCTGTCTTGAATTCCAGATTAACATCTTGGGCAGATTCTATAACACGGCTGCTACTTTCAGGGTTGGAAGTGTATTTCAGTTTTAAAGCTTCAGGCTCATTTCTGACTCAATCTCTTTTCCTCCCCTCACACAGTCGAAGCTGGAGCTCTGAACACAACAAAAGGAGGGGAGCTGGTCCAGCTGGCTCTGGAGTATGGAGAGGGTCAGCCTCCACCTTCTCCTGTGATGGCCCATGGGTCTCAGTGGGGACGTATCACTAGTCCCTCTCTGGTTCATCATGTTCTTGTCTGATGCCAATGCCTCCGAGGATGAGGTGGTCCCCAGGAAGGGGAAGTGTGGGTGTGTTGGGGCAATGCTCAGCTTTCCCCCGGTCCCCTCTGTTGTGAGGAAGAGAAGGTCCAACCAGACTTCCTTCAGGTTGCCCTGTTGGTCATCCTTCCAGTCTGTCTGGGTTGTGCATCAACCACTCATGGGTCTCCTGGGCTGCCCCGTGCTCTTCTGCTTCTCCTCTAAGTCCCTGCTCCTGCACATGGACTCTTGAGACTCCAGATGTCCCTGCTGTGTCCTTTAACACCATGGCCAATGGACTGGGGCCAGGAGCCCTTCCTTCTTCTAGGCACACTGTATCTTCAAGCCTTATTGGGAATGGCTTTTCTATTCTCACCATCAGAAATTTTAGCCCAGAAATGAACATTTAGTCTCTATGCATGCCTCATAAACAATGGGAGACAGCCCCAAACCAGCTCAAATGCTTTAGTCCAACAGCAGCACAAAGTTCCCAAGAGGTTGCAACTTAGCAGGTATCATTCAGGGACCAAGATGCTAGTCTGCTCTTCTTCAAGGCATCTGATGAATCTCTATGAATTATTCTCCTGGATTTCTTCCCCTCACGCCCACCACTAGGCCTTTCCTTTGGTAAGATGAAGGCAAAGAAAGGAGTTTCTGAGGGTGGTGGTTGGTAGTGGTAAGGTTGATTCTATACTTTTTAATAAGCTCTGGTGGAACGTTTTGAGTTCTAATTATTTATGGCTCTTTAGAGAATGATGGGGCTTCCCTAATGGCTCAGACGGTCAAGAATCTGCCTGCAGTGCAGGAGACGTGCTTTCAATCCCTGGGTCAGGAAGATCCTCTGGAGAAGGGAATAGCTACCCACTCCAGTACTCTTGCCTGGAGAATTCCATGGACAGAGGAGCCTGGCAGACTACAGTCCATGGGGTCGCAAAGAGTCGGACATGACTGAGCAACTAACACTTTCACTTCACTTCAGAGAATGATCTCAGCTTTGGGCAGTAGCTACAACTCTGGGCCAACAGGAAATCTCATGCAATATTAGGAAGTAGGTAAGGGGAAGACCAGAGATACTTTTCAAGTTCAATAACTTTTATCCCACTCTCTGTCTTTATATTATTTAATTTGTGTTATCTGGTGAAAAGTCTTCTCAATTCATCCAACTCTTACAGTTTTCTTAAATGTCTTAGGTAATGTCTTACCTAGTGACCTGCTGCCTGGTCTCTATACCATGACCATGACCCCACTCTTGTCTTGTCACCAGGAGCAAGCAGCTGGCCACTGTGCCTTCGACAAGAAGAAACAGGGTTCAGGGATGCCAAACAGGACAAGTGGGATCTGGCTTCCTGCTGCCTCATTTCTTGCCTGAGTCTTCAGATTCAGGTCACTCATTCTTTTTTTTTTTTAGAGCAGCCATAGGCAACTGGGTATATTTGTGTTTCTTATTTATTTATTTACTTGGCTGCATCTGGCCTTAGGTGTGGTACTCCAACTTCTCTAGTTGTGGCAAGGGGGCTCAAGGGCGCTCAGGGTTAGTAGTTGTGGACTTGGGCTTCTTTGCCCTGTGGCATGTGGGATCTTAGTTCCCCAACCAGAGATCCAACATGCATTCTCTGCATTGGAAAGCATATTCTTAACCACTGGTCCACCGGAGAAGTCCCAGGTCCCTCACTCTCGTCTCAGGATCCAGTCTAATGAATCGCACAGTTACTGCTGCTCAGCCTGGACTTGCCCTGAGTCCTGCTTTGCTTCTGAATTTTCAGGAAGGGCATCCCATCCATGCTGGCTTCACTCAGCTTTAAAGCCAGATGTGACCACCTGTGCCAGTTCACAAAAGCTTCTGTCATCAAGGCTAAGAGCAGCCATGAATTGCAATATTTCTTAAAGTTGTGGTAAAATATCCCTGGTTGCTTAGTGGTAAAGAATCTGCCTGCAATATAGGAGATGCAGGTTTGATCCTTGGGTTGAGAAGATCCCCTGGAGAAGGGAATGGCAACCCACTCCAGGATTCTTGCCTGGAGAATCCTATGGACAGAGGAGCCTGGCAGGCTACAGCCCATGGGGTTACAAAGAGTCAGACACGTCCGAGCGACTAAACCACCACCAAAATAAACAGCACTGTGTAAAATTTACCATTTTAAGCATACAATTCAGTGGCACTAAATAAATGTAAAAGTTGCATTACCATCACCATTGTCTATTTCCAGAAGGTTTTCATCATCTCAAACAAAAATTCTGTATCTTATATACAGTAGCTCCCATCCCCTGCTGGCTTTTTTGTTTCTGGTTACATCTGTTCTACTTTATGTCTCTACGAGCTTGCCTATTCTGGATTGTCCATATGATATTAATGTTTTTCCCCAAGGCTTACTCACTTCTGTCTACATTGATCATTGAGTGTCAGACGTTTGTGGGGTTTTTTTGGTTGTTGTTGTTATTGTTCTTTTTTCTATTTTTAAAATTGAAGTATAGTTGATGTACAATATTATATAAGTTATAGGTATACAATTTTAGTGGTTATATCCCATTTATAGTTCTTATAAAATATTGGCTGTATTCCCTGTGTTGTACAATATATCCTTTGTGCTTAATTTATACCCAGTAGTTTTATACCTCTTAAAATCCTACCCCTGCCTGCCCCCTCCCATCTTCCCTGTCCCCCACTGGTAACCACTAGTTTGTCCTCTGTATCTGTGAGTCTTTCTTTTTTGTTTTATTTACTAGTTTGTTTCATTGTTTAGATTCCACATATAAGTGATGTCATACAGTATTTGTCTTTCTCTGTCTGACTTATTTCACTTAGCATAATACCCTCCAAGTCTATTCATGCTGCAAATGGCACAATTTCATTCTTTTTTTCCTTAACGGCTGAGTCATATTCATTGTATATATACACCCCGTCTTCTTTATCTGTTTATCTGTGGATGGATACTTAGGTTGTTTCTGTATTTTGGCAATTGCAAATAATGCTGCTATGAACATTGGAGTGCAATGACCCAGCAATTCCACTCTTAGGTATATATCCAGAAAACAAGAAACTAATTCAAAGAGTGCCCAAACTTTGAAGCAGGAAAATAAAAGAGGTAACAGTTAAGAAAAGTGTACAAATGCATATCACCCCCTCGCCCCCTTCCTCACCAGAAAAACAGACAGGACCTTGGCTCTTGACTGTAGCACAAATGTGGAGAATTAAGTGTCCCATAACTTCTGCCTTCATGACTTCTGCTATTCATTTGTATCACTTGTAGCATTTATTACATTTGTTTTTAATGTAAAGAAACTTTAGATCACTGAAAAGTCATTGTCGTTCATAAATGAGAAGGAAACTATAAACATTGATAGAATGCAAAGAGTTAATACATTTTAGCTAGAAACCATTGCTTGAAAAACTTGTTTTTAAAAAATGCCTGTTTTTTAAAAAGCTTGTTTTGGTAAAACAAAGCCTGTTTTTAAAAAATGATCAGCAGGTATTAGCATTAGTGCTGAAAACTGCCACCAGGCTGACATTTTCTCTTTCCTGAATTCAGAAAGACTTGCAGCCAGTTATGATGGCTGGATGGCATCACTGACTCGATGGACGTGGGTCTGGGTGAACTCTGGGAGTTGGTGATGGACAGGGAGGCCTGGCGTGCTGCGATTCATGGAGTAGCAAAGAGCTGGACACGACTGAGCAACTGAACTGAACTGAACTGAATGTAATACTATACCTAGAGACCACTGAAGTCATTTCACATACTGGTTTTAAGAGGCCAACATTTTGGGAAGTGACACTTTGTAAATGTTTTACAGTTTGCTTATGTTTTCCCAAGTGTTATATAGGCTTTCCAAGCTTTACTTAGCCTAATGCAAGTCCCTTATATACATGTAGTGAGGATGAACTTTAAATATCTTTTGTAATTCCTTTTCCTTTGGAATCATATTTCTGAAATTATTTTCATGTTGATTTAATTATCAAGAAAAGAGTTGCAGATCCTGAGATGAAAAAGATTATTTGAACTTAGCAAGGCAAAAAAGATTTTTAAAAAGGAAGAAAAGGAAAAGAGAGGAAGAAAAGAAAAGGCATGTTAATTCTTTAATAATTCAAGATTTCAGTGATTTGTAAGTTCTGGGGGGAAAAGAGTCACCTGCATAGTAATAAAGCATGCATCATTTGAATGGATTAAAGTTTAAATCACTCCAAAGCAGCTTATTTTTCATCCATCACCATGGATACAAAAAGGACAGCTCAAGTGCAGGCATCTGACATCACAAGCATGTCCAGACAGGCCAGGGAGGAGAGCCACGAAGGGAGGGGAGGCAGAGGGAAAGGGTTATTGTTAAAATGATGAATCAGATGTTCAGTTGGGAGGATTAGATAGAAGGAGGCACGAAGCCAACTGAGAAGCTTGGAGACGGGCAGTCATTTACAGTGACCTTTAAATACCTTCTTAGCCAGAAATAGAAGCAGAGGAAGACTGAGAGAGGTAGATCAGATCAGTCCCCTCTCAGATGGCAGTTTTGAAAGTTTTTTTTTTTTTATGTTCTCCTTATTTTATGTGTAGGCTTTAATTTTAACTAACGTTCTAAGGGTCGTGCAAAAGGCAGTTACCTGTATGGGTTAAGGGAACCAAAGAAGAGAGGTGGGGGTCACTAAAACTTAGGAACTCAGAGAAAAGATCCAACAGGGCTGGTATCTATACCCACAGGAGGGATATCCAGGTGTCTGGTCCGAGGAGCAGCAAAAAACATGTCAGACTTGAACCAACTGCTGTTGCTGCTGCTGGAGTAACATTATAGGAACAAGGACATGAAGACGAATATCCCTCTCCTCACTGCCTTCCTTCCAGCCCTTTCTTTAATGCCTCCTGCTGTCAGAACCCAGCAGTGAGCCAAGTCACAAGGGAGCCTGGGAGATGCAGTTAGCTGCATTCTAGTCTCAGCATCACATAATAGAAAATAGGAAGGCAGGCTAGGAACTGAGAAACAATTGCATATAACTGGCAGCATTCCAGTTCAACTTTGGCATGGACATAAGTCGTGGTACTCGGTCAATCAGTGACAGCCACCAGTGAAAACTGCTGGGTTCTAGAGAGAAATGAGGTAGATTGTCACATGCCAGGGCAGTAGCCCTGTTTTCTTTCCTAAGGATTACCAGTGAGGTTAGTTGTAAGTATGAGATACTCTCTGGAAAGTCCTGGAAATTATGGATGGGGAAGTCTTGACAGTGGAGGTACTATAAATCAGAAGGAAGGGGTCAGCAGACAACCAGTTTGGCTGATCTTATATATATTAAAGACTAGGGAACTTAGACTTATGTGTGCTTTTCTTAAAAGAATTAAAAAATTACCAGACACTATGAACCCATTTGAATAAAAGTTTATCATCACTTTTGGGGACATCTATTGGTTTTGCCCCATATTCCTTCTTGTAGCAAGATTCCAGTTTTCCTTTGGATAACCACCTCTCTCAACTCTTCTGGATGAACCTGAAAATTCTTTTCTGCTTTCCCCACCCAAAGGATCCACCTGGCCACAGTAATTAGTTCATGCTCAGGTATGAACAGAGATTTTAATACCAGGATTTCTTCTGGATCAATCAGAAAAGAGGTGTTCTTTTCCAATGGGATTGTTAGATGAATAGAATGTAAGCCCGGAGCTTTGGTGGTCAAACCTGACTGGGAAAGCCTGCCAGATATAAAACCTGCACATTAGAAAATACATGCAAGAGATAAAGAGAAACAAAAATTTAATTGGGCTTCCCTGGTGGCTCAGTTGGTAAAGATTCTGCCTGCAATGCAGGAGACTGGGGTTCAATCCCTGGGTTGGGAAGATCCCCTGGAGAAGGAAATGGCAACCCACTTCAGTATTCTTGCTTGGAAAATCCCATGGACAGAGGAGTCTTGGTGGGGCTACACTCCATGGGGTCGTAAGGGTCGGACACAACTTGGGGACTAAACCACCACCATATTTGGAGCTGGGTCTACTTCTAGATTTTTCTATTATATAATTTACTCTTTTTTGTTTTTAACTAAGCCATTTTTTAAAATTGAGGTTAAGTTCACATACAGGGAAAGACATCTATCTTAAGTATAAATTCTGATGAGTTTAGATAAAGGAAACACTCTTTTAACTACTACCGCAGTCAAGATATAGTAAATTCACATCACTCTAAAATTCTCTTTCACTCCCTTTCAGTCAGTCACTACCCTGACTGTTCCAATTTTTACCGATACAGATGAACTTTGTCTGTTTTGAACTGATTCATGGAAATATACATCATATATATTTTTTTGTGTCTGACTTCTTTTGCTCAATATCATGTCTTTGAAATTCATCCATGTTGATCAGTCATTAATTCTATTGATGACCAGCATTACATTATAATTTTTATTTTCATGTTGATGGATATTTGAATTGTTTCCTATTTTGCCTAATATGAATAAAGCTGTTATAGACACTACTGATTAAGTACTTTTTGGATATATGTTTTTATAGCTCCTATGTAAATACCTTGGAGTGAAATTACTAAGTCATGTTAGAAATGTATGTCCCAAAGATATCTCAAACATGGTCACCAAACCACTTATTACTGTCCTTGACAAGTAATGGATAAATACTGTTCATACTTGCCCTTCTGTCCTCACCATCTTTGGTGAAGTGTGCGTGCGTGCAAAATCGCTTTAGTTGTGTCCAACTCTCTGCAACGCCATGGATTGTAGCCCGCCAGGCTCCTCTGTCCATGGAATTCTCCAGGCAAGAATACTGGAGTGGGTAGCCATCCCCTTCTCCACAGATCTTTCCAGCTTAGGGATCGAACTCTGGTCTCTTGTATTGCAGGCAGATTCGTTACTGTCTGAGCTCCCAGGGAAGCCTGTCAATTCTTTCTAAAGCAGATATCAAATCATATTGATCCCCAAATTTATTAGTCACTGCCTCATGGCTTTTGGGATTAAACAGAAGCTTAAAAAGGTGTTTAGGGACTTCCCTTGTGGTCCAGCAGTTAAAAATCCACCTTGCAATGCAGGGGACACAGATTCGATCGCTAGTCTGATTGGGGAACTAGGATTCCCACGCCTTGGAGCAGCTAAAGTCATGCACAGCAGCTAACGAGTCCATGCGCTGCAATTAGGGAGCCCTCATGATGCAACGACGGAGAAGGCAATGGCACCCCACTCCAGTGTTCTTGCCAGGAGAATCCCAGGGATGGGGGAGCCTGGTGGGCTGCCGTCTATGGGGTCGCACAGAGTCGGACACGACTGAAGCGACTTAGCAGCAGCAGCATGATGCAACGAAGATATCGTGTGCTGCAACTAAAACCAGCACAGCCAAATGAATACATTAAAAAAAAAAAATTCATTTACAATCTAGCCTTTGCTTCCTCTTCAGGTGTACACTGGAGAGAGGGGGGGCCATTCCCTCACCCAGTGTATGCTCTAAGTTTCCCCACGCCCTCCCCGTGATGTTTACAGCCCTGCCTCTCTGGGCATGCACTGTCCTGCTTGGGTATATACTGATTTATTTCTGCCTTATATATCTTTGCACTTTTGGTTAGCTTTATGTGACATAAACTCTAATTCAATAGTCATTTCCTCTGGGAAGCATATCTGGGCCACCAGGCTGAGTTGAGAGTTTCTTCTTCAACTCCCCTTAGCACCTTAGGCATATCTTTATAATTGCCCTTATTACATAGGACTTGCTATCAGAAAACTTACCTTTCTTGTTCATTAGATAGCAGGCAGCTGGAATACAACGATTTCATTTTCATCTCTGTATTCCCCCAAGTACTCAATATGTATTTAATGAATGAATGAAGTTTTCTAGCTCAGATTTTCCATTTTCCAAATGGCAGTTCTTCTCTATGCCATTTACCTGTTTTCACTGAAAAAAATAGCTGGCTATTCTGCTAGAACTCTGAAGTAGTAAAAATACTTTTTCTTTACACAGGATATTTATTGTCGACTAAAAATAGTCACTTATTTTAACAGAATCTCCTGTGGGTTATTTTCAGTTGAGAACAGGCAAGTTATCTACTAAGGAAACTACATTATTCTCCCTTTCACATTGAACAATGTGAATACAAATAGAATTTCATTTTCCCTCAATGCTAGTCCAAAACTGTGTTGAAGACAGCATTTTGATCTATAAGTTGACTTACTTAAAGATGTAATTGTGGCGGAACAAAATATGAAAACATGTATTACAAACTAGCTTAAAACAACTTTGGGTTTAGTTCTTTTTATGCAAAACAAAGCTCAGATGGTAAAGAATCTGCTTGCAATGCAGGAGACAAGGGTTCAATCCCTGGGTCAGGAAGATCCCCTGGAGAAGGAAATAGCAACCCACTCCAGTATTCTTGCCCAAAGAATCCCATGGACAGAGGAGCCTGGTGGGCTACACTCCATGGGGTCACAAAGAGTGACAGGACTGAGCGACTTTCACTTACTCACACACTCAGGCAAAACAAAAGCAAAGCCCCCTCCCCCATACAAATAGACTCCCTGAAATTGAGAAACTATTAGTGATTTACTCACCAATTATGAAATAAAAATACTAGTAAATATCTCAATACTTTTCTTTCTCCACTAACAAAATGATTAACTTGTAAATTTCAAAGTGATCAAATAAAATTTATCCTTTAAAGAAAAGTATGTTAGTCACTCAGCCGTGTCGAACTCTTTGGGACTCCATGGACTGTAGCCTGCTAGGTTTCTCTGTCCATGGATTTCTCCAGGCATGAATACAGGAGTGGAAAGGCATTCCCTACTCCAGGAGGTCTCCCCAACCCAGGGATCAAACCCACATCTCCTGCATTGCAGGCAGATTCTTTACCATCTGAGCCACCAGGGAAGCCCTTATTTAAATAAAGCAATAATCAAACGGTATCAGCCTTTCTGTACTGCAAAGGCAAATAATAACAACAATCAGACTAAATTTGTTCTTATACGAAGAGACTACTTTCTGTGTCTCCAATTTTACTGTTCTTTAATCAAATTGCCAACATCTGCTGGATCATTGAAAAAGCAAGAGAGTTCCAGAAAAACATCTATTTCTGCTTTATTGACTATGCCAAAGCCTTTGACTGTGTGGATCACAATAAACTGTGGAAATTCTGAAAGGGATGTGCGGGGAGCGAGCTCCACCCCTGGCAAAGGTCATGAGGAAGGAGGCTTGGCATACGCAAAGGCGGGATCAAGCCTCAGGAGTCTCCCTGGAAATTCTCGAGCAATCTACCCCCAAAACCAGAGTCTGCCTACTTTCTGCTTTGTGCTTTCACCTACACTTCTGACTTTACGGGGGGCTGTCCCCCACTACCTCTCTCTGAAAAAAGAGTTAGCTTACAGCTCCAGTTAATAATTCCTGGGTGTGACAGTGTTTCAACCTACAAACTCCTTTGGAAGTCCTCTAGCCTGCCTGAATAGGTTTTTCCAGCCACATGTGATTGCTCAGAGCCTCCCAACTGTGAGAGGCATGAGATGTTCTAAACTGTCCAAATACAGATTCCTTCGAGCAGTTAAAAGATTGATTAGAAATTGTATTGGTGAAGGGATTTTCACTTGTTGGGCCAATGTTTGCTGCTAAGTTTCCATATCCCTTACCTGCTGTGTCCCTGGCAGTGTATTGATTAATATAATTGGTGTAAACAGTAGCTTTAATGTTTGTAACCTGGGACCCTTGAGTTAATTCTTTTTCTTGTTATAGCCCACCACACCTTTGCCCTTTAGGAATGCAACTTTATCTAATGCTTTTGGAGGGTGGCGCTTGACTTATCACCTTTAGAGAAAAATAAGTTTTCTGAAGAAAGGGTCTTAAAATGTTAACAGGCCTCCGGGCCAGAAGATGATGCAAATCACCTAAGCTTTTGCATATGATAAGTTTGCAGGAAGAAAGCCTGGCTTGCTGCATGACTCTACCCCTTCCCCCATTATCCTCTATGCATAACTTAAGGTATAAAAACTACTTTGGAAAATAAAGTGTGGGCCTTGTTCACCGAAACTTGGTCTCACCATGTCGTTCTTTCTCTTACCTTCTGGCTGAATTATTCAGCCTCTTTTCTCCACTGACTTTCCTCACTGAGCTATCCTCATTCTATTACTCTTTATATCCTTAATTAACGTTTAATTAAGCAGTTGTTTCCTGATCCTCGCCGACGCCGTCCCCGCTTCGAATTCCCTGGATCCACCGGGGCTGGACCCCGGCAGGGATGGAAATATCAGACCACGTGACCTGCCTCTTGAGAAACCTGTATGCAAGTCAGGAAGCAACAGTTAGAACTGGACATGGAACAACAGACTGGTTCCAAATAGGAAAAGGAGTACGTCAAGGCTGTATATTGTCACCCTGCTTATTTAACTTCTATGCAGAGTACATCATGAGAAATGCTGGGCTGGAGGAAGCACAAGCTGGAATCAAGATTGCTGGGAGAAATATCAATAACCTCAGATATGCACATGACACCACCCTTATGGTAGAAAGTGAAGAAGAACTAAAGAGCCTCTTGATGAAAGTGAAAGAAGAGAGTGAAAAAGTTGGCTTAAAGCTCAACATTCAGAAAACGAAGATCATGGCATCTGGTCCCATCACTTCATGACAAACAGATGGGGAAACAGTAGAAACAGTAGCAGACTTTATTTTGGGGGGATCCAAAATCACTGCAGATGGTGATTGCAGCCATGAAATTAAAAGACGCTTGCTCCCTGGAAGGAAAGCTATGGCCAACCCAGACAGCATATTAAAAAACAGAGACATTATTTTGCCAACAAAGGTCTGTCTAGTCAAGGCTACGGTTTTTCCTGTGGTCATGTATGGATGTGAGAGTTGTACTATAAAGAAAGCTGAGCGCCAAAGAATTGATGCTTTTAAATTGTGGTGTCAGAGAAGACTCTTGAGAGTCCCTTGGACTGCAAGGAGATCCAACCAGTCCATCCTAGAGGAGATCAGTCCTGGGTGTTCATTGCAGGGACTGATGTTGAAGCTGAAACTCCAATACTTTGGCCACCTGATACGAAGAGCTGACTCATTTGAAAAGACCCTGATGCTCGGAAAGATTGAGGGCAGGAGGAGAAGGGGACGACAGAGGATGAGGTGGTTGGATGGCATCACCGACACAATGGACTTAGGTTTGGGTGGACTCTGGGAGTTGGTGATGGACAGAGAGGCCTGGCGTGCTGTGGTTCATGGGGTCGCAAAGAGTTGGACACAACTGAGCGAATGAACTGAACTGATATCTCAGTTTTCTGAAGCCATTCAATTTCTTTCTTTCTTTTTTTTTTTTTTCCTTTTCTTTTTTTGGTTGTGCTGGGTTTTCATTGCAACTTTTCTAGTTGTGGTTTGGGGGCTTAGTTGCCCCACAGCATGTGGGATCTCAGTTCCCCAACCAGGGATGGAACCTGTGTCCCCTTCATTGGAAGGCAGATCCTCAGCCACTGAACCACCAGGGAAGTCTCTGAATTTCTTTTAAGCACCTGGTGTATTAGATTATGTTTTAAAGTTAATACTATGTGCTGACAATCTACTATTTACCTGGAATTCATTAATGAATTTAAAATTTTCTAGCAATATATCACGAAAAGTTAGATTTAGAATTTTTGAATTTTGCATTATGTATCACATATCTAGGTAAAATACACAAAACTGTGACAGTATTTTTTTTTTAATTATATAAATGGACACCTGAATTTTAGCTAAGAATAATTATATGCTGGTGAACTTTCTAATTTGTGATTATTTCTAGTATGGCCATTTTAAATTATAGTCGTAATTTCTGGATTGTCTACAGTTGCAAAGTCTACTTACTACTCTTCCTATTAATTTCATGAAGCTTCTAACAAATTGTTCAATCACTTTATAGTTTCCCCCTATGGAAAATGGGAATAAGTCTTTTCATAAGCATTTCTAGGAAATTTTTCATTAATATCATCTGTATCATTGGCCATATAGCATTAAACAAGGCAATCAGAGTACTGCAAAAAATTAACATTCAGTTAAACTGGAGATATTGCAATAACAATGTAAGCCCAAGAGTATTAAAAATAAAACTCTAAAGTGCTTAATGATTATTAGAAAATTTTTTCATAAATATAATCTTTAAAAACAAAAAGCCTGGTTACTGTTGATTATAATTTCAAGTGGCAGAAATATAAAGGTGTAGTTTTATTGATTTTGGTTCCTTTTATTTTTGAAAAGCAGAATTCTATGTAGTGTAGTGAAATGAGATGGCAAATGGTATAATCTTAGAAAATTCCAGTCGTATCAGAATATCAAAATCATGTAAAATCACATAAAAACATCTGAAATTATCTCCTATTTTGGGATAACCTAGTTCAATGAACTGATCTCTAACTTCTGTAGGCTTATAAATTCTTTTGATCTTTTTCCTAGGTCCAATAAGTTGATAGTCACTGTTATTTCAAATATGATAAGAATGAATAAAACTCTACATTGTAAAGATCTTGAAAATGTGTCACATCCAATTAGACAATTTTATGGAGACACCTAAACTTTTCAGTTCTTTCTTGCTTTCCAGAAACTCTTACCAACTTGTTGGTGAAACATATTAAAGGCCTTAAATTTGAAACCTGGAATTTAGCTACCTTGACTTAAATCTTTGTTCAACCACTAACTATTTAGTATATAGTGGTAGGTCCTTTAACCTCACAGAATCTTTTTCTTCATGTAGAACGATGAATAACAATACCCATCTAGTATCTGAATGAAGATAGAATGAGATTACACTATCAAATTGTGATGGCTGAATAAATATCATTCATTCTCAACTGTCCTTGAGTGTTGGCAAACCCCAGTTGATTCTGGAGACTTTTTTTGTCTTTCGGGTTTTTTAAAACCTAACTACAGCATGTTTTTTGACTATACAACTTCCTTTAAAAGTAATCCACTGATGAGTTTAGTAACCTATGTAGTATTAACTTTAACGGAGTACTAACTAGTGAGATATTTTAATGAAGAGTATTAGCATTTAAACAAATTAATGAAGTTATTTCAGTGCATTTTCTGATATTACTTATCATTTTCACTACCAGTTAATTATTTTTCTTCAATTATTAGCACATAGAGAAAATTACATTTAATTATGATATTGTTTGGGCTTCCCAGGCGGCACTAGTGGTAAAGAATCCGCCTGCCAACATGGGAAACATGAGAGACGAGGGTTCAACCCCTGGGTGGGGAATATTCTCTAAGAGGAGGGCATGGCAACCTACTCCAGTATTCTTGCCTGGAAAATCCCCATGGACAGAGGAAGCTGGCGGGTTATGGTTCATAGTGTTAGGGGAAGCACACTGATTGAAACTGCCCATCCTGGCCAGGCACCATAGTAACCATTTGCATGAGTTGTTTTATGACAGGAGATCCTGATAAGGAATACGGAACTAATAAGCCACCACCAACCAGAAGAGTTCGGGTAAGGTCTAAAGGAGACACCGTGTGTCCGTCCACTTCCCAGAATCCCTCTCACTAGCATCCATCTTGGCTGAACGATGCATGTGCCACCAGAAAAGACTCTGAATTAGAATGATTGGCCAAAGACCACCCGGAAAATAATCCCATCACCATAAAACCAGCGACTATGAGCCACGCAGCAGAGCAGTTCTCCTGGGTTCCCTTACCCTACTGCTGTCCACCAGGGTGCCCTTTCCCAATAAAATCTCTAGCTTTGTCAGCACATGTGTCTCCTCGGAGTCCCACTGTTAGACAAGAGCCCAGTTTCGGGCCCTGGAAGGGGTCCGCCTTCCTGCAACAATAGGGTGGCAGAGTCCAACAGGACTGAAGTGACCATGCAGGCACACATGATTTTGTTTAAGTGGGTTAATCTTTAACGTGAAATGAAATATATTGATAGGATAAAACGAAAGGTGTGAAACAGTGTAAGTCTAAAACAAGGCCAAGCAAGAAACGGAATTATCATAATCCATGGTCAGAAGGTTGATTAGAAACGCCTTTGCCTTCAAGAATTAGATTGTCTGCTGAATGGAAGTTTTAGACCTTTTAACAATGGCGAGACAGCGGAGTGTGGTGTTAAAACCATCTTGATAATCAGAAGGCTTAGAAAGGCTTAAAAGAACCTTCAGCACAAAGAGTAATTTTTTTTTAACCTTCCTCGCCTCCCGCAATTAATGCCGTTTAATACACTGTCCATTGTTTTTAAAGGGAAAATATGCCTACAGCAGCTCTTAATGGCATGCGCCACAGACGTTTTCTTTAAAAAAAAAAAAAAAGCGCAAATGTTTCATATGTCATTCCATCTCAAACCCTTTCTAAAACATGGGGCGCTTTCGTCTTTCACGAAAGCCAGGACTTCGAGGCAGAAGAATCATTATGGTTACTCTACATCCTCTTGAAAATCAGCAATTTCAGTGCTAAAAACAGAGAAGCGACTGGCTTTTTCTAACTTCAAACCAAGTGATTTCCAAAAGCGATCTGAGACAATTTTCAGTGTTTTCAATTAGGCAGTGGCTCATTTTTACAATTCACTTCACCAGAGGCCTTCACCTCCCAGCCACACACGAAGCCCCTAGACCCTCCTGCGGCCACGACTGCCTCCGCGCAGCCTAAAAGGGGCCGAGCGCGCTTCTCTGGGCTGCGGCTTGCACAGCTTCGCCCCTCTCCTCTGCTGCCACAGCTAGAGCGGTCAGCCAACGGCCGCCTTCCGTTGTACGCATCGTTCCGCCTTCCAGTTCCACCGAAGCCAATGGAAAGAGAATCCAGTAGCAACAGAAGCCAATGGGAGGTCGGGGGCGGGCATATCATTGGCTGCGCGCGCCCCGCGGTGCAGTCTGGGCCTCCGCCTCCGTTACCCTGGAGCCGAGGTCGCCGCGCCGCGGCCGCCCACGGCTGGCTGTCTCCGCCCCTGCTCTGGCGCCGTGTTCAAACCTCCCGCACCCCGGCCCCCTCCGCCCCCGCCCCGCAGCTTCCCCTTCCCCACCGCAGCCTAGTCAGGCACCCCCACCCCCTCTTTAGCCGACAGACGCTGAGGCCCCGCGGAGAGAGGCAAGGCGGCGGGCGCCGAGTCGGTGCTGAGGAGGGGCCGGAGGCGGTTGGAGGTGGGCTTCGGGGTGGGCGTGGAGACAAGGGGGGAGTTGGGGGTGCGGGGCGAGGCCGGGCTTTAGGGGCGCTGGCGAGGTGGCTTTCGTGGACTGGCGCCTGCGAGTGGACTTGTTAAAGGATTAGGAATGGAGGAGGATTTGGGGACGCGGGGAGGAGAAAGCCCCTAGGAAAGTAAATCTCGAGCCCGGCACTAGGAGGGTCCCGGGAAGAGGGGAATTTGAGGGGAACGAGTTGGGGGGAAAGGTTGATTTGGTGATCGGGAAGAGAAGGAAGGGAACGCATTGCAGGAATACTTAGGGGTTCAGAGTTATTAGAAAACCCCAGAGGCCTGTAGACTGAAGATGGGAAAGGAGGACCAGAGTCCAGAAGGGGAAAGAGGCTGTGAGGCTTTGGGTATCTCTGGGATGATAAATGATGGGAAATGAAGAGTGGTTACCGTGGAGAGGATCTTTGGTGCAGGCTGTGAAATTTTTATGACTCCTTCAGAGATGGGATGAGAGGAGGAATGAGTTGGCCCCCAAAATTGCCTTTTTGGCGTAGATGAGTTGGAGTGGGTGCTCAGACACTTGGTGTTTTAAGTTGGCAGGACCACGGGATAGTGTTTTAACAGTGGTGAAGAACACGGGTCCGATTCACCTGAGCTGCATCTGCTCTCTTGGACTCACCTGGGCTTAATCCCCTCTCATTATCTCACCTGAACGTAAATCCCTCTCATGCACTTTGTGGCTGTGGATAATCTACAAACATCAATTAGTAACAGATTCCTGGCTGGGAACAAATGACTAGCATCATATTTTCCCATTTCAGAATGGGAATGGCATAGATATCGTGAAGATTAAGTTTATTGAGACTGTTCACATCTATACCTACATAAGTGAAAAAAGAATTGGATATTAAATAGTCTGCTCTGAGTGGTGATTTTCAGTCGTGAAGCACCCCCTTGAAAGTCTGAAGAAAGTTTTGGCTCCTGTCTCTACAAAAGTACACTTGGGTACCTATATGTTTATGATGGTCCTTTACTTCAGGTTAAGAGTTTGGATTAGGTATCTCTTTGGGATCAAAGTCATCATTTAAATGATTTTTGTTGTTGTTGAAGGGGCTTCAGGCAATTTGGAAAACAGTAAAACAGAAAAGGATACAGTTCTGGAGATTTCTTTACTTTTTTTCTCACTTTAGTGTGGTTATTATTTTAATCTTTTTCAGTTGTAGTTTTACATTTGAATTTTATATTACTGTTCTAAATATTTCACTTTAGGATTTTGCTGAATGTTGACTTGCATGTTTATTCAAAACATGAGAGGAAATAATTTGTTTTGATTCTCTTAGGTTGACAGAGTGTCATTTTAGATGTCAGAAACTATCTGTGACTTCAGAAAAGTGATTTTTCTTTTGTCAGAGTCGCATCTCTTCTGTTAAACAATCATGGAACCATAATTCTCTATGACACAGTGGAGGACTGTTAGGATCAACATGCTAATCTCTCTCCTGGTTCTTCTCCTGCCTGTCATTCCTCATCTCCTGTATGGAATCCTCCTTTATCCACCACTTAATTATTGTGTTTCCTCATAATTCAGTCTTCTGCCTTCTGTTCACTCTGTGTTCTTTTCTTGGCTGAGTTCATTCTCAGGCTTTTGATAGTCTTTGCTTCCACCTTCCATATTTTTGTCAATATACAATGCATTTTTTTTTTTAAATCTCTTTCCTGGAACACTTGAGGTAGCTACAAATTTATATAATTGATTTTTTGGTATTTCCACATAGATTTCCCATAGGCATCCTCAACTCACTGTGTCTGATATCAAACTCATCAGGTTTCCCCGCCAAATCTATACTGTTGAATGGTACCATATTCACCCAATTTTTCAAGGGTTTATTTAGGTTCGTTCTCCTCCATATATAATTGGCCTCAATGTCCAGTTTATTTTACTTGATAAACATGTCTAAATCAATTCTACATTCTGTATTTCTAAGTTACCGAACCTTAGTTCAAACTTCTATCATTTGTCACCTGATCTCAAGGCCAGTTGTTATTATTCCTTAAGCTTTATTGCTCTCCAGTTCTTGGGTTGAGGATGAATCATTGTATTTTTGAATCGTCGTCAGATCTTTGTCGGTGTGGTTATTTTAATCTTATTGAAGATCCTTTGCTTTCAATGAACTTCAGTTCAGTCGCTCAGTCGTGTCCGACTCTTTGTGACCCCATGAATTGCAGCATGCCAGGCTTCCCTGTCCATCACCAACTCCCGGAGTTCACCCAGACTCACGTCCATTGAGTCAATGATGCCATCCAGCCATCTCATTCACTGTCGTCCCCTTCTCCTCCTGCCCCCAATCCCTCCCAGCATCAGAGTCTTTTCCAATGAGTCAACTCTTCGCATGAGGTGGCCAAAGTACTGGAGTTTCAGCTTTAGCATCATTTCTTCCAAAGAAATCCCAGGGCTGATCTTCTGAAGAATGGACTGGTTGGATCTCCTTGCAGTCCAAGGGACTCTCAAGAGTCTTCTCCAACACCACAGTTCAAAAGCATCAATTCTTCAGCGCTCAGCCTTCTTCACAGTCCAACTCTCACATCCATATATGACCACAGGAAAAACCATAGCCTTGACTAGACGAACCTTTGTTGGCAAAGTAATGTCTCTGCTTTTGAATATGCTATCTAGGTTGGTCATAACTTTCCTTTGCATAAAAATCCTTCTTGTAATGGTCTCTTACACTTAACTCTGTTTTACTTATTATTATCAATACTTTATCACTACCTCCAGTCAATACAGTCATTTTAAACCAGCATTGTCCAATAGAAATATAATGTGAGCTGTATATATAATTTTCAGGATCAGCACAAGAAATACATACAGGTGAAATTAATTTTAATAATGTTTTATTTAACCCAAGATATCCAAAATGCTGTTTCAATACATATTGAATATTAAGATTATTAGAGGTATTTTATGTTCTTTTCATGTATTGTTTTCAAAATCCCATGTATATTTTTTACCTAACAGCTTATTTCTGTTCTAACTAACTGTATTTCAGGTTCTCAGTCATCACTGTTTTGGACAGCACAGTCATGAACTATTTACAGTTTTTCTCATGCCTTTTACTTCTGCACATGTTGTTTCCTCTTACCGAAATAGGGTCTTCCTTCATCAACTGTCTTCTTTTGCTAACCTTAGCTGTCATCTTGCCCCCACAGAACACAAATACACAACCCAAATCATACTTGTACTTGACCTCTGCTAATACCAAATAACTCAATTTTAGGCATTTTATCCTCTGGCAGTCTTCCCAAACTCCCTTCTGTCCTCTAATCGTAGTTTAGGGTTTCCTCAGCTTCCGTTACTTCCCTTTATCATTAGTATTTAATACTACTTATCTTTCTTTTCAGGCTGGGAGTTTCTTAATAGGGATTAGTTGTCTAATTTTTGTGTCTCCAGCTTTATCCATAGTTCAGTGCCTGATGGTAGGTATTCAGTAAATGCCGAATGAATGAATATTCTGTGTTTTCATTTGACTGACTGAAGTTTGGGAATACATACTGTAGTTAAGATGCTTTAGTTTGACCCATGTTTCAGTGTGCTATTTAAAAGAAGTTGATTATACCTTAAATCTTAAGTCTAACCTTTACTGTGATCTGACCTAGAGTCTAGAAAACTATACTTAAAACCTAAACACAGTTTGATTTTTAACCAAAAGTCGGTGTTGTGTAAATATATGTAGAATAAAGAACCACTTAGCAACATCCTAGAATGTCGAGAAGTAGAGAAATGGAAACACTTTACTTGTTTCTAATCATTTCTCCCTTATAGGAGAGAAAGAGTTATAGCTTTAATGCAGCAATATTGTTTTTACCTTAATCTCATCTTCAGTTATTTGTGGTTTTGGTGGGAGAGAGGGTAGATATTGCTCGTTATCTTTCTCTCCTGGTTTATTTTTATTTCACTCATCTAGTTGGCTATTATGTGAACTCATGCTGGCAGCAGAGGTAGCCAGGTAGCAAAGTTTTATGCAAAGAAGCTGAACACAGGGAAATGACAGGAAATTAACAGTTCTTTGATTTTACATAGGTTGTTTTTTTTTTCTTTTTCTTAAAATGAATTTTTCTTAAAGTCACGTGGATCAGACGCTTATTATGATATTCAGTATACAGTGGACTCTACAGCTTTGGTTTACTTTCTGATTCATTTGAAACTGGATTTGTGTATCCTTTATAGGAGGCAATTCTGTTACTGCAGAAGCTTGTGGTAATCTTTTTTCTGACTTGTGACATGTACTACTTGGGACTTTTAAAAGATGAGTTGGAAAATGATAAGTGCTAGATTTGATGGCTTTCTAGCATTGCCACAGTAGCACTCCTGGCCACTTTTGGAAGATAAACAATTCTTAGAAATTGAAATTGGACAAGATTTATAGTTTTTGTTTTCATCTGGTTACCCTTGTACAATTAAGAGAAACAGATGAACAACTGTTAACTGACTCATTCTATGTCACAAAAAATTAGTTTAAATTAGCTGGAGAGCTGTACCTGAAGTATAAATCTTCAGTGTTCTCTGTTGATAATTTTTTAAGAAAAAAAATTTTATTCACTTAATATGACTAGTTTATATTAGTCTAATAGAAATGTTTGTAACTTGGGTGAAATTTATTTTGTCTGAAGCCCTATAGGTTATTTCCATCATTTAAAAGTAACCCAGTAAGAATATTCCAACTTTATGATGGGAATGGCTCATAGCAAAACTTTTGACTTGTTCATTTTCTCCCTTCTTAGGCATTTTAGAGATGTATGTAAGTCTTATACAATTAGTTGATTGTGGGACAGTTTAATTTCCTTTAAAATAGAAAGGTACATTTTGTTGAACGAAACTACTAATATTATATTCAAAATAGCATTATAGATTAATCATTCACTTCACAAAGATTAATACATGGTATTATGATTATTCTGGTGAACTAGACAGATAAGATTTCTGTTCCCATGGGTCTTATATTTAACAGGAAGAGACAAATGTGAGATTATTCCCAATAGTAACAAAGTCTGTGAAGAAAATAAAGCAGAGTAATCTCACCCTTGTGAAATTCTAAGGGAAGGTCCTAGGTAAAAGGTGCAGCAGATCTCTGAGTTGGTGACATGTTTAGCACATTAGATGCACAAAAGAATGCCACTGTGGCTGCAAAAGATGAGGGGAAGAAATAAGGCATGAGGTAAGGGTGGAGAAGTAGGCGGGAGGGCCAGATCTTACAGGAGTTTGCAGGTCTGGTTAAGGAGTCTGATGACTATTGGAAGCCACTGAAAGGTATTAAGTAGAAGGTCTGCTTGATGCTGTTTGATCTCTGTGTCAGGTAGCTTTCTGTAACTGGGGCAGCAAGAATGAAAGCAGGATATCAGTTAGGAGGCTATTGCGGAGAGAAGATGGTGGTTTGGACCAGGGCAGTAGCAGTGGGGATGATAAGGAATCATCCAATTTGGAATATATTTTGGAGATAAACCAGCCTGGTTTTACAGATGGTTTGGTTGTGGGATGTAAGATTAAGAAGAAATCCAGGATGATCCTTCGATTTGTGACATGGATAATTTAGTAGATGGAAATGCCATTTAATGAGGTCAGAAAAATAGGAAAGAGTTGGTGGGAGTAGAAAGCGAACAGATCATGATTTTGTATTGGCATGTTTAGATACCCAGCTGGAGTTGTCAAACAGGAAGGTGAATATATGAATCTGGAAGGCAGGGTAAGTGAGGTCTAGATGAGATCACCTAAGAGGAGAGTGTAGATAAAAGAGCGTCTAAAACATGGTGCCTTGTGTATTCCAGCCTTTAGAGATCAGAAAGAGGAGACAGATTCAACAGAAAA
This sequence comes from Bos indicus x Bos taurus, assembly GCF_003369695.1. Lineage (NCBI taxonomy): Eukaryota > Metazoa > Chordata > Mammalia > Artiodactyla > Bovidae > Bos > Bos indicus x Bos taurus. The sequence goes on along the minus strand of NC_040084.1, from coordinate 19,284,817 downwards.
GACGAAGAGATGGCCAATGAGGCAGTGAGAAAACCAGGAAAGAGGAGGCTATGAAAGTTATAAAGCGAGTGTTGTAGGAAGGAGGGAATGGGTAGTCTTTTCCAACGCTCTGTGAGGTCAAGGACAAATAGGACAGAAAATTGATTTTTGGATTTCTCCAGGGTGAACGTCATTGTTTTGATGAAAGCTATTTCAGGGGAATGGTCAAGATGAAAACCTGACTAGTGTGAATTTAGAAAAACGTTGGGAAGGAAGTAGAGGTGTAACGTTCTAGATTATCATATAGTATAATATTCTAGTACAGATTGGGCTTCCGTGGTGGCTCAGTTGGTGAAGAATCCGTCTGCAATGCTGGAGACGTGCTTCGATCCCTGGGTTGGGAAGACTAGTATAGATAGAATAGTCTTTTATTGGAAGATTGGCGTGGAGAAATTGGGTTGTAGATGCAATAGGGACCTGGAGCCAAGCAATAGCTTTATTAGAGCCTCTTTGTTAGTAGGAATGATCCAGTAAAGAGGGTTGAGTTGCAGGTGTACAGTCCTTGAGATGGAGAGGAGGAGTGGGGAAGAAGGTAGGTGAGTTTAGCTCTTAAAAGGAGCAACAGCGCTTCTTCAGTCTTAGTAGGAGAGCACCACAGAACCGTGTGGTTGCAGATGGAGGCGCCTGTAAAGATACGGTCGTCCTCACCTGATTGTTGCTATTGAAATATTGAATAGGTCCCTCAACTAAGAGTCAGAAAACTTGTAGTCCATTTCAGATTTTACTAATTTAACTCTGTGACCTTAGGTAAAATGCCATCTTGGGTAAATCACTTTGTTTTTCTGGGTCTTAGTTTCCTTAATCTATGCAAAGAAAGGACCGATTTCTCAGGGTTCCTTCCAGTGCTAAATTGTTACGCAGTCTTGTATAGTAGTAATTCATGGGTTTTTATTTGCTTGTACTTTGTAGCAAAATTATTAGTTATTATTCTAATAGTTGCATTATCTTGTCTGTATCCATTTCTTGCCTTTCATCTTTTTGGTCTAATACTTTGTGTATGTTCTTTAACTTGTTTTGTTTTTCTGTTTGCTTATTTGAACTGTGTTTTTCTGGCAGTAGTGTTAGCCAGGCAACTGTGTTTTTACAAGGACTAAGACCTAACTTTATAAAAGAAAATTTTCACGAGTGTCTAAATTTCTATTCTCTCAGATCAGATCAGATCAGTTGCTCAGTCGTGTCCGACTCTTTGCGACCCCATGAATCGCGCCAGGCCTCTGTCCATCACCAACTCCCGGAGTTCACCCAGACTCACGTCCATCGAGTCAGTGATGCCATCCAGCCATCCAGCCATCTCATCCGCTGTCGTCCCCTTCTCCTCCTGCCCCCAATCCCTCCCAGCATCAGAGTCTTTTCCAATGAGTCAACTCTTCACATGAGGTGGCCAAAGTACTGGAATTTCAGCTTTAGCATCATTCCTTCCAAAGAAATCCCAGGGCTGATCTCCTTCAGAATGGACTGGTTGGATCTCCTTGCAATCCAAGGGACTCTCAAGAGTCTTCTCCAACACCACAGTTCAAAAGCATCAATTCTTCGGTGCTCAGCCTTCTTCACGGTCCAACTCTCACATCCATACATGACCACAGGATAAACCATAGCCTTGACTAGATGAACCTTTGTTGGCAAAGTAATGTCTCTGCATTTGAATATGCTATCTAGGTTGGTCATAACTTTCCTTCCAAAGAGTAAGCGTCTTTTAATTTCATGACTGCAGTCACCATCTGCAGTGATTAGGAACACTTAGATCTTTGGATTGCAGTACATTCTAAGGAATGCTTGTTTGTTGTCATGAAGAATTGTAACATAATATGGGATACATATTTTAAAATATGGGATACATTTTTTGGCATAGATGCTAAGTAATCAGAAGCAAGAAAAATATTGTCTAGTGTTCCAGGGACTATTCTCTTATTTTTTTAATTTTATATTGGAGTATAGTTAATTTACAATAATGTGTTAGTTTCAGGTGTACAATAAAGTGATTCAGTTTACATATATCTATTCTTTCTCAGGTTTTTTCCCCATATCACTTATTACAGAATATAGAGTAGAGTTCCCTGTACTGTACACTAGGTCCTTGTTGATTATCTATTTTTTATATAGTAATGTGTATATGTTTGGAGAAAGCAATGGCACCCCACTCCAGTACTCTTGCCTGGAAAATCCCATGGATGGAGGAGCCTGGTAGGCTACAGTCCATGGGGTCGCCAAGAGTTGGACACAATTGAGTGACTTCACTTTCACTTTTCACTTTCATGCATTGGAGAAGGAAATGGCAACCTGCTCCAGTATTCTTGCCTGGAAAATCCCAGGGACGGGGGAGCCTGGTGGGTGCCGTCTATGGAGTCGCACAGAGTCGGACATGACTGAAGCGACTTAGCAGCAGCAGCAGCAGCAGCAGTGTATATGTTAATCCCAAACTCCTAATTTATCCCTTACCCAGTGTTTCCCCTTTGGTAAACGTAAGTTTGTTTTTGAAGTCTGTGAGTCTGTTTCTGCTTCATAAATAAGTTCATTTGTATCATTTTTCTTTTAGATTCCACTTGTAAGTGACATCGTATGGTACTTGTTTTTCTCTCTCTGGCCTACTTCACTTAATATGATAAATCTCTAGGTCCATCCATGGCATCCGCTGCAAATGGCGTTGCTTCCCTCTTTGAAAGGCCGAGTAATATTCCATTCTGTGTATGTACTCTATCTTCTCTATCTGTTGCTCTGTCAGTGGACACTTAGATTGCTTCCACATCTGGGCTATTGTAAATAGTGCTGCAGTGAGCATTGGGGTGCATGTATCTTTTCAAATTATAGTTTTCTCTAGATATATAACCTGAGGCTGACTTTATCACCTTAAAAAATGTTTTCATGTAGTTAACACGTAATATTTCTAGGGAATATATAAAGGATACATAGCATAATTTATTGTGATTTTTTTCTTAACTGGCCATCTTTGATGGAAGAGCCAGACCCTACCTTAAAGGAACTCCTAGTGTGTTTTGCTCATCTTAATTTCCTCATTGTCTTTAAATGGCATCTGTAGCCATTAGTAATTTAGTAATTTTTGTTGACTGAATTGAATAGGTGTATGAATTGAATAGTAGTTTCATAAACTTTGGAAAAGTGATTGCTTGTATCAAGTTCTCTTAAAAGTTTGAGACTTATTATTAGGAATAATTAGCCAAAGATGACTCATCCTGTGGCTGATTGATGTTGATGTATGGCAGGCACCACACAACATTGTAAAGCAGTTATCCTCTAATTAAATTTAAAAGAAATAGCCATTTACTTAAAGAGTTATACTTGCTGTTAAAGATGTAGATCTGACCATATGTATTTTTCTTCTAGTTGGAGACAACATTAAAATCATATTAAGGATAAAAGAGAATAAACCTTTAACATTGAAAGGATGATAGAGTACCCTCAGTGGATGAGAGATTATTAATACAACACATTTCTGAAACAGGAAAGGGAAATGATGCATGGAACAGATTAGAACAGAGAGAACTATGTCGCAAGATACTCAAGAGGGAAAGAAGTATTCTGATGTATACTGCAGATTCTCAGAGAATCTTAGGATTTAAAAAGAAAGGAAAAATTAAAAATGGGAAGAAAGAATAATTGAAAAACTATGAATGGAATAGTTGTGTCTCAAGCCTGTGCACATCAACAGTGTGATTCTCTCTGCCCTTCACCCCTTCCTCTCTTTCCCATTAAAAAATACAGACTTAGTTTCTTCTGGAAATGAAAACAAAGATAACACTTAAAAAGTAGAGTTGCCATGGTGGACATTTGTGTTTGGAGATAATCCCTCCTCTTTGCTAACTTTCAGTAAGTCCCCCGGATAGTGCTGGTTCTCTGCTATTCATCTTGAAGCAACATGTGCTTGTCAGGAGGCCATGCTCACGTGCAGTTTTGTTCATTCTTTCCTATGGGTGACCAAAAATTCACAGAAATAAAATTGGCAGGATTTAAAAAGCCTAGGCTAAACAAAGTGAAAAACTGTAGCTATGTGAAACATAATTTCTGCATCAGAAGAGATCTTAAACAAAATGTCTAGAGTGTTCTCAGGGGAAGAAAAAAAACGTATTGCCTCATTAAAGCAAGAATAGAATAATTGTTTAAAAAATCAAAACAAGAAAGAGTTCTTAGAAACTTAAGATTTTTGCACAAATTCAAAAATCCTGGATGGTTATGAAGATAAATTGAGTAAATGTCATTGAAAATAGAACAAAAAGACAAAGAGAGAAAGTCTGTTATTTAACCAGTAGAAGTTTAAAAAAGAGTAAAGGGAAAGTCAATTATCAAAAATGTAACCTAAGCACAATAAGGAAGAGGGAAGCAAAGGGCAACGCAATAAAAAAAAAAAAACAAAAAACCTCACACCTATGTGTGCATCTTTGTGACATTTCACTACAGCAAGAGGAAAGGTCCTAAAGGCAACTAAGGAGTTTTTTGTTTTCTTTAAAGGTTTCTATAAAGAATGAGAATCAAGTGGACATAAGTGTAAACTCCTTAAGGCAGAGATTTTTCGTTGTTTTTTTTTTTTTCATTACTTTTGCATAATGAGAGCACAAGAAACATGTTGAATAAGAGAACGACTGTCACATCCCATAAGCAGCTCTGAGGTTTTAAAGACAGTGGAGCAGTGTCTCCAAAGTTCTGAGAGAGACGGACTTAGAATTTGGAACCTAGAAAAATAATCAAGTATGATGCAAAATAAAGACATTCTCAGGCATACGAAGACTCAGAGCTTTCACTTCAGGTTACCCTTCCAGAAGAAGTTGCGTGAAAGTATGGAGCAGTGAAACACAATGACATGGACTACTAGAAAAGGTATATTAACACAGAAGTACAATAAAAATAATTCCAGAATGACAGTGGTACAGCAAGTAGAAAGTAATTAGTTTAAGTTAGAATAGGAAATTACTCCAAGAAGAAAATGTCTTTAAGAAGAATAACAGATTTCAGGCTACAGATAGAATGACTAAGAAACTGATTGATATCAGTGACATGGTAAGAAGGATGTTTTTTTCCTTTCAAAAAAAAAGGACAGCAATTCTAAAGAAAAAACTCTGCATAACCAACATGTAGTTGCATGTTGCAGCCATTTAAAAATGAGATGTGAGTTAAATCCTTATCTTTCATAGTCTAAAATTACTAGTTGAAGAAATAGTATAAGCGCACTACTATATATAAAACAGTTAACCAACAAGGAACTGCTATAAAGCACAGGAAACTATACTCAATATTTTGTAATGACCTGTAAGGGAAAAGAATCTGAAAATGAATATATATATGTATGTATATATAATTACTGTGTTGTACACCTGAAACTTCCCAGGTGGAGCCAGTGGTAAAGAACTCTTGCCAATGCAGGAGACTTAAGAGACTCAGATTCGTTCCCTGGGTCGGAAAGACCCCCTAGAGGGGCATGGCAACCCACTCCAGTGTTCTTGCCTGGACAGTCCATGGACAGAGGAGCTTGGCGGGCTGCAGTCCATAGGGTCACAAAGAGTCAGACACGACTGAAGCGACTTAGCGTGCACGTACACACACTGAAGCTAACACAATATTTTAAATCAACTATACTTCAGTAATAAAAAGAAATAGTAAAAGCAAAAAAGTATAGGCCATTAAAATAGTTGTCCCAGGGAACAAGACTTGGATAATGGGGCAATGGATATTTCCTTATTTTTTTTTTTTAAAGATGCATATATTGGGGGCAGGGGGTGGGTAGGGAGATAGCTAGTGTTGGTACATAGGAGGTGAATGACAGGTAATGTTTTTGTGGATTCTTACCCTTTGCAAGAAAAGTTAGGTGGATTCCTGACTTAGAGGGGATAGGTCATAGGGAACTACTTCTGCTGTATGCATATAAACAGAAATATATGTTATTATTTTTGCATATATCATATAGTTAACTTTTAATTATGCTATTAAAATTAAAACTGAAAGTCATTGACAGGGAACGTTAATCAGAACTTACCGATCATCTTGTATGTTTGTATTATAAATATAATTATTGATATTTACCAAGTGCTTACTGTGGGATAGTAAATTATTCCATTTAGTTGTCACAGCAGTTTTCTAAGGAAGATACCATTATTATTTCCATTTTACAGGTGAGAAAATTGAGATTTAGATGTAGATTGAGGTTTGCACAGCTGATAAGTGATGGATCCACTTAATTGCCTTAATTCATTATCCTTTTTTCTTCGACAGTTTTTTACGTGTGTAAATATTTTCTTTCATGATTTGCAAAGTGAAAGATTCAGACTGATTTATATATTTCTAATATTAGTCCTTGCCTTTGCTGATTTCAGCTCAAATAGCTAATTGTAACAGAGAGTGAGATTGCTAGGCAATAAAACCTAAGTTCTAGTTTGCTTGATTTTTTAAAAATATTTTTTTACTAAGGAAAATTTCAAACAAATACAAAAGCAGTGATATTAGAGTAATGAAGCCGCAGGTGTCACAGTTTTTACATTGTTTTACTAACTCATGGCCAGTCTTATTTAATATATACTTTTACCTCCTTCCCCGTGGATTATTTTGAAGTAAACTCCAGGCATTATTTAATTTTATCTATAAATATCTCAACATCTACCTTGAAATATAAGGACTCTTTAAAAAAAAAACCATAATATCATGATCTTACCTAAAGCAATAGCAGTTCCTTAATGTCATTAAATATCTAGTCAGTGTTTTAATTTTCTCAGTTTTATAATTTTGCAGAATTTGTTTGAATTAGGATTGAAACAAGGCTCATAGATGGCAGTTGTTTGTTTTCCTGAGGCTTTTAAAATATATAGATACCTTTTCCTATCTCTTCCTTTTCTGCTTGCAATTTATGTTAAAGAAGCCAGTTGGTCCTACAGAATTGGCCACAGAGTAGATTTTGCTAATTGCTTCCTTGTACCTCTGTCCCCTGAATTTTCTATAAATTGTCATTTCAGTTTAGAAGCTTGATCAAAATCAGATTTTATTTTTCTTGTAGAAGGAATCGATTACCTCAGTGGAATTGTTGCGTCTCCTCTGGAGGCACACTGTCTGATAATTTTCTGTGGTGTTAGCCATTAGTGAGCATGATCTAGTTTCATTATTTCGTTAGTAACTGCAAAATGACAATGCTCTAATTCTGTCATTCGAATAATCCCCTTTTTAATTTACTAACTAGAGTAATTCTGTAAAGAAATACTTCCTCTTATCTACTATTTTGTTGTTCTAAGATACAGCTTGTAACAGTGTAGACAGGATACATGTTGGATTTTTTTCCTCTTCATGTATCAATTTTCAGATGAATGAGTTGATTCCTTAGTATCTTTCAGGGGTAACTCATTAGTTTTTTAAAATAACATATGACCTCATGAATTTAAACATGTTCTATGTGTTTTAATCCTTTGCTGATACAGTTCTTATTGAAGATGCAATTGTCCCATCCTTGACTGGTCAGAGCTTCCTGGAGCACTGTCCTGAACCCTTCTGACAGTGTTTCATAGCTTTCTTGCTCTCTAGTATGACCACATTTCTAGATTGTAGGATGGCACCCCACTCCAGTACTCTTGCCTGGAGAATCCCATGGATGGAGGAGCCTGGTGGGCTGCAGTCCATGGGGTCGCTAAGAGTCAGACATGACTGAGCGACTTCACTTTCACTTTTCACTTTCATGCACTGGAGAAGGAAATGGCAACCCACTCCAGTGTTCTTGCCTGGAGAATCCCAGGGATGGGGAGCCTGGTGGGCTGCCATCTATGGGGTCACACAGAGTCGGACACGACTGAAGCGACTTAGCAGCAGCAGCAGCAGCAGAATAATACCAGCAATGCAATTATTGAAAATTGTTTTTAGAAAAATTTTGGACCTCTTTTGTCAGTAGGATCATCTTCCTAGGGATTGTGTTCTTTAAAGTTGTTAGTACTGGTTAATGTGTGTAGCTTTGCCGCCAACTGTATATATGAAAGTGAAAGTGTGAGTTGCTCATTGAAAGTTGCTTTGTTGGGTCTGACTCTTTGTGATCCCATGGACTGTAGCCGCCAGGCTCCTCTGTCCATGGGATTCTCCAGTCAAGAATCCTGGAGTGGGTTGCCATTTCCTTCTCCAGGGCATCTTACCCACCTAGGGATTGAACCTGGGAATCCTGTATTGCAGTTGGATTCTTTACTGTCTGAGCCACCTTCAGTTAGATTTTCTTTTGATTCATAGGAAATGCTTTTTAAAAACCTAATTTCCACAAAGTATGATTTCCAGCATTGAGTCTACAGAAGTTAAGGTAAAGAAGTGTAACTCCTATCCCTGTCCCTCAGCTCAGCTTCCTCCCTTCCTCTGCAGCTGTATCGTCCAGTCAGCTAACCACCAGTGCATTTGGCTTTTAACAGTTAAAGTTCAACATAATTAAAAATTAGTTCCTCATTCACTCTTAGCACATTTCAGTGTTCAGTAGCTGCATGCGGCTAGCTATCATACTGAACTGATTTTAAAACATTTCTGTATTCTAAAATTGAAGTATGGTTGATGTACAGTGCTGTGCTAATTACTGCTGTACAGCAAAGTGACTCCATTATACATATACATACCTTGTTTTTTTTTTTTTTTTAATACATACCTTCTTTTTCCATTATGGTTTATCATAGGATACTGAATGTAGTTCTTTGTGCTGTGCAGTATCCATTCTATATATAAAAGCTTACATCCGCTAACCCCAACCTCCCACTCCATTCTTCTCCCAGCTCTTTCCCCCTTGGCAACCACCAGTCTCTTCTCTAAGAATATTTCCAGTCTTGCTCATAGTTCTGTTGGACACCCCTGCCATGGAGAACCCATTGTGTTTTCATGAACTGTATAGTTTATTCCTCTACTTTTTAAAAATATGCAAGTTATAGATATGAATTTATAACCCTCCTTCAATAAGTGGTAGCATACTACGCATGCCTTTTTCCCTCTTCCTTTTCTTAGTGTCTCTTGGCGATCACTGCAGACTGCAGAGATTATGCAGAAGTAGTCCTCATTGCCTTAAGAGCTTGGTAGCACAGTACTTTGGAGAAGGAAGTGGCAACCCACTCCAGTATTCTTGCCTGGAGAATCCCAGGGACGGGGGAGCCTGGTGGGCTGCCATCTATGGGATCACAGAGTCGGACACGACTGGAGTGACTTAGCAGCACGGTACTTCGATGTGTGGGGGTGTCCAGTGTGGGTAGCCGGTTCCCTGCTGATGGTCATCGGGATGGACGTGGTCCTTTCCCACTGCAGTGCCGCAGTGAACGGCAGTAATGCTGCCTTGTGTATGTCTCTTTCATTTATGACCAGGCCCAGTATTCTTTTAACACTAATTTCCTCAGTGGACTTTGTTTCTTCTAAATATTAAGAACAGTTGTTCTGATTATAAAAGTAATCTGGTTTCATTTTACTAGAAAATTAAACTCTGTTAAACAGACTAACTTACCTAAAATTCGTGTTGCCCAGACAGAAATTATTTTTGTGTACATGTATACCTTGGTTTTTGCAGGTGTGTGTGTGTGTGTGTTTTCCCCCCAGTTCCTGAGCTCAGTAAAAAAGAGTACTCAGCATTTTTCAATGACTGTAGTGGAGATCATATTGTATACAACACTTTGAATTTTTCCTTTACCATAATAGTATAAGCATCTTCCTTGTTAAACTTTTTGTAAACATTTTTGACATCTGCATAATATTATGCTGTATTGATTTTTTCAATACTTTTCTTAATTTTTTATTTTGCAATGGTTAGACATTTAGGTTACTTTTTTTCTTTTTAATTGTGCCACAGTCAACATTTATGCATAACTTTCCTCCTGTTTTTAGGGTAATTTTCTTGGTATCCAGGAGTAGAATTATTGGATCAAAGGTTAAAAGCATAATTAAAGTTTTAACCTATTTTGCCAGCTTTTTTTCCCCAGTCTTGTCTTGATACTCAGTTTGGAAGCAGTGAGTGTTATTTTGAGGAATCTTTGGAAATTTGATAGATTTAAAAATGATGCATGAATTTGAATATTTTTTGTGCCTATTTTTGTATTGCCTGCTGTGGGTCTTAACATGTATTTGCCCATTTATCTTTTGACCTCCTATCTTTCTTGTGGCGTGATATGAGGTATTTATTGATTGTTAAGGATGGTCATGATTTTTCTGTCATGTTGCAAATATTTTTCTTCAAGTGCTTTAATTTGATTAATTTTTCTCATGGTTCAGTTTTACATTTTTATGCAGTCAGTCTTAGATATTTTTCTTATTTTTGTTAGCAGGCTTGTTCTTTACCACATTTCTCCCCACCCCCACCACCAAAACCAAAAACTGGTGACTTTATTATTCACCTAGCATTTGTGTTTGTTATAAATCTTAAGATTCAAGGAAGTCAGATTCAGTTATCATTTCTTCAGAAGCAAGTGTATGTCAGGTACTCTAGATGTTCTCTGTCTAGTCTATGACAGTCTCTCTTTTCTCCAAGTGCTGTAGACAACTATGTATGAAAATACAGATGATTTAAATTATGGCCTCTTTTTAAATTCTAAGCAGTATGTTATTTTGCTTTTGGTATCTTTCATTGTAATTAACTCTTGAAATCTATTTCATGAAATATGATGAGTTTCCCTCCCTCTTCCTTAATTGTAGAGGAAAAAAGCCGATCTTCTGGTTGCTATTGTGAATTGTGGACTAAAGATACATAGAGAAAACAGATAGTACAGACCTGAATATTATCCCCAGGATCTGAAGACTCAGAAATTGCTCTTCAGGCTTGTTGTGGAGTTTTCTGAGAAGAGTCTGTGAAATGATGTGACTAGAGACTATTTTGCAAAGCCATGGGGGAAAGAGACAGAAGTCCAGCTACTGATCGAGAAGGTAAGACAAGCAGAAGCCATTACTGTTCATCTGATTTTGGAACTACTCCACAGTCATCTGGCCGGTCGTCGCTGGTGCATCCCTCCCCACCTGCAAGTATTAAGGGAAAACATGATAAAAAACAAGCTTCAGATAGCCAAGTGCATCATCACGGTAAGCATCCTTTAAAAGACTCCAGTAGACCTAGAATATTCATTCTGAGTGCTTAAGGAAACCTGTGTGAATGAGAATAGGATATATTTTTATAAATGTTGTTTACAGTGTACTATCCTTTGTTACATTCACAGCCATACTGTATCCAGAAGAAAGAACTCTAACTGAGGTTTCTCATTTTTGTTTTCGCTTGTTCCTGAATAAATGATTGTCTTGGGGTTTGTAAAGGCGGGAAAAAAATCACAAAACATTTGTACCTTTCTTTATTTTCAGAAAGTTGTGAAAAGCATGGATATAAAGTGGTTAAGGGACATTTTTATAGATTGGGTAAAATTACTTCTACTTACTGAAAAAGTTCAAACTCAGCTTAGAAATGAAATTTGGGACCACCAGTCTGTTTTCTATTAAATGGTGTTATAATGGAACAGCATAAATCTTTAGAAATAATTTTTCTTGTTAGAATGTTATTAGGCTGGAGCTAGGTATTAATACATATTTGACTGCATAATGTTGTGGAAATCTCTTCATCTTAATAAATCCCTAGTCAAGAAAATCTGTATGTACTTAGTAACAAAATATGTAAGGACCGCTAGTACATCATAGGTAAGCTAAGGGAAATGAGGTTTTATTTGTTGTTATTCAGTCGCTGAGTCGTGTCCGACTCTTTGCAACCCCATGGACTACAGCACGCCAGGCTTCTCTGTCCTTCACTATCTCCCAGTGTTTGCTTAGATTCATGTCCATTGCGTTGGCGATGCTGTGTAATCATCTCATCCTCTGCCACCCCCTTCTCCTTTTGCCTTGGGTCTTTCCCAGCAGTAAAATGAGGTTTTATAGTATCGGTTAATAGATACAATACAGCCATCACATTAGTAGCTTGCTGCTGCTGCTGCTGCTAAGTCGCTTCAGTCGTGTCCGACTCTGTGGAACCCCATAGACGGCAGCCCACCAGGCTCCCCCGCCCCTGGGATTCTCCAGGCAAGAACACTGGAGTGGGTTGCCATTTCCTTCTCCAGTGCATGAAAGTGAAAAGTGAAAGTGAAGTCGCTCAGTCGTGCCCGATTAGTAGCTTAGAGTGGTAAGATTGCAAGGCAGGATGTAGTATGTAAGCTGAAAAGGAAAACAGGTGAGGTCATGAAATGCCTAGAATGTGTTAAGATAGTGACTGTTTCTGTGGGGGGGATAGTTAGCTATTGAAAAGTTCGAAGCAGGGGTTTGATTACATTTGCCTTTATAAATTTTTACTTTGAAAAGTAACATTTGCCTCTTTAAAATCTGCAAAGAATGTGTGTTCCTTTTGAAAGCAACCTTTTCGGTGAATCCTTGATCAGGCTTCCCAGAGACGTTGACACTTTTAACAACTTTTAACAACAACTTTTAAAAACTTTAATGAGTTTTTTTCTTTTTTTTTTTTCTATATGCTTTTTGCTGGTATGTTTTTGTTTGTTTATTTTTGCTACAAGTACAGTGCTGCAGGTTTCATAGTCTCTTCCTCCAAATCTGTCTGTGTCATTTTCTTGTTTTGATTTTGTGGTTGAGAGCATGATCTGATATTAAACTTTTGCTGCATAATTAAGAATAAACAGACCTTAGGGTTGAATCTTAGAAAATGACTGTTTATTCCCAAGAAATCATTCACATACCTTGGGAATTATTGGTAGGAATACTTTAATTTTTCACTCCTTACCTAGAAGCAGTTTTATTTAAGAAGATAATTGAGAAAAAGCTGTGAGAAACATTTTGAGTATCACCCAGAAAAATTTCAACCTGACTTGTACTGTTTTCTGGTTTGCATTGTCTTTTCAATTAAAGTCTGTGGTAATATGTCTACTTTAGTGCAAGCCAACAGGGCCAAACTGATAACATCCTTAAACACTGATTTCTTTTGGCTTAAGTTGGCAATTATCAGTGTGTAGACTAAACTGAGTTTTTCCTGGTGGCTCAGACGGTAAAAGTGTCTGCTTGCAATGCGGGAGACCCGGGTTCAATCCCTGGGTCGGGAAGATCCCCTGGATAAGGGCATGGCAACCTGCTACAGTACTCTTGCCTGGAGAAGTCCATGGACGGAGGAGCCTCACAGGCTTCAGTCCATGGGGTCGCAAAGAGTCAGACACAACTGAGCGACTTCACTTCAGACTAAACTAAGGAAAAACCAAATGTGATTTAAAAAGCATCTTGAACACTTGAATTTGCAGAATTTCACATTTGGTAACATAGTCTTCCTTCTTCCTTTTATATTTTCAGCTTATTTTATTATTTTGGAAATAAAATTTGTGCTCTATCAGGAGTTACATATATAATACAATTTAATAATAATTTAGGTTATACATATGTATATATTGCATATTATGTACATATTCTATTTCTCATTTTATCAGTAATATAAACGTACTAAGTTTTTGGTAGATGCATAGTTTATCTTTGTTACATGTTTTTTTAATGAGTCATACTATAATTTTAACACCTAATGGAAGGAAAACAGTATTTGTCCGCCCTCTTTTTGGTGGTAACTTAATAAGGGGGAGATGAAGAATGATATATACAACAGTCAGTTATCTTTCTTCTGAGTGTTACTAGCCCTGTATTTCATCTTGATCGTTTTGAAAATGAAAGAGATAGATGAAAGGTGAGAGATATTTTTTGAGTTCTGGTTAATAGAATATAGTAGAAAACAATGTTCAGATTTTTAGGATGTCAAATGTTGGTGGCAGAAGCCCTTTTTGTCTGGCTATATCATAGAATAAGATATTAGTGGAGAATTTGTAACCTGATTCGTATAATATCTGCTTCTGCTGCTAAGTCGATTCAGTTGTGTCCGACTCTGTGCGACCCCATAGACGGCAGCCCACCAGGCTGCCCCGTCCCTGGGAAATCTAGGCTTTCACTTCTCAAATTAAGTTTCCATGTGCATAAAACCTTATTTGCTGAGCAATATAATTTTATACATAAAAATCAGATTTGGGATGATTAACATTTATTCTTATGTACAGCCATTTTTATGTATAAAGTTTCTGTCATTCCAAGAGCTGAATACATACTCTGTAATAGCACATAGACACTAAAACTCTGTTCACTCAGTATGTTGGGAAAGAAAGAAAACTGAAATGATAGATACTCCAATTTAAAATTGGAGCAGTTTCTCCAATGGAAGTATTATGCAAATCACAAATGCAAGCCACACATACAATTTTTTATTGCCACATTTAAAAAGAAAAACAGGTAGAAAGGTAGAATTAATTTTAATAATTTTTATTTAACCCAGAATATCCAAAATATTATCATTTCTAAATATATATAGTTAGTATAAAACATAGTGTGTGGAATATTCTGCATTCCTTTTTTTTTCTTTGAATTAGGTGTTTGAAACCTTGTGTGTATTTCAGTTATGGACTCAATTTGGATCACCCACATTTCAGTTTTCAGTAGCCACATGTGGCTGCTGCTGCTGCTAAGTTGCTTCGGTCGTGTCCGACTGACTCTCTGCGACCCCATAGACAGCAACCCATCAGGCTCCCGCATCCCTGGGATTCTCCAGGCAAGAACACTGTAGTGGGTTGCCATTTCTTTCTCCAATGCATGAAAGTGAAAAGTGAAAGTGAAGTAGTTCAGTTGTGTCTGACTCTTAGTGACCCCATGGAGGACCCCACTAGGCTCCTCCACCCATGGGATTTTCCGGGCAAGAGTACTGGAGTGGGGTGCCATTGCCTTCTCCACTACATGTGGCTAGTGACTACTATATTGGATAGCATAGTTTCAAAGTTACTAATAGGCTTTCCTTCATTTCTTTTTATTACTACTTCCTTTCAAATATTCAGGCATGTATAGAGCTGTAATCCCAAATCAGTACACATTTAATATACCCTCACAAAATTTCTGTCTCTTTAAATGAAACTTTATAATGTTAAATTGTAAACATGTTTTTCTTTACCTGTTTACATAATAAAATCCATGGCTCGTGAAGTAGGTAGGGAAAGATTGGATTTTCTAGTTTTTCTTCATTTTTTCCCCTCTGGAATGCGTTTCCTTCTAGAAAAAATGCAGTCACCTTGGAGATTAAAGTTTGCTGTTCTCCACTATGGCAAACTTCCAGATGCCTCTTTTAAAGGGCAGGTGCTCTGTATATTGAGGCCAAGGTTTAATGAACTTTGAGTAAATAATATTCAAAATTTTTGTGAAATGTGATATGTACACTTTAAAGATTTCGTGTGCTTTTATTTTTTTAGGCTGGAGTCATTTATCTTGTTCTTAAATTATGCCAGATGTTTTTGATTTGAACATCACACAAAAGAAAGCCTCTGAGAAAGCGTTTAGAATCACATCTGTACTGCTAAAGTGTTTTCCATTTTCAATCACTGATACATGGGATTAAGTTCTTAATACTGACGAGAGTATTTTTGGAGAATTTTTGTCTTATACGCATACTTCAGTTAATCCTCACAACAAAAGGAAAAATAGACCTGGAAAGGGTTTAAGTTGAATTGCCCAAGGACCAGTGAAGTGGTAACTCCAAGTCTCAAATGTTCTGTCATGTTGTCATCATCTTTCCAGAAACAAAGATTTCTAATTAATTTTAAAAACCATCATTAATTAATGAGATTAATTAATTAATCTAATTAATTTAAAAAAACCATCATTTCAAATTATAATCCCAAATATCTTGGCACAGATGACTTGATTATCATGACATTTTGTATTTATTAGGCACCATGCTAATGCTGACGGTGACCATCTTATCTGCAGAGGTAAAAATGGTGGAGCCTGGTGTTGCCATCTTTTAAAACAGTGTAAAATAATTCCTTGTAAACCATGAGATATTGTTTTGCTGGATCAGAATATGTTTCTTGAACTGTCTTAAAAGATTTCAAACATTTCTTAATAAAAACAATGTATTAAAAGCTCTAAGTAAAACCAAATATTTAAATATTGTAAAATCATTTAAAAAAAGTTTTAAAAAATGTTTCCTTAAAGGAAACAAAATGACTAAAGAATGTTATGGAGTCACTTGTGTTAGGATAAGTCAATAATTCTATATCTGATACAGCTTTCACTTTACGTTATTACTGTTTCTTTTTCAGCCCCTAGGAAACCAAGCCCTAAGTGTCCTCCAAACAGAAAGGGAGTCCGAGCAGGATTTCGCTCCCAGAGCCTCAGTAGGCAGCCATTTCCGAAAGATCCTGATCTTGTTACAAAACAGGTTCTTTCTGCAAGACTGCTAAAAATCAACGAATTGCAGAATGAAGTAACTGAACTCCAGGTCAAGTTAGCCGAGCTGCTAAAAGAAAATAAGGCTTTGAAAAGGCTTCAGTACAGGCAAGAAAAAGCCCTGAATAAATTTGAGGACACAGAAAACGAAATCTCACAACTTATTGCTCGTCATAACAATGAAATTACAGCACTCAAAGACCGCTTAAGAAAATCTCAAGAGAAAGACCGGGCAAATGAAAAAAGGGCTAAAGAGACAGAAGGTGAACTACTTAAGACCAAAATTTCCTTACAGAAACTGAAAAAGATCTCTGAAGCTAAACACCTACCTGAACGAGTTGATTTAGCAAAGAAACTTGCTTCTGCAGAGTTAAAATTAGATGACACAGAGAGAAGAATTAAGGTAAAATTCCCACAGTTTCTAATTGTGCTGTTTTGTGTTATTTTTCATTGGGCATTTGATGTGCACTTTTAAGACTGCTTATTGCAGTTCAGCATTTGCTTGGAAATTAAATCTGATTTTTTTTTTAAAGTATCTTTCTGAGTAAGAGATTAGGAAAAATTTAAGATTTTATTTTTAAGAGCAAGATGTGAAAGATTGTATACATTAACGGGCCACATGATAATAGATGTTTAATTCCCAAAATCTTAGCTATTTGGGGGAAATACACTGTTTGATTATGTGATTATTTCTTTAAAATTGAAAATGATACTATAAGAGCTATGCTAAGTCACTTAAGTTGTTTCCAACTCTGTGCGACCCCATAGACAGTAGCCCACCAGGCTCCCCCGTCTCTGGGATTCTCCAGGCAAGAACACTGGAGTGGGTTGCCATTTCCTTCTCCAATGCATGAAAGTGAAAAGTGAAAGGGAAGTCGCTCAGTCGTGTCCGACTCTTAGCGACCCCATGGACTGCAGCCTAACAGGCTCCTCCGTCCATGGGATTTTCCAAGCAAGAGTACTAGAGTGGGGTGCCATTGCCTTCTCCGACTATAAGAGCTATAGTATATAAAACTGACATTTGGGGCCATTGTGTAAGAAATGCCACATGAATAACTTCTGTTTTTATTTCTTTGAACATTTGTGAAAGATATATTTTGGGGCAGGGTGTGCTTCTACTCCCTCAAGTAAGACTTGATGTGAAAAGTGGGTGGAATGATGCTGAGTTAATAGTCTGAGAATATAGCAGATCTTACAAAAAATTTTTTTTCTTGAAATTAAAGGAAAAGAGTACTACCCCATGACTGTTATATGGAGAACATATATTAGATGCTACCTGGTGTGTGTGTATATATATATAAAATCTGTTTAGAAAGTAAAGGTTGGGAAAAAGTATGAGAATAATGTTTGCTGTAAGAATTCTTTGAACAAGAGAGAGTCAGAACTATAAACTAGCTTCTCTGCAATGTATTAATTAGATGTTTTTAGTACCTGGTATATACATAGTACTTCTTAGTCTATGTACTATACCAGACTCTATATACCAATGCCCTGCCCAAAGAGAGTGGCTTATTAAATAGAGTATATATCAGTGGCCAGAAAAAGAACTTAGCTTATTCTCAAAAATTAGCAACCATTAACTTTTGCTTCAGTATACAGAAGATATCTTATTGCATAGGTTCCACCAGTGATCAAGTCAAACTGCAGAGCAAACATATGAAAACTTACTTTGTAGGACCATTTACCTACCTATGTAGTGGGGTGAGGGTAGGGGATAGAAGCAACTATTGTCATGAATAGCTGATGTTTATTTTTAAAGGGAAGTACAAAATGTGACCATATGTATTTTAAAATTAGGAACCAAGAGCGCAGAAGGTTGATTATTAAGTATGGTTAAAAACAACCCACACCTCAGTGTGTATTTCTGTAAAACTAGAGAGAACATGGAATTGTAGTGCACACGCATGTACGCACACACCCCACACACGTATACTGCAGTTCTGTCTTATAGCCTGTTATGAAGGGGGTTGTTGGAATGATAGAGGAGGAAAGAAAGAGAAGGAAGAAAGGAAAACTTGAACAAATCTGTGGATTCTGTGTTGTAGATGGAGTTGAATTATGTGGCTACCCACTTGAGGGCATGAAAATCAGTCATCTGTGATAAGTGTGAAAGTATTAGTCAGTCAGTCACGTCCGACTCTTGGTGACCCCATGCTCTGTAGCCCTCCAAGGTCTTCCGACCATGGGATTCTCCAGGCAAGAATCCTGGAGTGGGTTGCCATTTCCTCCTCCACGGGATCTTCCTGACCAAAAGGGATTGAACCCACATCTCCTGTGTCTCCTGCCTTGCAGGCAGATTCTTTACCCGCTGAGCCCTCAGGGAAGCTTCAGGTCTTTGAAATACTTACTGTATAGTGTTCTCAGTACTTAGGTTTTTCTTACTGGAATAAGAAAAAAAGAAATTGGTGTTAATTGTAGATTTACATGTATTTAAAAAAATTAGATCACATAGTCCCTCCATCCATTTTCCCCAGTGGTAACATATAGCATAAATAGACTATAATATGTTGTTGTTTGGTCACTTTTGCAACTCCATGGACTGTAGTGCACCAGGCTTCTCTGTCCATGGGATTATCCCAGATAAGAATATTGGAATCGGTTGTCATTTCCTTCTCCAAGGAATCTTCCTAACCCGGGGATTGAATCTGTGGCATCCACTGATCTGTTCACCATTTCTATAATTTTTTAAAGAATGTAATATAAACAGAATCTTCTAGTATTTAATCTTTCAAGGTTGGCAGATTTATTTTTTCTCTTGAGCTCCATCAGAGCTGTTGCATGTATCAATAGTTCGTTCCTTTTTTATTCCCAAGTAGTAGTCCATGACATGGATATCAAGAGTGTTATGGTATATCCTGTTGAAGGAAATTTGGGTTGTTTCAAGTTTTAGTTATTAACTAATGAAGCTGCTGGCTTCTCTGGTGGCTCAGACAGTAAAGAATCTGCCTGCAATTCAGGAGACCTGAGATGTCTCAAGACATTTCCGTGAGAAGAGAATGGCAACCCAATTCAGTATTCTTGCCTGGAGAAGTCCATGGACAGAGGAGCCTGGCAGGCTACAGTCCTTGGGTCTATGGCCATTCAGGAACAGGTTTTTGTGTGAACATTAGTTTTCATTTCTCTGGGTTATATGAATGAAAGTTCACTTGATGAATTGTTCGATAAGCACATTTGGTTTTGTAAGAAACTGCCATTTTCTTTTGTAAAGTAGTAGTACCATTTTACATTTTTACCAGCAATGCATAAGTGATTCACTTTCTCCACATCCTTGTCAGCATTTGATGTTACCACTTTTTAAAATTCTAGCCGTTCCTATAGGTATGTAGCGATATCTCTTAGTGTTAATATTATTCCTAATGGCTTATGATGTTGAACATCTTTTTAAATGCTTATTTGCCATTAGTAGATCCTGTTCATTTGCTTGTTTTTTGCCTATATTTCTAATTGTTCTTTTACTGTTGATTTTCGATAGTTCTTTATATATAATAGATACAGGTTCTTCGTCAGATACATGGTTTGCAAATATTTTCTCACTGTGTAGCTTGTCTTTTCATCCTCTTACAGAGTCAGAGAGTTTTTAAAATTTGATGTGGTCCAATTTGTCAGATTTTTCTTTCATGGATTATCTTTTTGGGGTCAGGTCTAAGAATTCTTTGTCTATCCCTGTCAGCCTTTGCCTGTAGACCTAAAGATTTTCTACTATATTTTATTGCCAAACTTTACAGTTTTATGTTTTACTTTAAAGTTCATGATTCATGTTGAGCTGATTTTTATGTAAGTTGTGAGGTTTAGGTTGAAATGCATTTCTATTTTTTTTCCCTGCCTATGTAGTACCTAGTTGTTCTAGTACCATTCGTTGAAAAGGCTATTCTTCCTTCACTGAATTTGGCACCTTTGTCCAAAATCAGTTGGGCATATTTTTGTGGGTCTATTTCTGGATTCTTTAGTCTCTTCTTCTGATGTATATGTCTTTTCCTCTGCTGACACCACATTCTTTTCATTATAGACTACATCATAAACCTTATATATGTGATTATGGTAGAGTGATTCTGCTCATCTTATGCTTTGTTTTTAAAGTGACAGTTGCTCAGTCATGTCCAACTCTTTGCGATCCCATGGTCTATACAGTCCATGGAATTCTCTAGGCCAGAATACTGGAGTGGGTAGCCTTTCCCTTCTCCAGGGGATCTTCCCAACCCAGGAATGGAACTGGGGTCTCCCGCACTGCAGGCGGATTCTTTACCAGGTAGTTGTTCGGTTTTTTTTGTTTCATGCCTCATTCAGTTTTTCAGATTTTACTTAATCTTTTTTCTTCCCACCTCAGTACCACTGACTGTAAGGGTAAGGGAGGAGTCTAAGAACTATTGTGTTTCATTTTGCAAATGAACTAAAATCAGAGAAAGTCCTGAGCGTCCCTTGAAATTGCAGTAAAATCCTTGTAGTGCTGACTTTAAGTTTTATGCTATTCTCTGCTAAGGATGACTGGTGTTTTTTTGGTTTTGTTTGGTGTAGCCTAGTAGCTCAGATGGTAAAGCATCTGCCTGCAATGCAGGAAATCTGGGTTCAATCTCTGGGTCTCGAAGGTCCTCTGGCAGGAAATGGCAACCCACTCCAGTATTCTTACCTGGAGAGTTCCAAGGACAGAGGAGCCTGGCAGGCTACACAGTCCATGGAGTCTCAAAGAATCAGAAATAACTGAGCTACTAACACACAGTATTTTAAGAGTCCTTAAACTGGAACTTGTGACAGGCAGATTTGTTTATCTGTTTGTAGATTGCCTCATCCCGGAAGGGATTTTAAGCCACAATTCTTATTCCCCTTGTGTTGTATTTTCTTTTTAGGTGAGGAAAAAGAAAGCATTCTTCAAGGTTACCTCTAAATAGTTGAGCTGTGAAAAACTTATCTCTGCACCCTCTATAGGTTGTTTTCAGGTTTATTTTGTTAGTTGATGAAAGTGACAGAATGCATAGTCTAAGTATAGAGCATAGTCTTAAGTAACTTAAGAGTACAGTGGCTTAGAAGTAGATAGATGGTTAGATAGAACCAAAAAAAGTATGAGTCGGGACAGTCACCCATGGGAGTTGCTTCTTGCCAACCTTGTGTGATGTGGTCTGCTGGGTCCTCGGCCATATGTATACTTGGGATAAAGAGCTGCTTGACAGGGTTAAATTTGTTAAATTTAAAATTGGTTAAATTTGAACTCTGTCCAAAAGGGCAGACAGCTAAATCAGGCTGCATGTTTATTTCTTTATTTACAGTTGGCTTTATACCTTCATTTTGGCTTTTACTTCAGTAAGATTGTTGAATAGAGTCCTGTCAAAGTATCAGCCCCATTTAAATATATTTATTTTCATATTAATAGGTATATCAAATTATTAACATTTAAATAAAACTGCAACAAACTGTAAAAAGCTGCAAAAAAAAAAAAAAAAAACTGTTAAGGTGCTAACATTTATGGCAGTAAAATATTAATAGTTATATAATGCAGCAATTCTCAAAGTTTTTGTTTTGAAGACCCTTTTATACTCTTAAAAATTATTTCACACCCCCCAATACCACAGGAGTTTTGTTTATGTGGGTATATCTATTGATATTTACCATATTAGAAATTAAAATTGAGAACATTTTAAAATGTTTCTTAATTTATTTAAAATTAATAAAAACCTACTACATGGTATCATAAAATCTTTTAATGAAAAACATCTATTCTCTAAAACAAAATAAATTGGGTCAAGAGTGGCATCATTTTATATGTTCACAAATTTCTTCAGTATTAGGCTTAATAGAGGACAGCTGGGTCCTCATAGCTGCTTCCACATTCAGTCTGCTTCGATATGTTGTTGTGGTTGATAAATACAAGAAAATTCAGCCTCATACAGATGTCTATAGGAGTTAGAAAATAGAAGAATATTTAAAAGCTTTTCAGATTAACTGGATATTCTTTTATACTATTTTAAAACTTGGTAAGTGGTATTCTCAAAGGTTTGTTGCAATGTGGAATCTAAAATCATATCAAAGAACTTTTCATACTCTATTGCATTAAAATCCCTTGGTCTTCTACTTTGAATGAATGTTTTATCCATGAATGATTTTGTATTACCATACATTACTCATTTGGAAAATGTTCATTTGTTGCATTAAGCAATAAATGTTGACGTTTCATTCGTTATGATACATTCATGATGGTGAGTGAAAATAGCAAGCAATATTGTATCATAAAGTAGTTCTGACCTTGCAGACTCCTGAAAGTGTCTCAGATCTTTAGGGTCCCTGAACCACTCTTTGAGAATCACTGACTGAATATCAGTGGTTCATTGTTATCAGCTTCATTAGCAGTTTCCCCAGTTTGCAGTTTCTATTAATGACTGCCCAACTGCACTGTTGTTCACTGGACCTGGAACTGGTCTCCAGTAGGGGCTGAAGACACCAGTTCTCTCCCATCCCTTGTAAGAAAGACTTACAGTGGAGGTTGCTTTCCTGATCTAAGGATGTGGTAGAGATGAGTCAGAGCCACGATCAACTCTGTCATAAAGCAGATACCAAGAGTTGCTAGCTATTGTAAGTATCCTTAGTCACTAAATGGGAAATTATCTACTAAGCTTTATGAAAAGATCATAAGTGTTAATAGCATGTACATAATTATTACAAGTACTCCAGTAAACTGTAGGGCACACATTTTTAATACATTAAAAAATCCAGCTCTGTTTTAAGATTAAATTGGCATAGAGTGAATAACCTTGTCAGAAAAATATAATCAAACTATTAAGTAGGCTTTCTCTCCCTTTTAAGAAATTTCTAAAGATTTGGGGAAATGATTTGAGTAGCCTGAATATCATAGCACTCTCAAAGAAAGTTTGAATAGACTTCTTTCTCTTCTGTTAGTTTTTCTTACAAGAAACTGGCATTCAGATTCCTTTCACCCGAAAGCTGCCTTCAAGTAGGTATTTGTTTCTTGTTGATAAAATAATAATATCATCCTCCACTGGAAATCCGTTTCAGAAGAAAGAATTGATTCAGCCTTGTCTTCCCTACCCTTCCTAGTTTATTCAGAATGAGAACTGAGCTGTGCAATGTTGGCCAGGTAGATTCCTTTTTCTGAATCTTTCCCTGCCATTTAGGTCTCTGCTCTAAATGTTTTTCTGCTCTTTTACTTCCCCATTCCCCACCCCCACGCCCTGAAACTCAAATCCAGAAGGCATGTTTGCCTCACCTACCTGCTTTGTGTCTTAATAAAAGAATTAAGTTAACTAAGACAGAGTAATAGAAGTCAAACCAGGAGTTCAGCTCGATTCTTCCCTGCTCTGTTGCTGTGAGCCCTCTTAATGCTCAGACTTCGGTTGCTTCATTTGTGGAATTAAATGATTCTGAGGCCACTCTCAGGTCTGAAAGCTGATGAGTCTAAATAATATTTTTAAACTTTTCATGTGTCAAAAGGTTTTAATATGGTAAACCATATTTATTTAAAAAATTATCCTTATGTCTATTACTGAATGTTGCAGAAATGAAACATTTCTGATGTTGAAAAAAGGAACTGATTTATTACAATTTATTTATTGTAAAATAAATATTTATTGAGATCCTGTTAATTTTTTATTGCAGAATAATTTAAGAAATTGGCTAGATTTTGTTATTTACAAGTTTCTTTTTTTTTTTTATCATTTTTGGTAGACAAAGATTTACAATGAAATTATAGGATCTGTGATTGAAGCGCAAAGTTTAAACCATTGCAGAAAGTAAATTTTGTAGTGTTCTTAAAACTGCCCATTTAGATAGAACAATTATTATAGGAATTTCAAGTTAATATTTAAAATCATAACTGTCTACTGAAAAAATAATAGAAGCACTAAAAAAGGCCTGAAAGTTCAAATAATACAGAGAGGTGTGTAATGCTATGCTATCCTTTGTAACCCTCTTCCCAAGAAGTAATGCACATGGTTATATATGTGTATATTTTTTACTCTCTAACTACAAGTGAAGGTGTACCATACACATTGCTTCATGTTTTTTTCACTGAAAATGTATTTTGGTGCTCTTTACATATCCTTGTGGATATATGTGTAATATATATATGTGTGTACACTCACATACACATATATTAAATCTGCCTCACTTTTATTTTCTGTTTTTCCGGTTTTATTGGGGTGCAGTTTGACATATGTATACGTTTAATGTGTACAGCATAAAGATTTGACATAAATATTGCAAAGATATTCCTGCAACAAGTTTAAATCTCCATCACCTCATATAGATACAGTGAAAAGAAAAAGCAAAAAAAGAACTTTTTTTTTGGTAATGAGAACTCTCTGGTTGCTCTGTTAAACAACTTTCATATATATTCTACAGCAATGTTACCTTTAGTCCTCATCCTATGTATACATCAAATGCCTAGTACTTTTTAAGCAGAAGTTTGTACCTTTTGACTACTTTCATCCAATTCTCCTCACCACCCCTGCCCCCTGCCAAGTCCACCACCGCTACTGGTAACCACAAATCTGACCTCTTTTCTCTATGAGTTTCTTTTTCAAAAGATTATTACATACACACACATACACACCCCTCACAACTTCTTTATCCACTGATGAATAATGGACATCAGTGGACACTTAGGTTATTTTCATGTCTTGGATATTATAAATATATGCTGCTATAAACATGAGAATGCACATATCTTTTTGAGTTAGTATTTTAATTTCCTTGAGCTATATTCCCAGAAACAGAATTGCTGTATCATATAATAGTTCTATTTTTAATTTTTTGAGGATCCTCCATCCTTTATCCCATAGTGGCTATACTCGTTTACAATCCTACTACCCATCGTTCTAATGGGTATGAGGTGTTAACTCATTGCGGTTTTGATTTGCGTTTCTCTAGTGATTAGTCATGTTGAACATGTACTTTTGGCCTTTCGTATATTTTCTTTGGAAAAATGTCTATTCAGGTCTTTTGCCCATTTTTTACTTTGGTTATTTGTGTCTTTTGTTAACCAGTTGAATGAGTTCTTTATGTATTTTGGATATTAACCTCTTAGTACAAATAATTTTTTCCGCATTCTGTAGGTTTTCTTTTCACTTGATGGTTGTTTCCTTTGCTGTACAGAAGCTTTGTAGTTTGATGGACTGTCACTTATCTGTTGTTGCTTGTGCTTAGGTGTCATATCCAAAAAAAGTCATTGCCAAGACCTATATTGAGGAGCTCACTTTCAGTGTTTTCTTCTAAGGGTTTCATGGTTTCACATCTTACATTTTTTAATCCATTTCAGATTGACTTTTGTGAGGCATAAGATAGGGGTATAGTTTCATTCTTCTATATGTGATTAGTTAATTATCTCAGGACCATTTGTTGAAGAGGCTATGTTTTCTCCACGGAATGTTTTTGACTCCCTTGTCAAATGTTAGTTTTGACTTTATATGTGTGGATTTATTTCTGGCTCAAAACTGTTCCATTGATTCTTTGTTTTTATGCCACGGCCATACTGTTTTAATTACTGTGTGATTATGTGCATCCTCAGTTATGTCTGACTCTTCGTGACCCACTAGGACTGTAACCCACCAGCCTCCTCTGTCCATGGGATTTCCCAGGCAAGAATGTTGGAGTAGGTTGCCATTTATTTAGGGGATCTTCCTGACCCAGGAATTGAACCTAAGTCTCTTGTGGCTCCTGCATTGTCTGGTAGATTCTTTACCACTGAGCCACCTGGGAAGCCCCTTTAATTACTATATAGTATTAGCTTGAAGTCAGGAATGTGTGATGCCTCCTGCTTATTGTTGTTCTTCTTGAGGATTGCTTTGGGTAATAGGGGTTTTTTGCCATTCAATATAAAATTTAAGATTGTTTCTTTCTGCTTTTGTTTAAAAAAATGCCATTAGGTACAGCAAAAACTAATACAACATTGTAAATCAGATATACTTCAAATAAAAAAGGTAATTTTAAAAATAGCATTGGAATCTTAGTGATTGCATTGAATCTGTAGATGGCTTTGGAAGTGTGGACATTTTAGCAATATTCTTCCAATCCATGAACACTGTATACCTTCCATTTACTTATGTCTTCTTTGATTTCTTTATTAGTATCTTGTATCTTTCAGAGTAGAAGTTTTTTTAATTTCCTTGGTTAACTTTATTGCTAAGTATATTATTGTTTTGATGCTGTTGTAAATGGGATTGTTTTCTTTCTTTTTCAGATAATTTTTTAGTGTATAGAAATGCTACTAATTTTTGTATTTTAATGTTAGGTTCTCTAATTCTACCCAATTCAGTGATAGCTAACAGTTTTTTGGTTGAAGTCTTTGGCATTTTCTGTATATAAAATCATGTCATCTGCAAACAGAGACAGTTTTTACTTCTTCCTTTTTAATTTGGATGCCTTTTCTTTTCTTGCCTGATTGCTCTGGCAAGGACTTTCAGTGCTATATTGAACAGGAGTGGTGAGAGTGAGCACCTGTCTTATTCTTGATCTTAGAGAAAAAGTTTCAGCCTATCACAGTTGAGTATCATATTAGTAGTGGGCTTGTCATATATGGCCTTTATTATGTTGAGATATAATTCTTATAATTTGTTAAGAATTTTTATCAAGAACAAATGTTGAATTTGTCGCATACTTTTCCTGCATTTATTGAGATAGGAGGTTTTTTTTTTTTTTCATTCCGTTAATGTGGTGTACTACATTAATTGATTTACATGTATTGAGCCATCCTTGCATCCCAGCTATAAATCCTACCTAATCATGATCATCCTTTTACTGTGCTACTGACTTTGATCTGCTAGTATTTTATTGAGAATTTTTGCATCTCTATTCACCAGAGATATTGATTGGTAGTTTTTTATTTCCTGGTACTGATACTTTCTATCTTTAGTGTTAGGGTGATATTGGCCTTGTAAAATGAATTTGGAAGCATTTCCTCTACTTTTATTTTGTTTTTGTTGTTCAGCAAAGTTACTGGTGAAGCCATCTGGGTTCTGTTCTTTGCTTCACTGCATTTGGTTGCTGATTCAGCCTCCTTACTAGCAATTGGTCTATTCAGGCTTTGTTTCTTCTTGAACCGGTCTTGATATATATATATATATTTTTTAGTTGAAGTATAGTTGGCTGTACAGTATTATGTAAGTGACAGGTGTACAATATAGTGATTCAAAAATGTTAAAGGTTATACTCCATTTATAGTTATTGTAAAACATTGGCTGTATTTCCCTTGTTGAACAGTAATATATCATTGTAGCTTATTCTATACCTAGTAGTGTGAACCCCTACCCCTGTATTGTTCTTCTGCCTTCTCTCTCCCCACTGGTAACCGCTACTTTGTTCTCTATACATGTGAATCTGGAGACAGGGAGAGACACAGGCCTTGCTCTCCATTCAAGTGCCACTGTCAGCAGGGCTGTCGGGTGGGCTCCACAGCCTGTGGTGTGCTCTGCTGAGGCTTCCTGGTCAGGCAGGCTGAACACTGTCTTCAGCAACAAGTAAGGCTGTGAGTTCGTTTCCTGACCCGAGCTCATCAGCTAAGTATCTCCAAGGCCACTGGTGCTCTTTGTGGGCTTGACTCAAGTCAGCCTGTGCCCCAGGTTCACTGGCTGAACAGGTGCTACTAACTTTGTTCTGGGGGCCACCCGTTTTGCCACTTACCTGCCCATCAGCTCAAGAACTGCTGGGTTGTGCAGCTTCCGGGTGTTCTTGTCAGCCCTTCCCGTCAGATGGGGGCCGGCAGGGACCACACTCCATGGTGGACAGGGCTGTGACCTGACTTCTGCCTGGGTAGAGCTGGGAGAGCCCACTTCAGGCAGCTCCTCAGTTTTCCTGAACAGTTTCTCTAGTAGGAGGGGCTGGGCGCCATGATCCACATGGTGGGGCAGGGGGGCTAAAACTCAGCTCCTCTGTTGGATGTGGGCAGACCAGGCTGCAGGGCTGGGAGATCTCTTCATTTGAAGGCCCGAATTAGGCAGACTTGTGCCCCACCCGAGTTCCCTGGCCAGACTGTGCCAGCCACTTGGGCTGCAGCAGAGCAAGCTGCTGGTTGGGTTTCCTGTGTGTGCTCTGCAGGCAGGAGCTCTGTCCTCCAGGACCCCAGTGCTGCTGGCTGGAAGCCCCTCCTCCCTTTCTCTGTCACAGTCAGATTCCCAGTGGTTGAGCCCGCAGATGCTCTGTGATTCCCATGGGGCGAAACCAGAGCAGGAGTTCCCAGAGGTGACCCCCAGTGCTGGGGGTGCTGGATGTCAGCCCTGTGCGCTCCTTTGCCCCTGGAGCTGTAGGCAGGGTGCTACACTGGGGAAAGGGCCCTCGGTCAGCGCGTAGCTGTTCCTCTCACCCTTTCTTGCAGTCTGTCGCGATCTGTGTGCTGCGGGACGTGCTTCAGCCTCATTTCTGTGTTCTGAGATTCGCTCAGCGATGTCTTATTCTTGCATAGTTACTTGTTTTTCTTTTAAAGGGGAGCCAAGTCAGGAACAACTGTGTCATCATCTTGGTTATGCCATTCTTGCCTTCTCATTCTTTTTAAAGGCTCTGTATTACTCCACTGTATGTATCTCATCCTCTGTCGTCCCCTTCTCCTCCTGCCCCCAATCCCTCCCAGCATCAGGGTCTTTTCAAATGAGTCAGTTCTTTGCATCAGGTGGCCAAAGTATGGAGTTTCAGCTTCAGCATCAATCCTTCCAATGAATATTCAGGACTGATTTCCTTTAGAATGGACTGGTTGGATCTCCTTGCAGTCCAAGGGACTCTCAAGAGTCTTCTCCAACACCACAGTTCAAAAGCATCAGTTCTTCAGCGTTCAGCTGTCTTCACAGTCCAACTCTCACATCCATACATGACTACTGGAAAAACCATAGCCTTGACTAGATGAACCTTTGTTGGCAAAGTAATGTCTCTGCTTTTTAATATGCTATCTTGGTGGGTCATAGCTTTTCTTCCAAGGAGCAAGCGTCTTTTAATTTCATGGCTGCAATCACCATCTGCAGTGATTTTGGAGCCTGAGAAAATAAAATTGGTCACTGTTTCCATTGTTTCTCCCATCTGTTTGCCATGAAGTGATGGGACCAGATGCTATGATCTTAGTTTTCTGAATGTTGAGCTTTAAGCCAACCAACTTTTTCACTCTCCTCTTTCACTTTCATCAAGAGGCTCTTTAGTTCTTCTTCACTTTTTGCCATAAGGATGGTGTCATCTGCATATCTGAGGTTATTGATATTTCTCCCGGCAATCTTGATTCCAGTTTGTGCTTCATCTGGCCCGGCATTTCTCACGATGTACTCTGCATATAAGTTAAATAAACAGGGTGACGATACACAGCCTTGATGTACTCCTTTCCCAATTTGTACAGAGATTGAATGACCACCTAACTAGGAATGTAAAAACTGTTCCTATAGGGTACACGGAGGTCCTTGGTTATACAAGGGTCTAAGGCCTTTCTAATTAAGTTACAGTAACACTGAGCTATACACAAAACAACTGACATTTGTAGACCTGTTTTAACAATGCAGTTATTAAAGTATATATTGCTTTATTAACTAATAGAAAAATAAGTGAAAATAAATTCAGTTATTCTTTGGGTTTACTTGCAAAAATTCAATTCTGTAAAGCTTTATTTCTCTCTTTAAAGAGTTAGAATTCTATCTTATTTCTTCAGATATTTACATTTTTTTTTCTGTAATGAAAATGTTTGTTACAGTTTTAGACAAGGGTTTCCCTAGTGGCTCAGAGGTTAAAGCATCTGCCTGCAATGAGGGAGACCTGGGTTCAATCCCTGGGACAGGAAGATCCTCTGGAGAAGGAAATGGCAACCCACTCCAGTATTCTTGCCTGGAGAATCCTATGGACAGAGGAGCCTGGTGGGCTACAGTCCATGGGGTCGCAAAGAGTCGGACACAACTGAGCGACTTCACTTTCACTTTCAAAGTGAAATAGAGGAAAAAACACCCATGGTCCTTCCAATCAAAGATTTTTTTTCTTTTTCTATCCCACATCTTCAGTTTCTTAAAATATTTGAAATTTTTCCTTATGAAATACTTTGAACATAGAGAAGACAACAATATTTAAAACATTCTACCTATTTGATATTTTGCTAATTTTGCTTAGATCATTTTTTTAAATTCACCCATTCCAGTCCATTTTAGTTCACTGATTCCTAGAAAGTCGACGTTCACTCTTGCCATCTCCTGTTTGACCACTTCCAATTTGCCTTGATTCATGGACCTAACATTCCAGGTTCCTATGCAAGATTGCTCTTTACAGCATCGGACCTTGCTTCCATCACCAGTCACATCCACAACTGGGTATTGTTTTTTGCTTTAGCTCCATTCCTTCATTCTTTCTGGAGTTATTTCTCCACTGATCTCCTGTAGCATATTGGACACCTACCAACCTGGGGAGTTCCTTTTTCAGTAACCTATCTTTTGCCTTTTCATACTGTTCATGGGGTTCTCAAGGCAAGAATACTGAAGTAGTTTGCCTTTCCCTTCTCCAGTGGACCACATTCTGTCAGACCTCTCCACCATGACCCATCCGTCTTTGGTGGCCCCACACAGCATGGCTTAGTTTCATTGAGTTAGACAAGGCTGTGGTCCAAGTTATCAGATTGGCTAGCTTTCTGTGATTATGGTTTCAGAGTGTCTGCCCTCTGATGCCCTCTCACAACACCTACCATCTTACTTGGGTTTCTCTTACCTTGTGAACTTGGGTTCACTCTTGGCAAGAGTGAACGTTGACATTCTAGGAATTAGCGAACTAAAATTAACTGAAATGGGTGAATTTAACTCAGATGACCATTATATCTACTACTGTGGGCAGGAATCCTTTAGAAGAAATGGAGTAGCCCTCATGGTCAACAAGAGAGTGAGCAATGCAGTACTTGGATGCAATCTCAAAAACGACAGAATGATCTCTGTTCAATTCCAAGGCAAACCATTCAATATCACGGTGATCCAAGCCTACGCCCCAACCAGTAACGCTGAAGAAGCTGAAGTTGAACGGTTCTATGAAGATTTACAAGACCTTTTAGAACTAACACCCAAAAAAGGTGTCCTTTTCATTATAGGGGACTGGAATGCAAAAGTTGGATGTCAAGAAACACCTGGAGTAACAGGCAAATTTGGCCTTGGAATACGGAATGAAGCAGGGCAAAGGCTAATAGAGTTTTGCCAAGAGAACGCACTGCTCATAGCAAACACCCTCTTCCAACAACACAAGAGAAGACTCTACACATGGACATCACCAGATGGTCAACACCGAAATCAGATTGATTATATTCTTTGCAACCAAAAATGGAGAAATTCTGTACAGTCAGCAAAAACAAGGCTGGGAGCTGACTGTGGCTCAGATCATGAACTCCTTATTGCCAAATTCAGACTTAAATTGAAGAAAGTAGAGAAAACCACTAGACCATTCAGTTCAGTTCAGTCGCTCAGTCGTGTCCGACTCTTTGCGACCCCATGAATCGCAGCACACCAGGCCTCCCTGTCCATCACTAACAACCGGAGTTCACTCAGACTCATGTCCATTGAGTCATTGATGCCATCCAGTCATCTCATCCTCTGTCGTCCCCTTCTCCTCCTGCCCCCAATCCCTCCCAGCATCACAGTCTTTTCCAATGAGTCAACTCTTTGCATGAGGTAACCAAAGTACTGGAGTTTCAGCTTTAGCATCATTCCTTCCAAAGAAATCCCAGGGCTGATCTCCTTCAGAATGGACTGGTTGGATCTCCTTGCAATCCAAGGGACTCTCAAGAGTCTTCTCCAACACCACAGTTCAAAAGCATCAATTCTTCAGCACTCAGCTTTCTTCACAGTCCAACTCTCACATCCATACATGACCATTGGAAAAACCACAGCCTTGACTAGATGGTCAACAAAGACCATTCAGGTATGACCTAAATCAAATCCTTTGTGATTATACAGTGGAAGTGAGAAATAGATTTAAGGGACTAGATCTGATAGGTAGAGTGCCTGATGAACTATGGATGGAGGTTCACGACATTATATAGGAGACAGGGATCAAGACCATCCCCATGAAGAAGAAATGCAAAAAAGCAAAATGGCTGTCTGAGGAAGCCTTACAAATAGCTGTGAACAGAAGAGAAGCAAAAAGCAAAGGAGAAAAGGAAAGAAATTCCCATTTGAATGTAGAGTTCCAAAGAATAGCAAGGAGAGAGAACAAAGCCTTCCTCAGCAATCAATGCAAAGAAATGGGAAAAAAAACAGAATGGGAAAGACTAGAGATCTCTTCAAGAAAATTAGAGCTACCAAGGGAACATTTCATGCAAAGATGGGCTCGATAAAGGACAGAAATGGTATGGACCTAACAGAAGCAGAAGATATTAAGAGGTGGCAAGAATACACAGAAGAACTGTACAAAAAATATCTTCCTGACCCAGATAATCACGATGGTGTAATCACTCACCTAGAGCCAGACATCCTGGAATGTGAAGTCAAGTGGGCCTTAGAAAGCATCACTACGAACAAAGCTCGTGGAGGTGAGCTTTTCCAGTTGAGCTATTTCAAATCCTGAAAGATGATGCTGTGAAAGTGCTGCACTGAGTATGCCAGCAAATTTGGAACACTCAGTAGTGGCCACAGGACTGGAAAAGGTCAGTTTTCATTCCAGTCCCAAAGAAAGGCAATGCCGAAGAATGCTCAAACTACCGCACAGTTGCACTCATTTCACATGCTGGCAAGGTAATGCTCAAAGTCCTTCAATCTAGGCTTCAGCATTGTGTGAACCAAGAACTTCCAGATGTTCTTGATTTAGAATAAGCAGTGGAACCAGAGATCAAATTGCTAGCATTGATTGGATCACAGAGAAATCAAGGGAATTCAAGAAAAACATCTACTTTAGCACTGACTGTGCTAAAGTCTTTGACTGTGTGGACCACAACAAACAGTGGAAAATTCTCAGAGGGATGAGAATACCAGACCACCTTACTGGTCTTCTCAGAAACCTGTATGTAGGTCAAGAAGCAGTAGTTAGAACCAGACATGGAAGAACAGATTGGTTCAAAATTGGAAAAGGAATATGACAAGGCTGTATGTTGTCACCCTGCTTATTTAACTTATATGCAGAGTACATCATGTGAAGTTCAGGGCTGGATGAATCACAAGCTGGAATCAAGATTGCCGGGAGAAATATCAATAACCTCAGATATGCAGATAATACCACTCTAATGGCAGAAAGTGAAGAGGAACTGAAAAAGAGCCTCTTGATGAGGGTGAAAGAGGACAGTGAAAAAGCTGGCTGGAAATTCAACATTAAAAAAAAACTGAGATCATGGCATCCGGTCCCATCACTTCATGGCAAATAGAAGGGGGAAAAGTGGAAGCAGTGACAGATTTTATTTTGGGGGGCTCCAAAATCACTGATCACAGTCATGAAATTAAAAGATGTTTGCTCCTTGGAAAGGAAAGCTATGATAAACCTAGGCAACGTATTAAAAGGCAGAGATCACTTTGGCAACAAAGGTCTGTATAGTCAAAGCTATGGTTTTTCCAGTAGTCATGTACAGATGTGAGAGACAGACTGTAAAGGAAGTAGAGCACTGAAGAATAATGCTTTTGAATTATATTTCTGGAAAAGACTCCTGAGGATCCCGTGGACTATAAGGAGATCAAGCCAGTCAATCCTAAAGGAAGTCAACCCTGAATTCATTAGAAGATCTGTTGCGGAAGCTGACTTTCCAATACTTTGGCCACCTTATGCAAAGAGCTGACTCATTAGAAAAGACCCTGATGCTGGGAAATAGTGAAGGCAAAAGGAGAAAAGGATGTGGCAGAGGATGAGGGGGTAAGATAGCACCACTGACTCAATGGACATGAATTTGAGCAAACTCCAGGAGATACTGGAGGACAGAGGAGTTGATATGCCTCAGTCCATGGGGCCACAGAGTCAGATATGACTTAGCAACTGAATAACAAGAAATGATTTTAAAATTTCTACTACTTCTATAGTTATATGCCCCATTTTAATTCCTAATACAGTGAATATGTTCCTCCTCTTCTTGATAAAGCTTGCCAAAAAAATGTAGCATGTATGGAAGCTGTGTTATTTATAAGTTCAGAATTAAAAGTAAAACCAGTTCAGGTTTGTTTACCTTTCTGGTGATTGTTTTGTTTTGTTTCACATTAAATAAAAAATCTTCTCTCTCTAATGCTTTCGTCTTAAAGCCTATTTAATCTACACTACTTTTCTTTTTTTTCTTTTGCCTAATATATTTTTTCCTTTACTTTCATCTTGTTTGTGTTAATGTTTTATCTCTGTGCTTGTACAAAATTTGACTAAATTAATTTTTAAAACTAATTCAGCATAAGAATGTCTTGTTCCACATTTATTTACTACATTTGTTGGCATTACTGAGATAGATCTACATGGGTTATTTTTTTTAAACAATGTTATTATCACCTTTTCTCTGCTGCTTTTTTTCATCCTGCCTCTTACTCTTTTCCCTGCCTTTGCATTGATTTCAGAATGACAGATTATACTACTTTTCTTTTAGAGTTTAGCCTCGAATTTTTAAGATAATCTGTATTTGAATTAAGGGAGTCTAAAGTCTCAATACTTGTGTTTTTTCAAATTCTATCAGGACAGTGGAACATTTTCTCTAGTCTCGTGTCATCATATTATTGTCTGTTTTAATTTACCTTATTTAAAAACTCCTCAATTCTTCAATCATTTTTATGGGGTTTACAGTTAGTTTCTGGCACAATGTTATTACTGGCATGTCACTATTTTTCATTAGTGTTCACCTTTCCTTCAGGGCTCACTTTCTTTCTGATCCTTTTGGTCATCCTTTCAATGAGGGCTTTTGAGTGGTTAGTTTTCTAGTCTTTCTGTTTAATTTATCTTCATTCTTGAGTGATAAATTTACTGAGTCTTAGATTCCAGGTTGACAGTTACTATCATTTAGAATTTGATTTTCTCTTTTAACCTCCAGTAGCTTTTTAAACATTTTGCTTGAGTTCAGTGGTTTCTTGTTTTGCCTCTAAGTGTCTAAAGGTACACTTATTTAAATTAACTTTTTATATGGGGATAATTTTAAGGTTATAGAGAGTTGCAAATATATACATAGTTCTAACAACACTCTCATACTCTTTCCCCAGATTCACCTTTGTTAACATTTGCCCCATTTATCTTATGTACACATATCCTTTCTCTGTCTTGTGTGAACACAAACATACATGTGCCCATACATACACGTGAAATTTTTTTCTCAGCTATTTGAGAGAAAGTTCTATGTGTTTCCTCAGTTGCTTAGTTGTGTCCTACCCTTGGTAATCCTGTGAACGGTAACCTTCTGGGCTCCACTGTCCATAGCATTCTCCAGGCAAGAATACTGGAGTGGATTGCATTTCCTACTTCAGGGGATCTTCCCAACCCAGGGATCGAACCCATGTGTCTTATGTCTCCAGCATTGGCAGGCAGATTCTTTATCACTGCACCACCTGGCAAGCTCCTGAAAGTTCTATACACATGCTTTTCACCTCTAAATGTATTGCTTTTATTTCCTAAGAGTAAGGATATGTCCTTGTATAAACCAATTATGATATAAATTTACATTTAGAAAATAATTTTCTAGAATCCCTCCACAATATATTGTTTTTTTTCAGTTGATGTAATAATGTCTTTTATACTACTTTACTGCTGTAGTACAAGATTCAATCTAGAGTCAAGTATTGTGTTGATTGTCCAGATATCTTTAGCCTCCTTTATTCTGGAACATTGCCTCATACTTTTGTTGTCTCTTTTACGACATTCATATTTTAAAAATTTTAGTTCCCTGACCAGGGATTGAACTCATGTCCCCTGATTGGAAGGCAGTCTTAACCACTGGATCACCAGGGAAGTCTCAACATTCATGTTTTTGAATATGGTACCCCATCCCTCTTCATTTAATAGAATATTGTTAATTTGCATTTCTCTGATGTTTTATTAGACTGAGGTTTTTGTATTCTTCTCCAGAATACTGAATAAGTGATGTGTTACTTCCTTGTTAAGCTCTCACAGCTGGAGGTACATGATGTTCACCTGTCCTTTACTGTTGATGTTAATTTTGATCACCTTGCCTATGTATTGCTTGATAAAATTACTGTTTTCCTTCTTCATTGAAACCAATAAGCAATCTGTGGTGAGCCACTTGGGATGTATATATATCTTTTACCCATTAAAATTTAACATCCACTGATGATTCTTTCGTAATTCCATCTTTATCATGATGGTTTTCCAGCTCTAATCTCTCTTTTTATATCTTCAGTTCTAGAAATTTTGTAGCCTTTTTGTTTTGTTTTTAATATTGTTTTCCCCCATTTTGTCATTGTCTTCTAAATTCCTGTTACACTATATTAAACTGTTTATAAAGGATATGGATGGCCAATAAACATAAAAATTAACTTCAGGATTATTAATCCAGGAGATAGAAATTAAAACAGTAATATTCTGTTTTTTGCTAGTCCACCGATTTTAAAATGTCAGTATCCAATCATTCCAAGAATATAGTAAAATAAAGGCTATTAGACTTTTGAAGAGAATGTAATTGTTACAATCTTTCCAGAGGGCATTTTGATAATGCTTTTCAAAAGCTTTAAAATCATATAAATGTCAGTCAATCCAGAAACTTCATTCCTTTACATTTACCCTGAGGAAATAATATAAAACTAAGTTGAAATGTATATATAATAGGATGTCCACCATAGGAGAAATTGAAAATGCTTGGATGTTGAGAAGCAGAATATGGTTAAATAATGATAATTTATTGTAGAATAATAAATTATTCTACTGTAGGCAGTGTTCTCTCCTGTTCATTTTTTTGGAATAGTTTGAGAAGGATAGGTATAAGTGCTTGACATGTTTGGTAAATTTCCCCCATGAAGCCACCTGGGCCTGGACTTTTTTTTCTGGGTGTTTTTTTTTTTTTTTTTTTATGAATTTTTAATTAAAAATTCTATGTTACTTCTAGTGATCAGTCTATTTAAATTGCCTTTTTCTGCTTGACTCAGACTTGGCAGACTGTGTGCTTCTAGAAATTTGTCCATTTCTTCTAGATTGTCCAGTTTATTGACATTTAACTATTCATAGTATTTTCTTACGATTTTTTGGATCGCTGTTGCATTGGTTGCTATTTATCATTTTTCATTGCTTATTTACTTGAGTCCTCTTTCTTTTTCCTCACCTCTTTCTTGGCGAGCCCAGTTAAAGGTTTATCAATTTTATCTTTCAAAAAAAACAGCCCTTGTTTTCATTTGATCTTTTCTACTGTTTCTTTTAAATCTTTATTTCCTCTCTGATTTTTATTATTTCCTTCCTTTTGCTGACTTTGGCCTTTGTTCTTTTTCTTATTCTTTATTCTTTTTCTTATTAAGGTGGTAAGTTAGGTTGTTTGAGATTTTTTCTTGCTCTTGAGGTAGGCCCATATCACTATGAACTTTCCTCTAAGGGTTCATTTTGGTGTATTTTGGAAAGTTGTGTTTTCATTTTCATTAGTCTCTAGGTATTTCTGATTTCCTCTTTGATTTTATCATTGATCCATTTTTTTTATTAGCATTAATATGTTATTTAATTTCTACATGTTCTTTAGCTACTTTTCTTCCTGTAATTGATTTCTAGTTTCATACCGTTGTGGTTGGAAGAGATGCTTGAAATAATTTGTCTTAAATTTGTCAAGGCTTGTTTGTGATTTTGGTGTGCGATCTACACTGGAGGACGTTCCGTGTGCATATGGTATGTGTGTGTGTTCTGCTTGTTTTTTGCATGTAGCTTCATGCAGGTATCAATTAAGATTAGCTGGTCTGTTGTGTCATTTAAGGCCCCTGTGCCTTTTTGGTTTTCAGTCTCGATTATCTGTCCATTGATGTCAGTGGGATGTTAACCTCTCATACTCTTGTTGTATTATTATCAGATTCTCTCTTTGTGTTTGTTAGTATTTGTTTTCTGTGTTTAGGTGCTCCTGTATTGGGTGTGTATATGTTACCAAGTGTAATACCCTCTTATTATATTGATCCTTTTATCATTATACAAGGCCTTCCTTGCCTTCATTATAGTTTTTATTTTAAAGGCTGCTATGATTTTCTGTGAGTGTTGCTACCCACACTTTGTCATTTTTATCTTCATGGAACATCTTTTTCCACCCTCTTACACACCGTGTGTGTCTTCAGCCCTGAAGTGAGTCTCCTACAGACAGCATATTTAAGGGTCTTGGTTTTTGTTTTTAAATCCAGTCAGTCACCTACATCATTTGACCAGAACATTTAGTCCACTGACATTTAAAGTAATTATTAACAGGTATGTACTCACTGCCATTTCATTGCTTGTTTTCTGGTTGTGGCTACCATGGGGTTCACATATGTTGACTCATATCTACTTGCTTTAAACTGGGCAGTCTTAAATGTTTGAACTTTAATGTTCAAATACATTCTGAAAGATCTACATTTTTAAGCTGCATAACCCACATTCTGTATATTTGATATCACATTTTACATCTTCCTGATTATTCCTTAACTGTTTTAGTTACAGTTGCTTTTCTACTTTTTTCGTCTTTTAATCTACATACTGCCTTTCCTACAGAGATTTTCTTACTTCATTTCAATTTACACAAGACCCTTCAACATTTCCTTAGGGTAGTTTTCGTACGTTGAATTTTTTTTACTTTTGGTTGTCTGACAAGTTGTTTATCACTTCTATTTTAAATGATAAATGTCTTTCAGAGCAGAATATCGTAGGTTACAGGTTTTTCCCTTTCAGGGCTTTGACTATATCATGTCACTCACTCCTGGCCTGCAGAGTTTCTGCAGAGAAATCAGCTGATAGCCTTATGGGGACTCCTTTCTCCTTTGCATATGACTCTTCTTTTCTCTTGCTGCCTTTAGAATTCTAACTTTTACCATTTTATTGTATATCTTGGTGTAGGTCTGTTTGGGTTCATCTTGTTTGGAACCCTCTGTGCTTTATCTGAATATCTGTTTTCTTTTACAGGTTTGGGAAGTTTTCAGTCATAATTTCATGGTATGAGATGGGACTTCTCTCTGTTCAGTGGCTGTCACCTCTTTGTCAGGGGCAGGGTCTGATCCCAAGTTGCCAAAACAGAAGCTCTTCATGTCAGGCACAAGCTGCCTCTGTTCCCTTTAAGTGTCTATGTTTCTCTCTCTCAGCACCAGGACCTTTGCCCCCACGCAGGGCGTGCTGAAGCAGGTGGGGCCTGTTCACAGACAGAGGTTCAGCGCACTGCTCGGGCAGGTGTCTGTGGCTCCTTTGGATGCAACCCATGGCAGAGTCTTTTCCCTGGTCATGGCCATCCCACATCCAGTGCCACGCTGTGGCATGGACTGAGCAGGGATAGAGCATTTGCTTGGCTTTGGCTGGGGCACATAGTGAAGTAGTTCCAGGAAACTCAGAAACCAGCCAGACCTCTCCTCAGAGGCATGGCAAGACCCCTCACAGCAGATCACTGTCCCCAGTCTCCACTTTGCTCCACAGGGGAGGAGGAGCCTGTGTGGTTTCTCTGCATTTGTGTGGCAAGGGATATTGAGGTGTGGTACAGTGGCTGCTCCCAGAAATATGTCTTGCTTCTGGGCACTGCTTTAAAAAGTGCCAAAAATGGCTGCTGCAGACCCACCTGGGCCCTGTTCCAGGACTCTGCTGCCTCTGTGTCCAAAGGTTGAGTCTTTTCCCTGATCCTGGATACCCCAGATTTATTGCTGCATAGTGGCATGGAGTGAGCAGCGCTTGACTATTCACTTGGCTTGAGCTGGGGCTTGGAGTGACATGGTTGTGGGAAACCCGGTAGCTGCTAGAGTGGACCTTCCTCCACCCAGCCTCAGAGGCAGGCCAGTGTTCATGTGCTCCTCTTTAGTGGAGTCTAGGGTTCCCCAGCCTTTCCGTCTGTCCAAGCAATCCAGGGTGCTTCTCTCCTCCACTAAGACCCTAGGACTGGGACCCCAGTCTGTGGCTCAACATACTTACTCCCCATGTAATTTCTCATTTCCTGAGTTCTTGCCCAGAAGCACAAGTCCCTACCCAGTCACTTTTCTTTCATTCCTATTTACCTGTTTATCTTCCTTACAGCTTTGGTTATACAGCCCTTTTTTCAGTTTCTAGTTAGTTTTCAGTGAGAATTATTTGATCTGTAGACATATTTTTGATGTGTTCATTGGGGGAGGTGAACTCCATGTCCCCTTAACTCCACCATCTTGATCTCCTTTCTTCCATGTTGGGAATTTGATTATTGATTCAGTCTCTTTACTCATTATTAGCCTATTCACATTTTATGTTTTTTCCTGATTCATTTTTGGTAGGTTGTGTGTTTCATTTTTTCTAGGTTATGTAAATTTTTAGCATGTAAATTGTTCATACTAGTCACTTATGATTCAGAGCATTTCTGTAGTATTGGCTGTAATCTCTCCTCTTTCATTTCCAGTTCTTTTTTCCTTAGTCCAAGGTAAAGATTTGTCAGTTTTGTTTATCTTTTCAAAGAACCAGCTCTTAGTTTCATTGATCCTTGCTGTTGCTTTCCTGGTCTCTATTCCACTTACTTCCACTTTGATCTTTATTATTTCCTTCCTTTCGCTAAATTCGGTCTTATTCTTTGAGCTCCTCAAAGTAAAGTTCAGTTCAGTTCAATTCACTTCAGTTGCTCAGTTGTGTCCGACTCTTAGCTACCCCATGAATTGCAGCACGCCAGGCCTCCCTATCCATCACCAACTCCCAGAGTTCACCCAGACTCTAGTCCATCGAGTCGGTGATGCCATCCAGCCATTTCATCCTCTGTCGTCCCCTTCTCCTCCTGCCCCCAATCCCTCCCAGCATCAGAGTCTTTTCCAATGAGTCAACTCTTCGCATGAGGTGGCCAAAGTATTGGAGTTTCAGCTTTAGCATCAGTCCTTCCAAAGAACACCCAGGACTGATCTCCTTTAGAATGAACTGGTTGGATCTCCTTGCAGTCCAGGCGACTCTCAAGAGTCTTCTCCAACACCACAGTTCAAAAGCATCAATTCTTCGGTGTTCAGCTTTCTTCACAGTCCAACTCTCACATCCATACATGACCACAGGAAAAACCATAGCCTTGAGTAGACAGAGCTTTGTTGGCAAAGTAATGTCTCTGCTTTTGAATATGCTATCTAGGTTGGACATAACTTTCCTTCCAAGGAGTAAGGGTCTTTTAATTTCATGGCTGCAGTCACCATCTGCAGTGATTTTGGAGCCCCCAAAAATAAAGTCTGACACTGTTTCCCCATCTATTTCCCATCAAGTGATGGGACCAGATGCCATGATCTTCGTTTTCTGAACGTTGAGCTTTAAGCCAACTTTTTCACTCTCCTCTTTCACTTTCATCAAGAGGCTTTTGAGTTCCTCTTCACTTTCTGCCATAAGGGTGGTGTCATCTGCATATCTGAGGTTATTGATATTTCTCCCTGCAATCTTGATTCCAGCTTGTGCTTCTTCCAGCCCAGCGTTTCTCATGATGTACTCTGCATATAAGTTAAATAAGCAGGGTGACAATATACAGCCTTGACGTACTCCTTTTCCTATTTGGAACCAGTCTGTTGTTCCAAGTCCAGTTCATGTTGCTTCCTGACCTACATGTAGGTTTCTCAAGAGGCAGGTCAGGTGGTCTGGTATTCCCATCTCTTTTAGAATTTTCCACAGTTTATTGTGATCCACACAGTCAAAGGCTTTGGCGTAGTCAGTAAAGCAGAAATAGATGTTTTTCTGGAACTCTCTTGCTTTTTTGCTGTTCCAGCAGATGTTGGCAATTTAATCTCTGGTTCCTCTGCCTTTTCTAAAACCTGCTTGAACATCTGGAAGTTCACGGTTCACGTATTGCTGAAGCCTGGCTTGGAGAATTTTGAGCATTATTTTACTAGCGTGTGAGATGAGTGCAATTGTGCGGTAGTTTGAGCATTCTTTGGCATTGCCTTTCTTTGGGATTGGAATGAAAACGGACCTTTTCCAGTCCTGTGGCCACTGCTGAGTTTTCCAAATTTGCTGGCATATTGAGTGCAGCACTTTCACAGCATCATCTTTCAGGATTTGAAATAGCTCAACTGGAATTCCATCACCTCCATGAGCTTTGATCGTAGTGATGCTTTCTAAGGCCCACTTGACTTCACATTCCAGGATGTCTGGCTTTAGGTGAGTGATCACACCATCATGATTATCTTGATCATGAAGATCTTTTTGATACAGTTCTGTGTATTCTTGCCACTTCTTAATATTTTCTGCTTCTGTTAGGTCCATACCATATCATTTATCAAGCCCATCTTTGCATGAAATGTTCCCTTGGTATCTCTAATTTTCTTGAAGAGATCTCTAGTCTTTCCCATTCTGTTGTTTTCCTCTATTTCTTTGCACTGATCACTGAGGAAGGCTTTCTTAGCTCTCCTTGCTATTCTTTGGAACTCTGCATTCAGATGCTTATATCTTTAAAGCCTTTTCTCCTTTGCTTTTTGCTTCTCTTCTGTTCACAGCTATTTGTAAGGCCTCCCCAGACAGCCATTTTGCTTTTTTGCATTTCTTTTCCATGGGGATGGTCTTGATCCCCGTCTCCTGTACAATGTCACGAACCTCATTTGCCGGGGACCAGCCCCGGCTGATCCAGGGTACTCGAAGGAGAGACGGCGTCGGCGAGGGTCAGGATACGATAGCTTCAATTAGATATTAATTAGAGATGTAAAGAATAATAGAATGAGGATAGCTCAGTAGGAAAATTCAGTGGAGAAAAGAGGCTGAGTAGCTTGGTTTACGCGGGGGACCAATAAAACTTCAAGACAAGAAGCTTGCACCACTTACGTAGGCCGCAGGCGTCCTTCTGTTCTCCCGAAGGAGAGGAGACACTGAGGCCTCCCCGGTCGGATCTTAGAAGCCCAGGCAAAATTAGTAAGCATGGTGGGTTCCGCGCTCCAGATGGAGACTCAGCCAGAGGGAGAGAGAGACATGGGGAGACCAGTATTTCGAGAAACTGATCCCAATTCTTTATTTTCCAGAGTCTGTTTTTATACACTGAGATGTTATACAAAAGTCACATGGGGACAGCAGTCCTGACTTTTATTAAAGTCAGGTGCTTCACACAAATGTATACAGAGGTCTTAGGGGTGTTACATCATCTTCTGGCCAGGGGGGCCTGCTGACAATTTACGACCCTCTCCTTGTGACAGCGGTCAGTCAATCAGAACACTTATTTCTCCAGGGCTGATTATTCTCAAAACAGAT
Organism: Bos indicus x Bos taurus; assembly: GCF_003369695.1. NCBI lineage: Eukaryota > Metazoa > Chordata > Mammalia > Artiodactyla > Bovidae > Bos > Bos indicus x Bos taurus. Next base: position 19,241,410 of record NC_040084.1, on the reverse strand, counting down.
GCCACCCAAGTAAAGTTACATTCCTACAGGGTGAGGGTGTAGTGGGTTTTAGTTAAGGAAAGAATTTACTTAGCCTAAGGTCTAATGTGATAAATATCAAAGGTTAATTCTATATATTCATTAATGTGTGTAAGGGCAGGGGATATGGAGACTTAGCAACAAACATTGGCTCAACAAATGAAAAACCCTTCACCAATACAATTTCTAATCAGCCCATTATACTTATAGTTTTCTAACTTCTCTAAAGAACCTGTTTTTAGAGGGTTTAAAGCATCTTGTGCCTCTCACGGTTGGGAGGCTGTGAGCGATCACATGTGGCCGGACAAGCCTGTCAGGCAGGCCAGAGAACCTTCAGAGGAGTTTGTAGGTTAAAACACTCTTGTCACACCCAAGAGTTTTTATTGACTGGAGCTCTAGGTTAACTCCTTCTCCGAAAGAGGTGGTGGGGGACAGCCCCCCGTAAAGTCAGAGGTGTAGGTAAGAGCACAAAGTAGTAAAGTAGGCAGGCTCTGGTTATGGGGGTAGACGCTTGAGGATTTCCAGGGGGACTCCTGAGGCTCGATCCCGCCTTTGCGTATGTCGAGCCTCCTTCCTCATGACCTTTGCCATGGGCAGAGTACCTCACTCTGGCCCCCAACACTCATTCCATAGTTCATCAGGCACTCTATCTATCAGATCTAGTCCCTTAAATCTATTTCTCATTTCCACTGTATAATCATAAGGAAATTGGTTTAGGTCATACCTGAATGGTCTAGTGGTTTTCCCTACTTTCTTCAATTTAAGTCTGAATTTGGCAATAAGGAGTTCATGGTCTGAGCCACAGTCAGCTCCTGGTCTTGTTTTTGCTGACTGTACAGAGCTTCTCCATTTTTGGCTGCAAAGAATATAATCAATCTGATTTCGGTGTTGACCATCTGGTGATGTCCATGTGTATAGTCTTCTCTTGTGTTGTTGGAAGAGGGTGTTTTTTATGACCAGTACATTTTCTTGACAAAACTCTATATTAGTCTTTGCCCTACTCCTTTCCGTATTCCAAGGCCAAATTTGCCTGTTACTGCAGTTGTTTCTTGACTTCCTACTTTCGCATTCCAGTCCCCTATAATGAAAAGGACATCTTTTTTGGGTGTTAGTTCTAAAAGGTCTTGTAGGTCTTCATAGAACCATTCAACTTCAGCTTCTTCAGCGTTACTGGTTGGGGCATAGGCTTGGATCACGTGATACTGAATGGTTTGCCTTGGAAACGAACAGAGATCATTCTGTCGTTTTTGAGATTGCATCCAAGTACTGCATTTCGGACTCTCTTGTTGACCATGATGGCTACTCCATTTCTTCTAAGGGATTCCTGCCCACAGTAGTAGATATAATGGTTATCTGAGTTAGGTTGCTTATTTGAGATATTTCTAATTTCTAAATATATGCATTAATACTCTAAACTCTGAGTTTTCACTGCATAACACAAGATTTGTTGTGTGTATAAAATATTTCCATTTTTGTTGGTTTTAAGATAATTTTTTAAATTTCCCTTTTGATTTCTTTTTTGACCTAGTGGTTGTATAGACATGTGTTCTTTTATTTCCACATTTATAAATCTTTTCACTTTGTTCTTGTTGATTGATAGCACTAGTGGTAAAGAACCTGCCTGTCAGTGCAGAAGACATAAGAGACAAGAGTTCAGTCCTTGGGTCGGGAAGATCCCCTGAGGAGGGCCTGGCAACCCACTCCAGTATTCTTGCCTGGAGAATCCCAAGAACAGAGGAGCCTGGTGGGCTACAGTCCATAGGGTCGCAAAGAGTCAGACATGAGTGAAATGACTTAGCACAAGCATACAAGCATAAGTCATCAGAAAAGATAGTTGGTATGATTTCATTCTTCTTAAATTTGCTAAGATTTGTTTTGTGATCAGTATGATCAATCTTGGAGAATGTTTCATGTGTACTCGAGAAGAATAAGTATTCTGCTACTGTTGGATGTAGTGTTCTGTATATATCTGTTATTTCATTTGTTCTAAAGTGTGGTTCCAACATTTCCTTGTTGATTTTCTGTTTGGACAGTCTTTCCATTGCTGATAGTGTGGTATTGAAGTTTCCTACTGTTATAGTATTGTTGCTGATTTCTTCCTTAAGATCTATCAGTATTTGCTTAATATGTTTCAGTGTTTGGGTGTTGAGAATGTGTATGTTACGATCGTTATGTCTTCTTAATGTATTGACTGCTTTATCATTGACCTTTGTTTTTGTTACCTTTTTTGGCTTGAGGTTTATTTTATCTGATACAAGTAAAATTATGCCACTTTCTTCTGGTTTCTGTTTGCTTAAAATACCATATTCCATCCTTTCACTTTGATCTTGTATGTCTTTTGAGCTGAAATAAGTAAAAACTGGGATGATGCTCTCTGCACCTTGAATAGTGCTGTGTAATTTTACACAGCTGTCTCAGTTTCTGTTTGCTAAACAATGATTCCCAAAGCCAGTGTTTCTCATCACATCTTTTAGCTGTCTTTTGCTCCCAATTTAAATGACTGTCCATGTACTCTTCATGCAGCATTTATATATAAATCATTGTGAAAAACAGTAAGTGAAATAATAGGCTAAATATCTTACTAAATTGTTGATAAATCTGTGTTCCATTTCATTGTATATTTATGAACACGAAGCCCAGTCTAATTTGTGTGTCTTGTTTGGTACCACAAAAAATGTCATTTTGACACTGTGTGCAGTATTTTACTGTTGAATCATTTTTTAAGTACTTTTTTCTATGTATTTATATACATATCATAGGATCTATCAAGAAACCTTGAGCTAAGTACTAACAGTTACCAGCGACAGTTGCTTGCCGAAAGGAAAAGGGCATGTGAGGCTCGTGATGAAAATAAACTTCTTCAAAAAGAGCTACAAGGACTGAAAGACAAATTAAAGGTAAGCATTTTATTTTAAATTGCATCGTTTCTCCCTATGATATATATTAGATGAAAACTCCATATTTTAACATTGTTATCATTTATATTTGGAACTTTGATTTTGACACTTATAAAGAAAATATTTATTAATATAATCACTGTAACTAAAAATGAGACATTAGATTCACTAATGTAGATAGAAATGCAACAACTGAAAAAAGTTATAGAATCCTGGAAGGAAAATTATGGGTCTAGAGTCTTTCTGTGTTGCATGGTTGAATAATCCAATGTTTTTCCTCATATAACCCCATGATTGATTATTTTTAAAGTTGTTTCAAATAATGCCCATTCTTTTCATAGTTTTTAGAGGAAACATTCAAATTATTTAATTTTGTTGAAATAGATGTTCTTAATTCTACCCAGAGGTCACTGATGGGTTGATATATTGTGCAACTTAAAGCATTTATGCATTATCTTTCATAGAATTTTCATTTTGATAATCAAATTTTCAGAGAGAGAAAGTCTTAGCTGCAAAATGGTGAAAAACACTTGTGTTTTTTAAAAAAAGGTCTAATTTTTAACTCATCTTTAATTTGGAACTCAAATTTGAGAGATGCTAATTAAATTCTTTGTCTCTGAGGCTAGGCCTGGAAGTCAGTTGAAGACAATAGGAGTGGGTAGAAAAAGACTTTTGCCTTATTCTGATTTTCTTGACTGCTAGTGTGTATTGGATTTTTAATGGAGAATCATTGGTCTCCCTAACCTAAATGCCCTAACAGCATTCCTTTCTATAGTTGGTAGTTGCAAAGGGAAGCTGGACTTAAGTGTATTCCAATTTGATGAGGAAAATACCAGTGGACAAGATGAGGATTTTTATTTTAAAGTGAAACTCTATACATTCTTAATTATATTGGGTTTGTTTTTAGGAAAAGGAGAGAGAACTGGACATAAAAAACAGATATTCTAATCGTCTGCCAAAGATTTCTCCAAAGAAAGAAAAAGAATTTACATCAACAATAAATGGTATAGTAGTTGTTATTGTTGAAAGACATATTGCAGTTTTTATTATTAATAAAATAAATTAATAAATTAATTTTTAAGTAGAAGGAAGCTGAGGGGAAAGAACTTTATTGAAATAAATTTAAATTCCCTTATAGGTACTTTTCAGAAATCTTTCACTTTCTCAGCTTTTTCCCTTGAGGTCATTAAAGTTATTTTTTACATAATTAAAAATGTTTTTAATACAAGTTATTTTTTTATCTTTTATGAAAAAATATAAGCATACCCTAAATTGGAGATTATAGTATAATGAACCTTTATTTATGGATTACCTACCTTTTAATAGTTATACATTTTACTAATTTTATTTCATCTAGTTTGTCTACTTTTTTCTACCTTAGAGGAAATCCCATCTGTCATTCATTTCACTCATAAATACTTTGGTGCTTTTATGCATATCCATACTTTTTTTAAAAAACAAAAGTGTAAATTTCCTTCTTCTCTGAATTCCAAAAAGTTAAAAACATAAACTTCCAAAAAGTTTAATAGAATTTATTCCTCAGAACTGTCTTCAAGTCACAAAGTGAAAGTGAAGTCGCTCAGTCATGTCCGACTCTTCACAACCCCACGGACTGCAGCCCACCAGGCCCCTCCGTCCATGGGATTAAGTCACAAAATTGCCAGCAAATCCTAGAAATAAATAGTAATAGTGAGTAGTCATGGACCTAAGAAACATGTATTATCTCATGTAGAGCATGAACATATACCAGTTGAATTCCATATATCTTAGCACTGTACAATTAGAAAAATTCTTTTATAATTTTCATGGTAGCTGCATGCCAGAGTGATTTTACAAACCAGTGTACAAAAGGAGTACAAACTAATGAAGACTTCAAGCTGGAGGAATATCCCATAACACCACAGACAGTTATGTGTTATGAAAACAAAAGGGAAGAACCTGAACGTCTTTCTTTGGTGAGTTTAGCAATATGATTAGGTACTAAACTCCAGGTGTGGAGTATTCCTAAATACACAATATCAAGCATTTACAAATCTCAAGAATGAAGTGAGTGCTATAGCTGTATAAATATGCAAATAGCCTATTATAAGGAAAAAGATAACATTATGTGCTTTTTATTAAACTCCTTTGGATTGACTATCAGTTAACACTATCTTTCAGGTGCTTCAGAAAGGTTATACTTTCTGGACTGGAGGAAGAAGAAAAGTTTTTAAGTGTCTTAACCTTTTTATGTCTCTTACCAGTTAGTCTCTAAAAATCCTTCTTGCTTTTGTGTTTAATAGCAAACTATAGTAGCTTTCAAATGATTTGTTAGAATTTGACTATTTTTTTGGCCTCCTGCATAAGAGACTTTTATAGGTTAGATGAATGTTGAACCAAGTAAGTGCAGTAGAATCTGACTTTATATCATTCAAATTAGAGTGGCATTCAGGAGCTCTGTGTTGGATCTTCATTAAAAAGGATTCATTGAGTACTGAAAGGTCCTTTTCTCTAATAGCGTTTTGTCTTTGGTGTTTACAGTTGAGATCTCCTGTGGTATAAAATAGAAAGGATGGACTAAATTGGTTCCTGTGTGTACTCTAGTTTTTTCCTTTATTTCATTTTGTTTTACAATATAAGTTATTGTATCTCTTTCTTTCTACATTTGAATATCATTGAAACTGTGTGTGTGTGTGCTAAGTCAGCGTGTTCAGCTTAGTGACCCCATGGACTGTAGCCCACTAGGCTCCTCTGTCATGGGATTCTCCAAGCAGGAATATTGGAGTGGGTTGCCAGGCACTCCTCCGGGGGCATCCCCCCAACCCAGCAATCAAACTCGCATCTCTCATGTCTCCTGCATTGGCAGTTGGGTTCTTTACAACTAGCGCCACCTGGAAAGCCCATCTCATTGAGACTAGATTATGTTAATTTATTTTTAAAGGTAAAGCGTAGAATACCAAAGTAATTCTTAATTTTAGAAAGGTAAAAAAAAAAAAAAAAGTTGCTCTTTTTTAAGAGTCAGCACAAGCAGCAGCAATCTAGTGTGGTGAAAGAGAGGATGTGGCCTTGGAATTAGCACTGCTTTTTAGTTAAATTATGATTCTCACATTTTAGTGACTTGTATGACTTCTTGGAACATCAGTTTCCTAATCTACAAAACAAGGGTGGGTTACCCTTCAGGTCTGTGGTAGTAACTAATCAGGAAGCTTATCCTGTAACTTTAAGGGGTCCCAGCAGATGGGAGCTGTTACTATTGGAAAGAGACCTAGAATACAGTGGTGCAAGCAAGAATCAAGACACTTTCTCTTGTAATAAACTGAAGGCCAGGGGATAGTCCAGGATGGGTGGACACCTTTGTTCCATGGTGGCCATTCTTTGCCTGTTTTTCAGTCATAAAGAATGTACCCTCATCTGTGTGGTTGGAATTGGCTTACCATACCTGGGAGAAGGAGGAATGAGGAAGTGCAGGGCAAGCAGTTTTTGTTTAAATAAATGTGGTCAGAAGTTGCATACATATTTCCACTCACTTTCCACTGTTCCTGTCTAGCTTCAGGGGAAGGCTAGCAAATGAGACCTCCAGTTAGGGAGCTCTATGCTCTGCTGAAACTCAAGGGATTCTGTAACTAAAAGGAAGAAGGAGGAAGTGGATACTAGGGGACAGTTCTTTCTTCTGCATGTCCACTAATTATATATTCTACTTTCATTAAGAAAAATCACACACACATATGAAAGGGACCATAAGAAACAATACATTTTAAGTTTACATTTTTTACTGATTTTAAATGTTATGAGATTTACTAATTGGAGGCCTTGGGCATAGTATAAACTTGAAAGATTGAGTGCGTCACTTGGGCCTTTAATAGCCTTTTCTTGTTAACTGAATTCATCAGATTTTGTTGTGAAATGTATGAAGTAAGGGTACTTTAGAATTTTATGTAGGATATTGGTTCTGATATGTCTTCCAAATGCCTCTTTAAAAATTTAAGAATTTTGTGTGCTTGTGAAAATCTTTCAAAGGTGGTAACTTGTGGCTTGCTGCTTTAGAAATGGAAAATTTGCTTTAATTTCTAACTTAGTTGGAATATGCTTAATGGGAGATAAATTTATGATACTTACTTTTCCCCCTTTTCTGGCATGTGAACTTGCTTTTTTTTTTTTTAAACACATAATAGGATATGGAATCTCAAGAGAGAGATAATCTTGGAGAAGCTGGGATTCTAAACCCAACTGTGGAAAGAGAAGACAAATTTGCTAAAGGTCAAGGACTCCGTGTTGTGAAACAGAATGTTGAGAAGCTGGAAAATGGTAAGAGTTTAAGCAAATGATGAGTCAACATCCCTTGGGAAAGAAAGGGTTAATATCCCCTAATATCTTCCAGCTGAACAGTGAACTGGTTATACAGAACAAGGAAAGGTTGAGACAGTGGTGGGGGGATTCTTATCAAGAGTCACAAACATCTGAATGAAGTTTTGAAGGAAAGAAAAAGAATGAAGACTTTAAGTCTTTAAGTATGTTTTTTAAACCCAGAATATCAAGTATAAAAATGAAATTTATAGTGTACTGATCATACACAAATTAGCTGAAACTGGTTTGTAAATTAAGATGAGAGTTGTTTTCTTATTTGAAAATACTGACTACTATAAAATCCCATTTTAAAAATTTGATTTCTTACAGGTTGGGAAAAAGAACTTGCTAAAAAGCCAAAGGAAAAGAAATCTTTGTTGGAGAGAGAAGGAAAGCCAGTGGAAATGTACCAAGTTCAGAAAATTGATAAACTGGAAGGAGAGAGGCTAAAGAAAGAAATGCTACCTGCTAAACTGAATGAAATCAACAGAGAACAAGACTCTCAGAATGTAAAATATCCTTCACTGCCACCACTTCCCGACTTAAAACGAAAACTGCGTTCCCCAGAGAGAAACCCCAGAACACACATGTCCTCCGGATCCTCAGAGAGATTATTTAACGGGCATCATTTGCAAGACCTCAATCTTTCAACGACCAAAGGAGATGGTCAGAATCCAGGCCATACTCGAAGCGCAGCCTCTCCAGTTGAGCTTGTGTTTGGTAGCTATGTGCCTTCATTTGCAAAAACACCAGCAAGGTCAAATCCAGTTAGCCAAAAAAGTGACCTTTTGGGTTTCTCAGGAAATAATACAGAGAAATTTAGTAAAGACGGTACAGATTCAATTTCCAGACAAGAAAGAAAAGCCAACCTGATGGAACTGCTGTTTGGTACCAGTGGCAGCAGCAGCCTTTCCTCTAAAAACAGTGACCCAAATTCTCTGGCTGCCACTAAAGACGGTGACCCTCTAGATTTTCTCCCTGGAGATAAAAGCAGCTGGGGTAGGGAAAATAGAGATGATGATGACTCTTTGCTCAGCGAAGAAAGAAGTTTTAATCCAAGTAGACACCGATTAAGACGTGCAAACAGTAAGCCAGCGGTAAAAGTAGTTGATTCTGTAGAAGATGAAATTGAAGAAGTAGTGCTGAGATAATTGACTAGAATGTTTTTTTCCAATTGTAATTATTAAGATATTTTAATACAGTATTTAGCTAATTCAAGAGGTAAAACCTATTTGCAAAAAGGAAGTGAGATACATCTCTATTTGCACAAAGAAAGTAAGATACATCTCTATTTTTGGTTTCATTCAAAAGAGCCTCCTTCCTTATTGGCAAACTAGCTACATGGTGTGGTATGAGCTACTTTTCACTGTATTTATATACTAAAAATTATTCCTTAATAAGGACTTTTTAATACATTAATAAAAAATATAATACATTAATAAAAATATATTAAGTCCTTATTAAGGAATAATTTTTAGTATATAATTAGAGACCTACATCTTCTAAATTGTGTTCCTGTTACTTACTAGGAACTGAATTTCTCAAAAGTGCTAAACTATATCAAATTTTTTTATAAAGAGATTTTTGGATTGATATAAATAAGCATTTACTATGTTGTAAATCATTCTAATATATGTAAACCACAATATTTTTGTAATGCAGTCCTTGATATTATCTAATGTTAATTTTTTTCATAGCTGCTAATTTTTCAGCCAAAAGTATTCTAATTTTTAGGCTGTTTTTTTATTAAAGGCTTTTTTCTTTCAAAAGTCCTTTAGTAAAGTTTTAAATTCAAGTCATTTTTTTCTACTTGATGTTTTCCAGTCTTTTTAACCAGATGTAATACGGCAGAATTGTTAAAATTAAATCTAAAGTTATAGACTTAGAAGCATTATGGAGTTAAGCATTAAAATTGGAGATTAAAATGTACAGAACAGGTTTTTCTTTATGAACAAACCTTAATGGATACATTTTTTTCTAAATGTCAAGTTAAATTTATTTGTACTCCAAACTCTTACGAATAAAAATTTAAAATACACTGTGACTCTGTTTGAATGATACTTTCCTTAGGTCACTTAGGAAATATATAGTGGAAATAAGACCTAAAGGGTTTTTATTTCCTTATTCACCTTTTTAATTTTCCTGTTCAGTATTTTTAGTTGAAGTAGATGAATTTGCCTTAAATCAGGTTAGACAGTATGCTTAGTCTTATCAGATAGTTTTAATTAATCATTTCACCCTAAATAGCTATCATAATGGCATATATTGCTCATAATATTCAAAGGTAAGGAGGATTAAACTGAATCATAAATCCATTTCATGGCTGACTCACTGTTGTTCTGATGCTCCTCTCCACCTCATTTTCAGACATACCTCACTTCTGTCCTGGGCTGGGTGTTACTTGGGTAGAGCCCGCAAGTCTGCCTGGTGAAAAGGGGACGGGAAATTTGTATTACTGTGACAGTGTGGACTTTCTAGGATTAAAGAAGTTACCATAAATTGTCAAGAAAGGATCTGCTCTTAAAGCTTTTGTTCTTTCCGCACAATAAGTGCCCCTTTCACATTAAAGTCCCCTTTTATATCACTTGAAAGTGCTTTTTTACTTTTGTGAAGAGCATGGCATGTATTCATTCATTAACTGTTTGAGTGCCTCCTGAGGGTGCCCTGCTCAGCGTTAGGTGCCAGGAAGAGTCAGACCCTGCCCCACCCTCGGTGTGGACATGGAGCAAGGCCACCCCTGCCCTTTGTCCACTCCCTAGGTGGCCTTGGGTTCCTTAGCACTCTCTGGTCTTTTATAATACTGCTTGGGCTTCCCAGGCGGTGCTAGTGGTAAAGAATCCGCCTGCTGATGCAAGAGATAGGGATTCAATCCTTGGGTTGGGAAGATGCCCTTGAGTAGAAAGTGGCAACCCACTCCAGTATTCTTTCCTGGAGAATCCTATGGACAGAGGAGCCTGGTGGGCTACAGTCCATGGGGCCACAAAGAGTCAGACGTGCTATGAGGAGTAAATACTTGGGTTAAGCTTTGGCAGGGGGCCTGGTACCTGACAAACAGTAAACACCAACTGTCGTCCCAGCTATTTATAGAGTTTCCTTGAGGGAATAATTGGAAAAAATAGAGCAGAGATGTGTACATGATAGATGACACAATACTTTGAGTACAATATAAGCAAAAAGAGCTGCTAAACCTCTTAGGCCTGCACTTCGCACATCCCTTACTGTATTCAGCACTGACCATGCAACGTGATTGATGAGCTGCTTTCCTAATCTACAAATGCGTAGAATAGCTAAATTTTGGAAAGGTTTCCTGAAGACAGGTTTAGTGACAAAAGGAGGAGAGTTAGCTTCATAAAACAATGAAATCCAAAAAACCCAGGACGTTACAATGTGTGTCCCAGAGCTCCCTCAACGTGTGTGTCCCTGGATACTGCCCTTCGCCTCTATAAGATGGGCTAATTGTAGTCTCTAGCTCATGGTACTTGCATACATTAAATGAGTTGATGCATGAAAAACACTTAGAACTATCTAATGCTCAAGTTGTTGATATTTTGGAAAGGTAATGGAGGAAAGGGGGAATGATGTGGTATTGTTGAATTCTACATGTGGCGGTTGGCATTTTTAATGTACATGCTCTATTTCATTGAATCCTCACAAAGTTTTTTTCTAAAGAAGGTACTTATTGCTCTCCTTTTATCGTTGAGACTAACAGATTGCAATATGTGCTAAATCTATCACACACAGGTAATAGACTGCATTCACCAGTCTCAGTTTGCGTCCAGAGAAATAGAATATTTTAGGAAGAGTTTTGCATTAGTACTTTTTAAGTGGTAAAAGACAGATACCTAAATTTATGAACCAGGAGATTATTTTGACTTGAATCTGGAAGGCTCAAGAAAATGTAGTTTACTCTGGAGGTTAAAAGAGGAGTGCTTACTCTGTCCACCTCTCAGCCTTGCTGGTATTTCCAGTTTTAATTCTACGTTTGCTAGTAGTATGGGAATTAGTAGCCTCAAGCCACAGCATCCCTTCAGCTCGCACCTGCCTCAGAAAAAGAAAATCTTTTCTGTAGTTTTGGCAAAGGTCTGCTTGGCTAGTTGATGTAACGTGCTCGCCTGTAGGGCTGGTGGCGGGGGAGAGGTAGACACCCTACTACATCTCTTCATGGAATGATCAGTATTGCTGTGGAATGGGGAAGGCATTTTTCTCTGATGACACTTTGGACACAAAAAACCATATTTACTGCATTGCCCAATTTGTTAAAAATTAATGGCTATTGCCTGGTGGCTCACATGGTAAAGAATCTGCCTGCAATGCGGGAGACTCAGGTTTGATCCCTGGGTTGGGAAGATCCCCTGAAGAAGGGAATATCAAGAAAATTCCATGGACAGAGGAGCCTGGTAGGCTACAGTCCACAGGGTCGCAAAGAGTTGGACACAACTAAGTAACTAACACTTTAACAGAGAAAAATATTGGAAGGTTCTTAGTGGACTAGTACTAGTTACTTACTCAACAAGCCTTATTCCTAGGAATAAGCCATTTTGGGGATAAGATCTTGCTATGAAGTTCATTTTGTTGTTGAAGGTGAGCAGTTTCAGCAATAGATGAGTCTGCAAGACATTTAAACTATGCTTTAGAGTTTATAGAAAAGGCTTAGCCATCCAGATACATATTTTCTCATACAAATACTATATTTGTGAAATCTACATCCATAGAAAACAAAGATATTCCATCTCAATCCAGAATAGAACAAAAATTAGAAGTAAGTGGCCAGGGTAGCAGAGAAAGAACATAGGCTTTGGGGTTGGGAGTTTGTAACTTAAACTACTTACAACTTTGGTCAAATAATTTTTCTTAAGGATCCTCAGATGCAAAACAGGGCAGATCATATCTTACAAGGGTATTGTGAGGATGAATGAGACGATGTATTCTCAAGAAAAACTGCAGCATGTCAGCTGAGGGACAGCACCACCTCATCAGTATTTTACTTCTGTCTCAACACCCCAAACTTCTCTTTAACAAGAGACACTTATTAATGTGGAACCGAAGAAAGTAAAACGTGCTGTTTTACCCTGTGATCTGCCATCTTGGAAGTGGCTCTTGTCTTTACAGACCCACATGGAGGTTACGGTCTTTGGCAGAAGGCACTTTGCTGCTTCTGGGAATCAGCAGCCCTTGGGAGGAGCAGTTTTACATACATAGTTTTGCTTCACCAACCGTTTCCATGGAGGAGGAATAGATGGGAATCAGGAGCCCACACTGTGGTCTGAAGACGGCATTGAAATGCAGGGTGAAGCCTCCTTGCCACGGAGCAAGGGTCGCCCTGAATAGCCTGGCCAAATGCAGCTGCCTTGCCTCTCTAACTGGCCTGAGTATCAGATTTCAGAATTCCTGTCCCACATGATCTGTGATACTGATCCTGGCTAGGTATACTTTTCACCCAATCTATATAAAACAGGACATCATAGATTTCAGATTTTTTTTTTTATCCTGATGGAAAGAACCCAAGAGTTACCTACCTAGGCAATCATGGATACTGAAAACTTCTGGGTATATCTGGGAGCAAATGTGTATTGGAGTCTTTTTCTTCTCTAAGAACTTCCCCCTCTAAATCTTAAATTTAGCTTCAATATTTGCTTCTAGTTTCAATGATATCTGTAATATTTACTCTCCCTAAGCACTTACAGAGGAGCTCCTTGAAGTAATCAGCACAAAGCTATTCTTTACCTAAAATATTTTCAGTAGAGAAGAAAATCTGTTCATGTTATCACCTCAAACATTATCACCAGGGTTCAGAATCAATGCTGCCTATAACTCTGAAGTCAAACTGTGTAATAAATACACAGTCCTTGGTCCCAAGCAGGAAAGTATGGCATTTCCCTGTACAATAACCACAGTTTTCCTCCTGAAGAACAGACTCGGCATCATTTAAATAGACATTTGCTTTATACTTGAGGCAGTAGTTCTCAAAGTGTCTCACCCCCTGACACACACCCCACGGAGCTGTCGCAGTATCCCATGAGAACTTGTTAGAAATGCAAGTTCTTGGGCTCCTCTCCAGACCTCTGAAACCAGAAATTCCCAGGGGTGAGTCCCTCTAGGGAATTTCAATGCAGTTCAAGTTTGAGAACTGTTGGTCTAAGGTCACACGAGGCGGTGAGGGTGGGGGAATGTTGCTATACAGACCGACAGGGCTGCCTGCAGGATTTGGCAGCTTTGAATCCAGCACGTAGGACTTGGGGTCACAGTGAGCAGCTTCAGGATATGGACTCACCTTTGTCCATCTCACTGCCTGCCACCTAGACTAGAAATAATCCACTTTTTTATGGCTGTAACCAGATATGGTCTGTCAGCTCTCTGTGGATAGTGTATCAGAAGATTTGACCTAGTCTTCTAGTTCAAACTAGTCTTCTATCCAAAGATTTGAACTAGGAAAGCGAAATGCCTTTAAACAACCAGTGCCAAAAAGATTGGGTCACTCCTCTGTCACAGCCTGTAACCCCCAAGCTTCCAGAAAAACCTTCTAAACATCCTCCAACACTCCCTGAAGGAAAACTAATCAATGGGGTTTACATTTGAATTCTTCGTGAACATGTATTTTGTCATAGAAACACATTTTTTAAATTTAATTTTTCTTTCATATTCAAGTATAGTTGATCCAGGTGGTGCAATGGTAAAGAATCTGCCTGCCAATGCAGGAGACACGAATTTGATCCCTGGTCAGGAAGGTCCCCTGGAGTAGGAAATTGCAACCCACCCTAGGAAATAGCAACCCACCCTAGTATTCTTGGCCTGGACCCTTTAAAATTTACAAAGCACTTTCACAAGAGCTTCCCTGGTGGCTCAGACGGTAATGAATCTGCCTTCAATGTAGGAGACCTGGATTCCACCCCTGGGTCAGGAAAATCCCTAGAGAAGGGAATAGCTACCCACTCCATTATTCTTGCCTGGAAAATTCCATGGACAGAGGAGCCTGGTGTGCTGCAGTCTGTGGGGTCGCAAAGAGTTGGACATGACTGCGCAACTAACACTTTCACTTTTTTTACTTCATAGTTGATTTACAATGTTGTGTTACAGCAAAGTGACTCAGTTACACATACACTCGCTGTTTTTCAGATTCTTTTCCCATATAGGTGATTTGAGAATTTTGAATATAGCTCCCTGCTATACAGTAGGTCCTTATTATTTATTTTATATATAGTAATATGTATATGTTAATCCCAAACTCCTAATTTATTTTCCCCTTCCAAGACCCAGTCAATTTCTACAATAAATAAATTTTAAATGGTCAATTTCAAACAGTAAATAAATAGGTGTCATGGAGGAAATGTAAAGAATAGGAGACTGGTTGCCTATTCAGATCCTCATAAAATAGGAAAACGACAAACTATCTTGGATCAAGCTACTCAAAATATGATCTGTGGGCCTGTCCTTGTTACTGACATAAGTACTGCAATCAAGGGTAAACATTTAGAAACTTCTAGGGCAAGTTTATTGGATGAATTAGGAGCCTGGAATTAGTAACAAGTTTCTTAAATTTAAAAGTTCAGCTTTCTCAAAGTTTGAGGTGTGTGTGTGTGACCTGTGTGTGTGTGTGTGTGTGTGTCTGTGTGTGTGTGTGTCTGTGTGTACTTAACGACCCAGGCAAGTAGCTTCTGTACCTGAGGTTTGAGAAATATTAAAATTATCTAAAAGAAATTAGCCTGTATACAGAGACTATGTTAAATAAAATAAAAATGAGACCTATGTATTCAGATTTCTTGAGTCCATTCCTTAGTGCTGGTGAAGGCAGATGTAAATAAACAAGAATGCCTATAGATGTCCGGAGGAAGTTTTTATTTATAGATAAAGTAGGTCATGTTTTCACAAGTGTGGATTTTGTTTGCTATACAGAGTCTCCATCTGTCTTTCTCTGGCTTCTTAAAAAAAAAAAAAAAAACCCTACCTCATCTAGAACAGAACTGTTTCTATATAATCTGTTATAAACAGATATAGATATAAACAGATCCAGATGGGGCCAAATATCAAGCCATGTAAAATAATGGGGATGATTAGTGGGTTTGGGGACTGGTGGTTGAAGGAGGTAGTGATGATGAAATTAGCTCTATTTCCTAATGCTTGGTCAAGAGAAATGTGTTTCTCCAGGGCTTAGTCTCCTTAAAATACATCAATGCATCACCACTAGAAAACATACATGTAGGAAGTGCCTTGAAAATGTAGTGGGGTTTCAAGTTTATCTATCAAGCTATGATTATTCCCATGTAACTTTTGACCCTGGGACTAGCAAGCTCTTAGAGTAATTAATATATTGGTTCTAACACCCCTACTGTTATCATAACTTTACCAATTTCATTGCTACTCTTTTTGATAAACATGTTTCAGAGTAAAAATTTCTCTTTATAGTCAAGAAATTCTTCCCTTATGCCCTTTTACCAACAGTTCTAATTTTCAGCTGTGGGCTTAATTTCTGTTTCGGTTTATAAGTATCTTTTTGATTAACTGCATAATTTGCTGGAGACCAGCAGCATAATTAAACTGGTGTATATTGTCATCTGGGTCTTTCCTTAGCTCCTGAGGGGTTTCTGGGATGCTCTCTTAAAGGTACAATTCTCTTGACTAACTGTAAAACCCAGATTACCCAAAGTAGCATTTTTATTGATTCATAAAAATACAGGTCAGGATTACACTTACATTTATAGCAAGATGAGTGTTATATATCTCTGGATGCTTTTAATTTTATAGAAATGTGTGTAGGTACATTTACAAAGGTTGTGTTTTTAATAACACATTCTTAATAATTTAGTAGATGAAAATTAGTCACTTTTATTTTTTTAGGGAGAATATTCCTTTGTGTTGCACAACATATGGATTTAGCACTGAAAGAATTCTGCATTTTAAATTACCATTAAGAAAGACATCTCTACTGTGTCTATAGTACTGCCAAAATCCTCTTGTGATTATTATAATTATTATTTACTAGTCTTTTCAACTCCAAAATTTCTTAAAATTGCCATCACTGTCTCTGGTTGATTTAATGAAATAAAATCAAGAAACTTACAAAGAAAAACAATTTCATCTGTAATGGTTTGATGTGATTGGACAGCTGTTTCAGAGGTTAAATTCTAGCAAATCCTTTTAATTGGTTGGTATTTATTCTAACAATTGATTTATAGCTAATAAGTCTGAAAATAAAAGTGCCTAAATCTACTCACTGCTCATCATCCGGGTGTTCACTTATTTGTTTTTTTAACAAGAGTTTGTGGAGCTTCTGTTATACAAAATGAAACTTCCTAGAAGTCAAAGAGGACTTTTGATGACATAAGGGTTTCATTTTGGAACAATAATTTCTATACCAATGTGGAAAATGGGTTCAACTATTTAGGAACTGTTTAGATCAGAAAAAAAGAATGATGCCACCAAGATGGTGGCACAGATCATTCCCGACTTGACTCCCCTTCCCACAAAGAACAACTAACAACTATGCAAGAATAAGACATCCCTGAGCGAATCTCAGAACACAGAAATGAGGCTGAAGCACCTCCTGCAGCACACAGATCGTGACAGACTGCAAGAAAGGGTAAGAGGAACAGACACGTGCTGACCGAGGGCCCTTTCCCCAGTGTAGCACCCTGCCTACAGCTCCAGGGGCAAAGGAGCGCACAGGGCTGACATCCAGCACCCCCAGCACTGGGGGTCACTTCTGGGAACTCCTGCTCTGGTTTCGCCCCATGGGCATCACAGAGCATCTGTGGGCTCAACCACTGGGAATCTGACTGTGACAGAGAAAGGGAGGAGGGGCTTCCAGCCAGCAGCACTGGGGTCCTGGAGGACAGAGCTCCTGCCTGCAGAGCACACACAGGAAACCCAACCAGCAGCTTGCTCTGCTGCAGCCCAAGTGGCTGGCACAGTCTGGCCAGGGAACTCGGGTGGGGCGCAAGTCTGCCTAATTCGGGCCTTCAAATGAAGAGATCTCCCAGCCCTGCAGCCTGGTCTGCCCACATCCAACAGAGGAGCTGAGTTTTAGCCCCCCTGCCCCACCATGTGGATCATGGCGCCCAGCCCCTCCTACCAGAGAAACTGTTCAGGAAAACTGAGGAGCTGCCTGAAGTGGGCTCTCCCAGCTCTACCCAGGCAGAAGTCAGGTCACAGCCCTGTCCACCATGGAGTGTGGTCCCTGCCGGCCCCCATCTGACGGGAAGGGCTGACAAGAACACCCGGAAGCTGCACAACCCAGCAGTTCTTGAGCTGATGGGCAGGTAAGTGGCAAAACGGGTGGCCCCCAGAACAAAGTTAGTAGCACCTGTTCAGCCAGTGAACCTGGGGCGCAGGCTGACTTGAGTCAAGCCCACAAAGAGCACCAGTGGCCTTGGAGATACTTAGCTGATGAGCTCGGGTCAGGAAACGAACTCACAGCCTCACTTGTTGCTGAAGACAGTGTTCAGCCTGCCTGACCAGGAAGCCTCAGCAGAGCACACCACAGGCTGTGGAGCCCACCCGACAGCCCTGCTGACATGACAGTTCACATGGCACCTGAACAGAGAGTATAGCCCATGTCTCTCCCTGTCTGCAGGGCAAAACTGCTGGCCTCACCTGACCAGAATATTCAGCACACACACTCTTGCCTGATTTAGGTCCCAAAACAATGAGCTGCCCAGGCCCTGGGTCCAATCCCATAACCCCACGAGGGCAGGGACGCTAAGTCATAGCCCGGACCCCTGCTGAGGATAGCACCCGGTCTGGACTGTCTGGTGAGACATCCAGCGAAGCCAAGCAAAAGCGAGGCCATCCCGCAGCCTCATCTGTGCAGGGAACCAAGCCAGCCATCCACCCAGCTGCGTGTAGCCAGAGGCACACCCACCCCTCCTAACCTCAGAGCTCAAGTAGTTGTCTCAGCCAAAAACAGACCTTAAAATCAGGGTCCCCCACCCGTCCAAGGATGTGACCAGCAGATGCATCCAGAAACCCAAACTGAGCTAACTGGTAAAGAAACATCTCTGCCCAAGCAAACCTGAAAAGTTTAGAAGAGCACACCACTCAAACACAGAGATAACCAATGCCAAGAATCAAGGATCCAAAAAAAAAAAAAAATTAGGTAAATGTGACACCACTGAAGGAAACTATTAAAGCTCTGATAACTGACCCTAAGGAAATGGAGATCTATGAACTTTCAGTCAAAAGGATTCAAAATAATCAATGTATGAACAAAACAAGAAGTTCATAACAGAAACAATAAAAAGCAAACAGAAATTCAAGAGTTGAACACTAAAATAACTGAAGAACTCAGTAGAGAGCTTCAAAAACAGAGTTGACCATGTAGAAGAAGGAATCAACACCCTGGAAGTAGGACGCTTGAAATTATCCAATCAGAGGAACCCAAAGAAAAAGGAAGGGAAAGGAGTGAAGAAAGCCTGTGGGACTTAACGGGACAAAATGAAGAGAAACAATATTTGAGCTATGTGAATTCCAGAAGGAGAAGAGAATGAAAAAGGGGCAGAAAGTGTATTTAAAGCAGTTATGGTTGAAAACTTCCCAAATTTATGGCAAGAAACAGACTTCATCTAAGAGACCCCAAAGACTCCAGATATGCTGAACCCTAAGAAGGCTAGACTGAGATACATTGTGATTAAATTGTCAAAAGTCAGACTTTGATAAAGCAACAGAAAAAGGAAGGGAGAGAGAAGTTACATAGAAGGGAAACCCTGTAAGACTATGGGTAGATTTCTCAACAGATCAACAATGTAGACAACTTATGAAATGGGACAAAATATTTGCAAACCATATATCTGATGAGAGGTTAACATCTAAAATATATAAAGAACTCATATAACCCAATAGCAAAATTCAAATAACCCCATTTTAAAATGGGCAAAAGACATTCTTCCAAAGAAGATATTTGTCAGGCCATCAGGTACATGAAAATGCTCAACATCACTAGTCATTAGGGAAATACGAATCAAAACCACAAGGAGAGATTACCTCACACCTGTTAAAACGGCACCATCAAAAAGATGAGAGATGACACATGCTGGTGAGGGTGTGGAGAAAAGGGAATCCTTGTACACTGTTGGTGGGATTGGTAAATGGTACAGCCAGGATAGAAAAGAGTATGGAAGATCTTCAAAAAATTGAAAACAGAACTACCATATGATTTGGCATTTCTGCTTCTGAGACAAGGAAATGAGAATAGACTCAAAAATAATATCTGCACCCCCGTGTAATAGTAGCTCTATTTACAATCGCCAAGACATGGAAACACTAAATGCCCATTGATGGATGAATAGATAAGGAAATCGTAAGCTATATCTGTATCTACATCTATGTCTGCATCTTCCCTGGTGGCTCAGCTGGTAAAGAACCTGCCTGCCAATGCAGGAGAGCCAAGAGATGGGGGTTCTATCCCAGGGTCAGGAAGATCCCCTGGAGGAGGGCAAGGCAACCCACTCAGTATTCTTCCCTGGAAAACTCCATGGACAGAGGAGCCTAGCAGGCTACAATCGATGGGGTTGCAAGAGTTGGACGTGACTGAGCGCAAGTGCATACACATACACACACGTCTATGTCTATATAGATACATTAAATATATTAAAACAGCCATAAAAACCAAGGAAATTCTGCCATCTGCAACAGCATGGTTGGACCTCAAGGGTATTAGGCTTGGTGAAATTAAGCGAAATAACTCAGAGAAAGACATATACTATACGATCTCATTTATATGTGGAATCTAAAAATGGACAAAAAAGCTCATAGAAAAAGATTAGTGGTTAACAAAGAAGGCAGGGTAAAGCAGAGGCAGAGGAATTAGAGGAAAGTAGTCAAAACTACAAACTTCTAGTTATAAGAAACCTAAGTATAAGGGATGTAGGGTATAATACGATGACTATAGTTAACCCTGTTGTATCTTATACACACAGAGAAGGAAATGGTAACCCACTCCAGTATTCTTGCCTGGAGAATCCCATGGACAGAGGAGCCTGACAGGCTACAGTCCATGGGATTATAAAGAGTCGGACATGCCTAAGCAATTAACACATACACATATGTTATCCCATGGACGGAGGAGCCTGGTAGGCTTCAGTCCATGGGGTTGCTAGAGTCGGACACGACTGAGCGACTTCACTTTCACTTTTCACTTTCATGCATTGGAGAAGGAAATGGCAACCCACTCCAGGGTTCTTGCCTGGAGAATCCCAGGGACGGGGGAGCCTGGTGGGCTGCCGTCTATCAGGTCGCACAGAGTCGGACACGACTGAAGTGACTTAACAGCAGCAGTAGCAGCAGCATATGTTATACATAACTGTTATTAAAAGAGTAAATCCTTACAGTTTTCATCACAAGGATTTTTTTCTTTTTTTTTGATTAAACTATAATCAGATGATGGGTGTTAACAATTTCATTTCACAATATACCTAAGTCAAACCATTATGCTGTATACCTTAAACTTATACAGTGACATATGTCAATTATATCTCAATAAAACTGAAAAAAACAGAAATAATGAGAGACAGAATCAATGGGAATACCCTATGGATGAACTGAGTTATTTTTGAGAGAACTGACAGCACTTGGTAATCCACTGGATATGGGAGCGGGAAGAGAGAAGAGGCACCATGTAAGTGAGGAGGCGACAATGCTGCAGGCTGAAATGGGGTCTCAAAAGAGCAAGTATGAGAGGCAGGAGGTGGGAGAGCGTGTTGATTTGTTGTGGGTTGTCCACATGGACACGTCCAGCAAACTGAAGGAAGATCTACACCAGAGATACTGATTCAATCACACATGTAAGGAATTTGTAGCCATGGGTCTGCACAAGGCTCCGAAATATAAGTGAAAAAGTGAAAGTCACTCAGTTATGTCTGACTCTCTGCAACCACATGGATCATAGCCTGCTAGGCTCCTCTCTCCATGGAATTCTCCAGGCCAGAATACTGGAGTGGGTAGCCATTCCCGTCTCCAGGGGGTTTTCCGACCCAGGGATTGAACCCAGGTCTCCCACCATGTGGGCAGATTCTTTACCACCTGAGCCACCAGGGAAGCCCTTCTAAATATATAAAAGATGCAAATAGAAACATCAATCATAGCAGACATGATCCTGTCAGTTTCCCTAAAGATCATTTCTCACTTTTAATTGAGTTTCATGAATACCTGTGTTATACAATTAATGAAGTTGCTGGACCTTTCTCCTTTCTTTTGTCCTTCAAATCCTTCAAGGGAAGAAATGCATCTTTAACAAAAAATATTGGAGAGGTGCTCAGTTTTTTAACATTGTTATGAAGATGAATTCTCTGATTCTCAAAAGGCTTTGATCCATAATCATTTGCCTCTGCTAAACTTTCCAAGAGTGATTAAGGACATTTAATTATTTTTCTAGTGCTTCAGAAGAAACAAATTCATTGAGGAAATAGACAATACAGATAGGGAAAAAAATGGTGTGTGTGTGTGTGTCTATTATTGGACTTTGTGACTTCTTCTAATCTGCCTTTTCTTACACTAGTACCACAGATCTTACTGTTGCATCTTTTTTTTTTAATTAAACATTTTTGCCTAGGTAATACATTCCATGGTTCAACAATTAAAATATGAAAAAGTTTCCTTTCCTTGTCCCTAAACAGTTACACACAGGCACATATATAACTATGAGGATCCTTCCAGAATTTATGCAAATACAAACAATAAGAATCCTTATTCTTACTCTTGTAAATAAAACAGAGCATATTTTATATACTGTTGTGAACCTTGACCTATTCTTCACTTAATATATTCTTGGCAATTGTGATATCTCATTTTATGTGTCAACTTGGCTAGCTGTGGTACCAAGTTATTCAATCAAACACTAATCTAGAGGAGAACAGCACATGAGGAGGCAGGCAGGTATTAAAGTGGTGTCTACAGGTGAAGAAACACCAAGGGTTGCCTGCAACCAGTAGTATCTAGGAGAAAGACATGGAGCAAACTTTCCAGGATCTTCAGAGGGGATGTGTACATGCTCAGTTGCTCAGTCCTGTCTGACTCTTTGTGACCCCGTAGACTGTAGCCCGCCAGGCTCCTCTGTCCCTGGGATTCTCCAGGCAAGAATACTGGAGTGGGTTACCATTTCCTCTTACAGGCAATCTTCCCAACCCAGGGATAGAACCTGCATCTCCTGCATCTCCTACATGCACAGGTGGATTCTTTACCACTGAGCCACCTGGGAAGCCCTGAGAAGGAATGTGGCCCTAAAAACATCTTGATCTCAGACTTCTCATCTCCAGTAAAAGAATAAATTTCTGTTGTTTTAAAGCCACTCAGTTTGCGGTGATTTGTTACCGCAGCTTTGGGAAACTAACTCAATGATCTTTTTACATCATTACATAAAAAGCATCCTTATTTTTTTTAAAATAGCTCTTGCCAGAAGATACATCATTTGTTACTTTGCCAGATGCTACAGTATTACTGTCCACGGTTTTAACCAATTCACACTCTTATCAGCAATATAAGTGCCTGTTTTGCCTTTTTGAAGATCTCTAATATGGCTTTTATTTGCATTTCTCTTACCAAGTGTGGGATTGTGTTTAAGAGTCATTTACAGCTTTTTCGCAACGGGTTTGCCGCCAGGACACAGGTGTCGTGAAAACCACCGTTAAACCTAAGCCAAAATGGGAAAGGAGAAGACCCACATCAACATCGTTGTCATTGGGCACGTAGATTCAGGGAAGTCTACCACGACTGGCCATCTGATCTACAAATGTGGCGGGATCGACAAGAGAACAATTGAAAAGTTCGAGAAGGAGGCTGCCGAGATGGGAAAGGGCTCCTTCAAATATGCCTGGGTCTTGGACAAACTTAAAGCTGAACGTGAGCGTGGTATCACCATTGATATCTCCCTGTGGAAATTTGAGACCAGCAAGTACTATGTTACCATCATTGATGCCCCAGGACACAGAGACTTCATCAAAAACATGATTACAGGCACATCCCAGGCTGACTGTGCTGTCCTGATTGTTGCTGCTGGTGTTGGTGAATTTGAAGCCGGTATCTCCAAGAACGGGCAGACCCGTGAGCATGCCCTTTTGGCTTACACCCTGGGTGTGAAACAACTAATTGTTGGCGTTAACAAAATGGATTCCACTGAGCCACCCTATAGCCAGAAGAGATACGAAGAAATTGTTAAGGAAGTCAGCACCTATATTAAGAAAATCGGCTACAACCCCGACACAGTAGCATCTGTGCCAGTTTCTGGCTGGAATGGTGACAACATGCTGGAGCCAAGTGCTAATATGCCATGGTTCAAGGGATGGAAAGTCACCCGTAAGGACGGCAATGCCAGTGGAACCACCCTGCTTGAAGCTCTGGATTGCATTCTGCCACCAACTCGCCCAACTGACAAACCCTTGCGTTTGCCTCTCCAGGATGTCTATAAAATTGGTGGTATTGGTACTGTCCCTGTGGGTCGTGTGGAGACTGGTGTTCTCAAACCTGGCATGGTGGTCACCTTTGCTCCAGTCAATGTAACAACTGAAGTGAAGTCTGTAGAAATGCACCATGAAGCACTGAGTGAAGCCCTTCCTGGGGACAATGTGGGCTTTAATGTCAAGAACGTGTCTGTCAAAGATGTCCGTCATGGCAATGTGGCTGGTGACAGCAAAAATGATCCACCCATGGAAGCTGCTGGCTTCACAGCTCAGGTGATTATTTTGAACCATCCAGGCCAAATCAGTGCTGGATATGCACCTGTGCTGGATTGTCACACAGCTCACATTGCTTGCAAGTTTGCTGAGCTGAAGGAGAAGATTGATTGTCGTTCTGGGAAAAAGCTGGAAGATGGCCCTAAATTCTTGAAATCTGGTGACGCTGCCATCGTTGATATGGTTCCTGGCAAGCCCATGTGTGTCGAGAGCTTCTCTGATTATCCTCCCCTGGGCCGTTTTGCTGTGCGTGACATGAGACAGACAGTCGCTGTGGGTGTCATCAAAGCAGTGGACAAGAAGGCAGCTGGAGCTGGCAAGGTCACCAAGTCTGCCCAGAAAGCTCAGAAGGCTAAATGAATATTATCCCCAATACCTGCCACCCCAGTCTTAATCAGTGGTGGAAGAACGGTCTCAGAACTGTTTGTCTCAATTGGCCATTTAAGTTTAATAGTAAAAGACTGGTTAATGATAACAATGCATCGTAAAACCTTCAGAAGGAAAGGAGAATGTTTTTGTGGACCATATGTTTTGTGTGTGGCAGTTTAAGTTATTAGTTTTTAAAATCAGTACTTTTTAATGAAAACAACTTGACCAAAAATCTGTCACAGAATTTGAGACCCATTAAAAAAAGTTTAATGAGAAACCTGTGTCTTCCTTTTGGTCAACACTGTAACTCCCTACAGTACTACTTTGGTAAGAGTTGCTCATAAGCTATTTCTGGTAAAACAATTTTCAAATTATGGGTTTGTATTTCTAGGGTGGAGCTTCAGGTTTGTTAACCTTGTGTTGAGAACTCATCTGTTTTAATAACATCTTAAGCATTGGTGCAACACTTTTCTAGATTAGGACAGATGAACAAAGTAACTATGTTTTATATGTAAGCTAGTTTGTAAGGTCAGATTCTATAGTATAGAAGCTCCTGTTGCATATAAAATTTTGTATGGTTACATAAATGAATAAATCTATGTCATTTAGTTTGCCAGGTATGAGGATGTGCATTCACATTTATAATAAGTAGTTAATCTAAAATGTGAGACTTAATAGTATTGAGTACTGCCTTGCTAGAGTTAATTGTATACAGGTTCTAGGAAAAATAAAAGATGCTGGAGGCTAAAAAAAAAAAAAAAGAGTCATTTACATTTCTGAAATGCCCATTCATATTTGTTTCCATTTTATAGTAGGTTATTAACCTTTATTTCTAGGATTTATTTACCTATTAGATAGATTAGCTCTTCACCTGTGATATGACTTAGAAACTTTTCCCCCATATTATCCCTTTTTTTTTGACTTGCTTATGTGTTTTCTCTTTTCACATAATTCTTTTTTATGCACTGGTCATTTATTTTGAATCACTATAGGGTTATAATTGGAGAAGGAAATGGCAACCCACTCTAGTATTCTTGCCTGGAGAATTCCATGGATAGAGGAGCCTGGTGGGCTACAGTCTATGGGGTTGCAAAGAGTCGGACATGACTAAGCAAGTAACTCGCACATAGGGTTATAATAGAATTCTTCCTTATTTTCATCTAACAATTTCTTAGTCTCATTTTCTATAGAATTTATACTCATATATGCTTTCCTGATGGCTCAGTGGTAAACAATATGTCTGCCAACACAAGAGAAACGGGTTCAATCCCAGGGTCTGAAAGATCCCCTGGTGAAGGAAATGGCAAACCATTCCAGTATTCTTGACTGGGAAATCCCATGGGCAGAGGAGCCTGGCAGGTTACAGTCCATGGGGTTGCAAAGAGTCAGACATGACTTAGCAACAACAACAACAATACTTGTATATACTGTGAGATGTGGCTTCAACTTAATTCTTTTCCCAAATGGCTATCCAATTGTCATGACACTATTTGTTAAGAGTTCATCTTTGGACCTTGATTTGAAATTCCGTCTTTATTGTATACTAAATTGTTTTATCTATTTGGATGTATTCCTGGTATTTCTATTTTGTTCCTCTGGTTTTCTGTCTATGTACTTGCCAATATTACATTGCTTTAACTTTTGAAACCATAAAATATATTTTAATATCTAGTGGTACTAGACCCTCCACCCTATTACTCATTTATGTTTTTCAGAGCTCTCCTTGCTATATATTGCTTTCTGCATTTTAACATTCAGAATCATTTTGTCTAGTTCTTTTAAAACTTTTTGGTATTTTTATGAAAATTATACTAAATTGATGCTTTTATAATATTTAGCTGACTTATCTAAGAATATAGTATGTGTTTCCATTTGTTCAATTTTTCCATATCTTTCAGAACATTTTACAGTTTTGTTATTGTTTTTGTATGTGATTAATCTTTCAGTCATGTCTGACTCTTTGTGACCCCATGGACTGCAGCCCACCAGGCTCCTCTGTCCATGGGATTCTCCAGGCAAGAACCCTGGAGTGGGTTGCCATGTCCTCCTCCAGGGGATCTTCCCCACCCAAGATTGAACCCAGGCCTCCTGCATTGCAGGTGGATTCTTTACTGTCTGAGCCACCAGGGAAGTCCTGTTTTTGTATAGGCTTGCACATTTCTTGTTAAGTTCATTCCTAGGTTTTAAATATTTTTGCTGCTACTGTAAATAGTAACTTTACTTTCATCATATATTTTATCTGATTATTATTTGTGTATGTAAAAGCTGCTTTTTGAGTTTTCCTGGTTTGTGATTATTTTGATAACAGTAGTTTTAGCTCTTTGGTTTCATTCCACATCTCTAATTTCTTTTTTGTTAGTGACTGCATTGTCTTTTTATCCAGCACAGTTTTATATAATAGTTGTGATAGCAGTTATACTTGTTTTGCATACGATTTTTGATAGAAATACTTCTATTGTTTTCTCTTTAAGCATGATGCTGACTTCTGGGCTGAAAAAGATTTCTTTTATCATGTTAAGCAAAT